>NW_026611622.1:3600000-4200000 GCF_027946475.1 Didymosphaeria variabile | reverse complement strand
GCATCCAGTCTGAGATCTCCGCCATGGTCGAGGAGCAAATGCGCGAAGTAGCAAGACGCAATGACACCACACGCTTCGTCAAGCTTCACTACGAGGACGCCGAGATGGAGGTCGCTGGCGTACCCGCCGTCATTGCTTATCGCAACTCTGACAAGTTCGCCGGCCTGGTGCCGCTGATGGACGAGCTTCCCGAGGATTCTGAACTCACAGCCGTGAGCTTAGAAACCGTCTTCAGGCGGTGAGTTTTACCCTACTGCACCGTTTGGTTGCACAGCATAAAGTGAAACAGGAGCGTCAGCTGACTCAACATTACAGGCATCGCATTCTAAATTAATCAATCGGCCCGCACCTGCAGCAAAGCAGTGCTTCTGCACGCCGTTCTACTTTCGCCTCTACTCGCCGCCATGACATCCATCTCATGTCTGCATCGCGCCTGCTAGCGTTCCTGCTCGTCGGTATTCGCGAGTAGATTTAGGCCGCCGAGCCGTGTTTCAGCTCGTATCGCTGGATGTCCGCGCACGGCTGGCGTGGCGATCCCGCCATACAGCGCAACTCCACCATACACGCACGACTCCGGCTCCGCGAAACATGACCGTCATGTCATCTCCATGTTGTCTCGCTCTCGCTCTCGCATCCATATCCGCATTGGCAGCGAATGTGCAAGATGCAGACACCTCTGTGTCTTTTCATTATCTCTTTATACCAATATAGCATGGCATGGCCTACGCACGTCGTATGCTTACGACGCTCTGATTTTATGGCTCGACATTGCTGGCGTTCTATCTAGACTGGGAGGAACCTTTGACTGTCGTTCCAGCACAGCAGGTTGGCGTTATCTGTTGGTTGGGCGGCCTCTCGCCTCGTATGCTTCGGCGACGGAGCAACGTGCACATACATGTGCATACATACATTACCTTACTTAATACCCAGATATGTTAAACATGTCACCGTTCTAACGGGACGAAAACTGAACATGCTATACAATCCAATTTGTGAATGTGAAATATGTAACTTGAAGTCGCTTTTAAACTTTCATCTAGCAGCCACGCCGCCCTCGTTGCTTCATCCCGCAAAACATGTGAACGTCTCCGGGACTTCCCACACGAGACTCCTGCGGGACTCCCCACGTCGATCATTTTCCTTTGCCGGCCAACACCATGCCAACCCGCGCGCTGTACGCCATGCTTCCTTTTCCCTGCGTCTACTTCCTTCGTGCCAACCCACCAGCCGCAGCACCAACACATACATCCCCACATGTAGACATCCGACGAAGCCGCGAGGGAACTCACTGCTGATGTCACTCCCACCCGCGCATACACGCTCGAATTGAATCGATCAGATCAGATCAGGCAAGTTTGCGACTGCCGTGCCGCGTAGATCCGTTTCCACGGCTGGACGCCACGGGTTTCATACCTCGTAGCCTACGGTAGGGATGGGCCTGCGTGTCTTGCCTTTCCGTTTCCTGTCTTGCTTTCCTATCTATCCGGCGGACAAGCCGAGTATGCATGGGACGAGGTGAATGCTGCGCGCGGCGTAGGCGTATGTTTCAAACATACTGTACTGTGTACGCTGCGCTTGGGGCTTTTCTCGCCTTGTCTCGTTTTGTCTGGACGTCGTCAGGCCCCCGTCTGTACATGTACGTGTGGGTAGTGATTTCCGCAGCGCTTCGTGTTCGGAGTTCGGGCTGGCACGTGGGTGTAAGCTGCATTGCATCTGCGTATTCGCGTTGTCTGTGGCGGTGTGAAATGCAGGTGTCATTGGATGTGTGGTTGACTGCGGTGTGAGACGCGGCAGTTGTTGGTGAGATGGTGTGTTTCACGAAACGTGGTAGGCTAAGTAAGGTGTGGGTGGGAGTGGGCGTTTGGGTGCATATGGGCGGTTGGGGCTGGGGCGGCGTCGACGCGGGGCGAGGACGGGGATCTGGATGTGGGTGAGCTGGCGGGTGGTGAGGTGACTTTGTTTGTGGGGCTGTTTCGCGGCGTTTGGTACAGCGGGTAGATTGTTTGGGTGCTGGAGGGATATGCTTGATGGCAGCATCATGATCTCTCGAATCAGCCTGTTGAGTATGTACAGCGGGTTATACGTTGTGGGTTGTTAATGCGTTGCGTATATGTATCAGCCTGAAAGTGTCGTCTCATGCAGTCTATAGGATCTGGCCGATCCGAACCGCTGTAGTGGATGCAGTGGGCTGTGACCGGCGTCCAGGCGTAGATGGTGCATGCCTCATCCAGCGGTAAGATGTTCCTAGCTCAACCATAAGTCCAAGCAAGAAACGGCTATGTGTGGTTTCTGTAAGATTGATATCCTGCATTGAACAAAGCTCTGCTCACGAGATATCTGTGGTCGAGATTAAGTATGCCCAAGGGTTTAGGGAGCGGCGATGCTAATCCTTGCGTTGCATCCAGCTCTTACTGACAGGTTTCTTCTTTCCCACTGTAGATCAAGTCTATAGAGCTCTGCAAGTGAAGGGCAGCGTCTAAGAGGCGGGGAATCCGAGCGCGCGGGTTCGCCCGCTTTTGGACCTATCCCAGCTCTGCCCAGATGCGGGGGTGACAATGCGGCTGTCAACAGATGCACACCTTGAACACATCCAATATCTTGCGCTTGATTTGACTCATTTCAGTGACGCTGTTGAGGTGCAAAGTTGTGGGTGCGATGTTTTGGTTGAGGACGTCGCTTTCCCAGAACGTCGAAGATTGAAGTCCACGTGACTAGCTCGTCTCCAGGGCTGGGCAAGAACTGACCCTGAAGGTTGTGTCTTCGACGTCAACACCAGCACACGATCACCTCTCCTCGACAGACGCTCAACGGCACTCTCCCAATTGATCTCAATTTAATGAGCTTTGTCTCTGTTATGACGGCCTACGATGCTGCGTTCTTATATTCGAAAGCTGGACTGACGCGGGGTCACTCTACTTGTGCATGTGCTACCAAATATGAGATGTCTGGCCCTTTGACGAACTTCGCTACGCCTTTGGTACTGATGAAACGATTCCATGGCTTCCACCGAGATGCATGTGTCCGACCAGACGACAACGTTGCCGGAGTCGAAAGTTACGCCTGTGAAGTGCGTTTTCGATATGACAGCTTGAACGTCATTGACAAGCATTGATATCATGGACCGTTTCTGCCCCATATCATTACAAATGAGGGTAAGCAGAACTACTACGCGACTGGTTGTTACTTATGAATACAGGTCGATGATGCCCATTGTGTTCACGTACTGCCAAACGCTGCATACAGACTGGCCGACTACGGTCACTGCGTGGCTCATTGGCTCTCTGCCATCTTGTGATCATCATCAGGTGGTCCTAGCACGAGAGGAGAACGAACGGTGCGTCTCCTGGCCGTGGTTTTCAACAATGTTTCGATCCATCATTGACTCTTGGGTCGCGCCGTTGAAGAGCAATTATGGATTCTCAACGACATATGCCAGCTTGTTATTTGCCCCTGCAGCTCCTTTAAACTTGGATGTATGGTCTTTGCCCATCATTTGCTTCTCACTTCGTTGTCAAGATACTATCACCATTTACTCTACTCTGCCACGGGGCTACGCAAGCATGGAGACTTGTGCTGGCCTATCGTGGGCGTTAGCCTCCCCTCGAAGCTTCTCTTTCAAGTTTCACAACACGAAACTATACACCTGCCTCCTCGTGTTATTCCTCTTCACTAACTTCACTTTCGCTGCCGACAGGATTGTTCACCCGGAAGAGTGGCATATGATCAATGGCCACCAGTCTGCTAACGCTGAACGCGACGCCCCGGACTGTGATCCACACACTGATGACATGTGCTTTAAGGGCATCCCCATCGAGCATGTCAAGGTAGCTTCGGATTCGTTTGATGCCCATGGTAACGAGACTCTTGCGTACGTTCCCCTTTGTCACCGACTCACAAGCCCACACTGACTATGCATAGACATGAACACAAAGTTGCTATCAGCATCGCCCAGGATCTTTTCTACGAGCTCAACGAAGAGAATTGGGAAAACGCCAGGCCTTACGATTTACTCTTGGAGTGGAGCAAGCACCCTAACGTCTTCACACAGTACGATTTGGAGAAGCAATCGCGTCCCGATCTTACGGTGATATCGTTTCTTCCAGAGAATCTCATCGGATGGAAGGGCATGGACTGTTCCGTCGAGTTTGAAGATGGATGCCGCAATATGCCCACGCAGGATGATATCCTTGCCCATTTCCCACAGCATCGTCATAGGGCTCGCCGACTCAAATTCTCTCTGATCGCTATCCAACGATACTACATCCAGGGACATACGTTCATCAAGGTGCTTGAGTCTGCGAAGAAGAGACTGGCTGGGTATGTAATTGCTCACATTTACCTAGTTGTTGCTAATCAAAGAAGACACTGCGCAGAGTTCACGAGGATTTTCTTCCATGAAGCGACACACCACAAGGGAAAAAAATGTCCTGAAGATATCATCAACATAGTCATACAGGTGATCATGGCTATTGTCGGTCTATGGTTCCTTGTCGCCGCGCTGGTGAATACATTCATTGCGGTCCCCCAAATAATCTGGACCGAGGCTATGACGACCCTCACGCATAATGGCGCCTGGGGTTGGTTAGCATCCGTCGCTCATGGTTATATAGTGGGCGAAGCAGGTGCTATGATACCGACCTGGGAAATGCTCCTTGCGCCAGTAATTATTGACACAACGCAGCTTGTAGCTAATGGAGGAGCTCAAGTTGCAGCCCTTGCGAATTCTGTGGCCGCCTCTACCGTTGAGCTTACAATCGACTCCTTGGAGAGAATCGCGCAGCTGGTCACATCCGAAGCTGGGCAGGTCGCGGATACTGTAGCGGAGGGGACGGCCCAGGTTGTCGAAGGCGTTGCGGATACTGTAGCGGAGGGGACGGCCCCGGTTGTCGAAGGCGTTGCGGATACTGTAGCGGATGGGACGGCCCAGGTTGTCCAAGACGTTGCTGACAAGATTGCACCTGCAGTGAAGTCTCGTCCAAAGATTTCTATCCAAAAGAAACCCTTTTTCAAACCGTCCTCGGAGCTGGCGATAAGCTCTGCAGGGCGGCTCGGTGTGGAAAGTCCGCTTTATCAAGATATTGCCGAGTCATTACTTCGACTACCAACCGGCACTCTCAACAAGGTCGATTCGTTGACTAAAGTCGGTCTACATACTCTCGAGCAGATGCTTTCTGCACATCTGCTTGAAGACCAAATGGCCTTGACCAAGGTCACACATACATTGCAACAAATGGAGCTGACTCCAGAAGCGCCAGATGGGAATTCATCTCTACCCCAGGTAGACGGCAACGGCGGCAGCTCCGGCTCTGGCACCGGCGCTAGTCTCCTCGAGGCAGTTCTCAATTCCGATTATGGTACCTTGAGAGATAGTCTCGTAACTTACCATCGAAGTGAGGAGGTTCCGGTATATGATCACCATGATGGCCACTACAAGGTGATGAAGAAGAAAGAGTGGGTATCCTATCACATGGAACAATATGGGGTCACGGTAAGTGAAACGATGGAGTTCCCAATGATCAGCCACTAAACATTCGTAGACGGACACCGAGTACGGTGTAAGAATGGAGAAATACTTTCTAGCCGAGTGGGGTTTCAGAACGGAGATACAGCAAGGTCATTGGGCGAAAGTTCTGAGCGATCCAAAATGGCAAGACATCGCGAAGTACTATAGAAAGTGGCTCCTTCAGGAATCCCTACCAGCTTGGAACAAATGGAACATCAAGTGGGACAAATGGACGCTAGACCAACTGGAACACGTACTACAACTCCCAACGAATCCAGCTGAATGGCAGTTACCAGCATCACCACCTCAAGAAGGGGTGCGGGTCGGTTTAGCGCACTGGAATCCGAGTAATATTCCCGCCGATGCCATACCTGTCTCGGATGAGGGAGAGGCGCTATTCACCGTGACTGAAGCCACTTCGGCGACAGCCGAGGGAGAATTTGAATCCGAGCAAGAAGAATTCGAAAACATACCTGAAGGGATGAGTGAAGATGAACATGATGAACTCGGAACCATACCTGAAGGCCCGAATGAAGACGACGAAGTTTCCCTGCCTGAGACGCCATATGAGTCTGTCACTGTACCTGATATTGATGAAGACGCCGGATTCTTCCTTCCGTCGTTACGCCCGTTCGATCCCTATCATGTGGATTGGCTGGAGGCTGAGCTTACCGAGGCGAATTTGGCGGCAACCCACACGTGGCAACGTTGGCGCGAAATGGTGGTTTGGCATCTTCGACATCGACGATGGGATATAGTATTCCAGGATCCAACGTGGATGTCTCTTCCTGCTAGCGCTCGTCGTTACATCATCTACAAGTCGCTTCAGGATTGTATGATGCCCACTATCGCACCTTTGACTGACAGTACGGCCCGGCCAGAGCAGATCGAATACATACTAAGGATGACATTCCCTCCCGTTCCAGGTGTGGATATACCTGGTCGGATGCCTCCTTTTTTCCCTCTTAGTGAAGAATCCCAGGGTACTTCGGACCTTGATGAACTGAGGCCTGATACACCTGATACACCTGATACACCAAGTACACCTGATACACCAAGTACACCTGATACAGCAAGTCCACCACCTTCAGAAAATCCGAGCAGTGAACTTGCGAACCCTTATAATAGTTGGTCTGGGAACGTCCGATACCATATCAGAAAGTTATGGAAGGCTATCAAAAGAATATTTAAATTGTCTAAGTCGACTAAGCAGCAACGATCGCTGCTAGCGATAACTTCTGGCAACAATCACGCACAAAGGAATGAATATGCTCCCCAGTTCCAGTTGTGGTCAGTTGGTGGTGTTTTTAGGAAAGAGAAACTTGGGTCAGATATAAAACCAGCCGCGGTTGGCTTCTCAGGGTTGCCAAGCGAAAGAATTCCATGGCAGCAAGCCGGTCCATTACATTCTCACGAGGATGTTGCACTGAGCGATGATCAAGCTGGCCAATTGCTGATGAGCTCTCCTCTCAACGGAGGCGAGATGACCGCAGGTGTGCTCGCCAAGCGGGTAATGGAGCATCGGTCCGTACTGGGAGTATTTGTTCGAACGGAATCCTTCGCTGTTGATGATCTCGTGGGGGCCCCTGCGGATGAGACCAGCCTGTATCGTCAGATTCACATTAACTCTTCCAGCTTCTTCACCAAGGATGCTGCCGGAGCGGTTGCTGACCAGGTCTTAACCGGCAAACCTAGTAGTGGGGACCAGGTTGTCCGTTCCACTATCGAATTCTTGCTTGTTGCGCGAGGCAACTCGGAAGAACATACCACTGATCCTGACGACTCTTCACGTTACTTAGGCTCACGAATCGCAAGACGTTTGGTTCGCGCGGACGGGTCACTGATGTCTCCATACGAAGCTCGTCATTTTCTCGACGAATACGGATCCACGATTAATGCTTATAGAGGGAATCTTGCCAAACACGAACTTGAGTTTCAAGATACGAGTATTGACATGCCGCCGCAAAGTTCCCAACGTCGAGACTTCATGATCGTCGCTGGGCCTGGCGAAACCTCCTGGCTCGACATCTTGGGTGGCATCGACGTCGTTGGCATTCGTTCCGAGACTTCGTACGACAAGGGAACAGCAGAGCTTCAAGTACGAGCAAACACGCCAACGGTATCGCGATTCGAACGTAATGGCAAGCGTAGCAATGGCGACCAGGACAAGCCAGTTGCACATGCCCTAATCGTTCACCAGCTGGCAGCCATGCGAGGAACCATTCATGCACGGTTCCTCGGTGGCATGCGTTGGAGCCGGAAGCGGGATATTTCTCCCCCTATAAGAAGAGACGGAGATATGTACAGGGTTCAACTGCGCAAAGAATACTTCCGTAACGAGATCAAATCCAACGGGGGCTTTTGCAGCATCGACAATTACTCAGGGGACCAGACGAAGAACAACCAGAATTGCCACGGTTTCTTGGATGACGCCGTCGATCCCGTGGTGAGGAAAATCCGATTTTCGATGACTGCAATGGACGACGTGGATGACTGGGAGTCTGGCGGCATGGCACCTTTCGTTCATTACCTCATGGAGCAGTTTCCTTCGTACGACATGGTCAAGAAAACGAATCAGCTGCCGTCACAACACGATCACCTGGAGCAGAAGTTGTTCGAGCGGCTCAAAAACTCTCTCATTGCAAAAGCATGGGCAGATGAGAGTTGCTTCGTCAAATGCAGTCCCCATAGCCGGTACTACAAGCGGGAAGAACTCTATCATATAGGAGAGGACGTTTGTCGCGCAGTATGCTATGATAAAACCGAGCAGCGTGCCGAGGGCCTGTACGGTCTTGATGGGTTCAAAAACCTTGGAGGTGAGAATCCACCATGGAATCTCAACAAGACGGAGATCCTCGCAGTCTCTCATGACGCATACATGAAGCACGGTGCCGGTAGCATCTTACCCGGATCAATCAACCTGAATCCATACGACGTCGTCTACGAAGATATCGCCCCTCCTCTACCCGTGTGTAGAAGTGAACTCATCACCGTCTCCCCTTCCAACGAGTATAAAAAGGGGGCTGCGACGTACCCATGCACTTGCGGCGACAAATACGGTAACGAAACCGTCGCGCTCTGGAAAGCGGCACCGGCAGGCTGGCAAGGACATGGCCACAAGCAAGAAAGCCGCATGCTCGAGACGTGCATCAAAGACAAACAACTGAAAACCCTTGCGAAGACCGCCCCCGCCGCATACCTGAACAACATGTGCCAAATCGTCTACGGCGCCATCTCCCCTCCAGGCGTAGGGTCCTTCATGGAGCTCAAAAACAAAGGCAGCTACACGGAGAACGAGAACATGTGTCGGTACGTCACGAGTTTCATCTTCGATAACAAGGACAAGGGCGACGCCTACCTCGACAATGGCGTGTGCAAGATCTGGGCTTCTCAGGCATCCGACTTCCATCGCAATAACGACATCAATATCGGTCTCTTGCTCGTTTTCTGGTTTTCCGCGTTCATGTCGGGCAAGCATAAGGTGGACTTTAGCGATGTCAACTCGAAGCTGAATCATGGCGGTTGTAAGTGGGCTCGGAAGTGGTGGAAACACGACTGTGATAAAGGTAGGAATTGGAGGTCGCCCGAGTGTGGTGTTCCTTGTCCGTATTATGGTTTTGGAGAGTGCTTGTAGTATATGGTTGGTCTAGCTTCTGTTTGTTTTGTGGCGGCGTTGATAGCTATCGCGGTCTGGGAAGGTTCAAGTTTGAGATACCTTGTTAGCATTGTTGAGCAAGGACTGGATGGAATTCTCGTATCGAAGAAATGTTGCTTTTGTACTTTTCGTTTATTGTCATGCCTGAAGAGGCATTTGTTTGTCATTACTCCCTGTGAGATTTGGACTCCAAAGTCTCGGGATATTTTCTGTTGGTTTGTAGAAGCCATGACATGAAGATGAAGCGCTCGTTTTGAAAGATCTCCTGGAATCATGCTTTGCCGTGATCGCTAAGTGATGGCTCGCCATCTTCCCTAAACTCGCCAGCAACAACGCTAGATTAACAACTATTTGCGAAGTGACCGGTGAGGCTGCGTGTTGCATGCACGAGGTGCCCAGGCAATGCGAGACTCATGGTGGGATGAACTAAAAGTGAGCCCCTCTGCCTCTATTTCATACATCCAGATTCGAAGCACACGTTTCTTGTCTGTTTTCCTAGTGTCCTTATATGATAAATCTGACATTAGCTTCGCGATCGAGCGGTTTCGAAGCCGCGAACATGCAAAGCGTCCCGTCTTACCTGAATCCAACACCAAGCTACGTGTTTTACGATGCGTAACGCAAGACTCCGTCCTTGATACGCGGTTCAACGGACTATAAGCTTCGAAAGGAGACCATATCTCAGACCCTATCAGTTCAAGGATCATCCTGAACGACGGGCCAATCTCGGAACTCGTACTTACGGAACGGGGCCTGTGGTGGTACTACAAGGAAGATGGTGCTTTGACCTTTGCGACAAAAGGATGAATTGGAGGTCAGAGGCATGCGATATCCATGGCCTTCACTATGGTTCTGGAGAAAGTCCGTCGTAGACGCCTAATTGAGCGTTCGGTAGTTCTCAAAGCGTCGTTGATGGCTACCTAGGTATGGGAACACGGCAACATCAACCTAGGTGACGCTGGTGGCAGTGTATCACAAGAACAGAAAGCACATTATGTGTTGAATATGTTGCCTCCATGTTATTCATTTTGCATGACGATGATTGAGAAACACAACTTGATCTGCTCCTGTTCACAGGGGTTATAACACATAGATAGGGTCGGTAAGCTCCTGAATCCATTAAATCTCAGGCAGTCTTTATAAGACTGGAAAGGCTAGACATCGACATCGCCAACCGAAGTAAAACTGATGTCAAAGTCAAACTGATGATATGATACTCACATTGGCGCGCCAGACCGCTAGAACTGTTGTTATTGGTGTAGTAAGCGGTGAGGCTGTGAGATGCATATACCCCGGTAATGCGGGGCCAGAAGCTGGATGAACCACAGCCTTCCTCTCACCTGGCTTTCCGCAACACTTGTCAGGTCCTCGTGAATGCGAATGTAGTCGGCTCGACACCAGTCCTATTCTTGGGGGTCGCGAGTCATCATTGCGACCATGACCTTCGGCCCGCCGAACCCGATTCATCCGCATGCCTACTCGTCTGAGGACGACTGGTACGAGCACGGCCCGCCTCCTCCGATCTTGCCTAGTCTTGGATACTATTCACCTAGGCACTACCCGCAGAACAGGTCGCCTTCGCCGCACGTTTCACCCAAAGCCACGGGAGACTCTCGAATAGCAGCATCACACGCAGTACCATCATACTATCCACCGATCCCCCAATCGACGCACTACGAGCAGACCCCACAATGGGAACCCGAGTACATACCGATACATGCGGCGGGAACTAAGACAAGCCGTCCAAGGTGGACATCCGACTACGTTCCTATCCATCTAGAAGAGCCCAAGGCAAGTCGCCCAAGGCGGAGATCCCAAGCCACACAAGTGCCGAATAAGAAGCGCTCCAGGCAGCCGTTGACGACCAAAACCACGCGTAAGGATACATCATCTCTAGCAGAGCCCGAAAAAAGCAAGCAGCCTAGCTCTGTTGGAGACAACCTGGCACAGCGAAGCACTGTCTGGACCCCTAGCTTAAGGCACCCAACATCCTCGCTTGCTATTCATAACGAGCCACGCACGAAAATTGATCGATCGTATACCAATCCCCGCAACCCTCAAGATGCAAGGACAGATTTCACCGAATCAATGCTTGCATGGTTTCCAAGCTCCTTGACAGGAAGCAGTACAGACCGTCAACCATTTAGTGAAGCAGATATCAGAGGCATTTCTCGTACGTTACTTCGAGCCGGCAAACATCAATGGAGCCAGATCCCAAGAATATACGCAACACTTCGCACCATCAATCATCTATCTATAATAGACTATTTCCTAGATCAAAAGCTGTCTGATCTATCATTCCCCTTCAACAATCAGACATTGCCGACCTCCGTCATGTCGCCAAGAATCAGATCACAGTTTATAGACGCGCAAAGATTGGTGTTGACCAAGGCTTTAAACGTTGAGAAAGGGAAGCATTGCCATTTTCGAAGCGAAGATGATATCCCACTCCAACGAATCGCCGAGCTAGGCAAGGGGGGCTTTAGCTATGTTGACCAGGTACGGAGTACTATCAGCTACAACGAGTATGCCAGGAAACTTATTTCGCGTGGTCGAACCTTTCCCAAGGATCAAAAAGTGTTGAAGGAATTCGAAAGGGAACTAGGCACGTTGAAGAAGTTATCCCACTTGCATATCGTGAAACTCGTTGGCAGCTACACAGATCCAAGGTAAGGAGAGGCTCCACAACGTTGAATCTATCTAAAAGAATATAGATATGTCGGACTCATCCTGTCCCCCGTCGCAGACTGCAACCTCAAACAGTTCCTGAACCGCGACCCCTTATCCCCAGCAGATCGATCATTCCTCCCGACCTTCTTTGGCTGCTTGGCATCTGCCCTTAAGTATTTACATGAGAAGCGTATCCGCCATCGAGACATCAAGCCTCAGAACATCCTCGTCAAATCGCACCAGGTCCTCCTCACGGACTTCGGTATAAGCCGGGATTGGTCGAATTCAGAACACAGCACCACAGAAGGGCCCACAATCAAAACCCTACGATATAGCGCTCCCGAAGTCGCCGCTGAGATGCCACGTAATTCCTCCTCAGATATCTGGTCGCTAGGCTGCGTCTACTTAGAGATCTGGACGGTCATGTGCGGGAACTTGAACGAATTGACTTCTCACATGGAGGCTTCAGGCACGATGTCGAATCTTTATTATCGGAACTTAGAGGCTGTCTCGTCATGGTCCGATATATTGCTTTCCAAAGCTGGGGATGAGGGGCTGCACAAACCCTACGTCTGGATTCAGTCAATGCTGAGAGAGAGAAAGCTGACCGGCGTTGGAGCGTCCATTGTCTCTTTGACCACATACAGGAGGCCAACGCTGATCGGAACGTTTCAATGAAGTTCTGCGATAATTGCTGTATTGTTGACGATGATGTCTCGGAAGATTACTCTAGCAACGATGAAGGTGGACCCCTTGAGGATGGCGAACGTACTGACGAAAGGGGACCTTCTGAGGAAGAGGACCACGGCTATTTCTTGGACCCTGTTGGGTGTTCACTATATGACCCTGCGTCTGTGGACTACACGGGATCGTTAAAATATTGGACTCCCGACGGATGGCGTACTGCTGGCTCTTGACCGACAACGTGCCTAAATCTTCCTACACCTATGAACGAACGTAGTAGGATTACCGTGCTTTTAGTCTCACCCCCTCCTTATACATCCTCACAAATACTCTTTAATCGCATCAGTACAACATCTCAAAACAGCATGAATTCTAACTACCGGTAAAGACAGATACCTCAAAGCTCACACCATCGCCTCTCCATTCCCCTACCCTTCCCACCCTTCCTCTATCAGACCATAGTCTCTCATATCAGACCCCTCGATCTACCCACAGTGCGCACTCGGCCCCTTGCAACTTCCCTCCCCACCACAAACCGCATTCGGCACCGCGCTCCCACTTCCCGTGCACAACCATAGCGAGTTCCAAGCATCACCGTTGTTGAAGTCGCATTTGCCGAGCGTGTTGCACAGCTTGGTGCGGAGGTCGGAGGAGGACCAGCCTGCCCATTGTATTAGCACTGCAATATGGGGAAAAGAAGGAAAGCGGGAATAAGGGAGGGATGTACCGAGTGTGTCGATCAGGTACCAGCCGCAGTAGACCTGGCCTACGGTGCAGCTTGTAGCTGCGGGGGCTGGAGTAGCGAGGACGGTCGCAAGGAGGGGGGGTGAGGAGGATGAGCTTCATCTTGAAGGGTGGTGGATCGTTGAGGATGGATTGGGATGTGGATTGGGATGTGAGTGTGATTGGGAGTTTTGCTGTTGAGCTGGGAATTTAGTTTCTGGCGGGTCTGGGAGAGTTTATATACATCTGGTCTGAGGGTCTTGGTGGTTTGATGTTGCGACGAAGCTTGAGGGCGGTGTCGCTTGTCTAGTTTTACAGCTGAACCTTCGGTTCACCGAACTCGGTGTTGACATATTGCGGTCAAGAACGGAACAGAATGTCGACGACAGTACGATTGTGGTGCGATTACGTTGTGTTGTTGTTACTGTTCGGCGGGTTGTGCTCAGCCTTTCAGCTCTCACTAGGTACTCCGGTCCTCCACAACTTCAGCCGAGTACCACATGAGATCCGACTGACTGTTCTGTGTCGCACAGCAACGGTCTGTTTGAGCCGAGGTCGGCGATGTAGCTACTGTGTAGATACCGCCATGGTCGGATGTCGCCGAGTTTAGAGCTAACTTGACAGATACCGGAAAGGTTTCTTTCAGCAACCGCTCTGGCGCATATACTCGTACATTAGAACGATAAGCAGAAGACATCTCGAGAGTCACGCGCCAATGAAATATTCACGGAATGAACCGAAATACTTCAAGACCTGGTGAGAGGGCTCGGATATCTATTTTCCACCAACTCCATAGCCAAGAAAGAGATCCAGAATCCACGTTGAGGAGCCCTCTGGCCACGTCGTACATCGCCTCGCACTCGCCTATGTTCTGGCACTTCTGGCCTATCAACCGAGCGCTCCACGCGGTTCATACCATGCTGATTGGAAACCATAGGCTTGAAAAGGGTCATACTAACCCCTCCTTCCCCAGCCTTTCCTGTATTCATTATCCGCCTCGTAAGCCCAATTAACCTGCTCTTTATACATGCGGTAAAGCTTCTTGATCTCACCGACCTTGTCCATTCTATCAATAATCTTGTTAGCGAGCTTCTGCCGCTTGCGCTGGCTCAATTTGTCTCGCTTTACGAGCTCCTCGGCGGTGCAGTGACCCTGGCTGACAAGGTAATCTATAACCCATGAGTTGAGGTGGTAGCGCCAGTGATACAACGTGTGGGCGACTTGGGCATTGGCTTTGCAGGTGGAACCCAGGGAAAAAGTCTTTGACTCGGGTGGTATCCGCTCGCCCTGTACGTTGTACGTAGGTTTCTCGCCGTTCAGCGCTTCTTCCGAGCCAGTAGATGAGACAGCAGAGGAGCCGGAATCGGAGTCAGAGTCAGAGTCAGAAGCATTAGCAGGAAGAGGCTCGAGGGTTTCCTTTTGGTAAGGCTTTCCGGTGAACGTTAAGGCGAACGTCGCTGGATGGCTCCTACGATTGCAAGCTTCGCAATGGGGCTCCGACAGTGCACGGGTCTGTGGGTCGATGTCCTCAACAACTATCTCTGGTCGCCCTTTGATTGCTTTCGTGAAATCGCTGGTCCAGGCCGACGAGTGGTACTTAGAGCCTGCGAGCCCAATGACCTCGTCGTCTAGTTTTTTGAAAGCTAAGTCGTAGATTTCATCCCCCGAGTTGAATGCGGGATTGATCTTCTTCTGCACCATCCAATCAATCGCGTACTTGAACAAGTCGCGAGGTTTTCTGTTAGCGAAGCTGCTGAATTGAAGTGGCAATGCGTGTTCTGCTGGCACGCCGATGGGTGCATCGTCATCATTAATGAACTCTTCGTCCTCATCATTGCCGTACAGGGCTTCTTGCGCGGTTGGGCCATATTCTTCCTCGTCGGATTCATCACTCTCGTGCTCTTCGCTCGAACTCTCGTCTGGCTCTTCAGGGATGATCTCAAGGTCCGAATCAGATTCAGAATCCAGAACGACCGGCTTCCTGCGCCCAGCTGACGACGATGGCGGATCGCTATTGACCGCGCGTTTTTTCTTCATAGCTTCTAGTGCCTTTTCCCTCGCGCTCTTGGCTTTGTTTTGTGTGCTGCCTAACCCGAGTGGAGAGGACTGCAGAAACGCCAGTTCTTCCTTCAGCTCGTCGACTTCTGCGTTTGAGTCTTCCTCTTGCTCCTCGGCATCACTTTCCCGTGGTGTAGAAGCACGCCGTTGGGCTCGGCGACCTTTCCGCTTTGCTCGGGAAGTTTCTTCCTCTGACGACTCGGCAACTGGCTTTCGTTTCCGCGTGAGCTTTTTCGGGGTCGCTACTACCTCGTCTTCACTATTGTTCTCGGATGAACCAGATGATCCAGGAGCTGGCTTCTTTGCGCGACGGCTCGCCTTCTTCGATCGCGATTTCTTTTCTGCTTCCGATTCTTCGCTGTAGTTTGCACGCTTTCGCTTATCTTTCCGTGGGACGACCGTGACCTTTCCTTCGCTCTCAGACTCCGATATTGTTAATGCTCCACGAGCAGTGCCACGCTTCTTGTCCTTTGGACGTACCTCCTCCTCTTCCTCCGAGAATTCTGGTGCCTTATTGAGCCTCCGCTTGTCCTTTCGTTGGACCACTGTGACTTCGCCTTCACTTTCTTCTTCCGACGTAGCCTTTGTTGACTTTCGAGCAGCGCGCCTGTTCTTGTGCTTGGGCCGAGCCTCCACCTCATCATCCGAAATGACTATCTTCTTCGCTTTCTTGCGGGTCTTTCTTGGGGAGGGCGCGACATCGTCCTCACCGTAACCTTTGCCGGCATCCGAGGAGCTGCCGGAGGAGATGAGCATCTCATTATCGGAACTGCCGAACATTCCACGCTTATTCTGACTGACGGGCATTCCGAGCTTCATGCCCCTCTCTGTTTCTCGCTCCAACCTTTGGCGCTTCGCGGGCCGGCTCGGTGAGGGTCCATCTTCGCTGTCGCTGCTGATGACAAACCTGGGTTTCGCGGGTCTCGGTGAAGCATTTGACGCAGGAGAAAAACTGAGCTTGGTCTGGCGCGGGCGCGCAAGCGATCGTTTGGGAGGCATCTTGTAGGATGCGCGAACCGGTCAACCAAGCGCGAGGCGCGTTGGTCGCGCGGATTGATGCGCCGTCGTTGGGGCTTCGTTTTGACCCAACTGCCGATATCCAAAGCCCAAAGATAGAGTAGTAAGTTTAGCAAAGACAGGAATATACCAAGTTGTTGAGTGAAAGTTTATCGCTAAAGGGCAGCGGGGTCCGCGCTGCTGGCGACATGGATTTAGCGGCGTTGGCGCGGCGCGAAAGCACGTGACATTGTCTTTGATCCAATAATAGATGGGTTCATCCCACAGGTCTTCTCCATTTGTGATTATAGCTGAGCGTAATTTTCTTGATGTTGCACATGGAGATGTATATATATGAGTTGCAGTCGCTCTATGTACGTGCAATCGCACTTGGACTGGACTCTCTCCGCTTCTTCATCTTCGCTGTATCGCCATCGAATGCATCCAGCCATGTTCCTTCCATCCCAACCGGTTCCCAAACCATCAGACCGTCAGTAAACTCTTCACAAAGTTTAGCTTCGCCAACCAGTTTGAAGCCGCTCTTCAAATATAGCTTTCTCCCCACGATACTGGCCTCCAATGTTAAAGGCAATTTGTCGTCCGCGGCCAATCTCTGTGAGTGCTGAACCAGCATGCTACCGACCCCACGGCGCTGGAACTTTGGCGAGACGCAAATGAGTCCCATATGCCAGCGAGGATCGAGTACATTAAAGGAATTCCATGGCTCCATCTTGATGTACTCTGCCAACCGCTTGGGATCTTCTGCGCGGTTCAGAAACTTGGAGTCATACCACATCTCCCACTCCAGAAGTTTTCTTTCGAATCCTATGATGTCTTCAGTCCATCGCTCAGAAGGAGGATACTGTAAACAGACTATTGAAAAGCGTATCTGTGCGCCATTTTTTGCTTGCTTCATCCGTCCCCTTTCGAATCAGGAACACGAAACCTGCGACCTCTGATTTACCACTCCAGTCACGATCGCCTTTTTCTGTCGCTACTACGTAGCCATGTTGCCCTAGACTGACAAAACGAGCGCGCAAATGTAATCTCTGATCTCTTCTATGGTCGCCCGGGTACTTGTCCCGTCCAGGATTTAACCAACCGAAGAATTCGTCCTTCTCTAATGCTTTATGGGTGATCTCGAAAATCTCGGGAAGGTCTTCCCTTGTTACAGGTCGCACGCGCATTATAAGAGGACTTCGTAGGAACAGAGCGATTCAATGCCGCTTGATATTGGGGTTAGGCAGCTACTTATCAATCCGTCGTGGTTGCCAAGGGCTATGACTGGTAGGGCGTAAAGACACTAGCAGCGAAGGAAGAAGGTGCATACACGTGAAGTCTGTAAGTATCCTACCCTGGTACCTGCTTCTCGAACACTATCTGCCACTTTGCAGTTGGCTGATAAAGGCGATATAGGTTGGTATTGATATTTTGAAAAGGAAGCAAGAAATTCGTTAGCTGCGCTCGGTATACACTGAACTAGCATCCTGTACGACAGGCGCAGAAATCCCCACCAGCGGGTTCAGCAAACTCAAAGTCGCTTCTCAAACCATTCGAAAACCTGCGTCACCGAGTCTTCAAGTGCTTTGCGTTCCGCTGGGTCCTCAGGGTTCCCTCTCACGCTGAAACCGTGCCTTCCAGGCGTGTACACCCTATGCTCCACCTCTGGTACGGGCTCACCCGCTTCTTTCCTCTTCTTAACGATCTCTTCGATTTGTCCCTTCTGCTTGAATGGGGTGACGATGTCCACCTCGCCCCATCCAATGCTCACTGGAACAGCCAGACCTTCAACATCCTCGGGAAGCACCACATTGGAAGGATGGAGTGCGACACCTGCATCAATAAGCGGCACCGTCTTCCCATCAGCACCTTGGATTGATTCACATGTCCGCCCAGCACGCAGAACAAACCTCCCTCCCCAGCACATGCCCACCATCCCCATCTTCTTGCCTTGCGCCTCCTCGGACTGCCTTAGCTTCCGCAGCCACTGCACACAGGCGTTGTGTGTCTTGTCCTTCCCATGCCTTCCTACCCACATCAAGTAGCTTGGCATGTTAGCCAGTAGTCCGCCGTACTTTGACAGAGCAGATTGGTTTGCAGCATCGGTAGGGATGAGGACATCGGCGAGGCTGAGTTTGACAGGATCACCTTCATATTGTCAGGGCTTGAACGCTTGATCGCTTGATACTATGTTCGACATCGTACCTTCAAAGAAGTCGGGCATGTAGACGAGGTACTCCCCGCTCTTCGCATAGGCGTCTGCGATAAGCTTGTTGTTTGGTAGGGTGTGGCTGAAAACATCCGAATAGATGACGATGATGGCGCGAGGGTTCGTTCTGTTGCCGATGATGTAGGTGTCCAGGCCATGGAGAGGCTCGATGGTGCCCTGTGGCAGCCCGGCATGAATCGTACCCTTCGAGCTGTCAGCGCCTTGCGGCAAGCGAGTTAGGGATTGAACTATGGAGACTTACACTGATGCACTCCTCGCACGCCGATTCCTTGCCCTCCTCCTTCTTACCAGTCCAAGGACAAGAACTCATTGTATCTCGTTGCGGAAAAAGGTACTACAACTTGGCTGGCTTGTCACAGTTCAAGGTTGATTGAGTGGAGCCAGTATGAGCTCATCGACATCGCTGGGGCATCCATCTTATACATGCCGAAGGTGTTCGCTCTAGACTCGTGCACGCCTCGCGCAATCCTCGCGGCCCCCCAAGACTCCGCCCTGCATCCCAACTGTCCACTCGACTACAGATATACAGGGTTTATACGGACCCGGTGGCGCCTAATCCTAATGCGGTTATGCGTGAAGCGAAACCTTTGCCCAATGCGGTTCTAATCGAAGCGAAACCATTGGTGCATCTCATTGAGCTTCTAGCAAAGTGAGTCGAACGCAGGGCGTAAGGGCACGACGGATCCAACACCGCGTGCCTACACCGCGTACTATGTACGTGCTAGTACTAGCGACACTCACGCATGAAGCGAAGCTGACACAACGACATGTAGCTTACCAAGAGGTCAGGTGGGAGAGTACGGTAAAACAAGGGCTGACAGCAAATCCTGGACGGTGTTCTCGCACGAGCAGACGATAGGCTAATATCCATCAAATCGTTAGAGGCCTGCAAGTCAGAGAGCACAGATTAGATATGGGAAAGGGTGGATAGCCTCTGCAACATGTTTCATAGTATCTCACTGAATGAGCAGTGCATGTATAGAGAATGTCACTACATATTGCTTATAGCACTCTTCCAAATTCTTCCAAGGGGGGACGGTGCAGCTGGTATGCCTAAGTAGGCAGAGGTCTAGCGACCGCAATGCAGATACACTACAATAGCCCGGCGATCTGTCCAACACATGAACCTCACTAGATGTTCAGAAAGTCAATGAAGTCGTAAAATCCACCTCATCTCACTTGAACTAATTATTTATGAGGAAGGTCTCTTATCTTCCGAAAAGCACCACTGGCCCTGCATCGAGATCAACAGCACCTGAACAGTCACGCCAACCCGCAGGGACGAACAGCTGCATCACCTGCCGTAGCCCCAGAGTTCGCTGTGGCAGGAATACCATTCAAAGTAAAAAACTCTAGACTGTAACTTACCAGTATCATGGTTCCATAGGTTGTATACCTGTAATTCTAGCATCATTCCTGAAGCGCCCCTTAAATCTCTGCAATAATTCACCCCGTCCAGAAATGGAGATGGAGAATGAAGCGAAGGACGCCACTGCGGTGCAAAGGGGGTATAGTATTAGCGGCAGCATAGTACCAGATCTATCATCTATCATGCTTTTTCGCTCTTTTTATGCTCAACGATGCTGAATGATTGCACGCGCCATATCTAGGCAGCGACTGCAGTCTCAGCGCTCGGCTGCGGCGCCTCCGCAGTCGCAGTCGCTGTTGGCGGTGCCGCGAGGCTTCCTTCCTCACCGCCCCACAGATATATCTCGCTCTCGCCGACAATCTTGCCGGCCTTCTCCCACCGTTCGGTTCGCTCCCTCCGACGGTCTTCGGCCAGCTTGGCAAGGGCGGGCCAGTATACGCTATGATCGTACTGGAAGTCGACCTCGCCGCCGGCGTTCTTCATGAGTTGAGAGGCGGGAATATGGTCGTTGAGGGGCTCGTTGTAGCGCATCTTGGTCTTTGTAACGGGATCGATGAAGGGGGAGAGGAGCTTGAGGAAGGCGGTGATGTACCAGGGCACTGGAGTCGATTAGCAAAACAACCAAAAGGGGAAGGATTAGAAGAGACTTACAGTGCGTAATCAAGGCCCTTCCCAGCCTCTCTGGGTAGTGGTTCTGCAGAATACTCAAAACTTGTCTTCCCGTCGCAATGCTAGGTTGGCTTCCAGCACTGCTGTTCCGGAAATCAATCAAAAGCGCCAACGTCTCCTGCCCCGGTGGTGCAATGTCCAGTGTCCGCTCGAGCATGTACACCAAGTGTTCGACCTGCTTGGGGCTATTTTTCGTGTTCTGCTTGTTTGGCAGAAGGTATAGGCACGGCCTGCCTTCGTTGTCGTAGCCTAGGGTCACTTGCTTGCCTGGAGGAACACAATAAGCATTTACAGATTCTGGTTGATGTTGGACAGAGGATGCAGCTCACCTGTTGCATTCTCCTCGGAGATGTATTCAGCAGTGAATTTATCTGTTCCATATTCCCTCCGCCAGATGACAGTATCTCGCAGACGCTGGGTTGCTTGCGGAAGGTTCCATTTCGTTGCGCGGAGGTATCGGAGGAGACATTCACGGGTGAGCCACATGCGCTCCGGATCTGAAAGTGCCTCCTCTTCTGCACCCTTGGCAGACGTCTTCGGGAGCGTGGTCCATGCCTTTACGGTCGTGAGGAGCTCGTCGTACTTTTTCTGCTGATCAGCGGTGAGGACGGGCGGCGCGGCGGGCTTCTTGCCCTCTGCTGGGTGCGGGAAAGGACCAATTGCAGACATGGTGTCAGCGAAGGTGATAGAAGACGAGCCAAATCTGTGAAGAAACGTTTCCCACGGAATATGGAGGATGCCAGAAAGGCTGCTCTTCTTTCGAGCTGCCGGACCCTGACCTCCTACGACATATATAAACGTACCAATGGCGTGGAGCGGTGTACGGCCGCTAATTAGCACCTTTGTGGCTAGCTTTGCGGGAACGTGGGGTGGGAATTGCGACGCGTCCGAACGCGTCTCAGAACTTTAGAGCGCGTGCGCATCATCACGTCCAGCCCACTTTCCCAAGGCATTGCCGGGGTTAAACAAGCAATCACTATCTCGGCTTCTTTGCTCTTCTCTAAAGCCATTCTTGAATTTGACCTCATCACCGAAGACCATGGACGACACGGCCGAGCTCACCGAACGCTTCGAGCGCTACTGCGACACAAAAGACAACGATGTCCCCTCCGAAGTACTCAACGAATTGCAGTCCATCCAGCGGATATTCTCCATATCGGCAGAAGAGCTGGACTTCAAATGGCAAGCATACAATATGAAGATGGGCGGCGAGGAAAACAAGCTCGATTTGAAGACAGCGAGAGACTTCAAGAAGAACCTCCAAGATGCATTGGAGAAAGAAAGCAGAGGGAAAGTGCAGCATAGGAATGATTCGAAAAGGGTTGCCCCGACACCGAGGGCGGCGAAGGGTGGGGATATGTACGATATGCTGGATGGCATGATTGCTACACCGCGAACAGGTGCTCTGGGAAGCGCAGCAAAGCGACGATCGAACTTCGACACACCCTCAAGCAAAGCACATAAGAACCATGAGATGAGCTCACCGGCTAGTGGACCGACACCCAGAGGCGAAGCCAGCAATGGACTTGCCTTTGACTTCTCTTCTCGCACCAACGCCGGCGACATTGCCGAACAATTAAACGGTCACATCCCCCTCTCTGAGCCCCCAGAAGAGCCTCCTTCAGAGACTCGCATCAAGCTCAAGGCCAACACCGATATGTCCAAGTTCTCCTACAAAACTATGGCCATGAAACTCTCCGAAGCCTCCGAAGTGCTTGACGACCGCATCGACGAGTTCCGTCAATTGCTCCAAGAACAACTCAGTCTCGAAGACAGCGCCTTCGGCAACCCCTCATACCAATCTCCAAACGAAGTCATAACAGTGGGACGTATATGCTGCGATACTAGCGAAGGCAAGCTCAATGCTGCGTCGATAGTGCTTGAGGGTTCGCGTCGATGGGGGTCTGGACGGAGGGTGCCCTTGACTCTGGACAAGCTAGCATCATATAACTTCTTTCCCGGACAGATCGTTGCGCTTCGAGGAATCAACGCCTCGGGCGAGAACTTTGTCGTCTCAGAAGTCCTTTCTTTTCCCCTCCTCACACAGCCTGCGTCTACCCCCGCAGAACTAGACAGCTACAACGCGCGGTACCTCGACACGCCGGAATCAGACCCGTCCTCCGTGCGTCCTCTGACCGTCTTTATAGCATCCGGACCCTACACGACCGACCAGAATCTCGACTTCGCGCCCCTACACACGTTCCTCGACAACGCCGTGGAAGCATGTGCCGACAGCGTCGTACTATTAGGTCCCTTCCTCGACGCAGAGCATCCTCTCATCCGCTCGGGAGACTTCGACATCCCGCCACATCTCACCTCCCCAGATCAAGCCACCATGACAGACCTCTTCCGCCACTTCATCTCCTCCGCCATCCAAACCTTTGCCCAGCGTCTCCCGACGTGCAACGTCATCTTAGTGCCTAGCTTGCGCGACGCACACCACCACCACGCAGCCTTCCCGCAAGACAAATTCACAAAGAAAGAATTAGGCTTTGGTGCCGCAGGGAAACAGGTTCAGTGCGTTACAAATCCCATGACGCTGAGTATGAACGAGTTCATCGTGGCTATGTCATCGCTGGATATCTTGCACATGCTGTCGCGCGAGGAAATTGCAGATGGGAAGGCGAGGACCGTCCATTTGTACGAGAGAGGCGCGAAGAACGTCCTCGAGCAGCGCAGCTTTCTGCCGCTGTTTCCGCCTACGGGGAGAGAGAAAATGTTCGCACCTGCGCCGGTCGAGGCTGAGGTGTTCAAGGAGGGTGCTGCGGATGGCGAGACTGGGGAAGAGCAAGGTCCTAGTCCCTTCTTGCCGCTGGGGACTATGGTGGATACGAGCTATCTCAAGCTCGGCGAGATGCTGAATGTGAGGCCGGATGTGTTGATCACGCCTAGCGTTTTGCAGGGGTTTGTCAAGGTATGGTTTACCCACCATCTATCGTGGTCTTGGCGACTGAACTAATTTTGTGTGTGTAGGTTGTAGAAAGCGTGCTGGTTATCAATCCCGGAACGTTGAGTAAGCGCCGGGCGGCAGGCACGTATGCAAGGTTAGTGGTACGGCCTGCAGACGTGAGTGATAAAGAGAGGGAGAGTGGAGCTGCTATGGCGCATAAGTTGTGGGAGCGGGCGAGGGTGGATATCGTGAAGATCTAAACATTGGGTAAAGGCTGAGATTAAGGCGTTCTGGTTGCGCGGTAAAGGGGAATGGTTGCATAGGCTCATCATGGTATATAGCATGTGTATAACTGACGACACACTTTCCAACATTGTTAAATCCCGAGGTTGCTGGCGTTAGGAGTGCAGCATGAGAAGGCGACCGATCGTTGGCTGTTCCCAGATGTAAGAGTGCCAGAGCTTGGACTGCTACATAAGTCTCCCGGTTGACTGGGTTGTTTCGAGTGGTCAACTGCGACAGATCTCGCTCCCCCATCGCTGACACAGATATCGATTGGTGATCTGAACGACTTATGTGGTGCGCTCGTGCGCCATGGTTGTGAATTCAGGAATTGGATTTGTTATCGAACCGAACCGACACCTCCCATCCCTGTCTAAAAGCAGGATAGGATAACCGAAAGAGCCCAGCAATGCATGCATGCCATATCCGTGTGAGACTCTCCTCACGCCAACGTATCCGTGTTCGTCACATTGTCATTGTGTATAACCGTCATGCCTTTTCCTCCGCTACTCCGACCGCCGATGCATGGTGAATTTATCGGTGCTGTTGGACGTTAGTTCCTCGTTTCTGATAGATTTACGTGTGCTAAAAGGTGTATGCATGCGAGATGCGGTAGGTGTGGCGGCGTGCGTAGTGGGTAGGGTGAGATTTCGTACCTTGACGAAACCAATGTCGGCGCTCTTCTCGCGGAAGCACTGACGGCAGATGTTAAGACCGTACTTGCGGATAAGACCAGCAGGGTGGGTGCAGACGCGGCTGTACACAATCCAGTTAGCACTCGTCCAATCCATTCGGGTACTCCATCTATGCCCCAGTCGAGGACCGTGTTGTCCTGTCCATCATTGTCCTCCGTCTCCACCATGATCGACCGGCGCGCACATATATAAAAGGTTCAGACGTACCACTCGCGGGAGCCCTTGCCGTAGGTGCGCGGGCGCGAGTACCAGACGGATTCGTGAGACATGTTGTGTGGTTGGGCGGTTCGAGGTGGAGCGGTCGCTGCTGCAGTGTGCGTTAGAGGTGACGTCCGTTGTATGCAATCCTGGTGGTTGCTTCAGGGTAGAAGGACGTACTGGTTAGGCGTTGTCGGTCTGCGTCGGGGCTGTCGTTCACGAATGTCGCGGCGTAGAATTGGAGTTGCGATTTTCGTCGCGCACACTGAGAATTCTTGGCAGTGCGTTAAGCGAGCGCTACGCCGATTCGGATTGCGCCCCACCCAGTCCTCGTCTACTTACTGCCTGTCGCCTCCCACCGAGAACACAGAACCGCCGACGATGCACATACAAATTCTACAGCGGCTGTCTCGAGTGATAATTCTTCTACAACACAACAATCATTCATAGACGACGATCTACGCGTTTAATTGCTTCATCTCGATCGGGACCAGATTTTGCGGCATCGGCACTGTGGAAGCGTCGGCTGGTATCTTCCTGTCTTCACAGGCGCTTAATAATGTCCTTCATATCGCCTTTTGAATTGTTTGTATGAATAATTGCACTTATGATTGTTCAAATCCGCTTCGGTAACATTTTCGTTTCCAACGTTGTCGAAACTGATGGGATATTATCTGGCTGTCTCAGGTCCAATGGGACAACGGCGACCGATCTGTATGTATGGCGCGACGAAAGGACATGTGTTTGATCGATCTCTATTGACGAATGAGGACATGAAGATTCGGCTCAAATTGAAGAGAAACCTTGAAGGCAATGAGGAGTTCCAAATATCTACAATTGAAGAAGTAACAGGACCATGCACGCCATTTGCAACGAACCCAAGAATTAACAAACTCCCTTGCTCATCCAAGCCATCAATATCATCGTCAATACTGTCAAGCATACATACATCTTCACTCCACCAACTCCCCACTCATCCTCGCGAACGCCCTCTTCCTCTTCGTCGGCGCAGCCAACAGCGCACTCTTGCCTCCAAGGTCCGAGTAGCACTGTACATTCGTCGGCTGCTTCGTGCTCCGCGCGCTATAGCTCCACCTTCCACTCCCCACATCGCCAACCCTCGTCATTGCCAGCCTTGTCGCATTGTTGTTCAGCGCCAAAGTCATAACCTTGTTGTCGCCGTTGGCAACGTTCGAGTGGCAAGTTACACCAATGGTGCCCGACTGCCGGGATTCCCACGTGTAGGTATCGAGGATTACGATATCAGCAGCAGTGGCGGAGACGCGCACGGTGACTTGCGCTTTGGAGACGATGGAGCTGTTGGACTTGAGGCTGACGGCGCATTCGAATTTGAGGTTGGTAGCTGTGGTGAGCTTGGGAGCGACAAAGGTGGCGGTTTGGGCGGCGGGATTCTGGATGGTAGCTGAAGCGCCCGTCGATGGCTCGATCTGTGTCCAGTTGAAGTTG
The DNA here is from genome assembly GCF_027946475.1 of Didymosphaeria variabile. Classification (NCBI taxonomy): domain Eukaryota; kingdom Fungi; phylum Ascomycota; class Dothideomycetes; order Pleosporales; family Didymosphaeriaceae; genus Didymosphaeria; species Didymosphaeria variabile. The sequence continues at coordinate 4,173,911 of NW_026611622.1, read as the reverse complement.
AGCGCGCTATTCGAGATGTCGGTGTTGTTGTTCTGAACAATGAGCTGGACGGTGGCCCCGCTGCGTTGATCTGCAGTAAAGGGAGCGATGGTGGCCGTGGGCGCAGCGACGGGTCCGCTTGGATCATTCGGGCTGCAGGTCTTTGATGGTGCTGGTGGGCTCGGGCCAGGGAATGGAGAAAGAGGTCCGAATTGCTCACCTTCAAAGAAGTCTCCTTGCACGAGACCACGCATGTCCGAGAATCTGTTTGGTGGTGGCTCTGCTCCAGGGACATTGATTTCGGGCTGGATCCATTCGGTCACGGGCGTGACATATTGTCCGGCCTGAAGTCCGTCCTTGGTCTCGACGACAGGGTTGTTTGTCTTGATAACGTATTCGCGAGTGTATGGGGTAGAAGCTGCGACACGGGCTTCCCACTTGCATCGGACGTCGCCGGCTCTGGGCGTGGCAGAGCCTACCTGGCGAAGGCTTTCGTCACCTGTGCATGGATCGACCTCAATGGCATAGACCTGGACGGAGGCGCCGCTGCAGCTGGAGAGATAGCCAATGAACTAGTACAGAGTCAGTCGAAACATTATCCAAAGGTCGAACAACTTACCCGAGTATCAGCAACCTCAACGTTGGCATCAGGATCAGTGACTCCAATGATTGCATCTTCAATGAAAATGTAGTTGGGTACTGTGTTAGAAGCAGAAGTCGTGACCTGCACGTTGGTGGCCGATGCCTCGAACACGAGAAGCTCTCCGCCCTTAGGGATAGCCGTGTATGTAATGAAGTCTCCCACTAAGAAAGGAACCATAGATAGAGGATCAGAAGCGGCGAAATTGGTTGATCCAGCGGGACGATTTGACGATGGGCACTTCTCATCGTTGGCTGACCGCGGGAAGCACATGGGAAACCCGGAGAATGCTTGGATGCTTGGGTTCTCATCGTCTACTGGGAAGAAGGGTGCGAGATCCGAAGCCTTTCCGAATACACCGCTCGGGTCGTTCAGCCGCAGCTTGGTACCGAGGCCGCGAAGCTTGAAGGAACCGTCCGCAACATCGATGGAATCAATGTAGCCTACGCCCGATCGCACGTCGAATCCACCGCTGACAATGATTTGTGCAGCTGTTGGCTGCGAGCCTATGACATTGCCAAAGATGGTGACTTCGTAACCACCAACGCCGGCCTCGCAGAGCTTGCGAAATGGGGTCCAGATAGTTGGGAACTGTACAAGTAGGTTCTTCGGTACCTTGATGTTCCATTCGTCTACTGTTATTGTGCCTCCGGAATTGAAGTCGGTGGAATCCACAGAGCAGCTGAACTTGTCAGTGCTGGAAACTATACGAACACATGGGGTCCTTACCTGCCGAATGCACCTACTACACTTAGCGGCGATATGTTTGGGATGGGAGTAGCAGCAAGAGCGCCAACAGCGAGCGCTAGGAGTGACGAAACCGATGTGAGGCGAGTCATGATGAAGATGGCTGACACGACGAAAAGTTGTCTTGCTTGAGAAGACAATGTGGAGGCGTGTGATTTATATACACATCCCCCAGCGCTACTGTAAGAAGTAGACTATGCACAGGCTCATGAACTAGGCCATCTTTCTGGGATGATGTCGCCCAAATCAGCATCTGGACTTATCACCCCGCTCAATCATGTCACTTTGGAGAGGATCGCTATGGTCTGGAAGCTAAGATGTAGGAGCTTTCCTCAGTCAAGCAGGGTTGTGTGCATAGAGGGTACGTCCGGCGTCCGCCCTCGATATTTCCAAGGCCCTTAACGATGCATATTGAGAAGATGTTGACCGGAAAGGATGTCAGGTTGTCATTGGCGCTCATGTCATTCGTCGCAGGCGCGGCCTGAATGCCACTTGAGGTTCGTAAGCCACTAAAACAAGCTTCTTGCGAAGCAGCTCCAAGCTAGTGGATAGGGTACTGGGTCCCCTGTCTACAGTACGCCGTACTCGCCTTCTAAAGACCGATACTAGACGTCGGGAGCGGCTGATACCGCCAAGAGAGCCATTCGTATCCTCCTGACCGCTAGAGGTACACCATTGGGGTCTAGGAGGCAAACTTCCTGCTGATCTCCCGCTCCAAGTGAGATGGGAGGTGGTTCATGATCCAGCTTCGGAATCAAGCGAAAGAGGCAAATAGCTTCATTCTAGCCAGGACTACGTCTGGATCGGATAAAGCAAAGTCGATGCCCATGTATAAAGCTACAATAGGGGTTTCTCGGATAAGCGTATACGGCACCGAGCTGTAAACTCTGTGTCTCAAATGCTGAGTAGGTCAATTTCTATGGATACGGGAAGTGCATCTGTAGTGCTAGCTATTTTTACTTCGCATGTTGCCGTTCGTGAGCAGGGCCAACGAGCGCTGGACCCTTGTGACTGGGCAAGCGACAAGGCGAACAACGCATGTACCGAGCCTGGGATCGTGTATGAGCCAGCGTGGTGAAATGCAACAAAGTCCGCTCGGTGTGGCTGATCTAGAGCCTCCCAGCTGAGAGGGCGTGCATGGGGACGTCCTTGGCATCCCGCTCGCCGCCAAGGAAGGCGTCTTTGCGGCGGCGCTGAGCGCTGAATATGTGCTGCTAAAGAGGTCATCTTCGCAGCTAGAGGACTCCGCGGCAATAGCGTCGACAACGTGCGGGGTTGATGATGGCATGGAGTTGAGAGACGTAAGAGCTTGAGGGCTGGGCGGTGCTTCAGTACTGGGGCGCTTCTCGTTCGAATCGAGTTAGGCAGAACCCGAGCCTCAGGGTCAAGCCCACCATCACGACCACATGGAAGAACGGGGAGGCTGCCACGCGGAGTAATGCGCCTGCAGGCATCCTCGTAATGTCTTTGTATTTGGTGTGAGAACCGCAGCATGCAATGTCGCTGCCTGTTCGTCCCGTGGGATGCCGGTAAGCACCTGCATCGCCAGGATCAGACCCTTGCAGGCAACGGAACGGCACGAATCGCCGCCTCTCCGAGGATTGGTGTACCCAGGATACTGGTCACCTGGTGTATGGATATGTGTTCGCTTCGCGGGAGTAACAGAATGACTACTTGGCAAATTTGCCAATACGACATCTTTGGGAATGTACTCCGCAACCAACGTCCGCTCTCACTTCCGCTCCTGCTTCCGCACCTACAGATCGGCAACCAGCGTCCTGAACATCTCTCCTGTCATACGAGCTGCCGAGCACGTCAAACCCCCCTTTAGAGAGTCAGAATTGTGGGATGGGCCCTCTTTAATCCCGGGGAACGATTAGAGGAATGGGCGATGCATGATGGGTCACAACAGGATCCTCTTGTGACCTGATTCAGGACGGGTAATGCAAGTACGGACGGTCGGGAACGCTCCCATGCACTGAATGACTTAGGTCTGAGTCCTGGCTTGCGAATAGACAGCTATGCTGCAAACGCATAGCTTCCAATAAGCCGATACACATCCCAGGGTCCTATCCTCGCCTTTTTGTCCTGCATTTTCAATATTGCCGCCACTGTCGCCGCTTCTTTCACTCCGAAGTGCTCAGCCATCCTATCAAGTTGTCCTATGATCCAGATCCTTGCTCTCTCGGGGCATCCACGGGACCACGCGGAGGCATAGAGCCCGAACAGGAGAATGTATGTGTCGAGGAAATGTGATAATGTGTGGGTGTGCAGAGATGGATGAGATCCTGGTGGCAGTTTGTGTCTAGCCGGGCCTTTGCAGTCGGTCATTTGGGGAACTGATGCGCACACTTCTTGGACTACCAATGTAGTCATCTCCAGTGCGTGTTGGCTGGCCTTGTCATCAGGATTGGCGGAGGACTCAATAATTTCGTCACAGAGGACTATCCTCATAAAGCGTAGAACATTCCACATCTGCGTGTCCATGCGTGAAGCATAGATGTCGTAGAATCCATCCAATGTTGTATCTTCCTGCTCCTTCATGATACATTTCCTCTCGTATGACCATTTAGGAGGCGCTTCGCTGTCGATGATTTCAAGTTCTTTCTCGATTGCAACACACTGCCGCACTTTATCTTCTGCCGTCAAGACACCCTTGGTAATGTCAGAGACTAGGTTGGTGATCTTCAGTGTTACGCCAGTCAACCTCCATTTAGGATGTGAGGTATCAGTAAAGTTTGCTGCATGCTCTCTGATCTGGAATATCTCTTGTGGTACACTCTCGCCATTGCTGATTGATATGACGACAGAATTTAGTGCCAGTCTTGTGAGCGCCTTCAAGCCACCCGGATCTGTGAACTGCTGCAAGCCCCGGAGCTTTACGAGCGCCAAAGCGCCATCGACGTGTGCTCTTTGAGACACGACAGATATGGGTCTAGGGTCCGTGATCTTCTCAAAAAGATCTAGTAGCAGCGAGGCCTCGATTGTACTCGTATATTGAACCGTGGCCGGATCCTGCAACACTTTGTTCGTCTTCCTGAGAGCACTCACGTACTTCCGTCGGCCCAATATTTGCGCCGATGGCGAGATAATGTGATGTGAAAGGAAGGCTAGACTAGCAGCATCGATGCTGAGGGTAATGTGCTCAGGTGCGGCCTGTGGGTCAAAATGTGGGTACAAGAAATCCCACGCTCGGCTGAAGTCTGCGATATAGTACGCAAAAAAAAGTTGCCTCGCTTGAACTTGGAGGTCTAACGGTAGGTGAGAAAGCTTAAAGCTCGCTTGGCAGGTTCGCTTTGGTATCGTAATTCGCTTCTCGGCTGGAGCAGCCCTCATATGCACAGTATGAGTTTCGTCCGAGATACGCAGGGTGTCTGTATTACGATACCCATGGCAATGAGCTCCGATTCGCAGGCAAGAGCTGCAAGATGGCCGTTGAAGATTGCACTACCAGGATTTAGCGGTCAAACGGGAAATAATATGTACAGACAAGGGTAAGCGTACTCGGAGCCTCCGGTCCCGACATCTTTGACAAGCCTTGGACGGCTTGCCGCGAAATACCATACTGCAAAACTGCCTGAACAGTTACGGTATTTAATATCACACGTGGCTTCTCTTGCGATGCTTCTATGTCACGTATCTTGGGAGCTGCAACGGCACCGAAATCAGTTGTATAACCGGAAATGGTTTCAGCTGTGCTCTTAGTGGAGGCTCTTCATCGAAAGATGCGAAGATCGTACTCGTACGGATGCTTTCGACTTGGGGGTGGATGAGGAAGCACCCGTAAGATGGAGTAAGGAGGTTGTCGCTAAACCATCTTAGTGGACCGCCATCATCGTGCGGTCATGTGTCCAATCAGAAGCCATGCTCTAGTACATTTCGAGTATGCATTTCGACGCTGACGCACCGTCCCTTTGAATCCCAACCGGGTCAACGAAATGGGATTAAATCCGGAATTTATACCATAAGTCCTGAGTGCAGCTTCATTATACTGTCAGTACTGCCTAAAATAGTATTGACTGCGCGCAGAACACCATGGAGTTAAGAAGCGTTGGTATCACAGGGCCGGTGCATTCAAGTAGAATATAAGTACTTCTACATCGTCGATAATTCAGTACGACAACCCACTCAGTCCCTCTATCACGAATAACGTCATCTTAAGACTTGCTTCTATTTTCTACATCAAAGGATTGCTGAAATGTCTTTCTCCTACAAGCATGTTCTCCTTGTCGGCGCAACGTCTGGGATAGGGAAAGCGATGGCCGATAAATTAATCGCCGAAGGCATCCACGTTACCGCCGTTGGACGTCGTAAAGACCGTCTCGACGCTTTCGTATCAACTCATGGTTCATCGAAGGCGTCAAGCCTGGTCGCTGACATCTCAGACATCAGCAGCATACCCGCTTTTGCTCAGAAGTAGATGCCTACCTTCCTCTCCTCTACAGCATCTTTGCTAACACATATTACAGTGCGATCAAACAATACCCCACAATCGATGCCCTCTTCCTCAACGCCGGCATGCAACGCAACTACAACTTTGCCTCTCCCTCCACGGTGAAGCTCTTACAGTTCAACGAGGAAATTACTACGAACTTCACGTCCTTCGTTGCCCTCACACACGCTTTTCTCCCACACCTCCTCGCATCCCCAAACCCCACCGGACTCATCTACACAGGAACGCACATCTCGCTCGTGCCAGCCTCAACTATGCCCGCATACAGCGCGTCCAAAGCCGCGCTAGATGCCTTCATTCAGTGCATCAGGGAGCAGCTGCGCAACACCAAAGTGAACGTCGTGCACATCTCGCCACCGCTTGTGCAGACAGAGCTGCATGATTTTGAGATGGGCGCTGAGGTCGGGCGCAAGATGGGTGTGCCGGTCGAGGAATTTGTTGCAGAAACATGGGCGGAGCTTAAGGAAGGAAAGAAGGACATCTACATTGGGAGTATCGGAGCTAGCACGAAGGATCAGTTTATGGAGATTGCTGATAAACGGGCCGAGGCAATTGACAGGCTCAACCAGCTGCTTAGAAAATTTCAGTGATACTGTTCGTCCCACAGTAGAGGCAGGATAGTAGATTGATTCTAGCACTAGGGCAAGGTTTCCAGTACCTCATGCCTTCTGTTACGATAGGATAAGGGATAAGATACCTAACAGTGTTCAGACCTCTCGTTATCATATCATTAGGTCTTTGATGTATTCCTAATTTGTTCTAGGGAAGGCGGTGCAACCACTTCTTGCGATTAGGAAGGCTACCAGTCAAGCTGCCACTCAGGTCTGCCCTCCCGCCATTCGTCGAACGGAATTGAACCTGGCATCTCCTCCCCAGTGCTGAGTCTTAGCCGAGGGAATGGCTTGTTGGCCCAATCGTAAATATTCGTCTTGTTCGCGAGTTCTTCATTTACCAGAAGCACAGCGCCTGAGTGCCACCCAGCTGCACTTACCCTGAGCGCAAAATAAGCACCGAGACCATCTTCCCCCTTGTCCTAGACAATGGATTAGCACATTCTCAAACGGGGCCTATTATCTTGCGAATTATGAAGCGACCCTCTATACAACGTCCTGTTATAAGCACGAGTCTTTGGTCCCGGAAATATCCTGCTTGGGATACTTCAAAATTCTTACGTACCTCGTCCCATGCTCTGGCCTCTTGCTCAACCCATTCGCTAACCTCGCCTATGACAGGCCAATTCATGTCGACATACGCACTCCAACGATCTTGTGCCTCTTGTGGATCTTTACCGCCTGAGGAAAGTAGTTTCAGCCATTCATGCTGCTCTTGGCGAAACCACACTTCACGTCCCTTCGTATAAGCATGTGGTAGAAGCCCGTTGTCGTCAATACCACGAAGACGAGCAGCCGGTAGTTCTCCAAGGCCGAGAGCTGCATAGGACGGCATGTGCTTGCCGTATGACGTGATTTTTCCGGTGGAATGCAAGGCCAAAAAATGGTAGTCGCCGAAAGCTATCGACACAACGTTGTTGTTCTGAAGAGCTGGGATGCGCTTTAGTCCTGCAATATTCGTTTGCTCAGGATTAGTTGCACGAGCATTCCAACACCTTTCCAGGTAGAGTTGCTCCGCAATGGCCACTGCGCCGTCGCTAAAGATTGCAAACGTTCGGAACGAGCCTTGCACGTCCAGGGCTGTCCCAGGCTTGCAACGTAATGCGCAGAGTTCTTGAATATTGTCTGCCTTGTCTTTTTCGTCAAATTTGCTGCAGAATACCTTGCCGATATCGGTGACAAAGACGGCATAGTGCTCAAGGATAATGTAGTTCTTCACTTGTCCGACTTCTTCGCCAAGAGCTCGATCTAGCTCCGTTTGTCGCAACGCTCCTTTCGGGCGTTGATATCCTGTCTTTGGGAGCTCGAAGTTCTCAAGTAACAACATTGTGTCAGGTTCTGGCTCCTGCTGTAGGGCTCGTCGTGGGACCGAACGAGCTCGTCGAGGACCGTGCCGAGCTACTCTGGGTCGAATTGGATCCCATACAACAATACCTACACCATGGATGTAAGCTGAGCTATAGCTCCAACCTGCAACTACCTGCTTCACGGTTCCAAAGAGTGAGCTGTTTGTGATGTTGGAACCACCAGAAGAGTCTTCTTTCAGGTCTATGTTGACGAACTTGACCTGAACAGCAGCCTGATCGAAACTATGCCAAGACCAGATTCGACCACTGTCTGAGAGGCCCAGTATGTGCGATCGTCCCGCAGAAAATTGACGGATCGTGATCGTAGGCTCATTGTACGCAGCAGCAGCGGGCGATTCGGGATATCCGGCGGGAAACCGCAAGGCTTTTGGATCAACGCTGCCACCGAAGCCTTGCTCACCATCCAACATTCCGACGGAGTACAGTGTCCCTTTCGAGTTGAGGATCGTAGTCGACCATCCGCTGATTTTATTAGCTCTCCATTCGCACAATACTCTGTGAAAGCTGGCTCACCCGCATTGTAGATCAGCGATAACTCCCATCTCTCGCGCTCCATGCATCTCCTGAGGAGTAGCGCATGATCGCGCGTTCGTCTGATGTCCTAGACGGCCGTTGCTCTCACTTCCCCAGGTATATACTCGGGTCTGTGTAAAGAGGCGTCTGTACATTTTATGCCAGCGATCGCCGTCATGCTGCACAACTGGCTGATTTGGTATGCGGAAAGTGCCTAGTACAAATTTCAGTCACAATACTTGCGGTAGAAAAGAAATGCAAAAGGCAAGAGGTTGCTTTGAATGCGATCCACAAGTACGTTACTCGGGATGTGTGACGCACACCCGCTTAAACTGTCATCTTCTTTGGAAGCCATATGTCATACCAAGACGCCATGAAAGAGTCCGCTGATATGATCCATGCGTGTATATTTATGTGGATGCATGAATGTTGACACTTACTGCGAGTTTGGAGAGACCAATATGCAGGGTCCAAACGAATTGAGGGTTGCTGGAACGCTTTGCATGTACTGCAAAAAGCGAGGAAGCTCTTCGCATCGAGGTAAGGAAATACTGACACTAGTATGTCCAACGGAAGCTCCGTGATATTGCTGACATCGGCCATTTTGTGCTGTCTGGGGATGCGGTATTGCGGAGGAAGCCTGTACTGGACGCGAGTCGTGTCCCTACTTTGGGGTGGGTTGATGAGCTATGACGCCAGCAACAGGGATTGGTGAAGCTAAGCGACCACCTTGGCACACTAGCGCTCAAGGAGGAATAGCACATTCTCTGAGTCAACGGGGTCGGGCATTCTCTATCAATTTCGCACATGCCTTCAACACAGTTGGCGCCATCTAGCCGCACCAGCAGGACACATAAAGTGACTATCTAGGCAGCAAACCTATGTTCTCGTCTCCGAAACTTCAGTCCTCGATAATACGTAGTTTTCCCTGCTGTCGGCACCGACGTCTAAACGTCAATTTCAAATACTATACCTGAAGGGTCCAAGAGGAAGGCAAAGATCACCGACTAAATCAAAGCAATGAGTGGACCAGTCGAAGGCGAAGCGGTTGCATCGCCAGCTGTGCCCGCGCAAGCACCAAACGACCCAACAGCACCAGCAAAGACTGATGCGAAGGATGCGAAGCCCGAGGGAGATGGCGCCTCAAAGAAAATGTCAGGTGCAGAATTGAAGAAATTAAAGCAGGCCGAGAAGCAAGCAAAAAGAGCGCAAGCAAAGGCAGTTGGACCAGCGACAGTGCAGCAGGGCGGTATCCCAAAGGAGAACCAGAAGCAGAAAGAGCAGAAGCAGTCTCAGAAGAAAGATGAATCAAGACCTTTGCCCATTCGAAGGAGACCATCACAGTCCAATGCCGTGCCGCAGCAGCAGGCGAGAAAGGAGTCGAAGCGAGACCAGAAGCAACTCGGACTCTTCTTTGGCCATCTGTACAGCCAGCCGAGACAGCACTCCATGGTGGGGGCTTCAAAAGACGTCCACCCCGCTGTTCTTGCCCTTGGTCTGCAATATAGCAGCTACGTGATCTGTGGTAGTACTGCTCGGATGGTTGCTATGCTTCTAGCCTTCAAGGCAGTTATCGAGTCCTACCAGACGCCCGTAGGTACCAGTCTGGCGCGGCATCTTACCAACCACCATCTCAGCCCACAGATCGACTATTTGAGAGGCTGTCGACCGCTGAGCATCAGCATGGGCAACGCCATTCGATGGCTGAAAGACCGTAAATTTTGCTCCTTCTCATCGCAAATACCCTACTGACCCATGATCCCAGTTATCATCAAGATCGACCCCTCCACCCCCGAAGCAGAAGCCAAGCGCGACCTCGTCGAGGAAATCGACATGTTCATCCGCGAGCGTGTCACCGCCGCCCAAAAGCTAATCCGTGACCAAGCCGCCACCAAGATCCTCCCCGGCGACGTGATCCTCACCTACGCCTCCTCCTCCATTGTCGAGCAGACCATCCTCCAAGCGCACAAAGCCGGCGTTCCCTTCACTGTCATCGTCGTCGACTCAAAGCCGCTCTTTGAAGGCAAGACGCTGGCGCGCAAGCTGGCTAACCAAGGCATCAACGTCCGCTACTACCTCATCACGGGTGCTTCCCATGCAGTCAAGGGCGCATCGAAGGTATTTCTGGGCGCACATGCTATGATGTCTAACGGCCGGCTCTACTCGCGTGTCGGTACCGCCCTCGTTTCTATGCTCGCCCGCTCGCACTCCCTCCCCGTAATCGTACTCTGCGAGTCCGTAAAATTCACCGAGAAAGTCGCCCTCGACTCCATCGTCGGCAACGAAGTCGCTCCCGCAGACGAGATCCTTTCCGAAGCTGAGCGTGCCTCTCTACTTCCTCTGGAACCCCATCTCCCGACCACGCACCCCTCCAAGAACAAGAACGACGATAAGTCCGCTACTGAGGATACCAAGTCCGGACCGCTGGATGTACTGAAGTGGGTTGAAGGCTCCGAGAACTTGCACCACCTACAGGTTCTGTACGATGTCACGCCCGCGGAGTACATCAACATGGTCATCACAGAGTACGGGAGCTTGCCGCCGAGTTCGGTCCCCGTTGTTCATCGGCTGAGTACGAATACCTAAGTTGCCTGCCCTGCGCCGCGCGTTTTGGATTTTTTTGCTATACTTTTCGTCCTTGTGCGATTCGAGCTTTGTGGCTCTGGTCGAGTGGTTTCAAGTTTGCGCATGAGGAGATGACTAACGATCTGTGAAGGGACGGATGGTGATGAGCTGGAGGCTCCTTCGAAAAGGCTTGCGCATGGTGCCGGAGCGCCGCCTGTGCGTCGTGGTAGTGCGCTTGCTTAAAAAGGAGCGATTGTGTGGGATGTCTTGCACTTGGAACGGAGTCGGTTTTGCTGTATGATCAGGATCAATGGATGGGATTAGTATTTCAGGATCTTGCCATGTCATGGATTCGTTCACGAATTTGACTACCGTGATCAATCAGTCAGAGAACACGCATGTGGTGTACTTCTACCTAAAGGCCCTTGAGTCCATGCTCGCTATCGTTAATATTCCCTACTCTGTCGGAATGAAGTGCTCTATTGTGATTGCTAGAGTACTCACCTTCATCGCTCACTGTTCACCGTTCACCCAGCCACCCCAGCAGCGGCCAGTGAACAGTGAACCTTAGGAACAATAGCGACAAACGCACAATAGCGGGGTCAGAGCTTCTCGTCGCCCATAAATAGGTGTTTTCAAGCTGCTATTCTTCTTCCTCAACCACACCTCCTCAACTTCTTCTCGCGGCCACCATGGCCTCCCTACCCATCTTCAACACCGGTGAGACCTGGTCTCAACTCCACTCCAACCTGCAAAAGCAGGTCAACCAGCTCGTTCACGATGTGAAGGTTAGTGGCTAGCAATCAAGCTCTAGATTTATGCTGACTGGACGTCAAGGAGCTCCAGGCCGAGCGAGTGGTGGCTCGGACCACCAATGACGCCCTGATCCGGGCAGGCGCGGCGGCCGAGACCGCCAAGGCCGAGGCCGAGCGCAAGCTGGCTGTTTCGCGTGCGCTCTTTGAGAGCATGCACAAACACCACCGCGCCTGCCCCGGCAACATGAGCACCCAGGACGACCAAGCCTGGGATTACGGCGTGAAGCTCCAAGACCAAAACAAGGAGCTCACCAAGGAAGTCAAGGAGCTCAAGGACGAGCGATCCCGCCTCGAGAACGACCTGGCGTTCAAGACCCAGGAATCCGAGACCAAAGAGAAGGAGGCCGCGGTCCTCCAGCACCGCAAGGATGAGCTCACCCAACAGCTCACAAAGGTGAGGCAGAACCTTGAGCAAGAGACCAAGGACGCCGCCGACATCCGCAACAACCTCGACACCGCCTACGCGGACCTCACGCGCAAAGAGGAAGAGCACCGCGCCCTACGCAAGCAGAAGGACGACGCAGAAGCCGAGCTCTACAGCGCAAAGCTCCAGATTCAAGATGCGCACGACCACTATCAGCAGTCGCAGAAGCGCGTCGAGGAGCTGGAGTCTCAGCGGTCCGCCATCGAGGCGCTCGAACAGGAAAATGCGACGCTGCAGAACGAGGTCGACAACATGCAGGAAGCACTCAACGACCACGACCGTACCGTCCTCGTCAAAGACGCGCGCATCGCATACCTTGAGAACCAGGTCCAGAAGGCCTTGACTGCAGCCGCAAGAGCTCAGGACGAGCAAAACAAAGCGAATGCTGCCGAAGACCCCACCACTGCCGAGTCAACCTCTGTCGCCATCGCGCCGGTTGTGTCGCTGCAAGACGAATTCGAGGACCTCTCCGAACCCGCCGACGACCTTTTCGACACCGAAGCCGCATCCCAACTCGAACCCAGCCTTGAGCTCGTCACCGCTATCACCACGGCTAACATTGCGCCGTTCGATGCGCCCACGACTACTTCCTCTACGCAGACAGCTGTGTCGCCCGCTCAAGCCGTTACATATTCGACCCAGACAGAGGTCTCTACGACTGCCGACATTGCGCCTATCGATGCGCCCACAACTACTTCTTTCACACAGACAACTGTGTCGTCCGCTCAGGCCCTTACATCTTTGACCCAGACAGAAGTATCTACGACAGCCGACATTCCTCCCACAGAACCCCAGCAGCCCGCACTGGACATCGCGCTTGCAACCCCGGTCGCCATTGCTCCCGTTGAGCCTTCGACGACGCTATCGGCATCGGACGTGCGCATTCTATGGGATAACCAGATCGAGCCAGCACTCAGGAAGCTTGTCCCATCCTCCAGTCATACCGTCCACTTCATCGTCGAGAGGGTGCAAGATCTGACAGACTCCATGCGCACAACATCAGCCACCCAGGTAGAGCACGAAGAGACGGAGGCAGAAGAGCTTAGCATCTCGCCCTTTACTACGGCAGCTCACATTGCGCCGGTTGAATCTTCTACCACGCAGACTGACCCTCCGAAGCTCACGCAAACCGGAACGTCCACTGTCCTTGACCTACCGTCTGTCGTCCACGAAGATCGACACACGCAAACCAACATCCAGTCTCCGTCTCACGTCGTCGTCGTGCGCAAGAAGAGCAGTATCTTGAGCCTTTCTACTGCTCTCGCCCTCTTCTTCGCTCTACTAAGCATCTTCTACTACGTGGAGCTTGAGTCATGGAAGCACAGCAACAACCGCGCTGGTGTCAACCGCCTGTACAACTCTATGGGCTACCAGCGTCGTGGTCGCCACCTTTTTCGGCACCATTCCAGTCTGCTACGAGCAGGGGAGAGACGTGGTTGACCGAGGCATTCTGCCAGCAGTTCGCAGCCGTCGTTCAAAAAGCCGAGGCATCGGTCGGTATCAAGTACCCTTCGCGCTGGTAGTAACGGCGCAAGAGTCCTATACCGTGCATCGCCCGCAGGACAGCACGCACAAAGCCTGAAAGCGCTGTCATCTTCGTCACACGACCAAACGATTTTCTTATTGTCACTATCACAATTCGGGCGTTTTTGGTCTGGGAACGGCGCTTTGTTACGATACCCCAGATACCCACCTTTTCTCACCTGTCCGATACCCAATACTTTCCAATGGAGGATAGTCCCTGTGGACACCAGCAACCTCTTCCTTTGTCTTTCTGCAGCTCGATGCAGCCATGCTTGCACTACTTCTTCGACTGCCTTTCCATCTCTGTTTCCCAAGCAGCTAGTCCCTGTGGACATCTTTGGCTGCCAATACCTCTTCAATCGAGCGGCCTTTTTCTTTCGGATGCTCCTGGCTGCGACATATTTTATCAAAAGCAGCAATCCATTTGGACATCCTCGGCTGCCCTTGCCTGTTCTGCCTTCAGTGCGCCTGTTTATAGAATTGACGACGACTGCCTTCTCTGGTAGCTCGTCTCTTCCGTGGGTATTCAACGGAGCCTACTTTCAATGAAACCTTGAACCTTCCAATTGTGCCATTGCAGTGTGATCATCATGTCTCGTGCGAATCTAACTTTGAAGGAATCTCGGCGTGAGAGCGCGCAACGTCATGGCCCCAACGAAGCATTCCTGCTTATTATGTGCACAGATCGATCGCAAACTAGTACCGTCGCCTTGAAACACCGATATTATCCCCGAGTTGCTCGTCGCAAAGCACTGCCGCGCTTATCAAACACAGAAGGCAGAACCGCGATTATCACTACGCATCAGAAAAGAATAGTACGCTTTGCGATGACAGGATCGTAAGATGATATGTGCAAGTTCGTACGCGGGGCACTCGGAGGGCGTTCACAAAACCCCTCAACGAGTCTATACTCACTACTATGCACTCTGACGATGCCGGTATACGCACCCTAGACAATGGTTGGTGAGCCACAGATGGCGGATCGATAGTCTTGAGTGATTTTGCAGGGGTGAGGCGGTGCGCGGGGAGCCACAGTTTGATGTGCGCGATCTTCAGTAAGATGGGGCGGAGGAGTCTCCGTAAGACTACACATGCATGAAGGAGTTAGTGGGCGGTGCAAAGGCTGGTGGGTGTCAAGTTACGCGTCTCCTTTTCAAACGCAGCCGTTGGGGCACAATTATCGAAGCTGCTGCCTGTACTCGGTGTACCTTCACAGTGTTCGTTACGAGTTGCAGATCCACCTTAGCACGCTACACGTAGGTGCAGGGTCTGGACGATCTCTGAAGGGGATCTGGCAGGTATAACAGCGCAAGCGCAACCCGTGGACATTTAGAACACATGGGCTGCCAATTGGGACACGTTTGACGACTTGGCCGACGCGTGACACGCCTGAAGCCACCAATTGCACCAGCGCGCGCACATCGTGGGCGCAACGACGAGTGTGCGGCGCTTTCGCTACCAAGACCAACACACCCTCCTACCAAAGTTTGCAACACCAACAACCATTCACCAGATAAAGGACCCAAGACCTGTCCTGCTCTACAAGTCCGCAAGATCTGACAACGACAACGACAGTGCGGGACCCCAAACGATCTCCACCGGGGCAGGCTCACTTTCTTTTTCTATTTCAGGCGGCTGTCGCAGTTGCCGTTTGCGGAACATACCCGCAGAAACTCCTGACCCGCTTTGACGGGCCCACAAGCCTTGCGTCGAATCTCAGCTAGAGTGTGGCGCCCTCCTGGACCGCAGTCTCCTCCCTGGGATACTGTCTTAAGCCTGCGACGTCCTCTCGCGCGGCTCGCCAACATCCAACACCTCGCCTCAAGAACAAAGAAGTAGAAGCACTCGAACGACGACGCAGGGAAGCCCAGACAGACCGCTGCGGGGAACGTAATTGGCTCCCCCCGCGCAAGATCAGGGTCCAGAGAGCAGCCGCGCTAGCGCATCATTGGCTCGTGCCTGGCCGAACACCATGGCAGACCTCGACGCTGGAAAACCTCTTCTTCTCGACTTCGACTCTCATTCGCCAGATATCACTGCCAAAGACGTGACAAGTGTATCGTTGCGGGCTCTCGAGGACGGCGAAGACGATTTCGAGACGGTAGAGTTGCGGCCCAGTCCCAGTGTCATTAAGAGGCTGTTGATGGCCGTACGGAGGAGGAATGTCGGATTGGGCCTGGGCAAAGAGGACGGGTTTGATCGGGTGAGGTTTCCGCTTGATCCGAAGGAGAAAAGTGTTAGGAGGGAGTGGAGGATAAGGAGGTGTGGGATCAAAACGGTGTTGGGGCTGCCACTGCTAGTAGTGGTGTTTTTGTAAGTGCTCATTCCGCAGCTTCCGAACCCCTTGGCATATTTTCCCATCTTGCTCAGGGAGCCGCATGCTGTGGCAGATCTTGTACTAACCCGATCAGTGGCATCGTTCATATCTCTAATGTTCTCATGAGCCTGGTAAACGTCATCAGAGATGATGCCATCACTTACTCACACGACTTCCTCCCTCTTGATCAGTACCAAAACGGCGACTACACCGGCCTCACACGGAATGTGAAACCTATTCACTGCCACTCGCACAACGACTACTGGCGCCGCGTTCCCTTGTTCGAGGCCCTCCGCTGGGGCTGCACCGGCGTCGAAGCAGATGTTTGGCTCTTTCCTGAGCGCTCCAACGATCTTTTCGTGGGCCATAGTACGCGCGACCTAAACAACGACCACACCTTCCGCTCCATGTATGTGGATCACCTTATGCGGATTGTCGATCAGCAAAATACCCCCAACACCCAGTTCCAGACCGTCTCGACTGGAGCCAAGAACGGCGTCTTCGAAATGGACCCAAAACAGACCCTAGTTTTACTTGTTGACTTCAAGAATGACGGACATGCTCTATATCCCGTTGTCTCGGAGCAGCTCGAGCCGCTGAGGAAGAAAGGATACCTGTCCTACTACGATGGCAAGACCCTCATCTCCGGTCCCATCACCATCGTCGCAACTGGAAACGCTCCCTTTGACCTCGTAACACGCAACACCACCCACCGCGATATCTTCTTCGACGCGCCTCTCTCTGCCCTCTCACCACTTTCGTCACAGACCACCAGCCGCGACGTCAAGCGCGCTGGCGGCCAAGGCACCGTCGGGACCACCCCACTCTCTACCTTCGACCTAACAAATTCCTACTACGCCTCCGTCGACTTTAAGAAGGCTATCGGGTGGTGTTGGTTCGGGCGCCTGTCGTCTTCTCAGAAGGAGCTGCTCAGAGCGCAGATTCGAGCGGCGAAGGAAAGAGGGCTGAAGAGTAGATACTGGGGGGCGCCTAGTTGGCCTGTTGGAGTGAGGAATATGGTGTGGCGTGTGCTGGTAGAGGAGGGCGTGGATTACCTTAACGGGGACGATCTAAGGGAGATGACGAAGGGAGATTGGGGTGCCAAGGTACATGGAAGTTGGATGGGATAGACATGAAAATCGTCAGTGTACGGAGTTTGGGATTGGTTATGGGGCACGCGATAAGCGCTGCATGAGATACCCGGGCGAGGCAGCTTCATGAGGGTTATTCGGCGTATGGGCTGTATATCTGTGCTGGCTTAGGCCATATTTGTAGATGTTCAAGAATTCAAGATTTTGTTCATAAGACTGGTTCATTTCTTTCACTATTCGTGCAAGTTGAGAATAGTAGTCCTAAGGCTAATGTCGTGCGCCCGTGGGAGGTTGTCGCCAAGATTTACACCTGCCCCACGCTTTCCGGGACGAAGATCCCTGCACAACTTTTTTGGCGTCGCATCTTCAATCTTGCAGCTCCACCGATTGGAATCTCACACCACATACCGCCACAATGCCTCACAAACACAAGCGCAAAGCCGAATACGACGTGAACAAGTCAGTCTCACTACATCGTTCCTGACCTTTAACTCTGCTAATTTTCCCCAAGTTTCGACCTCCCACCCTCCATCCGCGCCGCACCTCTCCCCGTTGGCAAGAACCCCACCGCACCCGCACAAAAGACGAAGAAGCGAAAAACGTCTCACATCCAAGGCTATGGCACCGACGACACGCCCAAAGCTTTCGCGCGCCTCATGGCCTTCCAGCAGAACCCCAAGCGCCGCTCCGGCCTCGACGACGGCGCAAAGCCCAAGAAAGCCCCCAAGCAGACCACGCAAAAGCCCTCTCAACATAGCGCAGCCACGGAAACAGAGCAAGCGTCCTTGCCAAACAGCGAGGCGCAGGCTCTCCCCAAACCGGAGCTCAAAATCATGCCTGGCGAGAGTCTAAGCGAGTTCAGGCAGCGAGTCAACCAGGCGCTGCCGCTGTCTGGCATCAGCAAGACGGGCAAGAAGACGCCTGGGCTAGGCGATCACAGAGTCACGAAGCACGAGCGGCATCTCAAGCGGCTGCAGGAGGGGTGGCGCAAGGAGGAGGCAAGGATCCGTGACAAGGAACAGGAAGCTGCTGAGCTTGCGGAGGAGGAGCGGGATGAGCTTGACGCCATGTGGGAAGATAAGACTGCTGAGTTGCCGAGCGCCGCTGGTGGGAAGAAGAAAAAGGCCAAGAAAGGGAAGAAGAAGCTGGTTGTGGGCGAGGTGGATGATAAGGGAGAGGACGAGTGGGAGGCGCTGAGGAGGAAGAGGGAGGAGAGGAAGGGCTTGCATGATGTGGTGCTGGAGCCGCCGAGTTTCAAGAAGGTGCCGAGGGAGATTTTCAAGGTGAAGGGAGGGGCGAAGGTTAATGTGGGGAATGTGCCTAATGCTGCGGGAAGTTTGAGGAAGAGGGAGGAGCTGGGCGAGGAGAGGCAGGGGATTATTGAGACGTATCGGAAAATTATGGCCGAGAAGCGCGGGGAGTAGGTGGGAAGGGCTGGACATGATGATCGAGGCTCTCAGCAGTACGCGTAGAATGCACTGTGATCGTCTCTGCAGCTCCCAAAATATAGTAGCCGTGAGATATGAGAGGTTTCTGAGAAAGCCGCATTTCCCCGTGCAACATGGGAATCCTATTGCGCCACGCTTAGCACAACAGACGTTCCCTGAGAGTAACATTTGAACCATTACCGGCCATGACTGCAGTAACATAAACATCATGAGACATGACAACCAAGGTCTTCACGTTCTTTCTGCTTGGACACCAACTCGGACGCCCGCGACATTCGCTTGCCACAATTTGGACCCGTACGGACAATGTGTGTGCAATATATGGCAAGCTTCAGAGACATGGTGCATGAGCTTGGGCCATGGCGCACGGACCATTCACCAAATGAAGGTGACCATACAGTAATCGACACCTTTTCTGAGGGAATTACCCGATTAGGAAGTTTCAATAGAGAGTTCAGCATCACTCCCTGAACAACGTCTTTACTTCGCTTAGCTGGCCCATGCGCCTGTGGAGAAAAGTGAAGGTGACCACACCACTTTCGACACTTTTTGGAACTGCCCGATTAGGCGATTTGGCTGGAGGTCAGCATCACTCCCTGAATGTTCTAGGTTTGCTAAACCTTTTCTCCTTTCATAGCTGCAGAGCGTGCTTAGCCCTTCGAGGCTATAACCACGGCTCCTGAAATCGCCTTGTCAAATTGCGCTATACACATATATACCGTACATGAACTGTCTTCCTACCACACCATCTCACTTTCTAACAATTCGCCGTCTCTGTACCCTCGTCAGCCCCTCACCCATTCCTTCCTTACAAAACCAAAACCAGAAATCGACTCACCACACGCACTAAACGCCTCCCCCTGGCACGTACTCACAGGCACGCTCTCACTCGGCGCCGGCTCCCCACACTTATCTATCCCATTCGTCTGCGCGCAGCTCGCCCAGCCCTGCACGTCTTTGCAGCTGTTGATGTTGGACGGGTAACAACTGAACGCGCCAGGAGCGCTGGAGGAGCATTCCCAGCGTTTGTGGAGGGGTGTTGGTGATGCTAGGCCGATAAGGAGGAGGAGGATAGTGGGGATGTACATCGTGGGATGGAATACAGTGAAGGTAATTTGATGGAGAGGATGATGAGGCAGACGCAAACAGAACGGCTTTCGAAATTAGGAGGCAGTTGAGAATTATATGCTCTCTAGCATTTGTTTGCCGTCGTAGAATGGAACGGGCGACGTCACTGTGCCGAGATGGTGCAGTGCCGTCTCAGTACGATTATGATGATAGATTGTTTACCCGCAAATTGCACCTTCAGTAAACGCAGCGACCCAAGACGGCCCCTTGCACCCCCGCAACTCGTGCTTCGTCTTGCAGAAGTTTTGCGGGGGATCGACGAGGCGATCTACCTGGTTGCCAGGAGTTTCATGAAGTAGTCCAAGAGAACTGAATGTACACATAGCACCACCTCAATGACAACATTGCACTACGCAGATCGAATGATACCCAAATTGCAATTATTACCGGTCTACACACGGAGATGCTATCATCGTTCTTATCGCTCGCTGGCCTACCATTTCGCATGTCTCCCACCACTCGGCTCCCGTCCAGAGAAACCCGCATATCTCTCTTTGCACTACGGTAGATAACCGCAATGGCAATACGACGATGCCGGGAAGCCGAGCGATTGTCGAGGTACATGCCAATCGTAGTTCGTTGCCAATCCTCCCCTATGTACGCAACTGAAACTCCAATTACTTCGAACCGCCTAAGACGGTGGCGAGAAGCGACCCAACTCCAAAGGTATGCAGGGGTATCGATGCTCAAATGATCCAAACAAGAACAGTAACCCACAGTTCGTGAGTCGACTACATACCGGCGGTTGTTTTTACGAATGCCTGCCTGCAAGGCTAGGCTATGGGGAAAAGTGAAGAAGAAAAAAGTGCTCAAAACGGAAACGGGCGCTGTAGGTTGGTTAGGTGTGATGGAAGCCGGCAAGAAAGCCTATCGCTTCTGCAGTCCAACTGCGAGCCACCCCGTGTGTTTTTGCCATGCCCAGAATCACCAGGGCATGCGGGTGTCGACTCTACAAGGTCATAGGTTGACCACTCTGGTATCGTCCTGGAGAAACTGGCGACGATAGTTGGCAATCTCTATGGCAATGCCATTCGGGTCTTTCGTGTTCTTCTGCCGTAAGTCCTTGAGTACGCCTCGCAGACCATCATTCCAACGCTGCCTCTCCTCAGGCGTCTTTCCGGGATTCGCAGTTCCAAGCTGGACTAAGAGCTTCTCACCTAGATAAAGTGGTCATGTCAGTCTGCGTACAGATGGTACTAGATACAGACGAGATTGAAGTCGCTGCCGCACACGCACCGCTAATGTTCATATCCCGAAAATGCTGTTTGGGGCAGCCTGCGTCAACGCATTCAAAACCCAACGCCTCGGTCTCACAGAGCGGCTTCTCTGGGTCAATTTGATGACTAAAAGTCATCGACAAAAACCCGCTGGAGATGTCTTGCGCAAAGGTGGGATGGTAACGGTATGACTTGAACAGTCTGAGAGGACTTTCATATGGCACAAATGATCGCGGGTTAGTTTCAACTTCCTCTGCATGCTTTTCATTGTTAGCCGAGTCTATGTAGGATTGCCAAGCTTACTGATTCTTGGGTTGTCGAAGGACCCGTTGGGTCCTGTGATACCAGTGCTACTGCTGAGGCATCAGGCTGTAATTCTGGTGCGAGATCGTCAGCAACAGTCACAGAGGAACCCGGGTTCTTGCTACTAGATGCGAGAGCTGGTTCATTGGGCTCCTCCGCAGACGACTCTGATGAAGTGTCCGAATCAGAGTCATCGCCAGATGAAGTGGACATGTCCATCTCTCCCTCTTCAACCTCCCCCTGCTGATCATTTGGCTGAGGCTCCACACTTGCGTGACCAGGATCAATGTGCATCATAGGTTGATCAACATCTGGAGGCTCGTACGGGTCCTCGTCTTCATTCGTAGGCATGTACACGGAAGGTGATGCTGATGATGGAGCCCGGGAGGTCGCCACGGTCGTGTCCTGCTCCGTAGTTTTATCAATTGGGACTTGGTCGTGTGACAGTGGTTCCTGAGCTTCTTCAGGCTCATAGTCTTCCTCATCGGACTCTGACATGGCCATTTCGCCCTCTTCGGAAGGAGACTTGGCACGTGCTGATGATGTGGGAGCAGGTTCAATTTGGTCGCCGGCTGGAATGACGGCGGCGGGCTCAGGGGAATAGAAGTCTTCCTCGTCGTCAAGCGGTGTTGCTGGCTTACTCAGGTCATTAGAGACCGCATCATGCACGGATGCAATCACCGGAGGTTTTGATGGTATGGACTTTTCTGGTCGATCAGCTTGATCCCGTGTACTATGAGGCAGTGAAGTTTGCTGTTTGATCGCACCGTGGGGCTTTGCAATAGTCGGTGGCGATGATGCCAAAGGAAATGGCGCATTGAGTCCAGGAATGCCTGTTTGGATGACAGGCTGAGACACCTCGGGCGGTTGCGACAAGGCTTGGGTGACGCCTCCGGATTTAAGGACCGTTGCCGCTGGTGCGGGCACAGTTGCTCCAGCTAATTGCTTCATCGTAGGTGATGTGGCGGGGATGTTGGTGGACGCCGCCAGCGTTCTGAGAGCCATGCCCTGCTCACGCTCAATCTCGTCCTTTTTCGCTTGGAGCTCTGCATGTGGCATGCCCTCCGTATCGATACCAAGGCTCTCTAATTCTGCCTGAAGCCGTTCTTTGTCATATCGCATCTTCCTGTCATTCGCAGTGAGTAACTCAAACTCCTTCGTAATCTGTGCCAATTTGGCAGCATTCGCTGCAATGTCGATATCCAAGGCGGACTGTTCCGCCTCAATGTCCACTTTACGTCGCTTCTTCGGTTCCCTGGACGTTCCTCGGCCCACACTAAGTTTAGGCAGTGACGGAGACTGTTGTGGCAGTGGCTTCGGAGAACTTTGCGCGCTCGCGAGTCGATTTTGCTCTGCTTGTCGCTTTTGCTCTTCTATCTTCTTCTGCAAACGCTCTTTGAGGGCAGCCTGTTTCCTCGCCTTATCATCCATCTCTTGGCTCCGAGTGGAGCTGGATGGAGTTTGAGGTCCTGGAGTGCTCAAAGCTGATACCGGTGGGTTCACAGATGCAGGCCGTAATGGAAACCCAGGTAGCGCTGGCATAGCTCGAACACCTTGCAAACCATTCTGTAAGGGTGAGGGACTTATGACCTGGGTCGGAGGAATTGCAACTACGTCTTGTCTATCGTCAAATTGCATTCCGTGAGCATTTTGTTCATTCCCTTGAAGCGGTGAATTGTTCGAGGGGACCGACCGCTTTCGTTTGCTGGATCCAGGAGTGACGGGTGGCTGACTGGGTTGCACAACTGGGGAAGAATTCATAAACAGTCCAGGAATATTTCCGAAAGGCGAGGGAGGAACAGCTCGGGATTGAAAATCGTTAACGGTGGGCGGCAATGTATTGACAGTCGCAGGAAGAGGACCAGAGGAAGTAGCAGTGGTGGAACCGGTAGCTGTAATCTTGGACGATGCAGCGCCTGCAGGAGAAGATGAGTTCTTCTTCAAAGCCTCGATACGCCGTCTTATCAGCTCAGTAGTCTTTGCTTTCTTCTCTGCTTCTGTGAGTTGCCCGTTCTCGCCGGTTCCTGCAACTTGGGGCGCAGATACGGCTTTCGAAGCAGCCGGTGCCGGTGGCGGGGTATTCTGAGGTGGAGTAAGTTTCGCTCCTCCTTGTTGTCGAGCTTTCTTCGCTGCTTGTAGTTGAGCGAGGTACTCTTTACGGTTCGCTGGCGACGGGGCTGACTTGGTTGGTGGAACACTGGTATTGACTGCAGTTACTGGCTTTGAGCTAGTAGTTGGTGGCGATGTTCGTGACCCAACGTTGTCACCATTGCTCGGGAAAGTCTGTGCGTTGCCATTGACCTTGGGAGGGGATGGCATGGGCTCAGGTTCTGACGGTAGATTCAAGCTTCGGTAAAGGTCTCGTAAAGAGCTCGCATCTAAAGCCTCGGCAGCAAGCGCGTGATAGCCTATGTTGTTGTTCTGGAGTAGCTTGATGAATGCCTTCGCGTCGCTCCGTTGCTGCGAGATGTTGTCTGCAGTAGTCTTAGCCGGTGCTGCGGTTCTGGTTCGCAACGCAGCCTCGCTTGTCTGGCCTGCCGCAGGCTGGTCCGGGTTATAGACCTCTTGCTGAATAGCCTGAGGGTTGTTCGAAGAGCGAGAAGAGTTCAGCGGAACTGATCGCGGAGGATCTGGGTAGGTGCGGCCGTTGACTGCTGGAGACCGGGACCCTTCGCTGACTTCTCCTTCTTCCTTGTCACTTTCCGTCATATCGGTAATGCGGTCGTTCTGGACCGACTGCGGAACGAGATACATTTGTGCGGGCGCGGGGAACAGATGATTCGGCGGCAGTGTGGGGAAAGGATGTGTGGGTGTGGCACTTTGGAAGGGTGACTGGGGCGGCGGATTCGAAGCAAGAGCGAGACCAGGAATCGGTGGTGCATTTTGCATCATCATGAAAGGCAGCTGCTGCATGTCCATCTGCATCTGGTTCCACTGGGCAAGCTGGTCCGGCATGGGGAAATTCGGTGGCCATGCTACGCCGCATTAGCGATACTTTCAATCACGAACGCTTCGAGCTAGAAACAACAGCTGGAAGACCGAGCTGTGTATAATGCTCATTACTCACACATTTGGAAGGAAGGAATAGCTTACCAGATGGGAATTGGGGTTGTTGGGCGTTCTGATTATGCGCCTGGATGTTCAAACCAGGTATATTCCACGCCGGCGGCGGCACAAAGGTGCTCGCGGGTGGCGGCGGCGGGTACGCGTCGGAAGGGCCGCTCTGAGCATCTGGCTGAGCCTGCGGTTGTTGTTGCGGGGTCGGCTGAGGCGGAGGAAATGGAGGAAAGGGCAGGCCGAAAGACGGCTGCCAGTTGGTTGCCATATTGTGGAAGTCGCGAGTTGTTGCGCGCTGTTATGGAGGCGTACTTTTTCTAAAAGCGGCACATAACTGGCTTATAGGGCAGCGAGCGCGCTTGCAGGTGAAGGGTAGGAGCAGGGCGACGGGTGGGTAAAGGTGCTGCTTGGAATGCAGCGGTTGGAGATGATAGATGCGCTCGAATAAGAAAGCTCATTGATCGCCCAAGCGCGCCGCGGCACTAGCAGACTAGTCACGTGCAACATTGCGGGAAGTGACGCGCTGCCCCAGGCCTGTCGTTAGGGGAAGGCTCGAGCGCCGCTAAACATGTAAACAACACAAACTCGCATCCCGCCGTCACGCAGCAGCTGGAACCGCGGCTTTCATTTCGACGTCTGGTCGCTGCATCCTTGTACATATTGGTAATTGGGGCTTCGAAGAGGCGTTCTTCTTGTTATTTTCTGATTTCCTGCTCCGCATTATGCGCCTTGCGGATGCATGAAGGTAACGCCGTCGCACCTGCCCTGATACCCACAGACACAACAGCACCATGAGCGCGCCCGCGCCAAACGGCCCACGATGGCGGAACAGTCCTTTCGCAAGGAATTCACAATCGCCATCGCCGGCGCCGGCACCACTTAATACCCGTCCGAAGTCTGCTCTCTTCTCGTCGCCGCTGGCGGATCAGCAACCCGTCATGGGCCACGCCCGCAATCAGTCTCTCAACCAGCTGAGTAGCCCGCTGCTCTCTCGAAACGAATCGACCCGCCTTCGCGCCAATTCGAACCGGAATAGCACACCTGCGGGAACATTTGCGCCCAAATTCATAGAAGACGGCACTCAGGACTTGCCAGAGGTGCGCGGCATCGAGGGAGAAAACGACTTCTCAGGCAAGCGCTATGTCTGGCTACGAGATGCTAAGACCGCCTTTGTACGGGGTTGGGTAGTAGAGGACCTTCCAGGAGGGCAAATACTTGTACAGTGCGATAATGGAGAGCAACATGAGGTGGAAGCAGAATCGGTGGACAAGGTCAATCCGGCCAAGTTCGACAAGGCCAACGACATGGCTGAGCTCACGCACCTCAATGAGCCTTCCGTTATTCATAACCTGCACATGCGTTACCAAGCAGACCTGATATACGTATGTCATGTAGAAGACCATGCAACGATCTCGACTGACGACGTCTAGACCTACTCCGGACTGTTCCTCGTAACAGTAAACCCATATTGCCCGCTTCCCATATATTCGAGGGAATACATCAACATGTATCGAGGGAGGAGCAGAGAAGAGACAAAGCCACATATTTTCGCAATGGCTGACGAGGCATTCCGGAATCTGGTGGACGAGGGTGCCAACCAAAGTATCTTAGTAACGTGCGTTTGGCCAACTTATGCAGCAGACTTGCGCTAACAAATTACAGCGGAGAATCAGGTGCTGGTAAAACAGAGAACACTAAAAAGGTTATCCAATATCTTGCAGCAGTTGCACCTTCAGATACCCCCCGCGGGAAGTCGGGCGGCAGACAGCACTCAAATCTCTCTGAGCAGATCCTCCGCGCGAACCCCATCCTCGAAGCCTTCGGAAACGCCCAAACCGTTCGAAATAACAATTCGTCTCGTTTTGGCAAATTCATTAGGATTGAATTCACCCGCACTGGTCAAATTGCAGGTGCCTATATCGACTGGTATCTGTTGGAGAAGTCGAGGGTCGTCCGGCTCAATGCAAATGAGCGTAATTACCACGTGTTCTATCAATTGCTCCGCGGTGCGGACCAACAGATGAAGCGGGAATTCCTTCTGAACGACTTGGATGTGGAGGACTTCGACTACACCAAGCATGGCAACGACCAGATCTCGGGCGTCTCAGATCGCGACGAATGGAATACGCTGATTGAGGCTTTCCATGTAATGGACTTCTCCGACAAGGAACAAGCCTCGATCTTGAAGACAGTTGCGGCCGTACTTCAGCTCGGCAACATTAAAGCGATCAAGGAGAGCCGGCGAGCAGACCAGGCCGCTTTCGACCCTGAGTCGGTTGAACAGGCACAGAAAGTGTGTCAACTTCTCGGAATCCCTATGGAAGACTTCGTCAAGGCTTTGTTGCACCCGCGCGTTAAGGCAGGTCGCGAATGGGTAGAGAAGGTTCAGACCCCAGAACAGGTCAATCTCGCTATTGATGCCCTGGCGAAGGGTATTTATGAGCGAGGTTTTGGTGACCTTGTCGACCGCATCAATCGTCAACTGGACCGTACAGGATCAGGCGGTGATGATTCCCATTTCATTGGGGTTCTCGATATTGCTGGGTTCGAAATATTCGAGGACAACTCCTTCGAACAACTTTGCATCAACTATACGAACGAAAAGCTGCAGCAATTCTTTAACCACCACATGTTCGTTCTGGAGCAGGAAGAGTACGCCCGTGAACAGATCGAGTGGAAGTTCATTGATTTCGGACGGGATCTCCAGCCGACCATCGACCTCATCGAGTTGCCCAATCCCATTGGTATCTTTTCCTGTTTGGATGAGGATAGTGTTATGCCAAAAGCTACGGACAAAAGCTTCACTGAAAAATTACACTCTCTGTGGGATCGCAAAAGCACGAAGTACAAGCGCTCGCTGCTGACCCAAGGCTTCATGCTAACACATTACGCTGCTGAAGTCGAGTATTCCACAGAGGGTTGGCTAGAAAAGAATAAGGATCCACTGAATGACAACGTCACCCGCTTACTTGCTGGTTCTACGGATAAGCACGTTGCGAACCTTTTTGCGGATTGTGCAGATACCGATGACGACTTCGGAGGCGCTCGAAACCGTGTCAAGAAAGGCTTGTTCCGGACGGTGGCTCAACGACACAAGGAGCAGCTTTCTACATTGATGACGCAACTTCACTCAACTCATCCCCATTTTGTGCGTTGCATTCTTCCGAACCACAAAAAGCGGCCAAAGCAATTCAGTGCCCCTCTAGTGCTCGACCAGCTACGATGTAACGGTGTGCTAGAAGGAATAAGGATTGCCCGCACTGGTTTCCCTAATCGACTTCCGTTCGTGGAATTCCGTCAACGCTACGAAGTCCTTTGCAATGACTTGCCCCAAGGGTATCTTGAGGGTCAGGTTGCAGCCAAAATGATCCTCGAAAAGCTTCATCTGGACACTGCGCTCTATCGTGTTGGTATAACCAAGGTCTTTTTCCGCGCCGGTGTTCTAGCAGAGTTAGAAGAGCAACGCGACGCTCTCATTCGCGACATCATCAGTCGGTTCCAGTCCGCGGCCAGAGGCTTCATCCAACGTCGCATTGCTCACAAGCGCTTATATCGAGCTGAGGCCACGCGTATCATCCAGCGAAACTTCCAAGTCTACCTTGACCTGCAATCCAATCCTTGGTGGAGACTCTTTGCCCGCATGAGGCCGATGCTTGGAGCAACTCGTCAAGCCGCCGAAGTCAAGAAGCGGGACGAGATGATCCAGAAGCTCGAAGAGAAGATGCAGCAGGAAGCGGAAGACAGAATGCGAGTTGAGGATGATCGTCGTCGAGCGGAGATGGACATTCAACGCATTCAGAAGACTTTGGAAAGTGAACGTGCTCTGGCCCTTGATAAGGAGGAGATATTCAAGCGTCTTCAGATCCGCGAAGCCGAACTTTCTGAGAAACTTGCCGAAGCCATTGAGGATCAGGACAAGCTTGAAGATCAGCTGGATGTACTCATGGAAGCCAAGAAGAAGACTGAAGAGCAGGCTGAGCTTTGGCGCAACGAGCTTGAGCAGGCAGGACAAATCATTGGCAACCTGGAGGGCGAGAAGCAAGATCTGGAAGACCAGCTCACCAAGCTAGATCAACAATTGGTGGATTTGGAGAACGCAAAGTCTGAACGCAGTCAGGCTGAGGAGTCTTTGAACCAAGAAGTCAAGATGTTGACGAGCCATCTGTCTTTGAAAGAACGGAAGCTACAGGATCTCGAAGCGAAGCTGTTGAAGACCGACCAAGACCTGGACATTAAGCTTGCGGCATCTAACAAGGAGCTGCAGAATACGAAGCAGCAAGTCAAAGAATTGCTTGACGAGAATCGTCAGGTGCGCCAACAAATCGCTGACCTCTCGTCTACGTCAACGAGCTACGAAGACTTGATCAGACGGAAAGAGAGCGAACTAGCGATTCTCAAAACAGACCTCAAATCCTACGAATCCGACCGGCAGCTCTTTGATAGTGAGAAGAAAACGCTGGCCTCGAAGCATGACGATCTGCAGAGTCGCCTCCGCGACGCAAAGGCAGAGCTTGATGCCATGCGTTCCCAAAAGCAGCAACTCGAACGTGAAGCTGTAGATGCCAAGCGTTTGCTGGAGGAGAAGATTTCCGAAGACGCCAAGTCTGGCGAGGGAAGGAGACTCCTCGAGGAACAGATCGAAGACCTCAAGAGCCAATTGTTCGAGGTCCAACGTGAACTTAGCCGTGAGCGACAATCTCGCGATGACGTTGAGCTCCTTGGGGAACACAAGTTCGATACGCTGCAACGCGATTTCGACGCTCTGAACGAGTCGAAGATTACCATCGAGAAAGAGATGTATGCTCAGCAGGACGTGCTTCGAAGAGCTACTGAATCTCGGGTGGCGGTAGAGAAGGAGCGGAAGGACTACCAGACTGAACTTCGGACCCTTCGCGAAAAGTACCTGAAGCTGCAGGAGGAGAAGTTGGATGCCGACGCAGCGGCAGAGCGTACGCACAGTAGGCTTGCGATGGAACGGCAAGCGGCTCAGCTTAAGGAGCTCGAGGCGAAGGACCAGCAACTGGACCAGCTTGAAGCGGAGAGAAATGATCTTGCTGAACAGGTCCACAGCCTCACGCAGATGCTTGGTGACTCAGAATCCTTCAAACTCCGCAACGATCAACAGAAGGAACGTCTTGAACGTGAGGTGGTCACCATCAAGGGCCGCCTTACTGCATCCGAGAACGACAACCGGGCTCTGTTGAACAAGCTCCAGCAGAAAAATCTCGATATTGCACGATCTAACTCAAGGGCCGGAGATACTCAACGATCCCGCATTGCGCAGCTTACGACCGAGAAGGGCAAGGCCGAAGAGGACAACAAGCGCCTTACTCATCAATTAGAAGATGCTCAGTTGACCATTGCCTCCCTAGAGAAGCAGAAAGAGAAACTTTCTCTTAGCTTGGAAGACCTCAATCACGAGATCAACAGAGAGCATAAGTCCAGCCGCAATGCCGAGAAAACCTCTTCCACTGTCGGTCTCCAGTTGGCGGATGCGAATCGAAAGCTCGAAACCGAGAGGCAACTGCGAACTCAAGCTCAGGCAAACACGCGCGCCGCTCAGTCAGCCTTGGATAGCAGCAATAGTGAGCTCGAAGAATGCCGTCAACAGCTTGTTCTGCTTCGTAAGGTTTTCAATCCTGATGCTGAAGATGGTCCTATAACCTACGACGGCGTCAAACCAGAAATCACCAAGGCCGTTGACGTGGCTGAACGCTTGGAAGCCGCCAATCAAGCTCTTCGCGTGGCTACGGAACGTTACTCTCGAGCTGAAGCTCAACTGGATGAATTGCGTGATAGACATGAGGACGAGATCCACGAGATGGATACTCGCCACGCCAATTCGAAGCGTGCTCTGCTCGAAGAGATGAACAGCAGCCAAGTCAATGGTCGCCGATCGCCCTCACATCAACGCAAGGATAGCGAGCCCCGCAAGCAGTTCTCGCGAACGAACACTCCAACCAACCAAAGGCATATCAGTAATGCCACAACCAACTCTGCAAGGTCTGATCGTACTGTCGACACAGTGATCCTGAACAATCGTATGGATCTCGCCGCAGAATTGGAACAGGTTCAAACCCAGCTGCAGATGTCGGAGATGCGCAATCGACACCTCCAGAGCCAACTCGATCGATCCCCTGTTCGCAACGGCTGGCAGGATGATAGCCCGTCAGTCCGGCGCGTACAGAAGCTCGAGCGGGAAAACTTCCGTCTCCACGATATGCTCGACGACTCAGCAAAGAAGGTCTCCTCTTTGGAGCATAGTCTCAGGTCTGGAGAACTGTCTTACAAGGAAGTGCAGACGAAGTCGCATGAAGAGCTGTTCGATCTTTTGAATTCTCAAGAACAGTCCAGGAAGTCGCTACTGCAAGCACACAACGCCACCGTCAACGACCTTGCTGACGCAAAGACCTTGTTCGATGAGATCAAGCACGCGAAGGTCTCGCTCGAAGTTGAGCTTCGTGACACAAAGTCAGAACTTGAGGAGTTGCTCGACGAACGAGAGGAGGAACAGGCAAACCACGATCATCTTCTCCAGGAATTCGCCGATCTTCAGATACGGTTAGACAACGAGACATCCCGCCTCGTCGACGTCACTGCCAGCCTTGACCTATACAAGAATCGTGCGGATGAGTATTTCAACAAACTTGAACAGGCTGAGATCGCTGTTCTGAAGGCGTCTCGGGCGGAGCAATTTGCGAAGACTCAAGCACGGGAGGCCGAGGAGACGTGCGCCACGATCATGGCAGAGCGGAAGCAGATGGATGGCATGGTTGAGGATCTGCAACGACAGGTGCAACAGCATGAAGAGCGCGTGGAAGATCTCTCCACTGACCTTGGGAGTGCTCTACAAGCGAAGAAGCGCCTCCAGAATGAGCTCGAGGACTACCGAAACCAACGAGAGCACGATCTTGAGGATACTGAGACCTCAATAGAACAAACCCGGAAGAAGTATCAGAACGAGCTGTCCTCGCTGACACATGAGCTTGATCTGGAGCGAGAGAACGTTCTTTATGTTCGCGAAGAAAATGGCCGGTTGAAGGAGGAGATCGAAGAGCTCAGGAGCAAGTGGGACGATGAGGTCCTCAACTCGTCCACTTGGGCGAAAGAGAAGAGCAGGCTCGAGATGACGCTTCAGGACATTTCAAATTCGCGCGACGAGGCAGCAAATGCCCACAACGAAGCACAGTCTAAGATTGTCAGCCTACTCTCGCAGGTGCGCAATCTTCGCACCAACGTCGATGACATTGCTGCCGAACGCGATTCCGCCATCGAAGAGAAGAGGCGACTTGAAGCACGCCTTCAAGAGGCGGCTGACAAGCTTGAGGACTTGTCACACTCAGAGTCACCAGCTATGAGGAATGCTGCCACGTACGATCGCGAGTTGCTCGAGCTCAAATCTGGCCTTGCTCAACAAGAAGACATTGCCGCCGCTGCCGTTGGAAAGATGCGACGTGCCGAAGCACTGGCGCAGGAGATCCAGAAGGACATCGTGGCCGAACGGGAAGCCAACGTTCAATTGCACAAGGAAAAGGCCGCCGTAGAGAAAAATCTGAAGGATTTCCAGCTTCGCCTTGTTGATTTGGAAACCAAAGGATACACTGGCTCAGCTGGCAAGGACGTCAGGTTTTTGCATGGCCGCATTCAAGAGGTAAGATATAGTAAACCACGAGCAAGCTACGATATACTAACCATGACTGCAGCTCGAGAAGGCTCTTGAAACATCCGAGTCGACGCGTCTTACTGAATCGCGTAGCGTTCGCAATGTCGACCGAACGGTTAAGGACCTGCAGAACCAAATCGAGCGCCGCGACAAGCAGAACGTGTCTGTCATGGAGGACCTGAACAAGGCACGAGACAAGATATCCAGTCTTCTCTCCACCATAGATGAAATCCAGTCCTCCGACTCCACCAATCATCTCGCCGCCAAACGCGCCGAGCGCGAACTTCGCGAAGAGCGAGAGAAGACCCTTCGTCTTGAGCGCGAGCTCGAAGGTTGGAAAGGTCTCCGCGTCGAGCGTCGCAGCGCCCTAGGTGTGCCGGGCGCAGGCAGCGAAGCCGGCGACAGCCGCAGCCGTCGCGGCTCATCTATCGGCCTACTAATGGGTGAAATGGGCGAGATAGCCGCTGGCGAGAAGGCCAACGCGGGGAGTGTGCGAAGCTTGCGTGGTGGGCTACGACGTATCTCCGGTCAGAAGGGTTTTTTGTAGTAGGTGGGACCTCGGTGAGGGGGTGGAGGAGGTCCGGGCACCTGAATCCAACTGTTGAGGATATCATTGAGGAATCTGAATTAGAACGGGTGGATGAGGATGGTGATGAGAGGACGCTCGTCGACGAAGAGGTGGAAAAAGAGATCGAGATTACGGATGATGATGGTAGTGATGTCGACGAGAAGGGTGAGCTCAAAAGGAAGAGGACTATTAGGGTCATAATCCGGTCTAGGGCGTTTTTGTGATTGATTCTATGTTCGGTGGTGGTGGGGTTGTTTTGCGACGCACGCATAGTATAATAGCGGCATTGGGCTTGGGCGTTTTGGCCTGGCTTTGGGCATGCAGCGCTTGTTGTTTATTTCATGAGCGGCTTTAGATTGGGCGGAAACGCCTGGGGGAATAATGATATGAACATGTTTACTGCACATTCAATCCCTGATGTTCTTCACCAAGTGAATGTATCGAACAGACTTTCACTTATCCAGCATGGCCCACAGGCCTCTTCGCCCATTTGCAAGTTCGTTGATATGGTCCCTTGACGGACTACCGCACTGTAGACCGGCACAGCACAGCACTCACCTCCAGAGTCAACCTTACACACCATGCCATCCAACGAGAACCCGGCCACGGCTTCCCCATCCCCAATCGAACCCCCCACAAGACGCACCTCCTTCACTATGAGCCATTCACAGCATCCCTTCATCATCTCATCGACCCACTCGCTCTCAGACCAATCCACATCGTCCATAGAATCGCAACCCCAAAGCTATCGCGACGAACGCGAGGAGTTCGAGATGGAGGAGATGGAGGAGATGGAGGAGATGGAGGAGATGGAGGAGATGGAGGAGATGGAGGAGATGGAGGAGATGGAGGAGATGGAGGAGATGGAGGAGATGGAGGAGATGGAGGAGATGGAGGAGATGGAGGAGATGGAGGAGATGGAGGAGATGGAGGAGATGGAGGAGATGGAGGAGATGGAGGAGATGGAGGAGATGGAGGAGATGGAGGAGATGGAGGAGATGGAGGAGATGGAGGAGATGGAGGAGATGGAGGAGATGGAGGAGATGGAGGAGATGGAGGAGATGGAGGAGATGGAGGAGATGGAGGAGATGGAGGAGATGGAGGAGATGGAGGAGATGGAGGAGATGGAGGAGATGGAGGAGATGGAGGAGATGGAGGAGATGGAGGAGATGGAGGAGATGGAGGAGATGGAGGAGATGGAGGAGATGGAGGAGATGGAGGAGATGGAGGAGATGGAGGAGATGGAGGAGATGGAGGAGATGGAGGAGATAGGGGGAGACTGGAGGGGCAGTGAGGGAATTGAGGGAAATTGTACTTCGAAACGATTTCCTCAATGGGAGCAATATGTGGGCTGAAAGTCGTGATCGGCGAAAGACAAAGAAGCCAGGTTTCGAGCGTCACAGAACTGATACATCCCACGAGATAAGGGATTTCAACTTCAGGAGAATTATGGATCAGAATATGCAATAGGAGAACTGTTGCGCAGTGTCTTAATCCGAAACTGTTGCGTGGGGGTATTGACGAAGTCGTTCACGAAACAACTCGAGAGCCTGTTGCAGATAGGGCTGCAGTCTACTGGGCCTTTGAATGCAGCTCGGATCGGACAGTAATCCGCGCGACATTTCGACGGACATACACGTTTCAAGCATTCGGCCAATAAGCGCAAGTTTGTGCCTTCGGCATTACATGAAACATGGAGGATCACGGGGCGTATGTAAGCACATCGGATACCTTCCCAACAAGGACATATTTCCTTAGCAAAATTCGGTCGAGGCCGAAATCAGCATCTTCAATCGACCAGACCGCTTCGTTCACGTTTGAAAAGAGTTCACTCTCGTACACGCACGTTGCGAAAGATTGTCGTACAGCTTTCAAACGTCGAGAGCGCAACTATATATTTTCTGGACCTTCTTTTCGTTGCTATGTCTACTTCATTTCATGTTCTAGCTCACCATAATGGACTGCAATGCATATACTAAATTTCAACATGTCGTGAGCGCTGCAAAGAATCACGGTCTGAATGCCACCGACTACATTGCCAATTGCGAAGATGCATGCGTAGTCATTTTCGGCTCGGGGAACCCAGTCAGTGATATTAATTGTTACCCCAAATGCTCTTGACTATATGCCTAACGCTACTGTAGGACGTATCTGGAATTGGAGCTATGGTCGCATTCTGCGTCCAAGCAGCCGCAGTCATAACGTCTGGCCCGCTCCTTCCTATCGTGCTTTTCGCACGTTACCGCCGCTGGCTGAATCCAGGGATCCAAAACGTTGATAATGACACCTCGCATGGTCATGACGAAACAGTATGCATGTGTGCAAAATGTCGAGCGCGCCT
Organism: Didymosphaeria variabile; assembly: GCF_027946475.1. Taxonomy (NCBI): domain Eukaryota; kingdom Fungi; phylum Ascomycota; class Dothideomycetes; order Pleosporales; family Didymosphaeriaceae; genus Didymosphaeria; species Didymosphaeria variabile. The sequence continues at coordinate 4,139,140 of NW_026611622.1, read as the reverse complement.
TGACAGAACCTTTGAATTAGTTCTCCACGCCTTTTCGAAAGGAACTTCCAGCGCTCACCTTGTGTTTGCGATATCGTTGACGGCGGCCACTATTATCCAAATCTTACAGACACCACCCGTCCTGGAGAAACCGTACTTGGAATGGCTTGTCAATGTACAAATACTACTGACGATGATTCTGAACGTATTCCATGAGAGATACTTCCACACTCGAGGCAAGGGAGCTTCTTGGCTTCACATCGGCTTGAGCATACAGGGCCCTCTGACGCTGATAGCTACCGTTCTGAGCACGCATTCTGCTTCGTCCATCACGAACGCAGCAGAGCTCTCCACAGCGTGTCATCGGCTTCGTGGTACAATCGATGTATTGAACGAGCAGAGTGGTCTTGCTCCTCTCAACTGGACGCTCTTGCCATCGCTGTTCAACTTCTGCGTAATAGTGCCCTTGGGGTTTTGGCGGTACAAACCGAGCGTAGGAACGAACCGGCTTTACGCGGTCTCAAGGACTTTGCGGGTAGAAGATACGAAGCTACAAAGGCTGAGACTGGTCGTCCATCATAGTCTTACTATTCTGGTTCCTTCATGTCTACTGGCTGCACATTATGCTGCACTGTTTTGTCAACGCCGCAATATACAGAGGATGGCTGGTGACGATTTCGACGACAACACCTGGGGTGTTGGGCAGACGATGGCGCTTATACCATGGGCATGGCTTATTGCTCAGCTTTCTTATGATGCGTGGAGTAGGTGTGCACTGCCGATGAATGAGTCTGGAGCTCACCGTTCACAGAGATTCGTTATGTTTTCTCCACTGGCTCTAGACCAGGAGACCGGCAACAGGACGTTGAGAGTGGCAGCGGTGTCGAAATGCAGGATCCGTGCTCCCCACTAAAGAGACTATTTGATGAGATGCGTGCTGTTGGCAGCGACGGGTCCAGCCAGACAGTTGTAAGGCCAGGTTCAAGCACAGTCCGCGAATATCTTCGAGACCGACAGGTCATTCGATCGCCATCAACGCAGCTGCAGTTAAAACGGCATCTCGATCCTTTGGGAGACCTCAGCGTGGAGCAACACGCTAAATGGAGGCGACATCAAAGATCGTCCTCAGCATAGAGCGACACAGTACATACTCTTCAGGACCAGTCACCATGTTCATACTTCTCTACAGAAGACCGTCGCGTTTACCTCGGCCATGATATCTGTCTGTAGCCTTTTCACCTCTTGCTCCATCATCGAACAGGGTATATATGATCAAAAGCCAAAGCAACTCTCAGGATTTGGGCATCAAAAACACGGCCAAATGGCCATAAGTTCTTTATCTTGATCTTAGGTTGTTGGCTGCGTGCGTAAGAGTGATTCCTGGAGGCAGAAAAAGCGACAGGCTTACTTGCATATGAAAACTAGGATGGCAGCGAAGCCGCATGGTCGTCTGTATGCCTCGCTTAAGCACGCGACCAGCGCGGAAGTTGCCCGCTATGGTCACACCCGGGACTTCTTTCCCAAAGCGATCTGAAATCCCGCTTCCGCTACATTCATGCATCGTTCGCGCAAGGCACCGTCAGACCGGACATGGAAACTGGTTCGTTAGACAGAAAGACGTTGCAACAACTCGCACAACATCTGTCGGTTTCCGTGACGCGAAACCCGCTGTCGTTTTCGCATCCCAACAAGGCAACTTGCTAGGCAACTCGCTTAGTGGACCAATCATCGCTGCGCACGAGCAATCACCGAGGGGTGGTCTGATCGGCAGCTTTTTGAGCGCTGCATACGCCGACCTGGACCCTCTGCTTGACAACTAGTACCCCACAGACGACCGGTTCCGCATTGCGGCGCTTTATATTCCCCTCGGTGGCCCCAATTGACTGCCTACCTACGTCAACACCGTCAAATCGACCGCAGTCTCGCACACAGAACGCTCGTCACTATGTCGGGCCTGTTCGCACCCCAGTATGTCCAGGGCGTGTATATCCCCTCCGCCCTGCTCATCGTAGGAACCGCAATCGTCAAGAAGGAGTGGTTGCCTTTCGCTGCAGCTTTGGCTCTGATGCTAGGAGGATGGAAGGTGTACAGCAACGGTGAGAAGAAATAACCCTGTGGATATTCGAACTCTCGTACTGACTCTGGATAGCTCCCCGCAAGGTGCTGAAGCCCACTGAGTTCCAGGAATTCCCGCTCAAGGAGAAGACGATTCTCTCGCACAACACCGCAATGTACGCAACATACCCACGGTCGCTCAATACCATCGTGTGCTAATGCTTCACAGCTACCGCCTTGCGCTGCCCCGCCCTACCGACATCCTTGGTCTGCCCATCGGCCAGCATATCTCCCTCGCCGCTACCATCGATGGCAAGGAAGTCGTCCGTTCCTACACCCCCATCTCTTCCGACGAAGACCACGGCTACATCGATCTCCTCATCAAGTCCTACCCTACGGGCAATATCTCCAAGCACGTCGCTTCATTGGCCGTCGGCCAGACTATCAAGGTCCGAGGTCCCAAGGGCGCCATGGTCTACACACCCAACCTCGTCAGACACTTCGGTATGATCGCAGGCGGCACCGGCATCACGCCCATGCTGCAGATCATCAAGGCAATTTTGCGCGGCCGCGCAGCAGGCGACAAGACCGAGGTCGATCTCATCTTCGCAAACGTCAACCCCGAGGATATCCTGCTGAAGGAAGACATTGATGCGATTGCCGCAAAGGACCCCAAGTTCAGAGTACACTATGTGCTGAACAACCCGCCTGAGAAGTGGGATGGCGGCGTGGGCTTCGTCACCGCCGACATGATCAAGGCCAAGCTCCCTGCTCCGGCTTCGGATGTCAAGATCCTCATGTGTGGACCCCCACCTATGATCTCTGCGCTCAAGAAGGCTACCGAGGGCTTGGGATACCAGAAGGCAAGACCTGTCAGCAAGCTCGAGGACCAGGTCTTCTGCTTCTAAACGCTGCATCACAAGTCAACGATCCTGGGCTTGGGTCATATAGTGCAGTAGCGCACATTTTAGCGCGGGGCAGAACTCGGGCGATTGCTCGCTTCAGCGGCCCGATGATTTAGGTGTTCGACCAAATGCTAGACTAACTGGAGGGCAATCTATGGCGAACGAGGTATACCCACTTTTGGCTTGTTCATATCCTGGTGGGATACCATCTGATTGGGTATACATGTCACAATAGAGATCACACTTCAATGTACATAATGTTTGTACTGCTGTGCAGACACTCCCAAAACACCCCTGATATTACGACAGTATCTCTAAACGTTCATGCAGCTTCTTTGGCTTACGTTCGCATTGATCTCTTATCCCTTGCATACTTTCAGGGCTGAGCAGGTAGACTCTGAACGCGTGCAAGATAATAGTCAGCACAGAGCGGGTGATGGAAAAGGCGAGAAGTATCATGGGCTTGCAGACGAAGTAACCAGAGATGAAGCACGCAAGGAGCTGCCACGTGGGTAAAGAGGCTCATGTATATCATCACGCTCATTTGGTGAGAAACCGAACGTCGACGCCAGTGCAAGGGCAAGACGATGGATCTGCATGGCCGATAGGTAGCTCTAGGGTAATGTGCCTTCTCAACGTTACACACCATCACTGCTAACTCCTCGATATCCATATGTTAAGCAGCAAGCCTCAACACCCATGCGCTGTTAGTGTTCTTTGGACATGGCTGAACAACAATCTTGTTCTGCTCCTCCTGGTCACCGTCGCCCGCCGTCTTCCCTTCGCCGCTGTCTAGCAGTACTGATAATAGCCTGTAGGGTAATCACTCTACCCTGTCTTCTCGCGCGGCCAGTCCGTCTTCGTCTAGTGGATGTAGAGACTACATCGGAATTGTCGGTCGGATGCGCTGCAGTTGGCCCTTGAGCAGTGCCTGTATATGTGTCGCCGGCATTATGAGCGGGCATACCTGTATCCCCATGCCCGGGCGCCGCGAAGGTAACGCCTGCATGTGTTCCGGTGGTGGCATATTGATGTCCCCCAGAAGTGCCATATGCCAAAGTACCGGTGGTGGCATATTGCTGTCCTCCAGAAGTGCCGTATACAGAAGCACCAGTACCGTGAGTGAACCCAGGGCCTGCCGTTTGCGCTACGTTATAGCTGGCTGTTGGATTGCTTCTGGGCCATACGCTAACGACTTCATACCAGTCCTCCACGAGAGCGTGGATCAGTTCGTCGTCGTTTCTTCGCGTTTCATGGGCTCTGGATTTTCCTTTGCCATGATATGGCTGGGCGCGTGCATCGAAAACACCCCTGCGTGAAGAGATCCGAACGAAAGGATAGGGTTTGCACGAGTGAAAGATTGCTGCTGTTGAAATCTTTCGGAAGAAGCTTCAGTTCTCTGATGATGTTGATGTCTGGCGTTGTGGCTGGGCCCTGCATGTGTATTGTTGATGCGTGGGGTTTCTTCCGGCATTTGTCGATGGTATTCATGATCCCGTCTGTGGCTGGGGCCCGCATGTGCATTGTAAATGCGTGGCATTTCTTGTGGCCTTTCTCGCCCGTGGCTGGGGCCAGCATATGCATTGTAAATGCGTGGCATTTCTTCCGGCATTTCTCGATGGTGTTCATGATCCCGCCCGTGGCGTCGTGGCGGACGAACATGCCGAGCCCCTGAAGTGTGCCTAATCATATACCTTTCATCCTCGAAGTCCGATTCCGCGCGGTCTGCACCTCCTCGCAAATGGGGCACCTGGGGACCCTTCAAACTCTCCCAATCAACATGCGGCTTCAATTCCGTCTTGAGAATGACTAGCATAGAAACGATTTCCCTCTGATATCGGTCAATGCGGTGCATTTGCGGCCGGATACTGGCCAGTTTCCACTCAAGGACAGGTTGCTCCTTTTGTAATTCCTGATTTTCTTGAGCAAGAAGGTCCAATATGGCGCTTTGCCTTTGTGGTCCCAACCTCTCGTATGTACTATGTAATGTTTGATTCTTCTTGCCGTCCTCGACCATCAGGCCTACGACTTGGAGGTACAATTGTTCGCTCGAAAAGGCTAATGGCGTGACACCTGGTTTCAACCAAGATCGAATCTTTGCATCACTTTTCTTTGCATGTGGGGACCCGTTCTGGATAAGCCAGCCGGCGTAGCGAGGATTGAAAGCTGCGGGTGCCGGCACTAGGCCTATTTTCGAAGCATTTGAAGCACCGAGTGCAGGAGAGTGCAAAGTTTTCGGCTCTGTGCCATTTCGAAGCAAGTCCAACTCCGAAAGTATGCGTCTGAGCTCACTGAGCATATCACTAATCACGTCGCTCCAAGTAAGGTCTGGCCTATGCGAGCAAGTAAGTTCTCTTTATGTGCGCGCCATCATCCAGATTACTACTGACTTTTGATTCGAGAACGACAGAGAGAATATCGACAGCCGGATTTGTAGATTCACTTTATGGTCTTGTATGCCGAGTTCCACGGTTGCAATCTTCGTTTCGAGCAGGACAAGGCTCTCTTGTGCCAACTCGACTTTCTCTCTCACTTTCCCCTCAACCCGTTTTGGAGCGGGAACGCCTTCCATGAAATCCGACATTTGCTTTCCGACACCTCCAAGCCATGTCTCACAGCTCTGTATTTCAGCGTAGAGATCATTAGCTGCATCGGGGACCTTCGAAAATCCTTCTTTGGGTTCTGATGAGAGCTGCTCGAACAGGATCTCGATCCCATGCAAAATTGACGATGTAGCTCGGATTCGATCAGCTATGTCCCTCATGCGTACGTCGGCACCTTTAATTCTTGCAGCGTAGCCAACCATATGGTCAGCCAAATTTACTGCAATATGGACCGTCTTATGCAGCTGCCCTGCTTCTGCGTCAAAATCTTTCCAGTGGTTGAACCCACAACAACACGTACCTATGATTTGGTTCTTTCCACCGCTAAGACTAATACTGCCTGCTACCACGCCTTCAACTTTACCATCGATCTTGACCTGAGTAGCTCCTTCGGGCGGATCATGAGGATCTGGATTTTTGCTTTGACCCATTGGCACATTAGAAACGTCTCATCCAGTCGCAGTCAATCATCTGTCACTTATCAAGACTAATATCCAAGACGAGGCTCGATTCATTGCCACGTATTTGGACCTATAGAAGGTGAGCACATTGGCTTGAAGCCTAACTTTGCGGCCACACCAGACCCAACTCTCACTCCAGTGGTGGTACTGATCAGATACAGGTCACAACACAAGGAAACAAGAGTCTTGACTCCCATAATGCATAGACTAGTTGGCAAACCGGTAAGGGCCGGGCTCCCTCGTATTGCCGCAACCATTCACTCAGCTTCCACTAACCTGAACCTCTGTGGGAAAGCTGATTCCAGCTTCATCCATTCAAGCAAAGTACTAAAAAGGATAGGCTGAATCCATTTCTAGGCATGATGTCCCATGGCTTCAGCGGCAAATCAAGCTCTCCTCAAATGCCTGAGTTGCTCCTATTCAGCTGGACGGAAGTTAAGGCGGCTCCGTTGGAGAGCACATCCCATTCGAACGCATTGATTATCAATATGCTGACTGCGTTACAAATCGATGCATCGAACATCACATCCGGTCATGTTAAGCGACCCACCAGGCTGATACGGACTCTTGTATGTTGAACCCCTGCGGAAGGCTGAAGGCTTGGCGCCTCCAAAATGCAACCTCAGGTAGGCTGTGGATTGTTTCCTACATATGGTTCCAATCAACTTGCCGAGGGTAGGCAGTTGCCTTGTTAAGCAAATGGGTTGTCGACCGGTGGTCCAACCTCCGGCGAGTCGAAGACGAACCTTGCCATACATATACAAATGCCTCTCGCTCTCAGCCTGGCAGTCCACTAACCACTAAGATCTCTAGCACGAGTCGCAACCTCGTCCAGAGTAAACCATGTCTGAAGAGTACGGGCTTGGTGAGCCTCTCGCGAACCCGCCGAACGCGAACGTTGAGTATGTATAGCCCTACCACGTACAGAGATGGGCATTTCCCTATATGCGGCTGACAGCCAAGTAGCATCGTCTTTGTACATGGTCTAGGCGGTAGTAGGAGGGGTACATGGACCAGTAAAGAAACACCAGAAATCCCCAAGACGACGTTCTGGCCAGAGGAGCTCCTGCCCAAAGCTTGTCCCACCGCACGTATCCTCTCATTCGGATACAACTCGAAATTTGCGAGTTTCTTCCCGGTCTTCCGCTCGAAAGACCCAGTGTCGAAGGAAACCACCATCGACAATTATTCTTCCAGCTTGTTAACAGACCTCTTCAACCTCCGGGAGAAAACGAGCACCCCGAAAGACCGGCCCGTTATCTTCGTCGCGCATAGCCTTGGAGGTCTCGTAGTAGCCAACGCCGTGGCCGGTGATAAAGGCGTCAACAAAGAGGGGAAGTCAATCTCCGACCACACCTTCGGCATCCTGTTCCTCGGCACACCGTTCGAGGGCTCCAAGAAAGCAGAGTGGGGGAGCTTCGGTGAACGCCTCAAGAAGATGACCGGCATCAAGACGGAAGACCTGAAGGACCTGAAGGAGCGCTCGGCGAAACTGCAGAGCATCAATGCGGCGCTTCAGACGTACGTGAAGGACCGAGACCGTGGAACACCGCTGTACACTGTCTGCTACTTTGAGGAGTTTCCAACGTATGTCGACAAGGTGGATATTGGCCATATTGTTACAAAGGATTCAGCGACCTTTCAGAATGCGGATCTTGTACTGCCTATTCCAGGGAACCATCACACTATGTGTAAGTTTGGGGCGACCTACGCTCCCGGGTACGATAGAGTGGAGGGGCAGCTGGTACAATGGATCAAGGCTCTCAAGTCAAAGAGTCCCGCGGATACAGACCAGAAGGTAATTTCTTTCCCAGAACGTCCTTCCGAGCTCCTGCTGACTTTTCCAAGGGGGGGATAATCATGACCATCAAAGACAATGTGATCGAAGGAGTGGTCGCGGCAAAGATCGAAGCACCACAGGGTTCGGGACACCTCGAGATCGCGGGACGAAAGGTAATTTGATCTTCCACTCTCAGGTCTGGCTTTCAATGCTAATTACGATGATTCACAGAATGGTAATGTGATGTTCTTCGGCAATCTGAATGCGGACGACATTGCAAAGGTATTGCCGGCAGCGACAATGGACAGGCCAAAGAAGCCTGATCCTCAAACCTAATGGAGGAACCCTTCTGTCTACCAATGAGCAGACGTCCATATAAGCCGCACTATAGCTATTTTGCAATACATGCCTCTCCTCAATTCTTCTCCAATTCCCCACAAATCAAGTAATCGCAATGTTACAGATAAGATACGGAAGTAGGTAGGTAAGGCGCAAAAAGAGCGTGGATTACTTAGTAGGTAGTCAAGGCGCTAAGGTTAGCAACTCAGTGTTGCGGAACCATTCCGCCATCCACAGCAATGACTTTATTCGTCACTTGGATAGTCAGTTTACAATCATGTGCACGTGCCGAATATCACTCACCATACGATGTATTGATCATCCAGAGCACTGTCTCCGCGACTTCATCCGGAGTACCTAGTCTTCCCACAGGAACCTCTGTGATGTCGTTAGCGCTACCTTTGCTCTGTGAAAGAGATACTCGCTCTTCGCTAGCTCCTCACTACTTCCAGGCAACATCTTCGTCTGCTCGATCAACGCGGGTGCTACTCCATTGACTGTGATCTGCAACAAAATAAGCTCGGTCATCCACCACCACTCCAACATGAGACATCACTTACCCCCTTCTTCGCGTACGTCATGGCAAGCCAATGGATTAGCCCATGCAATGCGCTTTTCGCACTCGCATAATGCGGTCCAATAATCCCGCCCGTAATCCCCGCCACGCTCGAAACAAACACAACCCTTCCCCATCCCTCGCCCTCCAAAGCGGGCATGCAGAGCTGTGTCAGAAGGTAGGAAGACCCGCAATTGATGCGCCAAGCGTCTTCGAAAGCGGACACAGACACCTCGTCGATAGATTTGACTTGAGTCTGAATAGTAGCGCCATGGTTGTTAATGAGGATATTCGGCGGGCCTAGCAGAGAGACGATGTGTTCATGAAGCTCTTTGACCTTGCCGCAACAAAACGTCAGCATTCCATCCACATTTGCAACATAACACCTTCACTGTACAGATGGATAAAAGGGAGATAATCCGTATCATACCTCTTCATAATTCCCTAGATCCGCACCGTAGCACACGAACTTGCTCCCAAATGCATGCATGTACTCCTCCTTGAACTCCTCCAACAGCGCCAACGCAGCGTCCTGGTCGGTGTTGTAATGGATTCCAATCGAGCAGCCCAGCACAGCGAGACGGCGGCATATCGCGGTGCCAATGCCGCCTGTTGCGCCTGTCACGAGGGCGATTTTGCCTTGAAGCGGAGCTTTAAGGTGGGTGGTGGGCATTGTGCGGGGGTGCGTAGGAGAGGAAGTGGAGGGTGGTGGAGGAATAGCGGAGGCGGATGCTTGGGAAGTCCTTCGTTGGTGCATTGTCGTGGTTATATCTGACGTCTTTGTGGTCTGCGGTTGCTGATTGTATGGAATGTTATTGGATTGGAGGAAGGTGTAGCCGGGGTAGCTTCCCCGCCTGAGTTTGCCCCGCGACTTCCGTACGTGGGGATGGGGACGAGCTTACTGCGTGGGCACCTGAGCTGACGCTTGAGGAATGTTGAAATAGCGGTGATTCCTTATTTACATTTTTATAACGAGTCCCGGAAGTTTCAATTGAGCATTGGAGCGTTGAAGATTCTAGCGTGCTAGTCGCAGCTCCTTCGGAGGAGTACAAGAGCGTTGAAGAGCGTGATATAGTACTGTCGACCAGAACTCCACAGTAAGCTCTTCAATTTCGAATACTGAGCGAATTCGTCAGCACACCCTGCTTAATGTGATTTACTACCTGAAGACTGACCGATTATCTCAGAACAAGCACATCACCATGGCTCATCTCACACGCGATGAGGTATTAGCATCTGGCGAGGTAGCCAAAGACTATCGAAAGGTACAACCTCTGCGAGGCACCAAAGAGCACCAATGAACTTATTACAGGCCTTCGAAGCTCGTCCCATGGACATCAAGGGCAATGACTTCTTCGAAGTTCGCGCCAGCCGTGCGGAACACCTCCAAAAACTTCGCTATCTGTATCCCATTCCCGGCCCTATCCCCAATGAAGTTACAGAGTCGATGCATGAAGTGCCCGCAAGAGATGGGTATTCTATCCGCGTCCGTGTGTACCAGCCTGTCAAAGGACCGCCAGAGGGAGGCAGCCCGCTTGTTATGATGTATCATGAAGGAGGCTGGAGTATGGGCGATCTCACGGATGAAGATCTAAATTGCAGGATGTTTGCTCGGGACCTGGGCTGTGTGTGCGTGAACGTGGAGTACAGGTATGGCTTCTCCACAGCGGACTTATGGTGCACGACTGATTCACAACGCAGACTCGCACCCGAACATCAGTTTCCCATCGGCGTCAACGACTGCTGGGATGCTTTGAAGTGGGCACTCGATAACTCCCCGTCTCTTAAGGCAACACCCACTCAAGGTGTCATTGTCGGTGGAGCTTCCGCGGGCGGCAACCTTGCCGCCGTCGTCGCCCTTCTGTCCCGTGACACTTCCCTCTCCCCTCCAATAACGGGGCAATACCTCTGCGTTCCCGCCGTGCTTCCTGAGTATAATGTCCCGGAGCATCTCGCCCCGCTCTACCGCTCGCGCTATGACTCCCGCTCGGATCCTGTCCTCAAAGACTTGCAGCCCGGCATGATAGAAGCAATTTACAAGCCTGAAGAGAAGTCACCGTTATGGGACCCTTTCAACCATCCGAATGAACACAAGGGTGTAGCGAAGGCCTACTTTCAGGTGTGCGGGCTGGATCCACTGAGGGACGAGGCGGTGTTGTACGATAGGAAGCTAAGGGAGGCTGGTGTGCTGACGAGATTTGATCTGTATGCTGGCTATGGTCATATGTTCTGGACTAATTATCCGGAGATGAAGAGGAGCATGGAGTTTGTAGAGGATACGTTGAATGGCGTGAGATGGTTGCTAGAAAAGTAGAACGATTGAGAATGGTATGTGTTCGACTCGATGATAAAGTCCGTCCGTTCGAGTATAGCAGACTACTCTAACTGGTGAACTCTTCTGTTTGGATCTAGTTCAACTGGCATGGCATGATCACCTCTTACTTCCGTAGGTTCCCTTGATCCTACCTCACACACCGGTGTCGAATTGGCAACCTCAGCCGCACTACCCACTTGTCTCCACCCTGTGTTTGGCGTATCGGTCGACGTCTTGGTCAGCTTCTTGTTTTTGTTGCGTCTCCGAATGAACAGTAATAAGGCCCCGACAAGCGCGACCAGAGCCGCAGCGACGCCAATACCAATGCCTGCGTATGCGCCTGCAGTCAAGTCTTTCTTCTCTCCATGCTTCGCACCCTGAGGACTGTTATCGATGCCATTTCCATTCGCACCCGAAGTCTCAGCAGCATTCCCGTTGGTAGACGAAGTCTCAGTTTCCTTCTCACTCAAGGTCGGTCGCGACGGCGCAGCGGCCGTAAGACCGGCCAGACGCGACGACGCTATCTTCGTCGTGGAAGCATCAATCTCTAAATCTCCGTCCTTGTACCGAACCTCTATTTGTTGCGCGAAAGCCTCGACGTTCGGTCCGAGTACCGTCTCAACGTAATTCGTTGTCGCACTTTCGTCTTGCGGGACGGTGATTGTGGGCATTGGCGTGGTAGTGTACAATCTGCGACACTTCATCGTGTTCCACGATGCCAGCGTGTCCGTGGTTGTTGAGCACACATAGCCACTGTACACTCAGCTCTTAGCATTCCTCTATGCGCTGTTTTGGGGAGTGTGACTGCAGGCTTACGCAGGACAGCACGTAACCCTGGTCTCAGTGTTCGTTGACCCAACTAGCCATATACGGTCACATGCGGACGACCAATCCGACGGGCACAATCCAGGAGAATAGTAGGCGTTTTCGGTGAAGGAATTCGGATAGCAGGATGTGGTGTTTGTGAGTCCCAGGCTGTGCCACTTATCGCTGACGCTACCATCGCTATAGATCTTGCCGTAGATGGTGTCATTGCATCCTAGGGCAGGTACGAATGCTGTCGTTAGTGGCCCGAGACTCATCGTGTAGAATTCTGATCAGTAGAAATCTCAATTGCACGAGCTGTTGAGGAATTAAAAGGATACAAGAATACGACATTTGCTCTTCGCCACCAGGTAAGGGGCATGCAGAATATTAAGCGCCCCGAAAAGCTGCAATTTGATATTGTTGTGTTTCGAGACCAAGCCCGCGTACGACGTTACTATGCAATCTTATTGGTTTGCGGTGCCTTTAACCGGCTGGGGCATCTGAATATCAGCGATCCCAAGTCGCTGGTGTGGCACCGCAGTTCACCACTGCGGGGGCGGGGGCCTAAACCACAGCGTGGGGAAATGTTGATATTTTTGGCCATTCAACCCAGCGGTGCCTTACACATAGAGAGTTTGTGGAGGCTTGTATATGCTGTTTGTGCTGAAACAAAGTTGGATGTAAGAGTGATGGATTGCTAGGGTGGCGAGAAGTGTCTACATTGGCTAGTGCTAGGTAGCTCCTGCCAGCTGCGTGCGGAACACCTGCCGCCAACAGTTTGTAGTAGATAGGAGTCCCACCTTCCGTGTTACTAGGTACTACTTCCACACTTTGCCAGCTGAATCGTGTACTATAGCAGGCTGATTATTGGCCTACTTAACTCTTTCATTGTCCTATCTTAACTTCTACTACGACCAGGAATACAATTTTAATAGATTCTAGCCAGTAACCAGCCTCCTATAGTACACAGGTTAGCTAAAGATATGTTAAATCATTACCCAGTACCCCGAGAGGTGGGGACTGAGCTTTCGCAAAGCACCGATATTCTGGTTTCCCGCAAGCACTCACAGAAACACAAAGTTATCATCATTGACACACGAACCTCACAGCGCCAACTCGCTCACAATCAGAATACACGTATCCTCCAGACCCCTCACCTTCTCCCTATTCAACTCCTTATACACATCCGTACTCAACATATACGCATAATGCCACACGCTATCATATTGCGTCAGGTTCGCCTCATCCCACCCACTACCGTTCTGTCCGTCACCCGCGCCAAACCTCAGGTCCCCAACAGGTCCCATAAACCTAATCTGCCCACCTGCCGCCGGTCCGAATTTCTCCTGGAAGCCCCGCATGTAGCCATCATGCGTCGACTTATCGCCGTTCTTGTACTTGAAAAGATTGAAGAAACAAGTCGGCGATCCTCGTATGCTAGCTGGTTCAGCGCTGGATAGGAACCACGCCATGGGATGATCTAGCCTGAGCTCGCCTGGGTGTTCTTCTCGGTCGAGCGCATCCAGCACTTCGTGCGATGGGATCCTGCCGTAGAACTTTGAGCCTCGTCTGCCGGCGTGGACCTCATCTGGTTGCCAGTCGTCTGGCAGTGGGGGTGTTTCTTTCGCTGGCTGGGGCTTCTGGCCCGCTTGCGATAGGAGATTGTCGTATTGCGCCTGAGGTACTTCGACGGTGGTGGAGATACGGTTTGCTAGTGAGCCGGCCATTCCAGCTGGGAGGGTCTCCGACTTGGTGAGGAGGAAGATGTCCCAATCGTGGTCGGTTAGTTCTTCCTTGTGGAGACTGCGAGGACTTTGGACCCAGCCGCATGGTCTGCCCTTGATGATATATGGTGGCTCGTCGAAGCTCACTAGTTTGAGTTCATCGATGAAGTTCGAGGCGTTGGTGGTGGGCTGTAGAGCGATAAGATGGACTGTGGCTTTCGGCATGATCTCAAGTAAATGATGGCCTTCTTGTCTCGCGGATGAGGGTTGACGATGTATATGCTTACTTGGGTTTGCGTCAGATACGTGTTCTGGGTAGGGCTTGTATAAGGTTATCAAGCTATCGGAGCTTTATCCGACTGGTCATAGATGGTTTGCTGTGACAAATGGACGGGAGCTAATGCGCGATAGTCTAGTCTTAGCCTAGCCTCCTTTTGCATCTCAACGTACCGTCACATACCAGGGAAACATCAACTAAAAAGTCATCCCCAATTCAGCTCCATCGAATCCCATACCATCCCACCCTAATCCCGACCCTCCCATGGCTGAACTCCATCCCATGTCCAGCGGCAAGAAACCCGACCACAGTGCTGCCTCATCGACCGGTCCTGTGATCCCGCTCCCATTTATGGCAAAGTTTCCGACAGCGCCGAGATCAGTCCACCCAAAATCACCCATTTGCTCGGTCATCGCGGGGCTCTCCGCGGTACCAGTGCTGCCAGTATGGGAGGGTGATTGAGCCGAGCCGCCACTTTGGCCTGGAAGAGGAGGGTAGTTTCCACTACCGCTATCGAGAGAGTGACTTGCTACGTGCGTGCCTGGATGCCGGAAGGTGGTGTTGCTGGATTTGTCTTTGCGGGGTGCTTTGGCCCAGAGGAGACGGAGCAGCTGGCTGTAGCGGGAGCCGGGGTGCTGAATCCCAATGTTGGCGCCCACGCTGCTGCGCTGGAGACGGGTGACTGTTTCGTTGATCATGGCACGGATTGCGCGGTCTTCGTCGTTGCTTATGACGCCCGTGCAGCGTGCTCTGTAGAGAAAGACGCCGGCATAGACTAGATAGAGGTAGTACCGTAGTGGCATGTAGCGAAGCGACTTCTCTGGGTCGACGAAGTTGTTGGCGGTGGTCAGGATGGCTTTTGCTGCATCAAGTCCTTCGTAGATGAATCGTGCATCTCCAACTGCTCCTACGTTGTTGACGAAGACGCGCTGTGGAGCGTGCATTTTCGATCCGCGCCGGTCGCTGTGCCCACCTGCTGAAGGGTCTATAGAGCCATTAGCAGCGGGGAGCGCGCGGAGAATCGTCGCTTGGAAGGCAAAAGCGTTGATATATAATCGCAGATAATCATAAGACATTAGTAGACAAGCTTTTAGAGGCGGTGAGCAGGTAAGTGTACCCCATACACTTTTCCAACCGTATATGGCTGCACGAAAGTCGTCGATGAACTTAATGTAACTGCCACTCATGTGCGTGCGGAAACTGGAACCCGGGTTTGAGTAGAGGGTGTCATGAACGTTACTGAAGAGCTGTGTGAGTTCCAGATTGGCTGGACCGATTAGCATACGCTGGGAAAAAGAACGAATCAATCACTTACCTTGGAAAATACTTGCATAGTCTTCTTGATTTGCACTTCTCGGGAACAGCGAAGGG
Organism: Didymosphaeria variabile; assembly: GCF_027946475.1. Lineage (NCBI taxonomy): Eukaryota > Fungi > Ascomycota > Dothideomycetes > Pleosporales > Didymosphaeriaceae > Didymosphaeria > Didymosphaeria variabile. Next base: position 4,123,969 of record NW_026611622.1, on the reverse strand, counting down.
TAGTCCTCACGTCGAAGCGTTGTAAGCGGACCCGGGCCTCTCGACCAGAAGGCTTTTCCTATACGTATGGAGATGTGTCGATCTGAAACATAGGCAGATGTCCACAAGAGACGCTTGCGGTCATGGTCGGGGTCCTTCTCCTGGTCCACGAATCGGAAGGAGTACTTGTCCAGAGCCAGGAAGTAAGCTATGCGTAGAGCCAAACCGACATGCATCCAGCTTTCTTTATCCTCCTCGCCTTTACCGACCTTGCCCGAGTTCCTTTGTGTATAGGGAGCCCACTCGGCAAGGATCAAGAGAGCTTCTACTGCTTCTACACCGGCATCGCCGCCAGCAGCCAAGGTGGAGACAAGGCTCTTCATATGCCCCGAGCATGCTTCATAAATGTAGGGTTCTTCCACCAGGTCTTTCGAAGCGATGACAAAAATGGCCGTCAGCAGATGAGGCTCTGTCTTCGCAGTATGGGCCAGTCTTGAGGTATCAAAGGTCTCTACGCGGGCTAGCGGATAGTAAGGGTGATAGTTCTCCTGGTATCGCGCAAGCAATTGGTGTATTGTAGGTAGCGTGATGGTTCCTTTGTCAAGTGGATCATAACCATATATCATTGAAGATTGCGTGTGTACTGGGGGTACGACGACAGGTTGAGTTGCTGGTGGAGCATGGTTGTTGGGCGCAGTCTCCTCCGAGCTAGATTCTGCAACTCTTGCAAGTATACCAAGAGCATCGGAAGGATTCTGTAGATTAGGAAAGGTCATCTCTTCGGATGTTGACGTTTCGGAACTGTGGAGCTGATTGTCTCCTTCGGGTAGCTGAGAGGCGGGGTCGGCCCGGATCCATGGTGTTGTTCCGACGTTGCCTAAAGGGAAACTACTCTCCTCTTGGTGGTAATTTGTTAAGGAAGGGAGAATACCCTCTTCAACTGTTTTGCGACGTACTCTTCGACCGCCGCGATTGCTGCCACCCAGTACACAATCGAGATTATCTCGCTTACAACGAAGACAGGGTACGGATCCGTCATTGTCTCTTGAATTCGATTATCAGTATGGAATTGGGGGGTTTGGGGCATTGAGGCGTTTCATACAAAAGACATCGGCTCTTCCTCTTGCGACAGTTCAAACATGCTTGATGCGCTCTCTTGATTTTGGGTGTGTCGTCGCCTTGGGCAGCATCCGGAACGGCCTCTGCGGGCGGCTGTGGGGAAGCTGTCGACTCCATCGGGTCATTACCGTTCCGTCCAGGGTGGTGTTGTTGAAGCGGTCCGATGTGCGAAATGTCGTCGGCTTCAGGTTCGGAAGCCGAGTGCACACATCGGCGATGACCGTGACCACGACTATGCTCTTATAGGCTACCGGGCTTCCTTCATGGTACTGCGACCGATATATGCCTCGGTGTTCAGACTATGTTGTTTCGCAAGGCTGGCCGCACTCGCTGTAATGTGCTCGAACATGCGGAGAAGTGACGATGAACGAAACATCGGGCCGCGGTAACAGGCGGCATTTGAAATACGGAAACGGTTAGCGTTCTAGCGTAGTTTATAACCCTTTCTGGTGGCATCTCGAACATATGAAAGAACGATTCCTCCAAAATGTTTACGTTGGTCTCAGATGGTTGCGTACGCAGTGGTATTCCGGCCAAGCTTCGTTGTGTAGGAGTGCTCGTGTTTCGGGTGCAACGGAGTGCACAGCCTGTTTGGGAGGCATAAGGGCTTAGTGACGTATAATTGGTCGCACGGCTGCGGATCGAATCCTCACACAACGCAGTCCGAAACAATTCATTCACACTTGGTGGGAAGGTGGCTGAACATTGCACGTCACGCGATCGCCCCTGCTTCTTGCGGTGTGCTCGCTAGTGTCAAGATCTTCGCGCGATGCATTTGTGGGACCCTCCGCATTTCCTCCAACCTCCACCGTAAACACCAGCACCACCTATCCAACATGACCGCCCTACACTCTTATCGTAAATGCCCAGAGCGTAATGCGCGACAAATTGCTTGGTCCTTTGCAACTTCCTCTTCTCGCCAGCACCCCGCAGCCTGATTGACCGTCCTTAGCGATGTTCCTGGGCCCCATCCAATATGGAAGGTCGTTGTGCAGTACCAAGCCACCATCGTTTTGTCTTCTCCAGCTTCCGGGAGCTAATCGTTGAGATACTGCACTTAAGCTTGTCGATAAGCCTTGTGCCCAGACTCTTTGGCGGCACGAGTGGTGGTCGCCACAGCCAGCGAGACGTTTACAGCCACTGGTTGCAAGGATTCAGACGCAGGTAGCCTAAGGAAGGACAGGCCGGCCGAATCGTCACGCGTGCGGTGCTTTTATATGGCAGCTTTTTAGATTAAGTCACGGCGAGATACCATTCGCCTGGGTTTCGAACTTCCTGGACGGGGCACATCCCCCGCTCATCATCAACTCGTTACGGGCAGGTGTAAAAACACCGAGTGATCTGTTTGATGTACATGTTGCTCCAGACCGCCCAGTATACACTATAAGTACTACGGTAGGTGTTCTCGCTTCTTTCACGTTGCCTCACTTCGTCAAGTCCACCATGAAGTTCTTCGCTATTTCCTCGGCCATCTTGGGCCTGGCATCTGCCGCAGCCGTCCAGAACAAGGTCAGCTACGATGGCTGGAAGGTCTACCGCGTCACCGTCGGCGATGATTCTAGCAAGCTCAGCTCGGTGATGAACAAGCTCCAGTTGAGCACATGGAAGGGCAAGGTCGCAACGAGCTCGGTCGTCGATATTCCAGTTCCTCCTCTCCAGGCCTTGGAGTTTGAGTCCGGAATTCAAGGTTACAGCTCCTTGGTCATGCACGAGGATCTTGGTGCTTCAATTGCCCAAGAGGAGATCTTCGAGACTTATGCCTGTATTTACCCTTGGCCCACTCCAATCTCGGCGTTACACTAACGGTACATCAGCCGACTTCTCTGCCGCCGCGGCTCCCAACGCGACCTGGTTCAATGCTTACCACACCATTGCGGAGCATCTGCAGTGGCTGAAGGACCTCCAAGCTGCATACCCAAGCAACTCCGAGATTATTACAGCAGGTAACTCTCTCGAAGGACGTAACATCCAGGGTATCCACATCTGGGGTTCAGGCGGCAAGGGCTCGCAGAAGGGTGTGGTATGGCACGGCACTGTGCACGCTCGCGAATGGATCACCACAATGGTAGTCGAGTACGCCGCATACCAGCTCCTCACCTCCACCAACACGGATGACGCCTCCTACAAGAACAAGTACGACTTCTACATCTTCCCCATCGTCAACCCAGACGGCTTTGCCTACACCCAGTCCACCGACCGCATGTGGCGCAAGAACCGCAAGTCCATCACCACCTCAAGCTGCGTCGGCACAGATATCAACCGCAACTGGCCCAACCACTGGAGCCAGGCCGCCGGTGCTTCGACAAACCCCTGCGCCGAAGACTACAAGGGCCAAGCCCAAGGCGACACCGTCGAGAACAAGGCGCTCCGCGCGCACCTCGACAGCATCGCGGCCAGCTCAAAGGGCGCAATCCTCTACATGGACATCCACTCGTACTCCCAGCTGTGGATGTACCCCTACGGCTACACCTGCTCCGGCACGATCCCCAATTCCGCGAGCTACGCCAGCCTAGCCAAGGGCGCCGTCGCTGCGCTCAAAGCCGTCCACGGCACGACTTTCACCGCCGGTCCCATCTGCTCCACCATCTACCAAGTTTCCGGGTCTTCGGTCGACTACGCGCTTGAGAATGCCGGCAGCAACACCGGCGTCAAGTACTCGATGACGGTCGAGCTTCGCGACACGGGTGCGAACGGCTTCGTGCTGCCTGCGGCTCAGATCAAGCCCAGCGGCGAGGAGACGTGGGCGGGTCTTGCGTACTTGCTTAAGAACATGACGTAGATGTTTTTATGCTTGCAGGGTTGAAAAGAGTGCGTAGAGCAAGGTGTATATGGGTAGACGGATGTAGTAGTAGTGAGCATAGCTTCGGTGTATATAGCTATTTGAATGTTGTAGTAGTAGTATAATGAAGAAGTGAAAACCTAGTTTCGAGATCTGGTGAGGGGAGGCTGTGCCGAGATCTGAGTGCAGGGTGTTGCATAAGTTACGATGCATGGAAGGATGCAAAGGCGCTGAGTCAAGCCTTGGGTATGCGCTCAGCTGTAGACACGCCTTTGTTCCTCGTGTCTGACAAGTCCTGTACTAAGTATGTTTTGGACTCACATCCACATCAAGGAAACCGTAGGAGACCGAGTAAAGGGAGAACAATGCAATTGTCTATCTCCTCAAACGCCGCTACATGAGCAGAGGTTGGGTATACGCCACTGAACACCGCTGAGTACCTTTCCTCCATTCCTTTTCCACCGCCGATATATACAGTCCAGCTCTTCCCGATGCCCAGAGGTGGCTCTCGTCTACCAATACCCACCTATGTTACACGCTCTGTAGAATACTACACTACGATTACAACGCACGCTGAAGCGCTCAGCAAATACGCGCCTAAAAGCGCACACAAGCACGCACGCACGCTCCAAAACCACACTTTTCCTACATGCCAAAAAACCAAACAAAAGAAAGAAAACGACAGATCAGCGAGCAAGCGAGCGACAAAAAGAAAAAAACCCTCAAACGCCATCGTGACACATTATCGTAACATCGTGACTCCCCCCTTCTTCGCTTCACGCAACATACGCCGGCGGCGCCTCCATCATCTCCTCTGCTTCCCACAGCCCCTGTGACCTCTTCGACGACCGCCCACCCTGCGGCGGACTCGGACTCCTACTCCTGTCCTTCTCCTCACGCACTTTCTTCGCGATTTCCTGCGCCATCTTGAGCATCCAGGCTTGCTCGAGGATGCCGCCCGAGGAGCTCGTCGTGCTCTCCGAGTAAGGGGGCGAGAGCGGGCCCTTGTTATGCGCAGCGGAGAGCGAGGATACTTTGTCGAAGGAGAGGGAGCGCAGGAGTGGGGAGGAAGCCTGTTGTGTGGAGCGGAGGCGGTTGTGGGAGAGTGGAGGGCGGGAGGAGCGTTTTTCTTGCTGTTCGGTCTCGACGAGGTGGTGAACAGGCGTGGAAGCCATTTGCTTCGCCTTTGATTTGGGTGGGAGGGACAGGAGCGGAGCGGGTGGGAGAAGGCCGTCGGTTGGGGCGGACGTTTCCGTTTCGCGAAGTCGGCTTGGTTCGCCGGCGTCGAGGCTGCCGTGCGTAGCTTTGGAAGGTGTCCTTGGTGGCGTTGATGCGATGGGCACTTCTTCTCGCTCGCGCTCTTCGGGGATGACGCTGGCGGTTTCCGACACGGTGGTGCTGGGGAGCGGAGTGTTGGCTTCGGTGGAGAGGCCGGAGGATTCCGCCCCATCGCGGTTCTTTCGGAGGTCGACCACGCGCTTCTTGCGCTTGCGCATTTGGTGGCCGCGGGATCGGTTGGCACCAAGACTCAAACCTGCGGCGGAGGAGTAGTTTGAGGACATGGTGGGTCGCGAAGCATTTGTATCTTGTCCTGTGCTACCTGAGGCAACAGACGAGGCATTCGACTTGACGCTGGCGAATGTAGACTGTATCCTGGACAGGCTCGACTGGGTAAGTGCGGGTGTTGAGGTGCCGGAGTCTGGACGCTCGGGGTTGCTTGCCCAGGCGCGGAAGACGGCTTCGCGGATATTTGGAGTGAAAAGGGATAGTGTTTGTTGAGACTGCGATAGTGCCGCGAGTCGCAGCATGTTCTTTTGTGAGAAAGAAGCGTGTATCTCCGAAGCAGAGTCGAGCGCAAGTGTCGCCATTTGCGATGCATCGATCGGGTTGCCGAACTCATCCACGGCGTCTTGCGGTGGGCTGGACAGAGGATCGATAGGAGCAATAGTGCTCTTTGAGCTGTCTAATCTTTCTTCCGTCTCTGCATCGAGCTCTTGGAATTCGGGTGACCATAACCGTAGCGATAACCGATGGATGATGGCCGGCAAGTCTTCCATGAAGAGCACACGTAATTGGCCTTCAATTTCCTTCTGGAGGTAGTTCTTGATAAACGGTATCGAGTCGAAAGTCGATGAGACCTTCAACGATTCTAACGGATCGTTCCGGAATACGAGGGTAATGCCCTTTTGCTTCGAAAACACCAATATGACGAACCCCGACAGCCTAATATCCGACAGCGTGATTTGCAGCGGTATCGTCAACCCAGCTGATGCAGCGAGAGGTTCCGGTGATGCGAAATCGGGCTTGGTGGAGAGATATGTATTGAGTGGGTTGGCCTGGACCTTCGTCTTGAGCGTCAGGAAGGCATCGCCCGTATACGTCATCTTGAAGATGCCCCGGAACCGATCTTCAGCCAGATCTCCAATCTCTAGTATCTCCAGCTCGGGCGGAGTCGAGCCCAGGTTCAGCTCGGTGACGGTGATGTCGTCGACGATGATGGGCGGCTTGGGGCCTTTATTCAAGGCGGTCGTCAGCATGTCGCGCGCTCTCGACGTATCCGCGATGAGCGGCGACCAGTTGAAGTTGAAAGCCATTATGTGCTACTGTGTGCGCGAGGCGCTGGGGCGGTATTATGAAGTCGCCAAGTGTTGCAGCGATGGGCGATGTTGTTATCTGCGGCGAGGTTTGGCTCGTGAAGGGGTCGCGTGCATTCCTCCTGGTTCCCACGTGAACAGTGCCTTGCGATGCACCGTCCAATATACCAGACAATTGTTGCGTTGCGGCGCGACGATACGAAATAATAAGCCGGACGATGGGCGGCTTTACGAGGCGATGGGCGGGTGACGGTGGTGTGAGGAGGGAAAGTGACGGAAGTTGGCAGGCTCAGGATTGGCGATGATGCAGAGAGGGTGCAGCTTCGCTTCGCCTGCGGACGAGTGGATCCCGAACTTTTTTCTTCGGGGCAGGGGCCGTGCGACCTGCGAACGTCTCGGACGATGACGGAGCTAAGGCACAGTAACAATAGTCAAGTCTGGAGAAGTGGTGAGAGCGGGATGTACACAGTAATTGCAGACGCTATGTATCGTGTCAATCGATACGCAGCGGCACATCATTTCTTATCAAATCCTCGCATCCTCTTCCCTGGCTCCTGTTACGGCGCTGGCCGGAAAACATCACGGCCTCAACCCCAGTCGATACAGGCATCTCCTTAATTTCCACACGCGCATCCCCGTCGCAAACCCACGGCGCTCCTGTCACTACTCCCAAAACACTGCGAACCCTCACGAGCATCCCAGCAAGGCTCAGGTCGAGCAAGCATACAGCGAATCGTAGAAAAGGGGGCGGTTATAACTCGAGCATTTATAGCCCTGTGACTCATGTTTGGCGTTGGCGGGCACATCAAACATCGCGCTTGCGGGATAGACGCGATGGCTCTGGTGTGACGTCCGCGATGCTTTGTGAACTCTGTTGTTGTTGATGTTGTTTCGAACGCGTCAAGATACAAGGGTCTGGTTGGTGCAGGTCACACGTGAAAGCAGCGTAGCAACCGTGGTACACAAGAACATTGACAGCCATCATATTCCGTGCTCTTGGGTCTTCTCATGCTAGGCTGTGCACCGCTTAATGGCTCTTCAAGGCACCATCGCTTCGTCAGATCGAACCCGATACAGTGAAGTCGTTCAAGCCGCATCATCCTTCAACAGCTTCTCCACCGCCGCAACCTTGTCCTTGAACCCTTGCTTCTTGTCCGTCCTCGTTCCAATCCGGATGTCGCTCTGGATCCTGACCACGCCGTTCTGATGCAGCATCGCGTGGCATTGTCCGATGACCTTCATTACATCGTCCCACGAGCCCTCTGCTTCTGATCAGCTTCATGCCCCTTTCCACAGAGTCGTACATCGAATACCAAACTGTTATAATAGAGAAAGCGTTATGTTGGACTTACGAACAGTAGTTCCTGCCGAATGCATCGAGTATTCCAGGCCGCTCTTCTTGAGCAGCCGCTGTACCTCAGCTACCTCTTTAGACACTGACGCCGTCGGCGTGCCCAGCGGAATGAGACAAAAGTCCGCTGTGCATGACGGAGGCGTCTGCAGATTTGTGAGATCGTCCGAAGATGCCATCGTTGCGCTTGTTGTTTGCCGATGTAGAGTTTCTCTGCATGGTAACTGCGGGGTTGATTGGTTGGTTACAAGGTGGAGTGATGACGTGATCCAACTGTGGGATATTCGCGGCTTCGCGCACAACACGAAAGTACTGTGAGAAAGAGCGAAGAGCATTCACAGAAACTAGAGGAGACACTGTTTTCCGAACTGCATCTAGCGTGAGCCCGGGCTTTGGTAGTATGATCGTTTGCCTGTAGCGACCAATATCACGCACACGCAAGAGGAAGTGGAAAGATCAATGTCGTATTCATGAGTGGTATCACTCTAAGTCTTAACCTTTATCCGCCATGCTCGTAGAGAGTACATCACCCCTGCTACGAGAGCTGGGCACCATGACTCCATACGCCTACGTTGTGTCCTTCTCGACAATTGAATACCGATGCCACCAACTGTCCCTCATACGGACAGAGAATAGAAGCGTCATACTCCCACCGTATCGTACCATCTTCATGCCCGAGAGCCCTCAGTCCAGCAGATTGAACACCGGTGTAGGAGTACGCTCCTCCTCCTCCACCTTCTGCTCAACCTTCCCATTCTCCTTCTCGCTAATCGGACTCGTCATCTCGCCGACATACGAGAACTTCTCCTTGTAGGACGTGCGTCCAGAATTAGACTTACGCGGGGTTGTCGGTCCTGTTGCCGCTGCCGCTGCCGGTACGCCATCATCGACCAAGTCAATCAGTAGGTTCGTGTTTGCAGAGGACAGCTGGGAGATCTTCTTCTTAGGTGAGACCTGTATGAGCTTTCCCGAAGGAAGTGAGCTAGATGCAGAAGAGCCATTCGATATCAGCTCCTGGAATCTAGCCGCTTCCTTGCGTTTCTTTTGCCATGCTATAGCATCATCTGTCTTCACGCCCCCGTTGGCGTAGGCCTGCCACTGATGGGGAGTACTGCCAGAATTCTCTGAGACCGTGTCCGGCGCTGCAATCATTGGGGCTGCAGCTGCGCGAACTGTGGGAGCTGTTGGAAGCGTAGGAGGTTGAGTGTGGAGCGAGGCGCTTGGAATTGCTTGTTGGACGGCGCTGGTCGTCTTCTGGACTGGCTTGATCATGGCCTTCCTGCCGCCAGTACGACGGTCGCAATACGTGCATCTACAAGGGTCGGAGCAGATCTGGCTGCAGGCTTGGCCACACGTGCTGCAGGGCTTGTTGCACTGCTGCATGCAATTGATGCGAGAGTTGTCAAACCTTCATTGAATGAGCGTTGTCAAAGAGAGAGACGGAGGCAAATAACTTACGGATGACAGGCCAGCATGCACGTATGCCCGCAGGGTAACAGGCAGCGACACCTCTCGCCACAGCCTCCGCTTACATGTTCCCAGTCGCGAGGCTCTTCGAGGAAAATCTTGTTGCCATGTTTCTGGCAAGTAAGTGGAAGATGGTAGCCTATGCGCTTAGATGGACCCGCGATTGGAACCTCTTTCTTGTTGGCACGTCCCCATAGGACTTTTACGACGGCTTCCCATGTGTCACTGCCGCAGACGAGTTTCTCTGCATTCCCGAACAAGTAAAATCCCCGCCTGTGCTCTTGTTAGCTATATGGAACGGATTCACAGATCTTTTCCAGTCTGTCTTGAACAAGTGAACCGTAGAGTAACACTACGACGTAGAAGCTTAAAAGCTAGACAGTCGACTTACCTAGCGCGAGAAAGCGCGACGCAGACTCGGTTGTCGACCGACAAGAAGCCGATGTTCCCATCCCTAGAGCTTCGAACCAGAGAAAGTAGGACAATATCGTTCTCTTCGCCTTGGTAAGAATCAACGGTCACGACTTTGAGTGGTTGACCACGAAGATTCTGATGGAGCCTCAACTTTGAGGTAAGGAGCTTGCGCTGGCCGTTGTAGAACGTCAAGACAGTAATCTTCGCTGGGTCTACCCCGTTCAGAACGAGGTAATCAATGAAGCCCACAATCATAGCAGCTTCTTGTTCGTTCTTGGCTGACTGGTTGTTATCTCGCGACTCGGGCCATTCGTGGGTGAAGAAGAAAGAGTTGACACCACCCATGCCTTCGACAGGAGGTCGATTATCCCCGCTCAAGACGCTCGCATGGTCTCTCAGTTTATCACCGTAGATCGGCTGAAGTAGACGGCGTATCTCCGGGATCATTCGACGCTGGCGCCTCAGCGTATCAAGCTCGATGTTGTTGCAGACCATGCGCTCGAATAGCGACAGGTTGAAGTTGAAAGGCTCATCCTCCAGTTCATGTACGTTGCAGTGAGGTCGCAGCTGTTGGTGATCGCCAACCAGGATTAGATGCTCTAATGTCGGAAAGCAGGCCGCCGTAACAGGAGCTTCCAGTGTCTCCGCTGCTTCTTCAATCAGAACTACCCTAGGTCTCAGGCTTGAGATAAGAGCACGGTACTTGCTCAACCCAGTAGTAGTCATCCCAATGACTCGTTGGTTCAGAAGGATCCCTTGGTCCTCTTCCCACTGTCCGACCTTTTTCAGATGGACTTGTTCATCATACTGCTTGGCGAGGTTTCGGAACTCCCTAAGAACGCTTTGCTTCGCTTTGCGTAACAAGTAGTTGTAAATGGTCCCACGGTCTTCAACACGGATTGTTGCCAAATCTTCCACTTCATCGAGCTTGCGACGAACGTCGGCCTCAGTCCTCAAGTCTGAACCCCTTAGGCCCCGATAGTTGTCACTCAAGGCTGCGATGGGACCTCTGAGAGCCTCTATATCGTCGTCGTCATCACGAGCAACTGCTTCAGCCTCAAGTTCTTGTAACTGCTCGGCCTCGTCGAAATCATCTTCTTCATATGGCATGCCAAAATCGTCGGGCCGATAAGGATGCTCACATCGCTCAATGCACCTGCCAAGCCATTGCTCCATTTGTATCCCTGGTGTAGTCTGGGGAATACCCATGACGGACTTTACCCCAATCTCCAAGGATGCGGCCTGCTCCTCAGTAAGCAAGCCAAGCTTAGCAAGGAGACGTTGGTCCAGTGGCGGCTGGCCTCTATCAAAAGGGGCGAGAAGCATTTGCATCTTTGCCGTCAGTTGCTTCATAGCACCCATCGCGCGGTTCTTGCGGCTTCCGGGAACCCTGGGTTGCTCAAACGTAGATCGCACTTCGTACAACTACTCTGGTCAGTTTGGCTATCCTTCGTTTGTGATGAATCGCCTCGATACACTCAGCTGCCAGTACTTACGGTTCTCTGCTTAATCTTATCCTGATCCTTCGTCTGACCGCCCAACCGAATGAAGCTTGATTCGAATTCAGCCACCTGTCTAAGGAGTTGATCCAAGGCGTGGTTGGTTTGACAGGTAACGATGATGGGAGGATCAATGCGTGTGTTCTGCAGCATTGCCTGGAGCGCAACAACAGAAACGTGCGTTTTGCCAGTACCTGGAGGGCCTTGTACAACAGCTAGCTTCTTAGTCATGATCCGTTTCAGCGCTTTAGACTGAGAAATATCCAAGGTCAAGCTATCACCGGTTGGCCACTCCTGGAGAATATTCACGTCTTGGAATTTATCAGCCTCGTCAAGGCTGACGAGGGGACTGAGGTCGGTATAAGGATTAAGTCGAACGTACTCTGGCGGCTCAACTTCCTTCTGAGCCTTCACAAGATGCTCAGATAAAGGAAACGGCTCTCGCATCATATGCTGCAGAGCTAGGAGTGTGTGACGACTCGCTTCGAAGAAAGACGACCGAGACTCAACCATAATCCATTTCCGCGCTGGGTCCCAATCGTATTCTTCTGAATGAGCGAAGAATAGGTCTATCTCTGGAGGATTGTTTGCTTCAAGAGCAGAGAGAGGCCTTGCGCCAACAATCGCAAGAAGACATTTAGAAGGATCCTGAAAGGCATCGTCTGCCGGCGATAGCGCGACGAGTGTTCCGGTAATGAGGCGCTTCGATTGGTTCCATCGGACAAGTTTCTTGACACGAGTCAAGGAGAATGCGACCTTAGCGGAAAGCCCGCGGAAGGAGAACTGGACCGCTTTCAAGTATACCGGTTCGTAAATACCAATTCCACTTGACGAGGGATAGTCTGATTCATCTCGCCAAGGGTCCTTCCTAACCTCTTGAACAGCTTCCCGCAGTGGGCGGATAGCGTCCTCGCGTAACAGTTCGTACTGCGTGCCAAGGTACTCCTCATTGCACTCGTAATCGCCATCCACTTTGTTTGGGCGAAGCTCTTCGCTGAAGCTGATAATCTGCTCGCCTTCTGTAAACCCTGTCCCTGTCAAGACGTCTGGGAAAAGTTCAGAGGACGTCGGGAACTCTGGCTTATGAAGCCATGGGCCAGCATTGGCCACCGACTTGCTCGCAACTTTGTAATATTTATCAATATCGTTGTTAGTACGCGAAGGCCTGGCCAGAGGGGCGACCTCAGGGTCCGGATAGCTATCTTGGAGTTGGACCGCGCGCAAGCGCTCCACAAGATGGGCGTTCATGCTCCCAGAGCCTACTGAGTTAGTGACCCGGAGAATGATATGTGGATGTCACAGAAGTGATAGAAACTGTGAGGTTATGCGATGCTGAGGGTGCTTCTGATATGGCGGGTGAGGTAGTAGACTGAAAAGCACGTATTCGACAGCTTCCGGCATTTGTATTGGGTGTCCTCTGGAAACAACGGGTACTCAAACACTTGTTGGCAAATTGCTTACCGTACTCGTCGCCACCGCTTCCAAGAGCAAGCGCGTCGTACATATTGGCGCCGCGTGAACGATTGTTCGATTGGCCTCCCCGGCCCCAACCCTTCTTCTTCCCCATTATCGCAAACTGGCGGTGTCTCGTTTGCGTAACTTGTGTAAAATGTGGCGGTGCGGCGAGATTGTCGTAGACGCGTCGGTCTGGTGGAGGGTGCGCCCAGCACAAACGGAAGGAGCAGGCGGTCAACAAGCCGCTAGACAAACACAAGTGACGGGGACGGTCTTATGTGAACAAAGTACAAAGTGGGGCAGCTTGTAGTAGGGGTGAATGTGAAACCGTGATTCGGATTAAGAGCGATTTGTACCTCAGCATAGTCCAAACAGAAGTGGGATGAAGTCAAGGTGGTGCTGGACCAACATGGATGAAGAAGACCTAGCTTTGTAAAACCTCACAGGGATGGAGAAGACCTCTCGCACCACAGCAAGGTGAAGAGTGGGTACGTCCATGAGCTTATAGCGATGCCATGCGATTTTTTCATCCGACCTCATGCCTGGTAGATCGTGCTCTAGACGAGATGTTGGTATTCAAAGAATACGACAGTCAATAAGCATTTGCAAGAGCAAACGATTTGCGTAGACAGCTTTCAAATTCGGATTTGCTTTGACGCGGAAGGTAAGACATTGTTGACTTCATGATTTTGAACCAGGCGTATCTTGAACGGGGAACATGTCGATCGATGCAAATTGAGCAGTAGTGCTGGCTTCGAAATCACGCAGTGCGGCTACTCTCCAAGGCAGTACAAGCATACAACTATGTGAATCGCTGTTGGAGAAGATCGGTGTTGAGGCGAGGTTCTCTCGCTCTGCTTAGCGCCAGCCTCCACTGGAACATCCCAGCAACTATGACCCGCTCCGCAGCCCGCAGCCCGCAGCCGAGAGCCTCATCGTGCACGTCTACGCGCAACGCGACCGAGACTGCGAGCTGTTTGGCTACATGCGCATGCGCCCCCTCTCCCATGTATTGTCTACTTCTGTAGACGCAGCATACCGCTTCTAGCACACTTTGCGCATACGATCTGCTGTCGACTCCCGGTGGTCAGCCTCCCCGCAGGCCATTAGTCAAGGTTCATGGGAGCAGCATGAATTTCGACGACGAGGACGAGAATGGAGCAGGTCGCTCTCCCATTTCCTGATTATCACGCACGAAGCTGACTAGATGCAACAGGCTCCCAAGATTCAGGCTCCGAGAACGATGCCGACGAGATCATGGAGGATGTAGACGACGGGGACGCAGATGCCGATGCCGACGCTGATGGCGATGGAGATGGCGACGAAGGGGACGAGGATGGCGATGATGGCGACGGAGACGATGATGATGGGAACGGGGACAATGACGACGACGACCAGGAGGAGCCAGTCAGCCCCTCACAACGGCCGCGCAGCCTTCCCAATGGCTCTTCTGCTATGCCAGGCCCCTTAAGAACCGATACAAACCCGACCGTCACCTTGACCTCACCTTCTCCACGAGCTGCCGAACTGGCAGGAGGTCTGCCGTTCCGACCGAGTGTACGACCAGAAGCCCTCAATGCGCTCGTATACGACATCATCCCTACGATCGCAGCCCCACACAGCACCTCGATAAATGCCGTGACTGCGACGCCAGACATGCGGTGGGTTTTCAGTGGAGGAGCAGATGGATACATAAGGAAGTTTAATTGGATCGATACGGCCAATGGCAAATTGGCCCTCACCGTGGCTCAACGGCACCCGTTCGTTGATAGTGTCACGAAAGCTGGGGTGCTTCTTAGCTACTGGGAAAACGACGATTCCGACCGCAACGAGGCTACCAGTCTCTCGCCAGTATACTCCCTTGCTGTACACCACCAGTCACTCTGGCTCTTATCTGGACTAGAGTCAGGAGGCATAAACCTGCAATCTGTGCGACATGAAGAAGGCAAGCGGATACACACTCTTCGACAGCACACCTCGGCTGTGTCTGTTTTGACGCTCGCACAAGATGAGACTTCGGTGCTCTCAGGAAGTTGGGACAAGACTATAAACGACTGGGATCTCAACACAGGACAAGTGAAGAGACGCTTTGAGACAAGTAATGGTCAGCAGATCTCCGCGATCGAGCAAAGACCGATGTCTACATTGCCTATTCCACAGGACACCGACATAGTGCCAGTCTCAAACGGCACGTTTTCGTCCAATAACGCAGCTCGCCCACAAGCCAATGGTCTCTCTAATGGCGTCGGGCCTTCCAGTCGACCTTCGGCTGTAGAAGCGAACGGGAACGAAGATGCTGCTGGCTCGCCCGAAGACTCATTGTTCGGCGACAAAGATTCCCTGTTCGGTGACGACAAAGACCCATCCAATGGCCCATCGGGGCTCGCGCCATTCGGAGACGATGAGGAAGACGAGTTTTCGAGAGCCATCGCCAATGGTATACAGCAGGCGGACGAGGATGCAAACGCTGGTATGGACATGATGGATCTTGGCGGCCCGGTCCAAGCTCCCGCCCGCGAACAATCACCTGAAGCCTTGAAGGAATCTCTGGGAACTACGCAGACCGAAACACTGCCCAACGGAGTGTCGGAGGCCCAGTCCAGCGCGCTTGTCAATGGTCTTCCCCATTCGGAAGAAGTCTCAGGATCGGCCGGTACAAACTCAATGCAAGCTGAACAACCAGCTTCGTCCGAAACGACATTCTTTGACGCGGCAATTGACGGTACAGTTCGCATCTGGGATCGACGGCAATCGAATCCAATCGCTCGCATAGCGCCTCCACGTAATACCCCGCCTTGGTGTATGAATGCTTGCTGGTCACCGGACGGCAACTTCATCTACGCCGGCCGAAGGAACGGTACTGTTGATGAGTACAGCCTTCACAAAAGTTTGCGAGAACCTCGACGAACCTTCAAATTTCCCGGGGTTAGTGGTGCCGTGAGCGCTGTGCGGGCGATGCCCAACGGGCGACACCTTGTCTGGTACGTTTGACCATGCTCTTCATGTTGCCTGATTAACTCCGAATAGCGCTTCCTATGACATTCTGCGGTTGTATGACCTTCATGAGCAAGAAAACAAAAATCTCGCTGTACCTTTCTGGATCGTTCCAGGTCATCGGACAGGTGTAGTTTCGCAGCTGTATCTTGATCCTACATGCCAGTTCATGATATCAACCGGCGGGAACAGAGGCTGGGAAGGGAGTACGACGGAGGTTTTGCTCGGATACGAGATTGGCATTCCATCTTGATGTGCTTTTGGTATACCCTTGGTCGCGGCGTTGCGGTATACTCGTTTTTGGTGGTTATGGACCGATGCTGCCTAGGATAGGAGCGTCATTAGTATTGCAGACTTCCATCTATCCATATAATCTTTGCCTTAGGGGCATTTGCATCATCATCAATGGGTCTTCTGAGCCTTCAGGCGCCTGGGACTAGTGAAAATGAGGAATGGCGCTTACGAAAGGCGCTGAGAGCAGGGATGCCAGCCGTGTTTCTGGCGCACGCGCGCCGCCTGCGATTCCAAAATCATCCAATCCTGGTAGCGAAATGCGCCGCCACGAAAACCAGCCAGCTCGTATCGTTCACCTTTAAAGGCCCGGACCCGCGAAAAGATGAGTGAAAGCGTTCATTGCCCGGAATTGTCGTGGAGTTCGTGTGGAAAAGAGCCCCGCAGACACATTTCTGAGTCTGCGCGCACACGTCATTGGAGGACGCGCGCAACACCCATGCTACCAGCGCGACGCAGAATTCGACGTTGTGAGGAGCGGCGCACTGTGTGAAATAGAAGGAGTCAGAGGCAGGACCATACTGTTGAGTCGTGCCTTACAACAACGGTATCTTTGGAGTTGGTTTTCAATAGTTGCGACCCACAGGGAATCCGGCGTACACACACCTCTACCGCTCTAGTGACTTGCCACGGACAACCATATTCATTTCTTGTTTCTATACACTCGCTGCATCGTTAGAAATGGCGTCCGAGGATCCCCTGCCAGGCCTGACCGCAGTCGAAAACCCAGACGCAGAGAGCCAGGAAACGCAGGAGTCCGAATCAGCTTCTCCACCATCTCACGAGCCCAAAATTCGCTGTCGTCCAGCCCTCTATGGAAGTAACGATGAGTCGCTCAACACCTTTTGTTTTGCATTTCTCGCAGAAGGTGCCGCGAACGCAGTCTTTCAGGTGATCCCGAATCCGGGCGAGGGCAAGGAAAGCTTCGTCTTCGAGGATGAGAAGGGCAAGATATTGGGAAAGGAAAGCCTTGGTCGGAAGGTCTTACGCCTCAGCAAAGGGAAACCTAAGACGCTAAGATACAAGGAGATCATGGAGGGCTTTGAGAACGAGGTCATACCATTGTTTCGCAAAACTGAGGCACCGCTAGACCAAGTCTCAGGTCTCAGAAACGCTCTGAACCTTTCGATCAACGAGTCTTTTGAAGAGTTCGTCATGGAACACGAGGGTGTCGCAATAGCACCCGAAGCCTTGACCGCGCTGATTGCTGAGTTGCACACACACTGTCCTGACAATAGGCATATCGAGCCGCACCACCTGGAAGAGAGGGGCATCTTGCTTCCCGACATGTCTTCGGTTCCTGGATCAGTCACCACGATCGAGATCAAGCCCAAATGGCTACTCCAGTCACCGAACGCGCCACGAGGCGCATATCTATGCCGCACATGCGCGCTCCATGCCTCACGAAAAGCTGAGAAGACTTACAAAGGAGCTTGGATCTGCCCGCTCGCACTCGTAGCCGGCAGCACTGCCGCAATTGATCCATATGTCCGTCACAGCTCCCTTCTTGCACTGAAGGAGGAGGCCCGCAAAGGCCCACAGAGTAAGTCGACCCTTTCCGTTTATGACGCCCTTCATACCGTGTGGCCTGGATAGTATGTATCGCCCCGGTACCTATATAAGCGGCACACAACCGCCCTATACCAGGAAATGGCGCAAGATACCACAACTCGGAATAGACCCCGGAGAAGGCCTATTCGTGAGTTGTCTGGCCCCTGCCTGAACCCCAGTCCCTAATTTCTAAAAACCAAACTATTCACTGACACACGCACAGAGCGAATCATGGGCCCAGATCCAGCCCACATAGAAGCCATCACCAACCGCGCAGTCCCCTACCTCTCCACCGGCCCAGGCCACAAAATCCTCCAACACATCCGCCATCTCCAAGCGCAGCTCGACCAAAAGGGCGTCCTTGTACACAGTTCCTCGCCCGAAGACGACTACCGCCTTCGCCTCGCCATGACGCTGAGGGACTGCTCCCTGTTCATCCGCATTCCCTGGGCGGACCAGACCGCGCCGATAGAAGCTAAACTCGGGGACCTGGATTTCAAGTCTGCCGGTAAGATGGGCGATTGGACGGAGAAAGAAGAGGGGTTGTTGCATGGGGGGTGGTATGTGGATTTGGAGAGTGAGATGGAGGAGTGCTGGATTGCGCAAGGGTGGAAAAGGCATGTGCCGCATTACTTTTGATGGTTGAGGGTTTGGGTGGGATTATAGTGCGAGGCGTACACGGTCGCGTTTGGGCTTTGGGGGTATACCCGTTCTTTCTTAGGTTTGGCAATGTAATGATTTGGTCTAGTTGTATTATCTGTGAGATTGGGACATTTGACTTACTACGTCTGCTTCTCGAAGACAATTTGCATAGAGGCAGATAGAATAAGCATCTTCCAAGACCTTGGTGTCTGCTTTGTCAGATTATGCGACGTTCTTGGTCGCACACAGGCCACCCTTGCGCGAGCACTACTCCTTCCGCACGTCATCTGCCACCTGCGTACGAAGGAAGCGCTGCAGCTCTCCGGTTCCCCTGCCGCGCCTCTGCCTCGGCATCGATGCTTACGTCTCGCACGAGGCGAGCGATTCGCTGTGGCAGCGCGACGAGGGACATGTGCTCGCAGTGGCTATTGATGAGGCGTACCGGGGATGAAGGTCAGGCTAGCGATGTGGATGGCGACGTCCGCTTACGTATTCGGGTTGCAACTATGTTGACATGCTGACTAGATGAACATGAATTGACCTCTGGGATGAACTGGCCACATAGAAGCGAGGCGGAGGCAGCTTGCTGAATTGGTTCATATTGCGAACCCCTAGATATATTGTGAATATGTTTAAAGCTGGTTTAATACAGCCTTTGCTGCGAGTTTTTGACTAGAGGGTGATTTGATTGAGCCAGTGCGAGCAAGGTGAGTTGGCTGATGAATCGAAGCTGCTGTGGTCGGCGTGGTCGGATCCGATTTAAGTGGACTGCAGACATGGAAGTCGGATCAAGTTGAATTGTTCCACCTTTAAGAGTGGCTTCCGAGCGGGTGGGGATGCTACAAGTTTACCCACTTCCGAACAGATGTGGATGTTACAGGTGCCTGTAAACGAAACTAAACTTCTAGAAGCCGGTGGTCTGAAAATCCTACTCTACTATGATGTCTGCCTATGTAGACTGGCACAACGGTAAGACCATTGTGTATGTCACTCGCACACGATACGAGTCATGAAGCGAGTTGTTAGTGGTGGATATGAGAACCAGTTGTTGGGTTTAGATTGTAGACCCACGTCTATTCTACGCGAGGAGCACAGCGTAGGCCTTGGCCTCCCATGATGGTATGTGGGGGCCATGTTCTACTTGACAACGATTCTGACAAGGTAATGTCGCGCATGTCCGAAAGCATCAGTACCTCGCTCAAGTCCGGGTTTCGCAGCTAGCCGAAGAATACTTGAAAAGGGATGTGGATACGCGAACTTCGAAGCGGATTCTCATATTCATCGATCTTTCCTTTCATTGGCATGCATCTTGCCGCGGCCTTTAGATTTCTTGGTTTCGAGGCGGTGTACGGTGATTGGAGGTGACGTGTTGAAGTCCTGGAGATGAGATGCTTTGACAGTTATGGCATGATCACAACACAGTTCTTGATTGGGGTATTGAGAAATAGCATCCGCAATCCTTACCCTACCGAGAGAATCTCGTGAAGCCTTCTACACTTTTACAATTACCCACTTATGACATGAACTCTGTGGCCGAGGTAGCATTGAAGGCCAATTACAAGAGAAGTCCTTGGCCGCCTTACCTAACCCAGAACAGAAGTCACAATCCCTCCCGCACGAGATGGCCCCTAGCGTACGTCAGACCCTTATGCTATTGCCCTACTTTCTGTTAAGCTAGCCATGCACTTCCCGGAACAATTAGCACCACGATGAATCCGTTACAGGGCACCTTGAAGGCACTCAGCCTCATCTGCCATAGCCTCGACCGCTGTCCGTGAGCATCATGCTACCTCGGGCAACTGCTATCAGATTAGTCGTTTCACAGAGTTGTGCAGTCTGCGAGAAGGATTGTAGACATGTCGGTCGGGGCTCTCCAAATGCCGTGCGGGTCACCCTTGTACAAGGCGATGCCGACTCCATGGGAACCTGGAAGCATAAACAGGGTATAGAAGAGACAGTATAAGAGCATCTGCGCCACTACCTACAGAGTACCACCGACAAGCCAAACACTCGTTCTTCTACAACTCAACAATACCTTTCACCCTACAAACGCAAAGATGCGCACCCAGTCCATCCTCGCCCTCGCCTTCGCGACCATCGCCGCCGCGGCCCCCAAGCCCCAGGCCGACACTCCCCTTGACTTCGTCATCAGCGTCTTCGACACGAGCCTCACCTGCGACACCGCTGTTTCTCCTGCAAAGGCGGTCTTTGGTACCGGCTGCGTGAACCGCACCCTTCCCCAGGGTGGCTCTGCCCTCGTGCGCATCTCGACCTCCTCCCCTCACGGATACGTCACCGGATGGTCCGAGGCGGACTGCAAGGGGACCGCGGTCGTTGTCTTCACGACGACTGATGGCTGCACGAGCTTCGAGGATGCGTCGGTGAAGAGCTGGATCGGCGCCGCTCCTTTCGACGAGAGCGGCAAATAAGCGGACGTGATGGGTCATTTTGGGTGACAATTGGACTGTGTATAGCTCTTTTTCCGGTTGCACCTCGACGCCCGCTCACTCTTCTGTTGTACATATCGAACGCTTAGAACACTTATACCGAAAACAACTTGCCTTTAATGGCAGCATGCTGAGAATTTCGCCATTCTTGATACCGAGCTCTAATATCACAGTGAGGCCATTATGCTCATCGAGTCAACACTGACTATCAGGTCTGCTAATCTCTTGTACAATGCTGCCTGGTGAAGACTGGTACAATGTAATCGCGCATGATCAAAAGGTACCATGTAAGCGTGCGTTGAATGCGCCATGAAAGATCAAGGATGCTATACCGTGATTTACTGATCGTATTTTCCTGATCACGATGTTGGCTTGGTGGATGTATCTCGCTGCGAGCGAACCATCTGGAAGGTGCGGGTAACGGACAAAAAGCGGGCGCACGTGCTGGCGCGTTGCGGGAAAGCGTGGTGGCGGGGCGGCCGCGAGCGCTGAACTGTGGTACGTCAACAGTAGCCTGTACATTTGCTAGAACATTCACTGACAACTAATTCACTGTTCGCAACGCTGCTTCCACTCTGCACAAACACTGTTGCGCATTTCTCAGGTATCAGCGACCACTGCCTCGACTATACTATCCGTACGATCGCAATAGCTCTTATGTCCCGATAGCCCGTCAGCATCCCCTCCTGTGGACCAAGACCTTCACGATGGATGTCCAGCTCTACGTGTACGACCTTTCACAGGTAAGAATTCCAGGCAGTACTTTTATGTATGTACTGACAACGAAAAGGGCCTTGCACGTTCTATGTCCAGACAGTTCCTCGGGATTCAGATCGACGCCGTTTACCATACCTCCATCGTGCTCGGAGGCATCGAGTACTACTTCGGACAAGGTGTACAAACTTGTCGCGCGGGCGCCACCCACCATGGCAAGCCCATGGAGATAATACCCTTGGGCCGAACCGACCTGCCGATCGAAGTTGTTCTCGAATATCTAGAAAGCCTGAAGACCGTATATACGCCCGAGTCGTACGATCTATTCGCCCATAACTGCAATAACTTTTCGAACGACTTTGCGATGTTTTTGGTGGGGAAGGGCATACCGGGTCATATCACAAGCCTGCCTGAAACTGTTTTGAATACGCCTTTCGGGCAGATGTTGCGGCCACAGATTGACGCGGCGATGAGGCCTGTCACCCAAGCGCCGACGCCTCAGAACGGTGCTGTCGCACCCTCGGCAGTCAAAAACGCTGCACAAAATGGCACGACAAAGCCAGCACCTAGTCTAACGAAGGCTGAGGCGGAGCTCAAGGAAGCCACTGGTCGGGTCAACAGTGTCACGACTATACAAGCTGTGGACCGCCTGCTAGCCCTTGCGAAAGACCGCTGTGCGATCATCTTCTTCACGAGCTCAACTTGCGGACCCTGCAAGATCATGTATCAGCCTTTCGATGACTTGGCCGCGGAAGCTGGGGACAAGTGTGTCTTTCTAAAGATCGACTTCAGCTTTGCGGACCGCTCAATTGGATCACGCTTCCCTCACGTCCGTGCAACGCCGACATTCATCACATTCCTCCGCGGTCAGCAGCGGGATGAGTGGAGTGGGGCTGACCCACGCCAACTACGAAGCAACGTAGAGCTTCTTCTCAACGAAGCGTTCCCTACGCACCCCCACCTATCGAAGAGTCTGCCGACACTGCTAAGCCAGAGCCAGCGACCGATCCTGTACACCAAAGTACCTCCACTAGAGAAGGTCGTGGCGAAGATGGGAGATGCAGGTAAAGACGAAGCTGTCTCCTCCATCGTCTCTTTCATCGACGCTCGCGAACGCTTTGGTGCTATGGAAGCGCCCCTCACCAAGTTGCCAAAGTTCGCCGACTTTCTACGCGGAAGCACATCTACCTTACCACCAGAGCTTCTATTCACGTCTCTCGACCTGCTGCGCGTTGCTTTGACAGACGTCCGCGTGGCAGGCTTCTTCGCAGAAGAGCACGCAGGCGCAACTGGCACGCCGGCGACTGTAGCACAGCTGCTCGACCATGTCAATGGCTTAGACGAATCAGCACCGTATGCACTGCGGCTCACTACGCTGCACCTTTCCTGCAACCTCTTCAGTTCTCCTCTCTTCGTTCCTCATATTCTCTCTCCACCACTATCCTCGACGCTGATCTCCATCCTCACCACTGCCCTCCTAGACGAGAAGCATCCAGCGCTGAAAGCGTCAGCCCTCAGTCTGGCCATGAACATCGCCTCCTCCAACCACAAGATACGGATGAAGAAGCACAGCTCCAATCCTGCCGCTTCTCTCCCTTCCGAGTCGGAGCTCGACGACTCAGAACAGGTCGAGCTGCTAGCCTCATTGCTCGAGATTCTTGGGTCTGAGGACGAATTTAGCGATGTGAAGAAGATGGCGCTGATCTGCGCTGGCTGGCTGGTATATTGCGCAGATATGGAAGGTGAGGTCAGGGACTTGTGGAGGGCGATGGATGCAGCTGGTACAGTGGGGAAGCTGCAGCCGAAGGTGTTGCAAGATAGGATGTTAGTCAAGGAGATTAAGAGTCTGTTGGAGGTTTGAAGAGGCGTGGCTGCGAGATATGAATTGTATACCCGTGCATAACGAAACCCGTAGATGAGCTCTGATACATAAACTATAGATTTTTACAGGAAGCTTGAGAGTTGCGTTTATTAATCTTTGGTATGCCATGACATGCCTCAAGTATAACCTTACCGTGCTGCCTAGTACATAGACTCGCCAGGAGCTTTCCAAAATCCTACATCATCGAACCTTACAGGTATGTATCACGACCACAGGCGTTCTGTCTAAATAGCGCTACTCCGGTTTCTCAGATTATTGGAAGATAGGAAAAGTGACATATTGGGTAGCATTGGACCGTTCGGTGCTGTGTTCGGTGGCGTTTTCTCAATAAGGAAACCGCTGCACGACAATGCAAAGACTACCGTACCATGGTAGACTTTTGCATGTACTAACAGAGCTACAGCAGTATGGACCAGTGAGAGACTATGTATCCCGCTTTTAATACTGTGCATCGTGATTGGATAGGCTCAGCGCTAATTTAGCTCTGTCGGTACTTCGTATATGCTAGAAGGTACGGTAGCAGGCACGCCCTAGCATTCAAGATGCTGTGGAAGGTCTCAGTGCTTTCTCCATTCCTTCCCTTGATGGCAGCACTCGCATCATATGACAACACCGCAAAATCTCAAGAACGACTCGGCGAACGAACGCGTAGTGCAACCTCATCTAAGGGACCAGGACGACTAGCGGATCACCGCCCGCTTCCTGTGCCGCAATATGTAGACCTTAGCATTGGAAGGGACCCCACCGCTGGGTAGCAATACTGCTGGAGGTCTAGTCTTCTACGTGCGGTTCCATGCAAGCATGGCACCGAGTTCACACCGCTTTCCTGCAGTACTAACGTTCGAACGCCTAAAGAATGGCACTTACGCGTCTCAATGAGGCCGACAGTATGCGTGCCGTTGATCGACGGGCAATGCAGATCAGGCTTAATGTCCTGCGAAAAGAGGAACATTTACAGGCACTTCGCAGGAACCACGATTCTGATTGTCCGATACCGAGGGGATCACATTTGCGCGAGCAGCCGGGACACGACATATGATTGACACATTCTTTGCTCGTTGTTCGCGATGCAGCTCAGAATGTTGAGATTCGAACATTTGCGAGTGGTACGGCATGCGATGGAACGCACCCTGTCGCAGCGCTAGATCAGCAACCAATCCCCTGATTCGCTATACGCACGCAGGTAGCACGCAGGTACGGGTACATCAGGCACGATGACCCTCTTCCGCATGGCGAGATCAAAATGGCGCAAGATGGACGCCTGGGGAACTATGGGGAAGGGACGGTCGCCACAGCACTCTCTGGACGTCGCGACATATTGCGTGATCGCACGCCTGAGAGCGAATTGTCAACGCGGTGTACCAAAATACCTAGGCCTTTTGACCTGCAACAACGGCTGTTTCTCACGCCCAAACTCATTTCTCTGGAGCCTTAGGGACAAGCGCGTACAAAGTTCTACCCAATTCGACGAGGTCGATCAAGCAAGTGCCCACTGGAAGCGCACTGTGAAAAGACAAGAGATATTCTTTACTGGAAAGGCGTAACTAAAAGCGGCTGTAGAAAACTTCCGTCGTCGCAGAGTAGAAATAGAGCACTGAGAACACAATGGCACCGGGTCCTGACTTGTCTGCCCTGGCAGACGAAGCGAAAGCGCCCAACGACATTACCATTTCGAAAAGCAAGCTCAAAATCAATCCTTCAACTGATGTTGAGAGCCGCGACTCAGTCCTGGATCCCGCATCAATCACCCAGGAGTTCGACGAACTGCGGTTCGAAGCAGCAGCATCACGCCAACTAGACTTCCCAGACCCAAAAGACCACAGTACAGACCGCTCTTCACAGCTCATATCCTCGCCATACAACAACCCCGGACACTATCTCGACCTTAGCACCCTCGACACGCCCAACCTGATCTTCGCCAAAGCACTCACAGCACTCAAGCCCCTACGCTCAGACTACGCCACCGCGCCCTACATTTCTTCACTTGACTTCCCCACCGTCCTCTCCCTCGTGCGTTCCTTCTCGCGCGAAGCCAACTACACCTGGAAATCACACACCTTCTACGTCGTCATCTTCCGCTCCCAGTTAAAAGCCGACATCGACAACGACCTACTCTACAAACTCGATTACGAGAGCCACCGCGAGGCATGCGAGTCGGGGGGCCTGCTGAAGTACTGGTTCGGGAAGACGGATGGTGAGCGGAGAAACATGGCTACTTGTAAGTTTCCAAGGCGATGAGAGGGGGAGGAATGTGCAGTGCTAACGTAAGTAGGCTTCTGGCGTTCGCGGGAAGACGCTCATCTCGGCGGCCTAGGTCCGTGGCATAAGAAGGCAAGGGCTGCGGGGCGGACGCTCTACGAGTCTATCCGTTTCTCGACGCATCGGTTTACGCTTACGGATGGGGCGGAGGAGATCAAGTTTGAGGACTGGGAGGAAGCGGGACGTTGAGGTTGCACTGAGCACATATAGCTCAGGTGCGTCTTCCATTCACACTTTCAACTTCATATGGCGTTCATTGGCGTTGGAATCTCCAGATGCGCAAGTATGGGCTTACTTTTCCACAAGCCGACTGACTGAGCATGAGCTTGTCTGTTAGCATGGCATCGGCATTGGCGTTACAGGGCGTCATATCCCTGGAAATGGTGTAGATAACATAGATAGAATCTGTGGTAACACAATCTCTCAGCATGCAGTAAGTGTTGAAATACACATCTTATCGTATGCTTACTAGATTAAATAGGGCACAGTATCCGCACGGCATACGGTTTAAAAAGCCACTGTCTGATCAATGCCCAGTTCAATGCCTCGTGACCTTCATCGCACTGATCTCATACCCCTCGTCTCACTCACATCTCCGCGCCCATAAGGGTTCCCACTTGGCTCGCTCCCGTAGAGTTCCTCAGGAGGAACCGGTGCCGGCGCTGGCGCTAAACTCGTCGTGTTTTGCTGATCCGCATATTTAGGCGCATCACTGGGAAGCTCCGCCTTCGCATACGGTTCTTGCATAGCACTTTGATGCGCCATATCTGCTGCAGCTTGCTTCTCGCGCTTCTCGCGCTTCTCGCGCTTCTCGCGCTTCCCGCGTTTGAGCAGCCACACGACTGCTACGAAGCATATAGCTAGTATGGCGAGGCCTCCTACAACACTACCAGCTATTATCCCAGTGTTATTTGAGCCACCTCCTCCGGAAGTAGTGCCGTTATCGTTCGGAGATCCCGAGGTCTGTGGAGAAGCTGCAGTCGAGTTTGCGATCGTCGATTGGATAGTAGGCACGCTGGGTGAGGACAGGTCCGATGTAATGGCTATAGAAGCTGCATAGTGTAAGCTGGGCTTTTGTAGTCCGTCCTTCCTTGATACTGACCTGATGGCGGAAGGGTCTCATAAACCGACGTAGTGCCCTCTTGGTGCCTACCTGTCCAGTCGCAGTAATAGCGAGTGACTCCGAACGTAGCGCTAACTGACTTATACTTGATGTCCATGTAGCATGCGCCAGCTAATCCGAGGCTAGATAAAAGGTAAGCACGAATGTCGCAGATGTTTTCCTTGAACACTTGGATCTCACCATGTAGTGCTTCTTCCAGACATGTACAGTGTGGTATCGGAGCAGCCAGTCCACATCCCACAAGGGGTAGTTGTGTAAGTAGTGACTGACAGAAATGACAGACTCTCTTTACCGCTATACATGGTCTCTGTAGAGGCGCATACTTGCCAGAGGTCGTCTTGCGTCCAAAGGTAAGCTTCATCCTCTCGGATTGTGGAGCTCGCCCCTGTCGATAGTCAATCAGTACTCTTGTAATAGTCTGCGTCAAACCCACAAGCCGTGGATCCGTCTAGCGATCCGATAGCAAGCCAGCCGACTGTCAGTGGAGGTGAAGTTTCGGTTGTCTCAGGCTCTCTGGGAAGTAAGGCTGAAGCTGTAGGTGTTGGTGCAAGCCCCAAAGCTCCGGCTGCCGCGACGCTGGCGAAGTTCAGAGCGTAGGTAAGAGTACGCATAGTGGCCTCAAACAGTAGTTCTGTTGCTGCAGATACAGAAAGTACAGCCTGACATGACTGCGAAATGGTAAGTACAAGTCTAGGGCGGTCGCTGGGAAACATGTTGTCCGTATAGCTCACACCTTGCCGCACTTTGGGCCCCCAAACACACAGCGCAACGGTAAACACGGCTGCTATCATTTATGGAGTCTAGATTGCTGCAGCCACAAATCCATTCCTTCTCCAAAAAAAGAAAAGTGAGAAGCTGAAGGGCCAGGGATTTGGAGTGTTGTTCGGTTCTGCGAAGCGATACTGCTATCTGTTGAACAAATTGTACGGACAGAACACTTGTCCTATGGTCTGACCCAGCATACCGACGTGAAGCCCCCCCGGCGATAATGATTGATGATCGTCCAAGGTGGCGATTAGACAATTGACTCGTATTCCTAAGCGATTTACATTGCTCATGATTGGTTCAGGGTTCATGTACAGGACTAGTGTGGCCGTACCGGTAGGTAGTGTGACTGCAGACGACGACTCACTGTCATTGGATTTATGAGCCTGTGGCCTGAACATACACCTGAAATTCAGTAGTAGTTCCAGGATTGACCAACCGCCTTTCCTCTAGCCATTTAAGCTACCGTTAGCCTACTGATTGCCTCCCTCACCACCTCCTTACTGATCTGATCCGGACTCCTGCCCCCACTCCCCTCACCGTTCACGCGCTGCTGAAGCACTACCTTGTCAGGGCCTGTGATCGTCTGCCCCTTCGCTTGTGCAAACCCCGCAGATCGCGCGTGTGCTGGATTCGCGGAGTAAAAATCATCGATGATAGGGTGAATCATGACAGTCTGTTTGTGAATAGTCACGGTTGAGTTGGTTGGAACGGTCACCCAGTTATCTTTCTCTACCGTTAGCAAACATCCCATATAGCTTCGTAAGATTAGACACGTACCTCTCTCGAAAGTCAACGGTTCGCTCGCGACAAGCACGATATCGGAGCCTTTATCCCGTCGCTCCATGACGTAGTCTTTTTTGTCCAGGCTCAGCCTCTCTCCAGCTCGTCCCACTACTCCAGAACAAGCTCGCTGCCTCGTCCGTCCGCGAACTCACATACCTCGAGCATACTACGCTCTCGCCATCTGTGACCGCAAAGTTCAGCAGACTCCTGCTGTCTTCCTCGTCCACGCCGTCCCTGTCCACCACCTCTTTAATCAACGCATTGATCCGCTCAATCGTCTTCAGAATGCCCTTTCTTAACACGGTGTGCCCGAAAGGACCATCCTTGTCCGGATCATGTCCCGCCTTATCCAGGCAATCTAGAAACATCGTGAACGCCCACTCCGAATCTGTCGAGCCCTGCACCAGTGTGAACCAGCGTTCATTGAGCGACATGGCGAGCTTCATCTTGATGCGCTTAAACGAGCCGATGCCGCCATTGTGCATGAACATCAGCCGCTTGTATGAAAACGGGTGGCAGTTCTGGTCGCTGAGGTTGCCCTCGGTGGTGGCGCGGACGTGCGCGAAGATCAGGCTTGATGTGGTTTTGGACGCGATGCGCGAGAGGTTGAGGCAGTTCCATGCTGGAATCGTGGAGGTGAAGACGCAGGGCTCAGGGCCTAGGGAGGGGGAGGTGTAATAGCCGATGCCGAAGCCATCGCCGTTGTGCGGGCGGCGCGTGTCCTGTCTGCTGTGTTAGAGTTGAGCGTTTGGATTGTTGGATGGAAAGGGCGTACGAGGCGTAGGCGTGAGTCGAAGGACTGTGTGAGAATGGAATGAGTGGGGTTGAGGATGAGTTCTGAGAGGAGGATCTCGTCCTTGCCCTTGTATACCTGTGTTTGTGAGCGAGGGTGTTTAGCATAGAGGCGAGTAAAGGCGCATACCATAAATCTACACATACTGCTGCAGAAACAACGACGCGAAGCTAAAAAGAACGTAGACCGAAGAATGAGCGACTAAATTCGCGTCTAGTGAGCTTCTTCACAGTTGCTGTAGGAATGTGGCAGTGAGCATGTGGTGAGTCAAGGCGGTGAGATTGCGCCATTCAAGAAAGATATGGCGGGCCGGGCCATCGGTGAGCGAACTATATGTACAGGAGACCGTGTCTATAAATTGAGACGACACAGCGACGTGTTCACCGACCTGAGGGCTGCTGTTGGACAACGCCCAAGACAAGGACAGAAGCCCCCACGCGAAGTGCACCGTGTGGTTTCGGTTGTCGTGGGGTATGCGCCAAGGACCATGACGCACCAGCGCAATGCGGGGCTTACAGGGCTTACTCGTACAGGGTCCCCACGAATCACAAATGTCACAATGACTAGAGATTCTTGAACAGTAATTGCATTGAGCTATTGGCCGTGTATGGACGGAATACAGGCAAGAGACACCAGCCGCCAAGATCTTTGCTCAAACAGAGCCCATCATCCTACCGCATCGTGTTGCACGTCACCGTCCATCCACCCAAGCACCCAAAAGGCCGTACAAAAACAAGGGAGTTGAACTCGCAAAACCAAATTGAGAACGCCGGGGATATGATGCGGATTAAATTCAGGGGGTTACAAGACGGTGTATCATACGATGCTTTCATGGCTTTGACATAACAAGGGGGTCGGCCGCTGGGAATCTCGGGTGTGACTGGATCCGTCAAAAAAGGAATACTGTGTTCCATATGGACGGAAGGATGTGTGGAAACGTGTCGTATATTAAACAGTGTAGAAATTCCCGTCTGGATGTTGTAGTCCAAGGGTAGGGTTAGCCGGAGGGAGCTTTCGGGCTGCAGTTCGAGGGTACAGATCCAACTTGGCTGCGGTAAGAGAGGATATACTTTTGAAGGTCCGAGTC
The DNA here is from genome assembly GCF_027946475.1 of Didymosphaeria variabile. Lineage (NCBI taxonomy): Eukaryota > Fungi > Ascomycota > Dothideomycetes > Pleosporales > Didymosphaeriaceae > Didymosphaeria > Didymosphaeria variabile. Next base: position 4,093,978 of record NW_026611622.1, on the reverse strand, counting down.
ATGCGTTCGTCGCTCACATCTCCATGTCACCGCCATTGGCAAAGTTGAAGTTCTGCTGTTGCTGTGCTTGCGGCTGGCCGAAACCGAAGTGACCGTCCTGGGTGACTTGAGGGCCGTTACCCTCCATGTTCTCGGCGTCACCGTCCTCATCAGAGAAGTACTTCTCGATGATGTTGTACGCCTTCATGTAAATTTCCTCGTTGGCGTTGTTCTGGCAGTCGTGAATCTTCTCCATACCGCCAACTTCTTCGATGAAAAGTGCATAACGGTTGATGGGTTCGCCAGCCTCGTTACCAGACTCCTTATCCATCTCACCAACCTTGAGAATGTTCTCAAGACCGTCAAGAGCGACTTGGATGATTTTGTTGTCCGGGCATGCGAGCAGGTCGCACAAGGGCTTGATGCAGCCCATCTCGACGAGGAACCGGATTTGAGCGGGCCTTTGGAGGCCGCCGGAAGTGGCATTGGAGATAGCCCAGCAAGCCTCCTTTCGGGTCTTGAAGTCACCATTCTGGAGGAGGTGGATGAGCGGCTTGATAATATTTGCGTCAATGACAGCTTGGATCTGGGTCGAGTTTCCAGCAGTGATGTTGGAGATGGTCCAGCAAGCCTCTTTCCGGATACCATCCTTAGTGGAGCTGAGGAGAGATAACAGGGCTGGGAGCGCGCCGCAGTTGATGATGACCTGAGTCTGCACGTCGTCGCCGGTGACAATGTTACCAACAGAGCGGAGGGCGGGGGTCTGGACAGAGGTAGAAGCGTGCATCAGCAGCTCAACAAGGCGGCGGGGAATGCCAGCCTCGATAACAGCCTGGATTTTGTCGTTTGCGCCATCCGAAAGATATGAGATAGCCCAGCATGCGTCGATGAGGACCTCGTCGTCTAGCGAGTAGACGAGCTTAGCAAGAACGGGGAGCGCAGGAGCAATCTAACAAAGTCAACTTCGGTACAATGCATGTATAAGAGGATATACTCACAGTCTGCCAGTCCGGCTGGGGAGTCTTTCCGCGGCAGAAGTTGCTTAGCGTCCACGTAGCGTTCCTCAGCATGCTAAGCTTGCGGCTGTCACCAAGGAGGTTGATGAGCGGGCGAAGAGCACCGGCCTGAAGAACAAAGTCACGGCAAGGCGGGCTGTCACCAGCGATGTTTCCAAGCGCCCACACGGCCTGCTCTCGCACATCCGGCTCGTGGCTGCTGAGAAGCTCGACAAAGATGGGTACAGCGCCGGCCTCGATGACGACCTGCGTCTGCTGGGCAGAACCGGAGGCAATGTTGGTAAGTGCCCATGCTGCCTCGAACTGAACGAGTGTGTGCGGCGACCGGAGAAACTCGACGAACCGGCTCACGACGCCCGTCTCGATAACCCGCTCGATGGGAGGGTTGCGTTCCTTGGACAGGAGCTTTCTGAACTTGGTGGTGGCTTGGATCTGCTCGTCAATCTGGTCGGAGAAGACACCCTTGACCATCTGTGGGAGCTCCTCATTCAACTGTCACATGGGTTAGCCATATGTTCTATAGTCTCGCAGCGAGCACCCCGGGCAGGTGCAGGAGGGGTAATCGTACCTGGCCCTCGATGTTGGTGCCCTCGTCATCGCTGTCGGGGGCGGCGCCGAGCGAAGCGCCTGGCTGGTCGCGGCCGGCGATGCCTCGTCGCTTTGCGAGGTTCTCCTCACGCTTCGCCTTACGGATCTCGACCTGCTGCTCCTCGCGGCGGCGGCGGAGCTCGTCAGGCTTGAAAGCGCTCTTTGCCTTGAACGTCGTGCGACGGTGCTCGGGGATGTACTTGTCGGCCATGGTGCGGTGCTGTCAACTGTTCTCTGGTTGGCGGCGGTGAGAGAGTGTTGTGGGCGACAGGCCTTTTGTTTGGAGGGGGATTATATTGTCGTGGGGCCCGCAGGGGACATGAAAAGGCGGAAGCGGCAAGCTCAACTAATGCCGCTTTGGGCCTACGTGCTTGGCACTTACCATCGCTTTGTCGCGTCCTCCCCAAACACAATGACCGCCTCCGCACATCGTTAGCACGGCAAGCGTGTCATTGTTTGCTCATAGCTTCACCTGTATCGATGCACACGCGTACTGGTCTGGAGGAACGGAGACGCACGTGACATTCTGACTTGCCTCGAGTCCACTCACAGGTTGCTTGAGTTCGCGTCTACTTGGGCGCTAACCTTTTCCAGCCGATGGCTCAGTCCAGTGGCTTTCTTCCCCTACGAGATGTTCTATGGACTCAAGATGATAGCTGCTTCATCGGTGCGATCACCAACATTCTTGCTCCTAACCAGCCTAACAAAGCTGGCGGAGACCACATCATCAAATTCACCATCAAAGACAAGTTTCCTGGTGAGGAGAAGGACAGTGTGCCTTGCATCATCAAGCGGCGGAAACTTGACCATTTGCCCACGGGCAACCCTGGAGACATAGCCATCCTACGAGGCATGAAGGTGGAGATCCTTGGGACGCCGGGCAAGAAGACCCTTGTCAACTGCTCAGAGCTTCAATCAGAAGTGCTGTTCTTCCCTGAGCAGAGCATACCCCAGCCAGAGTCCGGCCATGACTACCACCCCGGAGGCACCTCGAAGCTTATTTACTCACGCATGCTTGGTACCAAACCTCCAGGCCGTGCTGACCAGGTGGCTGTCATCAACATGAAGGCTGCGGCAGCACCACTTCTGGAGGAGTTGAAGATGCCTGGGGCCATGTTCAAAGCTCGACTTGGACCAACTAATACTATTCTCAAGAGAGGTAAAAGGCAGCACACTCTCAGTGAATGGACGTTCGGCATCTTCTACGATCTAGTGGGTGAAGTTGTCAAGACGTTCTGGGGTCCTGCCGAGACTGTGGATCTCTATGTTACCGATTACACCACGAACAAAGACCTCTTCCTATATGAAGAGAAGACCGATTATGACGATTTCGGGGGTCCTAAGAGGCCCTGGCCCGGCCCGTTCGGTCAAATGACTATCCAAATTCGCACGTACGAGCCTCACGCCGGGGTGGCTCGTCAACTCGATAAAGGCGATTTTGTTTTCCTCCAGAATGTCCGCTCGAAGTTCTCAGCAATGAACACGTTGGAAGGCGCTATCCATGCGGATCCCCAGTATAGAGACAGAATCAACATTCGAAAATGCACCCATCAAGCACAGGTGGCTGCCCTCAAAGAACGGAAAGCAGAATATGAGAAGAAGCATGCTGCAACTCTACTCGCCCGCGATGAGCCTACAAACGTTCCTAAAAAGCCTTCAGCGATAGCTTCTCACCAGAAAAAGAAAACCAAGAAAGAAAAGAAGCGCTTGCAGAAGGAGCGACAGCAGAAGGAGCTGCAAGAGAAAGTTGACGCAGCGGAGACAGCAGTAAAAGGGCTCAACAAGAACGGTGACTACCCCCATTTGCTTATTGACACTATACTGAGTACCTCCAGTCTGCACTGGGGACAAAGATGTTGGCATTTCCACCGTGGACGATATCGTGAACAACCCATGGCTGAAGACCATAACGGAGACCGGTGATGAACTGCTATTGCCATTTGTAAACTCCAGATACCGAACGCGCCTACGAGTAGTCGACCACTACCCTCTCCAGCTCAAGAACTTCACTAGGATTACAAACGCCCCAGTTAACAGTCAGGCGTCGATCTCGATATCCTCAGATGAATATTCACAGCCGTCAAAGCATGGTCCAACGCCTGTCAGATTTGCCTGGCACTTCTTTCTCCTGGTGGAGGATGCAGATGCGCCTGCAGGCACGACACCAGTTCGATTTCCTCTCACCATTGACACTGCTCGAGCGCAATGTCTCCTCAACATGGAGCCTGTCGAGTAAGTTAACGTTGTGTCCCTGCACCACGGTTCTTTAACATCTCTACAGCCTTTCTGCGCACCCCGCCAAGCTCTTCGAACTCGAACAGAAATTGTTCCTTCTCTGGGGCAACTTGCACGAGCGAAAGATTGCGCTCAAGAAGCAAGGTATCAACCTGCCACTACCGGTGGGAGATGAGACACTAGCGCTTAGTAACATGCCCTTCGAATGTTGCGTCGAAGAGTACGGTGTCCCCGCCGATGACAAAGGCATCCCATATACAGACGACCAGGTGGAAGACTTCATCAAAGAGATGAGCAATCCTGACTCCGAAGCCGGCAAGCTTGCAGTGGAGGTTTTTGGAAATCCCAGGACCTGGAAGCGAACATGGAGTCCGCATAATACTATCATCAAGGACTCATGAGCTCAGCTGTCTGGAGAAAGTGTTTTGTATGACTGTATTGGTGTTGGAACCGTTGGCTGCCGTTTGGATCTACTAAGGCGTCGGGATGGATTGCTTCGATGCGACATTTATATACCCCTTGTTTAGGCGTTTTCATCTCATATAGTTTCATATTGTATCTTGAAGTTGCAAGACGCTGGTGGCTCAAATCTTCGACTTCTGCAAAATTGTGTCCTATATTTCGAATCTATAGAGGATATTCAATGAAATAGTTCCAGAGGCAAATCTTTAAACCGCGGCTTCCCCTCATAGTCGAACGTACCAATGCACACTTTCTTTATTTTGCGAAGATGATGGGGGACCGTCAGCCGGCTGAACAGCACAAAGTCGTATTCGGTCTGGAATATGAACGCGTTCTTCGAATATAGAACATCAATCGCTTCGCGGTATCTGCATTCAGATCAATTTCTTGTGGTGGACCGAATTTCGAAAGCGGTGTACTCACATCATCCGACAAGTCAACAGCAGCTGACTCTGCACCCTGCACATAGAGCCCGGTGGACAGTATCTTCGAGGCTCTGTACAGGTCCTACCGTACAGTTCAGTTGTATCGCTTCCGCGCTTGCCGCCTTTGACGATAATGTGCACTTGTGCCGTTTCGCAGAGTACCAATTCGTATATCATGATCCGAAGTTCGGGTGGCAATTTAGAGAAAAGCGGCGAATGGGATTGCCTTTTCGTCTTGCGACCTTTCCGATCGATTGATAGGCTTCGTCTACGATCTTTCAGCGCTCTCTGTCGGTCACGGTTGGTGAGCGGCGGTGCCGGAGCCAACAAGTCTCGGATCCAGGCGAACATGGTCTTTCAACTCCTCAAAAGGATAGGTGTGAGTCTCTCTTAGGGACCTGCGAAGGGTGCTGAATGTATATACATGGAGTGTTCAGGATGATACGAGCAGCAGACGTGTAAGCCTGAGCTGGCAGGCAAACAGAAGTGTAATACGAGAGAGCCTCATGTCTCAGGTGAACGAAACATGGCGCATACCGCCGCTATCCTGTAAAGTATATGGGCTAATTTGCTTGTGAGGATCTATTACAACGGACGCTGGCCTGCATGTTTGGTTTCCTACGTCGTCAACACCAGTGACCGGTGCGAACCACAGTTGCCTTCCCCGGATCCGTCTCAAAGTGGTTTAGATCATCCCCGCCTTCGACCCTGGCCTGTACCCACAGTGAACCTCAGCCCGCAGATGCACCACAGCCTCAGCCTTAGAGCAGTATATGCAATATGGAAGCCTACCCAGTGCTTCGTCCTGCTGCTGCAGCACCTGAATGCTCCACTAAAAGATCTAGCAACTTACAATGTCTCGCAGGCGCACGAACCCTTCTAATCATCTCCGCATTGCGCTTGCCCATGCCTTGGGCTACGACGACTATCCAAACGACTTGAGAGCGGAGCCTCATCTGCGATACATTGAAAATCGGCATATCGGGCGCGGTACGCTTGAGGAGTATCTCGCTCTCTTCTTGCGCGTGATCAAGCACTTCTCGGTCCATCATGAGAAGCCCACCGAAACCCCCGTCGGATCGCACAGTATTCGCGAACTCCTTGATGCCTTTACCGGTGCCGACGGCGAAGCGATGTTTGCGGACACGAAAGCTGGGAGTGTGTCAAGGAAAGAGGATGTAGAGGATACTGTTATGTACATGGTGGGCACTTGGGCAATGCTGCTGAGCTCTTTCGTCCAGTTGCCCAACGGTTTTCGAAAGGTGACGCTGGCGTACAAGCTGCAGGCAGAGGTTCACAAAGAGGCATATGATGAGGATCTAGCAGGCTTACTCCGACGAAGCTATCTGCTTCCCCGTTCTAACACGGAGTCAGATCCTGCAAAGGCTGCGCTCGACGACGATATAGTGCGTACTGCGGCGAAGCTCGTCTCGTTGCTGAGTCGAAGCAGTGCGGCGGAAGGGAACAGTCTGTTAGGAACTCCTTCTAGCCGGTCCCTTTTGACCCAATCCACTCTAGGTCCTACTAGACGCTGGGATTCTCTTTACCAGGTAGATGCCATGGACTCACTGGAAGCGATGGCGATTAGAGCTTCCCGTCTCAACGCCTTTACACTGAACGTATTCGCAGCTGTGGAAATATCATGGACATATAACATATCACGTCATATGATGCTCTCGCGCATCGGAGGGCGGTATGTTCTCGAGCTTTTCGCACTTCCATGCGCTCTGAACGCAGACTCCTTGACGTCAAGTGCGGTGGGTATCTCATCCGAACTTGCGCAGGAGATTCAAGAATCATACTGTATACTTTTTAGTGCATGGACGCAACCGCGCAAGCATGCGACAATCTGGCGTTGGCTAGGCATTCGGAAATTCTGCTGGTGCTGGTCCTGTTCTGCTGATCGTCACAAGTCTCGCGCCATTGACAGGTATCGCCAATTGTGTGGTGCTAAACCTCGAAGAATGACGAGACATCGGGAGAAAGATCACCAAAGCGAATATGATCCGTTGCTTGTTGCACTGATGAACGGCACTGAAACTTCGGACTGGACGCCGGACCTGTTCCCTTGCTTATGGTCTCGCGTTGTGGAGCTGGAGGAACATCTGCAAGCCGCGAAACCTTGGAGCATCTGGATACTGTTTAGGGACAGAAGAGATACGCTCCAATTCTGGACCTTCTGGTACGTTCTTTCCCTGAAATGGGGACGTGGCTAACGAGGGATAGCTTCGCAACGATCGTCGTCTTGTTGACGTTCATTCAAGTGGTCCTTGGAGTTGCCCAAGTTGTAGGCTCTTTCAAATGAATAACATGTTAGCTCATCCTCAGTTGTGCTTCCCAGGACTTAGAGATTGTCCATTGTAGGTATTATGCAAACCAGATACTATTCATAGAATTCGATAATCTCTCTTCACCTCATCCGGTACTTCAAATGCGCCATAGAATGCCACCCGTCCCAGCTTCAACCTCTTATCTAACGCACCTCCATCCATCTCGAAGTTCTGCACATGTCCGCTCCTCTGCACAAAGCTTTGAAACCCCACCACACCTGGTCCTTCTGTCCCATCCTCTCTCATACCCTGCGCATACAGAGCAATTCCACTATACCCAGTTGGCGGATCAAAGTCAGGAAACACTCTGTACAACACTGCGCGAGATACGAGATCCTTCCAGGTCGAAATGTCTTGGTCGCGTGTAGGCTGTGCAGCCTTCTGATTGAGGAATATGCCCTCGCCAACCACGAGAACCTGCGACGGCGTAGAGCACTTGAGCGTCTTAGCAGGACGATGCGAGTCTGTTAATGGCAGAAGTTTGACGGATGACGACTGCTGGCGCAAAGCGTGCCAGCTGGAGCGCGAAAGCCAGCCCAGGTCTTGAATCGGGGTGGTGATATCGTTAATACTAGAGGGATTGATGGGCTTGATCAAGGTCATGTCATGTTTGAAGCCGTTGGGGTAAGTCTCTGCTTCCTGGTCAAAAGTCTGGTGGATCGTACCAATCTGGTGAAGAGTTAGCTTGGCTGGCAAAACTGACGGGGTGGCTTACTCTCTCATTGCCAGCCCAGATCTCAACGTGGTCGTTCCATTCATCATCAAGCTTCTCGAAACGATCACGCCGCCCCAAGAATTCCGATAATTGTGACTTCGCTAGTATCGCCTCGGTGATCACATGCGTTGACATGATCAAGTATGGTTCGCTGTCGCCGCCTCTCGCAACTTTCAGACCAATTCTCCCTGAGAACCTCTCTTTCTTGTGCGAGGATTTGGATTTCGCCTCGATGAAGTCATTGATGCAAAGGGGCTGTGATGAAGATGCAATCGACGTTCGCGATGGCCGGAAGATGCTGCCTCTACTAGAGTTTTGAGTTGCGTGCGACCCTTGCGTTTTCACTGTCTTTGTTTTGCTTGGGGATAACGTGGCTGTGGGCTCCAAGGTCTGATTGATGTACGATATCTTCAGGCCTCCAAATTTATGTGGAAGATGTGATGACGCCCACTTCCGGTCGAACGTCTCCGGAACAATAATCTGAAGTAGGCCGTTGATGAGTAAATAGAATCCTATGCTCCCTTCAAAAGTGAGAAAGATGTCGCGGATCACTTCAAGTGGAAGCACGTTCGCATAGTCAACCAGTACAGATGGCCGTGGATCTGGAGGCGGGTGCACACCACCCACTGGTGGCCACTGATACTCCACAGGTATCACCACTGCGGCAAGGGATATTGTGAGCGGGAAATTCTTCGGGTCTTCCGGTTCACTTGGGGTGCAGGTCCAGCAGCTATGGTCGTTGCCATCGGTGCTGTGGGTGGTGTGATACTCAACGTCCCACATCCATTCCTCTGGCAATAAAGACCGGATCTTTTTCCAACTTATGTCGCGTGATAGAGTGATATGGGGGAGTAGATGGGGGACACAGGCATTTCCGCAGGTGCACTCTTTAAAGGTGTCATCCAAGTCATCACACTCTGCTGAAGTTGACAGGGGGAATATCCTAGGTATATGCTCCAACGACTTCGGTCCATGACCCCACGTAACAGCTTCGGAATCGGGATTCGAATAGACTTTAACATCCTCCGCTTGCTGTGTGCCAGCGGAGTGAGACCCACGCTCAAGTGAATAAGCCATCTGCTCAGAGGGTTGCGTAGACCTGGGATCGCGAAGCAGTCCACGGAACCCGGCGGGTACATCACTGATCTCAGATTCCTCAGGGCTCTCATCAATAGATGCAAGTTTTGGAGCAGAAGATACGGGAGACCTTGGTCGGTGTATCTGAGAAGGTACAGTTTCGAACCTCGACCCAATGAGCTGTACCCCAGCCTCATGTGTTCTTCCAGTTGCTGAAGTCTGAGAAGACTGAATAGGATACGTTTTCGTGGCACTGCCGCTTGGAGTACCGGTTGAGTCCTGGCGATTATCCGAACCCACCACTGACACGTTCGTCCGCGAGTGCGCTACACTAGTCGGTATTAATGCCACACTCGATTCCGATGCGAGCCTCAGCTCAGCTTCATAGGTTTCAAGGTCATGTAAGTAGGGCAAAAAAAGTCCTGACCCGTCCGCAAAGTGGATGATCTTCTCCTTTACTTCGAGTTCTCTTGAGAGATTGTGCACACTACGTTGCAGGTTCCAGATATAATCTCGGGGAATCTTTCGTTCAGCAATTGGATCGAAGAATACACACTCGGAAAACGTCGTCTCGCACGGCGCACAGCGAGGCAAACGAGAGTCGCATCGCTTCTTGCCTATTCGGCATCTTTCACACGCGTGTACGTCCGATAAAGATTCGGTGCGCGCTTTCGGGATTGATGCCGGATTTTGGGACCTCTGCCTGTTCTCTATGTTCGTGGATATGGTCCCGAAGCGCTCGTGATCGGCCTTTACTGCAAAATCGATGTTCCCAATGGGCCATCTCTCTTCTACCTCGGATTGAGAGAACCTCTTCCAGGCTCCTGTTACAAGCGCGGAGCCAGTCTTTGACATAACATCCTTGTTACCTGATACAAATGTGGCCCCAGATCGAGGAATCAGGCCTCTCGGCGAGCAATTTACACATCTGTGTATTTCAAGTATCTGCTTCGCATGCCTGTAATAACAGGCAATGTGCTGGAATGTCTCACATCTCTCGCATTGGACAATGTGCCATGTGTCATCGTCGAAGCCGCAGACGCATTTTACGTAGCCGAGTTCTCGAGCTCCATCGATCGAATTGATCTGAGCTAACTCGATCAATCGAGTGCTCCCCTGTTCTTCTGAAGTACCTGCAACAGGATCCCCCTTAGGGGAACTCTTTGGTGGGCTTCTCTGATGCAAACTCGCTGAGGTACTAGATTCTCCGGATATAGTGGATTGACGTAGCTGGGGAGGTGGAGGAACATAGAGCCTGGCGCGCAACACCTCAAAACATTTTGGGCATCTGACCTCGTCCGCGACATCGTTAAAGCTTCTGCCATGACGCAAGTAGGCAGTGTGAAAGGTCGCATATACGCAGGTATCACTTTTCTCCAACGTTTTCCATTGCCTTACATCTGGAGTAGGATCGGAATCTAGACCAATATTTCCAGACTCAAACCAGAAATTGCTGTTCTGATGCACCCTCACGTCTTTGTCGGTATCATCAACATAGCGCTGATAATAGTTCCTGATATTGGGGTACTGTGATCCTGGCCAGTAAATACGCGTTGACTTCCAGTAGCCCTCGCAGATGATTCCCCTACGTTGACAATTGTTGCAATTCGGTCTCCCTTTATCGCACTTGAGGTTCTCGTGACGACACCGCGCGCAGTCTCTTTCTATCAGGACAGTACGACGTGATAGTCGTTGGTTTCCGGTCCGGAGTAAATTAAGCGCTCGCTCTTTACCGAGGCGGGCGTGACGTATTGGTGGTGGCTTCACAGATTCAAGTCGCGCCTCTGTGTGTGTGGAGGCCTTGCTCATGAGAGGGGCTTTGTCTGAGAGAGATGAAAGATCTGACCAATCGTGTGATAGTGACTCTTTCGTCGTCGTATCTTCGGTTTCAGGGCTAAGTTTCCGTCGAAATGCTAATTCCTTTTGGCCCAAATGTTCCAAGGCTCTCAACGCAGCATCCTCCACAGCATTATCTCTACAGAGGGCACCTTGCCAACTGCGCGAATAGTATTGAACGCCATCTGCCACCATTGTAGCAACCCAGGTATCAGTTGGCACAAATTGGGCTGTTATAGCCTTTAGTGTTGGCTTTGACATGTTGCGAGCTTTACAATAACCCCTCAAGCTGAGGAATTGCGGACCAAAAGTAGAAAAATGGAGCATGGATCGAGATAAGTGGTCCGGAGACGGTGGGGAACTTGCTTCTGATGGCGTATCTTGGTGTACAGTCAAATCACTCTCTTCGTTGTGGGTATTTCCTTCATCCTCAGTGACCACTTTGACCGTATCACCTTTTACATGATCATCAAACGACTGACCCATAGTGATGGAAGCATCAACACGAAGTGGAAAGTCGCCACCCTCTCTTCCATCAGTACCTGTTCTGGCTATATTACCCGTGGGATAGACTCCTATTGGCTTCTTTAGCTCGTGCGGAATGTCCGACCTCGCACTGTGCTTGCTGTTCGACAAAGGATGCCCTCTTCGCGCACTTCGTATGACACGATTACGGTATATGAAGCCATCTGTTTGCCTGATCTTGGAAGGTTCAGCAAGCTTTGCGACGTTCGATCCCGTTAGGTCTAGGATGGTCCGTTCTTCAGCGCTGTGGGCCTGCTCCTCGTGCTCTGCCGATTGGTGTCTGTACTGGATCATAGCCTGAGGCCGTACGCTTGTCATCGCCTTCCCACCCTTCATGTCGGAAGGGTCAGTCCCAGTCGTAAATTGCAATTGAGGAGGACCTTGGCGCCGGCGCGGCGATCGAAGCAGCCGCGCTCCCGCTTCCGGATCGTATGGAGGACTGGTAGAGCCGGACTCAATGTGTGAAGTTGACTTGTCAGGCCATCTCATAAAAGGTGCCGTTGGCTGACCATATGTATTCTGATGCAACCGAACTGGATTGGTCCAGGTATTTATTGCCTGCTTCAAATTTGCCTCCGATTTCACGCCCTCCCTTTCATGATGCTCAGATTCATGCACAGCTGTCGACGAACGGGGACCTTTATCAAAACCTACTACAGACGTCTCTTCCCCTCTGTGACTACGTTCAAGTTCATGGGCCATCTCCCGAAGTTGTACGACATAGCTTTGGGGTATTCCTATACGATGACCGAGTGAAGCGTGATAGAATTCGCAGTGAGAGTTGTTCTGTTCGCATGGACCACAGCGCGATATGCTAGGGATACAGGGTTCATCGCGTATGCGGCATTGAGAACATGTCTCAGGCGTGGGGCTTGTTTCGTGTCTGTGGTCTTTGATGTCCACCTCTTCAACATCGCTACTGTACGAACGTAGCGGTCTTGGATCCATGACTGCAATAACATCCTTCTCCACAGGACGCGTAATGAATTCCTGTTCGGCGGATTCTGAACCAGATATAGAAAGTGGATCTATAGTGAGTGCCGTATTGGTTTCCGCAGGCGTGAGCGCAAATCTGCTGCCCACCTCCGCAGAGCTTGCAGCAATCCCAACGAATGGTGCAGAGCCAGTGATCGAAGAGCCACTATTCTCCAAGTGCGAAGACCCGGCTTCGGCTTGCTGATCTATTTCCCTCGGTGTACAACCCACGCATTCGTGGACCTCTATCTCTACTACTTCTTTCGCCTTCTTGTAATAGCAGGTGATGTGTTGCCAGGTCCCGCACTTCTCGCATTGCACAAGATACCTCGAGTCGCTGGTGAAGCCACACACACACTTGATTCTGATCGTCGCGTCCCCCGAGTCTTGTATACCTTTTTCTAAGGTGCTCTTGGAGATATACAACCGCCCACTTTTAGCTGGCCCATTAACTGGCGTAGCACAGTTCGGACAGCATTTACCAGGAATGACCCAGACAGTCTGGCCTTGCTCTAAGCACGTCGGACAACGGCAGCCAGGGACCTAGATGATTCAGCTAGACATGTTGCACATAGTAGTCGTATACGTACGGGCATGTTGGTTCTCAAAATGTTACTTCAGAACCATTAAATGAGGTCTTGACTGCTGAGCTCGCCACGAATTCGTTCAGTGTTCAACCCTTTCAGCCTTGCAGCATCGTGTGTAAGGCCCTGGCAAGGCTGGAAGAACGAGTCTCGGGAACAACTGTAAAGCACCAGGCCACTATACTGGGTAGGAGTGTAACGGCAATGAAGAAGACCAGCAAAAGAGTCAGCAATAAGGCCGATAGAAGGTCCTTGCGAAGCTGGGTTTCTTGCTGCCGGAGGATGCTGCAGCTGTCTGCCTGCGCCACTTCCGGTACGTGGCGGGGTAATTCACCCCTGCCTGCACCTGCAGAAGGTCACCGGAAGTCTGAGCATCGTCAGCCTAAGGTCTGCATATTCCGGCACGAAGCATAATGCTGAACACTCTCAATACTACACTACCTTGTACCATCTTATGATTTCTACCGTCTATAACCAGCCGACCAGCCGCAACCGTCAAGGGTACCAGTAAATACGATCCACTCTCTGATCCACTGTCAATCTTAGTTATCCATCCCTCTAGTTATCCAACCCATCTCTCTCCACCAACCCTCTAACAACATCAATGACATCACCATCTCTCTTCCCAAGCTCCCGTCCAGGCTCCCTCACTTTGCTTTCAAGCACCCTATCCAACATGCCCCTCAAACGACTGACCAACACCCCGATCCTCGCCCATCCTCTCAACCTAATCCAATCGTCTACCACCAATCCCCGACCCAATGTGTCCACCCTGATATCACCCGCAAACATCAGCAGGCTGTATGCATTCAATGGCGTGAGCTCTCGTATGAAGATCTTGCTCGTGGCCATCTTGTTGAAGTACGCGATGAATGAGGCATTCGATGGGAACGTTTGGGCTGAGAAAAGCGACGAGGAGGGATGCACGAAGATGCGCCCATTCTCTTGGTTGAAGTACTTGATTTCGCGGGACGACGGGTCAAGCTCGACGGCACCTGCTATACCGGCTGCGAACTTCTTCTCGGGAAGTTGGATGCGGGCGATTTGGGGGTTGAAAGAGCCAGCGATGAGGGCGCGGATGAGTGCGTCGTTGTGATTCTGTTTGTTGTACGAGCCGTGAGTCTGTGGGTTGGCAGAGTTGTAGGTCGTTGGAATGAACGAGATTTCCTTGAGCGAGGAGAGGTATTGCGAGCGGTTTGACGCGATGTCGAAGAGAGTTTGCGATGAAAGGCTATTGGCACTGCACCACGCGCGAAGATCGCGTGCTGACGCTCCTTTGCTGCGGAGGGCGGACCACTGCTCGTAGGCCCGTACATCGATGAGCAGGTCGCCTTGATTGTTGGAGAAAGAAGAGCGAATCCGCTCGAACTCACTCCGTGTCTCTTCGTCTCGCTGTCGGGGCGAAAGGAATGGGCTCCTTGCAGTCAAAACCGAAGCAATGGTAAGAGCAGCTTCAAGACAGCCAAATGTCGCACCGTAAACGAGCAACTTGCCACAGCGCAGGTCCGCGGGGATCATGGACATATGCCGGCCCAGTGCGGTTAGTTCGTTGTCTGTGATGGCACCCATCTGACCCAGCAGCCTGACGGCACCTTCGACTGCTGTGCTTTCAGGAGGCGTAAGTGCTGATGCAAGGAAGCCAGAAACGTCTTGTACACCCATAGCCTTGATTGACAAGCAAAGCTGCTCTAACGGCACGCGTCTGATCTCGGGCTCGGGCCGCTCCATCATTTTGGCTTCAGCATTGCGCGTATAGAGCTTGTAGCACTCTCCAGCGCGGACACGGCCAGCGCGACCACGTCGTTGCTTGCAAGCTGCTCTTGAGGCCCATGTTTCGGCGAGTCGAACCATGTTGTTCTGAGGGTCGAAGCTAGTTTCCTTGACACGGCCAGTATCAATGACAGCAACGATATCCTCGATAGTGATCGAAGTTTCTGCGACGTTGGTAGCAGCTATGACTTTGCGTTTTCCTGGAGGTGCCAGAGGGAACACACGCTTTTGTTCTATTGGCAAGAGAGAAGCATGCAGAGGGAGTGCGTGGAAGTGGGAGAAGTTCCTAAGTGCTTGAAGTGTTCGATCGATTTCCATGGTTCCGGGCAAGAAGATCAAGATACCACCGTCTTTTTCGCCGAGCTGCTGATCAATGTAGTGGACCGTTTCCGCAATGAGGTCGTAATTGATGCCAAATCCAACACTCATGAGATTGCCGGAAAGTTGTTTGCCTCCAGAATCTTCTTCGAAGCCGGCAGCTGCACCGGAAAAGCCTGTAGCATGCACGATGTCGTCCATGTACCAATCTTGCACGGGGTATGTGCGGCCTTGGATTTCCACACGCCCTACCGGACCCACGTCATGGAAATATCGCTCGAAAACGTCCGCGTCGAGCGTAGCACTCATCAATATAACCTTAAGATCTTTGCGCCGCCTTAGGATATCGCGAAGCAAGACAAGGAGGAAGTCGGTATCCAGACTGCGCTCGTGAACCTCATCAACGACAACATGGCTGACATCGGCGAGTGCGGCCACAACGTCATCCGAACTACCGCCCGAGGTCTGCAATCGCCTTAGGAGAACACCGGTAGTAACGAAAGTGATTTTGGTTTCACCCGGCTTCTGTTTTGATTCTCCACGAATAGTGTATCCGATCTCACCGCCGACTTGTGAGCATCGCTCGTCTGCCACACGATCCGCAAGACCAAGGGCGGATATTCTGCGCGGTTGGGTACAGATGATGTTCGCCACGCCCCCAAGCTGTCGCTGAATAAGATCATCCAAGATGAATTGGACAGATTGTGTACTTTTTCCAGAGCCTGTTTCACCAGAGACGATAGTGACCTGGCTCATGTTTACGACCTTGACTATCTGCTCGCGAAGTTTCCACGCGGGTAAAGACTGGCGTGCAGCCATCATCTTTTGTTGAGCAGGTGTGCCTTGCTTAGCCTCCCACTCCGCCAGTAGCTTTTGGCTTTGGGGAGATGCTAATTTCCAATCGATGGGTCTCCGAGGCCTGCCTTTGCTCCTCGGATGACTCTGCGGATTCGAGGTTTGATGGTCTGCGGACAAACCGGCGGAGACGTCAGTGAGTCGTCCTGGGTTCTTGAAGATCTCCCCTGCGTTCTGTTGAAGCCAGTCGACGATATCATATACCATCGGCATGCCGAGGAAGTTCTCTTCCGCGTGGAGCAGGGCTTTTCGGATGATACTCAATCGTATATAAGCGGGAATAGCAGCCTCGAACGTAATGATTGGCACTACCATAGGGTAAGGCCCGAATGGGCGATGGACTTGGAGTATCAAACGCTTCCCTTGTTGCTTAATGTCAAGCTCAATTCGGCACATGGTTGGAGATGGTTGTGAGAAGAGTTTATCGTATATCGCTTCCAGGGATGCCATCTCCTCCTCCCATGAATCCATGTTTGATTCCTCTTCCGCATCATCCGCGATTGTGAGTTGCTGAAGATTTTGGGTAACGTCACTGTCGAGAGGGTGAAGCAGCTGTGTTTGTAGAAGCGCCGCTGCTTTTCGTTCATCTCCAGCCTGGCTATCGTACGCCTCTTCGCAAAGTTCGATCGCGTAACCGGCCGCCGCGAGGCGCTTTATTGCACCCTCGCGCTTTAGGTTCGCGCTTGCCATGCTGATACCAGCGACGTAGCCTTCCGGAAGACTCCAAGACGGAAGGTCGTCCTCAGGCACGTGAATAAGCAGCCATTCAATGACTTCTTCGCGGTCCTTGCATATCTCCGCAGCCTCTTCCACATGGCTCTGACGGAACCCCAAATTAGTGACTTCTTCCACGACCTTTTTGCGAGTGTTATTATCCATGACAATCCCATTTGGATTCCAAACCGCATCTCGTCGAATGAGCTGCTCAGCTTGTTTCCTTGTCCTCTTGCCAAGCTCAACCTTGGGCACGCGCTCCCAACCTTTCAAGATGTTTCGACTAGGAGGAGCACCTTGCGCATTGGGTGTAGACATGCCTGGCGTCTGATTATGTGCCTTTGCCGCCTCAACGCGAGCCCTTTCCTTCTTTTCACGTTCTTTTGCCGCAACTTCCTTTGCCTTCTCACGCTCCGCGTATCCAAAGAACGGATCAGCTTCGTACATCCAAGCCTGGCCGGTCGACTCATCCTGCTTCTTGAGGTCGCTGAACTCCCCTTTCCAGAGATCTTTGTAAGTCGGCGGTAGCATCATGTGCATGTTCTTTGCGCTTGCGACCCGAAAGAGTGTATAGGCAGCAGCAAAATTACGAGCTTCCACCGCAGACGGTTGTCGGGCCTTCTTGGCGAGCTCCAGTGGTATATGGATTGGGGGCAGTGTGGTAGTCTCCCGAGTTTTGGGATTTGTCTTCGATATGACCACATGTGCAGAGTAGACACCAGAGTCATTGCGCATTCGGTAGTCTGGCTTGTTCCACTTTTGCTTCTGGAAGTACTCAGAAAGTAGGGCTACAGGGAGCTTGCCGGTCCATGATGCTCCAGCAATAAGTGTCCTAGTATCTGGCTTTTTGGGAGCATCAGAAGGTTCCTCGGTAGCAGCTTTGCTTTTGCCTTTGGAATCAGTCTTGCTGCTCTCCGCAGCAGCGCCAGGTGCATTACCGCCTCTCTTCTTCTTTTTGCCCTTGCCGTCATCGAAGACGATGAAACTCGTGTCCTCTTCAGGCAGGACAGATTTCTTCGGCCCGCGCGGGGCATGAGGTTTGTTCGGCATATTTGCACGGTTGAAGTTTGGTCTGAACGGACGTGATCTGCGACTCTAGCGTCTCCATGGAGGGACGTCGTGGGAATATGCAGCGAGGCGACAAATGATGAGACACCAAAAACAATCTGTGAGACTGTTTGCCGCTCGGAAGGGCGCAACTTGCTGACAATAAGCGCTCAATCACTTGGCCGTGCCCGAATTCGCTCCCGAAAGCGAATATTTGGGGAAAGAATCGATTTAGCCACCCGTGTATGCATCTTGAAGTGATGAAAATAAAGCTCGATTAACACCCCTCGTACTGTCCGAGGTTCCGATGCTTGGCGACATTTTCGGAAGCTTGGACCACTGCGTTCCGAACGCGACACTGACGTCGTCACTGCCCATCTGTCTCATTGAAATTTACCACAATTGTTTTGCTACACAGCTGATGAGCTTTAAACTTGCTTGTCTGTATAAAAGGCTCAATTTCGCTTGCAGGACACCAGATATCCTCCCTCCACAATTACGAACCATTACAAGAACCCAAATCTCCCGCAGACGTCCACGACTTCCACGGCCTCACATGGCTCCCAAAGACACAGTCATTCGCGCAGATGACGCTCCCGATGAAGCCATCACTGCAGGAGAGATCAAAGGAGATGTCGCTCCACAGAAACCCGCAGACCATGACCTAGCCGCCACACAAAAGCCACGGAACGCCTGTAAGCTCAACCCTCTCGTGTACTTCAACCGATACTTAAAGTAACTGTGCAGTCGCAGAGCTCATGAAACCGAAACCGAAACCGAAACCGAACAGTCAAACCCTTAACGAGAATACGAACAAAGGCAAAACTTCGCCACTACCCTCCTCTTCCGGCTCCAAGAGCTTCGATGCGCGAGATGGGTTGGGCATATACATCAAGTACCCAGAGCGAAACCCAGAGGGAAGAGTGATTGAATACGACGATGAATTCGTGGTGATACAAGATAAATATCCAAAAGCAAGGTACGACCTTCTTTCTTCCCCGCTAATCCGGACCTACACTGACATAAGGCTATCCCAAGCGTACACCTTCTGCTCCTACCCCGAGATCCGGCCCTCACCCTCGAGCACCCGCTCATCACCTTCTCGAAAAACCCCACCTTCCTCGCCAAAGTCAAACCCCGCGTCGAGCGCCTCAAACTCCTCGCAGCGCGCGAACTCCGCCGCAAATATGGTCTCTCCAGCGCGTCAGACGCACCCTACCAGCTTGCCCTCGAAGACATGATGAGCGGCCCAGATCCTCCGCCCTCAGACGAACGTGACTCTCTCCTTCCACCAGGTCGCGACTGGTCTCGCGAAATAATATCAGGCGTGCACACGCACCCGTCCATGAAACATTTACACATCCATGTTCTGTCGCGCGACATGCGTAGCCTGTGGCTGAAGAAGAAGAATCACTACCTGAGCTTCAATACGAGTTTCTTAGTAGGGCTGGATGAGTTTCCGCTAGAGGAGGGGAGTGCGAGGTTTCATCCTGGAGATTGGCCGAGCTGGGATATGGTATGTTGGAGATGTGGGCAGAACTTTAAAAATAGGTTCAAGGCGCTGCAGGAGCATCTTGACGAGGAGTTCGAGGACTGGAAGAAAGAGTGATAAAGGCAGCGTTCTGCGTCAATTCTTCTTTCATCACGGCGGGTATGGCGCGACGCCTGTAGAACTATTTTAGTGGCAGTAGATACCCTGGACAGTGAACGTTTTTTCATTCGTATTCACAGATATTTGTTCATATCCATCGGAGCAATTCCAACTCCAGTGAGTGCTTTTTTGATATGCCCATGCACCTTCCTATCGCCAGGTCCATGCAATGCTGCGCCAAATTCGACTCCTACTCTTACAAAAGGTAACGACCCCCCAGTGTAAGAATACAATGATGACATCCAGTCATTCTTCAACAGTATCCAAGACAAGATCTCTTCAGCTTATTGATACAAAGGACCGCCTATCATGATGCCAAATCGTTATCATTGTTTAGCTCTTGACCTTGGTCTTGGGGGTGCCGCTCCTGACGCGCTTGGCCTCGGGGCGCTGGAGATGCTGGGCAGGGATCCAGCTCTGGTCGTAGGACTTCGAACCGGTGGCAGCAACGGCGGGGCCGTCGGCACCGACAACGGAAACCTGCTCGGCTGGGTCGACCTTCTTGGAGCCACCGGAGGACTTCTTCGCACGCTCGCCACCTTTGCCTCCGCGCCTTTGCTGGGGGAAGAGGGTTGTAATCCAGGTGTTGTAGATGAAGAAGACGGTGCCGCCGAAAGCGCCGAGGAGGACGAGGTAGAGGAAGATACTAAAACAAGCGGTCAGCAGTCAATTCTATGTCGAGAAATTGCGCATTTAGGTAATCGGAAAGTTGCATACATTTGCGGGTCGAAGATGCTGGTGGGCGCCTCAACGATGCTGACGGTTTCATTGTAGACGGAGATGGTGTAGAAGGCGCTCTTCTTGTCCTGGAGCACAGCTACGAGCTGCAGGCGGACGTCCTGGGGGTGCATCTCGGTAGCAAAGCTGTAGGTCAGCGTCTGCTCCTCGCCCGCGGGGATCTCCAATCCGTAGCGCTGGCCGGTAAGGTTGCGCAAGATGTGCGTCTGGTCGCCTGCATCCTTGATCAACGAGCCTCCGACGATCTGGACGGTGACGGCCTCTGGTTCCTGATTATCGATGGACAGTCGAGCTTGGGTCGCGTGGCCATTGATCAGCTTGACACCGAAGATCTCGGACTGCGGGAAGCTGGCAGAGATTGAGACCTTCAGGTTGGGCGACTGGGCCTGCTCGCCGACGACTTCTTCGACATTCTCGACCTGGGGTAGCGTGCGTCAGCGGGTTGATGTCATGCGTCGTCAAGATGACAGGGCCTCACCTCGATCTCTGCAAAGGCATTGAGTGCCCGCAGCGAGAAGAGAAATAGAGTAGACAGTTTCCAGGCGATCATGGTGGCGGGGACGAGAATCGGACGTGGCGGTGGATGCGTGCAAGAGAGATGGGATGGAGCACTGAGGGGATGTTCGAACACTGAACGTGGCCTGAGTTGCTGGGGTGGAACAAGGGCGAGCTGCAGCTTCTAGCCGAAACGGGAGCTCACCAAACCTACCGCCAAAATCGCGTCTTGTGTATGTGACCTCTCGTCCCTGTGTCACCACGCCGCTGCAGCAAAACAAAGGGAAACCGTCGTCGCAAATAGACACGTCCTGTGCAGTTGCTCTGCATTTGCCTGATTGGCCCGATCGCGCCTGCTCACCGCCGTGGCTGCAGTGCTCCATACGCCGCAGCGCGTGTTTCCATGGTCGCGACCGACATTTCCTCTGCCCGACTAACACCAGGTACAAAACTCACCTGCGCAGCTTTCGTTCTCTTCTTGTTAGTCAACTGTCGCTGACGTCTCTTTGGGACAATTATTTCCTTCACCCTCGCTTCCATTTTTTCCACCGTGAACCCTTTCCGCCGGATTCCACAAGTCTGCTCACCTCACTATTTCAATATTTTCTTCTACCCGCCAATCTACACACCCACGACACTCAATCTCTCCACCACCATTTCTCTACCATGGCGCCCGCGTCCTTTTTCTCGAACGCGGCTTCGCCCGTAATTCCCATCGGCACGCCAGTGCGCGCTCCTGCTCAGGCTGTACAACATAGCAATGGCAACGGTACGAGCGGTCGTCAGACTGGTAACATGTCTAGCGAGTCGGCGACAATGTGGGCTCGCGTCGACGAGATCTTCCGGTGCGATCGTGAGAAGCAGCAATTGATTGAGGTAGTTGCGGACGCTCTATCAAGTTTTGGGGTGTCAGGGTTGACTTGTGCAGGAACTCATGACGCGCTATGAATACATAACGCAGGACTATCAACGCGTTGTCAGCCAGCAAGGCGATCTGCCGCAGGTTCAGCAGCTAAAACAGCAGCTGGCCGCTATGCACGGAGCTTTGGTAAGCGGATTTTATGGACGTACACAAGCCCTTCTCTGTATCCCTGGTGAACTCACATCTAGCTATCAAATTTTGCTCACTTCCCTATCTTTTTACTTCCGAGCATGAAGCCCCGAGAAGTTTCCCATAGTTGAGGTATTGACATCACGCAGGAGCGCAACCCATTTGTGATGGTCCTGATTGACGGCGACGGCATGATCTTCGAGGACGACTTTATTCAGAAGGGTCTATCTGGTGGCAAACAAGCTGCAGCCGCTCTTTACCACACTATTGTCACCTACATCGAGCGGGAAACTAACACGATTCCGACGACCTCACGCGTCCTATGTCGCATATACGCAAACGTCAAGGGTCTTGCCGACGTCCTCGTGAGGGCTGGAATCCTAGAGGACGCTGGTCAATTTGAGGAGTTTGTCCGCGGTTTTACAAGCGGAAGGACGTTCTTCGATTTTATCGACGTAGGCCCGGGCAAAGATCGCGCTGACGACAAAATCATCGGTATCTATGGCTTCCCATAATCTACATCCTAAAGCAACCCTGCTAATCATAACATCAGAGACTTTGAAACTGTTCATCGACGATTTCCATTGCCGCCAAATCTTTTTTGGTTGCTCGCACGACAACGGCTTTGCCCGACCGCTAGAAGAATACTTGGGTGATGATGTCAAGATCTCCAAGGTGACGCTTTTGGAAGGAGTTCCCTTCGAGAAAGAGCTTCTCGGTTTGCCGTACAAGACTAAGAAGTTTGACGGCTTATTCCGCGAGGCTAAGATTAACGTTCTGGGTGGTCCAGCCGGAGTGGCTTCACCTGCAGTTAAGCATTACAACGTGCTCAACGGCCTGCCAACTCGTCTGCCACCGCCCCTCACCAGCTTCGATTCTCCGCCTCCCCGAGCAGTGTCGTTGGATCTACCTCGTACGCCGTCGACGTCGACTCTGGACGGACTTGCGAATGTCAACAAGACCAAGAACTGGGCTGCATTGGCTGCTGCGCCTCCTCCACCTGTCACCGCACAACCCGTCTCTGAGTATAGGCCTTCGAACCGCGATGAGATCATTGCACGTAACCGCATAGGACAGCGGGTTGATCCTCCATGCCGAGACTACGATAAAGCTGAGGTTGATCGGATTAAGAAGATCAAGATGTGTAACGTTCATTTCTTGCGCAATGAGTGCGCCTTTGGAGACAAATGCACCCATCTGTAAGTTCATCTACGCAATGCAACTAGTCCCATGCCAGAAATTCACTCAACGCCTTCGCAGTCACAACTACCAGCCAACCGAGGCCGAGATAGCTACCCTTCGTTTAGTTGCGCGCATGGCACCCTGCCAGAACGGAAGCGGTTGCCAGGAGATCAAGTGCATCTATGGCCATCGTTGCCCGGCTCCGCAGTCCAAGACCAAGTCGAAGGGCACCAAGAACTGCATTTTCGGCGAGACATGCAAGTTTCCAGAGAATCTCCACGACATAGATTGCAATGTGGTGAAGACTCTGGTCATTCGTTAGGACAATGACCAGAGGAAGTATGTACTAGTCGGCACCTACACATCAAAGGCATGGAAGATGCGTCGAGGTTTACAGGCTTTTTGCGCCTCTACCCACGGCACGGTAAACAGATGATACCCCGGTAGCTTTTCATGACACATGGGGAGGATAATGGAATTCTCAGATTACGCTGCACTTCTCTCTGGTTCGCTACTGTGCTTCAATCTGTGTTTAAGGGTACACCGAATAAACGTGGGGTTACAACAATAAAACGCCCAGGGTATAATCCGCCTCCTGTTTCGCTCTCTTTGCTTGACTGACACCGATATAGCGGAACTATAACATGTTCGCAGTATGCTGATCAGATGCGCAAAGCAAGCCCAAATATAGGCCACCATCATACCAAGTACCAACCGATACCGCTTGCTTTCCCTCTTCAGTCCTCTTCCTCATCCACCTCTCCCTCATGCTCAGCCTTTCCACCCTTCCCCTTTGCGCCCTTTCCCTTTTCTTTCTTCCCTTTCTTCTTCTTTTTCGGTGTTTCTCCAGTAATGCTTTCCAACGCCTCATCCGCATCATCGTCTGCTGTTCGCTCGAGGTCATGCTGCTCTGTATGCTGGAGCCGGAAGATCCACCATGCTAGGCCTAAGACGAGGATTGTAGATGCGACCGGCGTGACAAGGCCTTTGAAGACGTCCCAGAGCGTGAGAGAGGCGAGGTTGCGAAGGAGTGGGGTAACAAGAACTGTTCGCTCGTGCTGTGGGACGTTAGTAAATATCCAATGCTCCTTTCCTATACTCTTGGAATACACAATCACGCAGAAACACGGAAATTGGATATGAGAGACGACATACTTCCAAATCCGGATTCACAGAGTACAGCAGCAATATTAAGACAAATAGTATCATTAATAAGGACAGCACAGTCAACACTTGTATGACTGCGAGCAGTATCGAGATATCTTTCATTGTCTGCAGGACTTTGAAGCCGGCCGCCACCAGGGGCGTGACTTGCTCGAAGGCGGCATTGATCTCACGCGAATAGGGTATGCCCATCTTGGCCTGGGACTAGCTCTTTACTTGGGTAGGTACGTGCGCTCGATCGTGAACTGAAGAGCTTTGACTGGCTGGAGAAGTGGGACAAGGATCGATGTTACTAATGTGCGTAAGATGATAGTGAATGTTATCGTAGAATATAGTACAACAATAAAGATATATGTAATGCTGGCATTGTGGTCGGATGTGAGATGCGATGCGGAGATGGCTACTGACGTCACGCGCTAAACGCCTTGTCTCTGACAGTACGGTAACCAGTGGCAGGCTCGACCTTCCTCATCACCATCGATTTTCCCACCAATCCTTACACAACGTGCTTTGTATAGGCCTTTTGTTTTAGTGTAGTGTGTAATGCTTCGGTCCACTGATTCAGCATGTCGGGGGCCAAGGGCCATACCGGCGCTGTTCGACCAATGAGACCGAATTGCGCTCAAGGATCCCTGCCAATACCTATTGCTTGAGGCTGAAGGAATTCGACGAGGCTGAAACTGTCGAAGACGAGATTTCGCAGAAGCCGAAGCCTTTCCACCTTCATGTCTTTTTCAAGCTTCTGGATTTCCAGCTGCCCTTTCAGAACATTCAAAACTAGAAAGGCACGCGACAGCGTTCTATCTGCTCGTTCCCACATCTACGTTCCCCAATCCGACATACCGACATGGCGGCAGCCGATGCCGGCTCCTTGAGCCAGCACGTGTACACCGGCTTCTGGGTCAACAAGGCGTACGAAAGTCCCTATGGAGCTACACTGACGCTAAGCCGACAGAGCGGAGGATTCCTCATTGCTTTCCTAGCAGTCTACGTTGGCTTCATTAGCAAAAGCGTATGGACGATTACGCGCTTCGGTCTCCATTTTTTGTTCTCCTCAAGGCTTCGCCCAGACGGGATGTATCACCAACGACAAGTGCTGCTCAAGAACGCGAGGACCGCACCCGAAACATTGAAAGATGCGTTCGATCTGTCTTGGGCATGGAAGAAACAGGACAAGGCTAGCCTCCGTCGCCTTATACCGGTCGTGGTAGGAGCAGCCGTAGTCGCTTCAGCTTTCACAGTAGCTAGTAAGCGACCCTCTGGTTTCATGGATATAGAAAGAGAAGGCTCTGAAGATTCGATAGTGCACGTTGGGTATGTTCGGGCAGGGACACAGCTTGTACCAAATTCGAACATGACAATTGACTCTTTCGACCACTTACCCTTTACATTCTAGGTATTTTCTCGTCACGCGTCACGGCGAATGACTCGAACGAGGTCTTATTGCTAGGAAAGGGCTGCAACCTGAATAAGAGCTTTGAGGGCATAGAGGATTTCAGGACTGATATGCGGGATCTGCAGATGAGGATAGTCGACTATTTGGCACAAGCCCAGGCATGCTATCGCGGCGGGCATCTAAACCAGCCTCAGCAGTGCCGGATTCATGTTCGAAACAGGCTTCCTTATACGTTGAACGCGAATGCGACTTGTCCGTTTCCAGACAAAATCTGTCGCAGCCCAAGCGGAAACGTGCGCCCCGATAGTGGACCTATTGACAGCTTGACTGACCTTGGTATCAATCATGCACCGAGATTCACAGTGAGGCTTAACCGACAATGCGCTCCCTTGGCCACAGAAGGTTACACCACCTGGTACACTGAACGACAGGACCACGCGTCCTTCACTTACTTGCGGTACAACTACGGAAAACCGATGCTGTTGGAGAATGAAAATGACACCGTAAGTGATTATATATATCAAGCGAGAGTAAGAAACCCCCACGAAGCTGTCTCCATCCGGTCGTTCTTCGAGAATGGGTTTTTTGACTATCGCCTTCGGTAAGTTCAACCTGAAGTCCCTCTCCCAATGTATCATTAAGACTGTCATAGGATCATGGAAACATCAGTGAATGGGCCTACGGCTTTCGCACCCATACCAGAATTAAATCGAACGGATGCTGCAGTTATGTTGATCTTCCTGGACCAAAGTAACATTCTGTATCTGAACCAGACCGAAGATCCTTGGTTTCACGCTACTACACCTGCCGATGTCCCGCCCTTCATGAGTGAAGGTGATCTTTCGTTCTACCGAGCGGACGAGCCAGCAACTGTACTCAGCTGTGCTTCCCAGTTCCTTTTTTGTGCCCCAGGATCTCCATCAGATTGCGCGACTATATCGGGCGACAAGGAAACACTCATGAAACATGTCACCACCTTGTGGCCTCATACAGAGGACTGGGAAGCGATTGTGGGTTTCAGGTTCGCCATCGCGAATATCTTTCAGGGACCTGAGATGTTCTACGCGTACCCCGGTACGATTACCCACCGGGTGCAATGCACATGTGTTAGCCCTTGGCTCAAGCAAGGCATCTTCTGGCTTAGCTAAAACATGCACATACGCAAGTAGCATCCTCACCTCTTTGGATTCCGCTGACTTTAGCCTTGTCGATTCAGGAACACCGTCATTGTTTTCAAGGTTTACGATAAGCAATTCAGTTCAGTCAGATATGATACCGCCTAACAGATGGCAACTGGAATTGGAATACACGTTCCAAGCTTGGCTTGCTGCACTGCAATCAGCACTACTAGAAGCATCGACCAAAGGGTCGTACGAGATGAGTCCCGAAAGGCAGTTCTGTCCGGATCGAGATGCGTGCCACAAGCTCTGCTATAACCAGGTACTGGGAGACCTATCACACATATGGCCGTCATGCTGACCTAGTGCACGAAGAAAATTCGTACTGGTGAATTCTATTCATTTAGTGTGCTCGGGATTTCCATCATCATCTTTCTCGGGCTCTTCCTCATGCTCGTTGCCGCATTTATCGGATCGATCGTCAGTTCCTTTTGTCGCTTCATTGACCGAATGAGACGTCGCGATGGCAGGTCAACGCAATATGCACTTCTCGAGTGGACCAGCAACTCGCCATTCCATCTACAACGCCTTGCTAACGAGACATTGGGCCTGGGGACTTGGTCCCATTACGGCCCACACCATACCTGTGACGGAACCAAGTGACAACCTCGGTATACTGGACATATCGGATCCGATGCATACACGACTGCGACCTCAAGATTCGTTAGGAGGGGAGCTTGCAATACTGAAATCAAATGCGGTCGAGCGAGTTTCGACGGAGCACGACGAGCAGAGCCCGACCTATGGTAGGGAGAGTGAAAGTCTAGATATCCAGCATCCGAGCGGGGATAATTATAGTCCGATTACTGATGCGGACGATTTGAATAGAAGAGTTTGAAGAGCGTCACCAGTCATTGACTGAGACGTTCTTACCGCATTGGGATAGGTGTATGAGTAGCGCCGCTTGCCTCCCTAATCTCTAAATTACACACGGTGTGCCTACCACTCGATAGTTGAGCTTACATAGTCTGCTCTTTAGGAATACAGGCTCATTTCACTTTCAATGTCTGAACGTGTCCCGGCTCGATCTAGAGTTGAGCATTGTCCAAAATCGTAGACCGGTTCATTCGCGCGAGACGAGCCGTCGCTGGCGGCGGAGATGGCGCAGGAGCCCTCGGACATGATGGTGAGGCACGGATATGGCCCGCCCCCACACTCGGCGGGGTCGGTCGGCGTGGCTGTTGATGCGGCGCAAGGATCTCCCAATATGCGAGACTTCGCTGAAGCTCCGAAGAGCCGCACCGATGGTCTGAGGCTGGTGGATCGTCGGGCATTAGGTCCACGATGCCAGCACGCGTAGCCGTATGTCTGTACGTTGCTAAACAAAGTGGGTAAAAGAGTAAGCTAGCGCATATAGATGCCGGCCACCTAGGGTTTCCAGCCACCTTGGCAGAACGCGACACCTCTATAGAATATATAATATCTCCACTAATAGTCTCTATAATTACTACTAAGTATATATAGATTTAAGTGCTACTACTATAGTAACTACTATAACTCTCTCTATAGTACTTAATATAGTAGATCTATACTACTAAGTAGCTAGAGCCTTAGTTATATCTATAGCCTTTCTAATAGTCTCTACCTCTATAAAGTATTAATTTAATAAATCTAGAAAGAGTAGCTAATTCTAAATAGATTAAGGTTAGTTCTTAGGTAAGACTTACTAAAAAAAGGAGAAAGGTGTTAAATCTAGAAAGGGTAGCTAGTCCTAAATAGGTTAAGGTTAGTTCTCGGGCAAGACTTACTAAGGGGAGGAAGAAGGGGTTCTTATTAATATAGAAGTATCTTGCGAAGTGTAATAAGTTAATAAGGGAGGCCTAAGTAAATCTAAATAATAGATTAAAACTTAGGTTAAATATAAGTATAAAGGTTTATTCTTATATTCTTATATAGGGATCTTACTTAGTTACTTAGGAGCCCTAAATAACTAAGTAGGTTACGTAATAACTCTTAGCTACTTAGTTATTTAGGAACCCTAAATAGCTAAGTAAGTTATATAACTACTATCTAAGCGACTTAGCGCGTTCTTATCTTATTATAATCCTAGTTATTATATCTTCTACCTTTATAAGCGCCTGAACTTCCCCACTATTATCTAGTTCGTAATAATTAGTTACTACTATTATTAACGTAAGTCCTATAATTCTATTACGGTATAGCAGCCGTAATACTACTACTAATATATAGATATAGTAGGTCTCTATAAAATTTATAAAAAAGTAAAAATTTTATAAATATTAAATAAAATAAAACTAGTAGCTAGCTAGCTAGCTTAAATTATTCTTTTATAAAACCTACTATAGTAGTATAATTATACACTAAGAGGTTATTAGGTAGAGGTTTTAATTATATAGCTATTCTAGGTTCTATTTTTACTATATTAATTATTATTATTTCTTTTTTTACCCTTAATAAACTTTAAAAGCTTATTAGCCTTTTATTTTACTACTCTACTCTATATAATTCCCTATTAGAATAGATATTTACTTTATCTAATATACTCTACTATACTAAGAATATAGTAATTAATAGGTATTACTATAGGTATTAGTTAGTAATAAAATAGTAGCTAAGTAATAAAATCTATAGTAGTATATAGTAAAACTACTAGTAGTTATAATTATAGTAGTATATATAGCTATAAAGCTTATATAGAATAGAATAGAAGTATTAATTATTCTACGTAGTAGCTAGTATAGGCACTAGGCTTATAACCTACTAAATAAAGTGGGTAAAAGAGTAATAGATTACTAGGGTGGCAGAAGCCGCCTATATATAGTAGGCTAGTACGGTGGCTCCTGCCCAGCTAGTGCGGAACACCTTCCGCTAACATACGTTGCATGTCTATACGCCTGTCAGCGCTAAGCAGCCCCGGCTGAGAACCTGAGGTATAAGATGCTGACGGCTCGCCGTGCCGCAAAGCACTACAGTTATACTAATCCGTGGCCTCTTTCTCCAAAGCAGCTAAACACATCCATCAACTGAGCCACAAACTCGATAGTATCACTACACACACTTCGTCCTCACCATCCAAGAATCAACACAGCATGTCCCACGCACTCATCCAAAAAGTCCTCCCAAAACAAGCCGAAGCTCTGATGAGCGGCACCGCAAAAGTCACAACCTACGAATCCACAGGCGGCAAGACGACCCGGAAATTCGCCCAGCACAACCTCTCCCTCCTCCCCGCCATAAAAGCAGGCTCAGTCATCCACGACAACTGCGCCGGCTCCGGCACCGTCTCGCGCCTCATCCTAGAACAACAGCCCGACGTCAAGATCTACGCCACGGACATCGATCAGCCTTTCCTTGATGTACTCTCTGAAGACGCAGTGAAGAATTCCTGGCCCGTCGAGACGTCAAACCAGCGCTCGGAGAAGACGAATTTTGAAAACGACTTCTTCGACTATGATATTACTAACATCGGCGTCATCTTCTGGACAGGCGCAGGACTCGACGGCGTAAAGGAAGTGTACCGCACGCTCAAGCCAGGCGGCACCGCGGTGCTCAACTGCTGGAAGTCCATCACGTGGATGCTGCCCATCATGCTCGTGCACAAGCAGTTCCGCGGCGAGATACCCTTTCCTGCGCCGCCGGTTAACTGGACGGACGGGCAGCAGCTGAAGAAGGTGATACTGGACGCTGGGTTCAGGGAGGAGAAGCTGAGGCTTGAGAGCCAGGAGGTGGAGAGTGTTATTCCTGAGGGGGAGTTTAGGGCTTGGGCGGAGAAGACGTGGGCGTATCTTGCGGGGATTGGCGGGTGGCATGAGGTGGATGCGGAGAGGTGGGATGAGGAGGTTGATCGGTTGGCTGAGGTGCTTAAGGAGCAGTCGGGGACGACGGTAGAAGGGGGGTATGTTAGTATGAAGGCGAGTCAGTGGATTGCGGTCGTGGAGAAATAAACAATAATGAAGAGACAGATAGAAGATATATGTTGAGAACGTTGTGAACGACAAAAATTCACATTTTACGGATACATAGTCTTGGGTTCTGCTCCATATTCTTTAAAAACGACTTCTGGATGATTCGTGCTACGCAGGGCGGAGTCTGCATGGTTGAACTTGTTATTCCGCCTTTCCCTGCACGATACTGGTGGTTCCGACAGCATCCTGGACGCCACCAGTCTCACCGTCCCGCTCGCTGGGCAACATGATAGCACGGTCGATCTGGTATGGCAACCCGCGGTGCCTGCCTCTGAACATCATAGCGCATATGACGAGCTTACTAAAGGTAGTAAAGTGGCCAGAAAGCGAAGTAAGATTCGAAGGGTGACCAAGCGAAAGCCCGACGTTGCCACTACACATATAATCAGTCATGCGATATCGCAATGGAAAGTTGGTGACTTTAACATACTAAGCAGACACGACCTCGAAGAAGATGGGGAACATTGCAAAAGCGGGATCCTTGTCGTCGGTTATTTTGCCCGCTTCCGCGATGGTGATGCAGAAGACTCCGAGGAAGATGTACCACAGGTCGAAGCTGAGTTGGTTCTGGACGTGTCTCATGACGTACGAAGCACCGTTTTCCTCATCCGGATCAGGATCGGCGGAGTACACACCCAAGGCTTTCTCTTCGTATGTGTTTGATGCCCGGACTGCAATGGCGATTGGGTATATCGAGATGTACATCATCACTAACAAGCTGAACTGCACAGCTGGGTGCACATCTGCAAGGTTGAAAGAAGCTGTTCCGGTATGTCTCGAGGAGGCTGCCTGGAAGATAGCGGCCGCTACTCTAGGGCCTGCTGGGAGGCTGCTCACAACGGGGTTGTGAAGATCCAGGACGATGATGAGAAGGACGTCGATGAAGTTTAGGGCGAAGAGTATACCGAATAGAATCCAGGTAGGACGACTAGGGAAGAGCAGCGTGTAGCATCGGCGTGGGTGCCTGAGCAGGAACTGAAGCGATGCCTTCATCGCAGACTCTTGCGGGGTAAGTTTGTACATGACCCAGATGACGAAGCGTAATAGACAGGGGTAACACGTGTTCCCAGCGAAGGCTAAGAAGCTCAGGAATATCATAGGCCATTGCGCGTCTTGGAAGGTGACCATGGAATCAGGGGTAAGCGTCAAGCCGAGGTTATCAACCATTGTCTGGGCCGAATAGAAACCCCTAGAGAAATAAGTAAATGGTTGAGATAACGGATATTGGCCGGGCATACCACCAAGTAAAGTCCTGGCCTTGGGACGTAAGATAATCACGGTATTTCGGATTACAAGTGTGAATCCACCCAACCAGAACAACAGCACCGAACAAATGCAGCCCAAAAAAATAGCCTGGTTTCGTGTAAGTTTCTGAAAGGCCTCGCGTAGCAAACATAAATACCAATCACAATCTTGAGCAGTAGCTTAAGTGCTCGATACTCAAGCCCACCGAGTACATCACGATCGTCTTTCGTCAGCCCTCGGAATGAAGAGTTCCTGCCGACAGTGGCATGCGATGAAAGAGCGGGCAGGTCCAATTGGAGTGACACCGAAGATCTTCTAGATTTTGATCGACCAGCATTAGGGGTGGCTCCAAGGACAAACATCGAGGATGCCACACGTTCCACTGATGTAGCTTCAGGGAGGTTGCCAGTTCGCAGCTTTCGCAGCCTCATGCCGCTGGTTTCGTCATGCTGGCTTGCGACTTTCATTATCTCATCATCATCTGACGCAGTGTGAGCGAGTAATACCACATCCCAGGTATATGCTTACCATCATTGTTGTAATCGTCATTCAGTTCCCGGACGTGTTGACCTACAACTTCTCAGCATAATCGAATAGTGTCCTTGCGTGTTACGTTGACCTTGCTCAATCTCCCTCGGTGAGGGGATGTATAATGCTTTGGCATCCGTGCGAGCTGGAGCCGTGGCGAATGAGATGTGCTTCGATTGATCGTCTTGCTTAGGATGATCGTTGACGCCGCTAGAATCGGTGTTGTCTGTGTCTCTGGAAACAAGTCAGTGTGACGTCAATGCAATGTCAGAGCATCCATCAACGGACTTACGCTCGGATCGTGTTGACTGCAAGAGCGCCCTGGGTGTCCTCCCTAACAATCGGCGGATTGGCGTTTGAATCAGCTCTTGAATTGTCATTCAATTGGGCTAGATTAGCTTCCAGGTCCTTAGACCCGTGAATATTCTGCTTCGTGAGACCCGAACGGAGCAGTGTCGGAGCTAAGACTGTCAACGACTGTCTTCATTATCAAAGGCACACAATCAAGTCTGATCTTACCAATGCTGTCAAGCCGTTTCTGGAACCAACGTAGACGAACGATAACGACAACAATGTTGATGAAGCCTAAGTTGGTGATAATGGGCAGGAAGTAGACGATGAGCTGTTGATAGATTTTCAAAGCTTTGACATCCACTCTATGCACCTGTCAGATACTGTTACGAGCACTACGTCGGGGGGTCGCGCACGGATTCAGCCCAGACTCGGTAGTAGCGCTGACGCCGAAGAAGTAGGCATCAACGGCACTTAAGTTCCCGTATGGATACAACGTGATGAGCCCCAGGATGCCCATACACAAGATGTATGCATCTATTGACACATACGTTAGTATGCAGGAATTTTGTTGTTGGCAATACTGACAGTGCAGAGTAATGAAATTGAGAGGAGGTCTCCACATTGTCGTATACGGTCCGCCGGTTGCTCGAAATTCGTGCAAGTGGAACGAATAGGATGTTGCTGGATAAATGATGTATTGTCTCAACAAGCGAAGCAGGTGGTGTAACAGATCATTGACCTCTGGTAGCGAGGAATGGATTTAACAAATGCCCAAGGAAGTACACAGCCTCCTTGTACCATGCGGAAATGACGAGAGCAAAGAACTTGGCAAGCGCATCTTTTCTTGTCCCGCGTTCACGAAAGCGCGTGGAGTGGCTTTGTGACGTTAGCGTGAGGCATTTTGTGAAGGCTTGAGGCATTTTCCCACTACTGCGCCAGCGGTCGAACATCTCGAATTGGACATTCGAGCAAAAGGACCAACCACGTGCTCAAGACCTTACGTACGAGGCGTTCGATCTTGTAGTGTGAATCCTAGTCACACGTGGTTTGTGAGATTTGTGAGATTCCAACTGCCGCGGTAAATAAGCTAGCCTCCATTCGGCGACTATATGAACAGAGTCATTCTTGTAACATTGCTTTTAGCGGCTTCGACGCTACATATATGAGCGACAACGAGTTCAGAACCGAACATGTGAGCATCGGGACCGGTGATTTGCTTTCTAGTGCTGGCGCGCGATAACTTCCCCGACGTTCGATTCTTTGAGCATCTCGGCAGCCACAGGGATTTCGTTAATTGCACCGTGATGGACGTACCCTTCAAGACAGCAAACTAGCTGAGCTGCCCATCACACGCCGTCAAGGTAACACACTCGACTTTGCATCACGTTTCAATCTTT
This sequence comes from Didymosphaeria variabile, assembly GCF_027946475.1. Lineage (NCBI taxonomy): Eukaryota > Fungi > Ascomycota > Dothideomycetes > Pleosporales > Didymosphaeriaceae > Didymosphaeria > Didymosphaeria variabile. The sequence goes on along the minus strand of NW_026611622.1, from coordinate 4,060,282 downwards.
CAGGTTAACAAGGAACTGGGTATATTCATCGTTCAGTCATCGACCGAATGTACACCGAGATCAGCCAGCACTTTTCGTGCGGGCCATCGTCGATCTAGTATGCAAGAAAAGAAGCCCATCGAGATACAAGCAAAACCGAAGAGCTTTGGGAACACACTGCCCCTGCAGAGTCCCTTCAACAATTCCGAAAACCATGATCATGAAACAAAAAACCGCTCCTTTGGCGGTATAGAGTGAATCCAAAGACGCCTGGTCAGCGGCGGAGAGAGAAACATAAGTTTCCTAGTTCGCGGCACAAAGCTCGAATGCAATTCCCTCCTGCCTGGTGTCGCATGAACAAACAGGAGATCCCGCCTTTACCCTCCAATCGTCGTTCTTGTACTGTCCAGCCACGATGATGCCGAATTCAGGGACGGTGTATGTACTACCATCGCAATACTCGCCAGGGCCGCAGACGAACACTTGGCAGCCTTGTTTTCCAGGGATGCATTGCACTCCGCCTTCCCAGCCCGGGCATGCGCTCAGATCGGTGGTGTTAGGTTGCATGCAATCGAGGAAGCTGATGTCGTACCACACTGAATTCTCCTGACCGGGGTTGACGCTTAGGCCAACTTCGAATTGAACAGGCTTCGCAGGTTCGTCTGCCTTTGTGACTTTATAGACGACAGTACCTTCCTCAGGAGGGCAGGACCGCAATGGCTCGCTCCAAGTTTGGCCGGCAGGGATAAGTTGATGTTGTGCGCCTTTACCACAGCCCATGGAATCCACGTACACTTCGTAGTCGCAGGAATTCTTGATCGAGCCTTGGTTTGGTGTTGTCGTAAGCTTGTGGAAGTTGGACGGAGCTTCACAGAGCGCCGCGGCCAGCGTTGGCAATGCATTGTAGGTGACGACGCTGGGATCTCTGTCGGCACCCACGGGCATAGGTGGAATGGGTTCTCCAGCGGCTTTCGCCTGGTCCATGACGTGCGGGCACAGCAGTGAAGAGTCGGCGGTTGGCTGCGGTTTGCTCGCGCTGGTGAAAGTGGCTCCATTGGCTGGCGGCGCAGAGGGGACCGGCACGGGTGCGTCATAAGCAGCGCTTGAAGATGCTGGAGGCGCAGAGGAAAGCGGCACGGGCGCGACATAGGCAGCGCTTGAGGATGTTGGCGGCGCAGAGGAAAGCGGCACGGGCGCGACGTAAGCAGTGCTTGAGGACGGAGGCGGCGCAACGACCGAGGACGAAGGAAGAACCGGAGACGAATTGAGGACAAAGCTGGGAAGATCCGCGGTTGAAGACGTACTCTCGCCGAGCGGGGCAGTTGCTGTCACGTAGACCGTCTCTGTGACCATGACTGCGCAAGTATTGGCCGCAGCGCGTGGATGATGAGCGTGCCTATGGTGCCGGGGGAAGCTGGCCGCGACGCCCAGCGCCAGCGCAAAGACGAGCATGAGCCGGCTCAACATGTTGATTTCCATGCCGTCGATATGCGATCCAAAGGAGTGACTAGGGTTAGGAGAAGAGAGGTTGAAGGCAGCGGGAAGAGGGAAAGGTGCTAGTGGAGGGACGGGGTAATTGTATACCTTTTGACCGGAGTCGCTTATCTGTCGCAGATTGACCCCTGTGGCACAGCTAGTCAGACCGAAGCGGAAATTTGACGTCGATGGCGTTGAGAAGTCGTGGTCGCTGGTTGTTGGTGTTGAGGGTTACGAACTTGCGTTGCTGGGTCAAACGCGGCGAAGATAACTCTGTCGCAATTTCGTCCATTCACCGGCCGTCGCCTCAATCTTGAATTGTTCACCGTCACCAAGGCAAACGTGCGATTCAGCGCTGCCCGTTGGCCCGCCCCCGTCGCAATCTCCCGTGCCGCGCTCTGATTGGCCAGTACCGTTCGACTATGCCGCCCAGCTTGCTTTGTGAGTAACATATTGAGTTGCGCATGGTTACCTACACGCACACAAATCTGTAGGTATCCAGGCGACTGACTGTTCAAGGCCTATCTGGACATGCTCATCTGGGTTGAGCGCAGGAGCTGATGAACAAGGTCTCTTCGTGTGCTACGCGCCTCCAAACGACCAAGGAAATCAGTACAATGGCGAATGAACAGGATTCTGTGTGTGACAAGACGGTCAGAGATAGACGGATTTGAAAGAGCAGTTCTTATGAATGCATCTAAGATCGAGCCGAAAGGTTGCAAAGAGCAAAAATTAGCAGTGAGCCCATTGCGAGCAATGGGCAGCCGACACCAAACGTGTGGTCAATCTTCCTCAACTCACTGGCCCAAGGGGTATCGTAGGGTTTGGATGTGTACGGCTCTGTGAGTAGCACGAATACATAGGGCTGCTCCGAGTTAGTCAATTCCAGAATGTGCCACCGGATGCTGTCAGACTCACTCATCGTAACCAGACCAACCAATACACTTCCAGCAGTTGAATAGACCGCTCGGGTCAAATAACCTCTTCACTTCCAGTAGCCTATCGTAGTTGCTGCCGAAGAATGTCTGCTGCCAATTTTCTTCTGTCCAATCACCCTCATTCATGTAGCAGCCACCACCCGGAGTTAGAGCCTTGAACGGCCCAATAGACGTGGAGATGGTGTTGCGAATTTGGCGACGTACTGATTCTGGTGTGTTACTCGTCCAAATCCCTCCCATAATAACCTCCCACAACGCATCGCGAAAGGCAGGATTCACGCCTGTCCCACTGTTGACGGGCTGACTGAACGGCCCGGTAGCGTAAAGCTGCGCAGCTCCGCCGCCTCCGTTGGTGAAGGAAATTTGCATGGCAGTTACAACGGCATCTACGAGTTTCTCGACCGCTTGTGGTCTAGAGAAGAGCCTCTTGGGCAGGAATCGACCTGACTCAGATATACCTACGCCCACAGGCCCATTACGGGCGATTGAGGGAGTCTGCGCAAACGCATACCACTCAGAGAACTTGTGAAATGTGTAGTACGCGTTCTCGGTGATGTTGAGACCAGGATACCGGCTAAGGAACTTGTTGTAGGATGACGTTATGTTCTTGATGAGCTCAGTGTTCGTGGAGGGAAGGATTTGCAGAGAGACCATATGATCCGGCAGCACAAAGTTGTAGCCTGCCATCCCGTGAGACGCAAATAGCGCTTGATTCGAAGCTAATGCTCTGATTACGTCGCGGTGCACGACCGACTCAGTAATGTCGAGCTGTCCCTCTGGAACCGGGAAGCTAGCCTGGAAGCTGTACACATTGAGCGGTACCGCCGGATGAAGCTGGAACTTGTAGGATATCATGACTGCGAACGTGCCACCTCCACCTCCTCGCATTGCCCAGAAGAGTTCGGCATCTTCGGCAGGACTACAAGCGTTGATTGTGCGTGCTCGACCGTCTGCGGTGATGACATCGAACTCAATCGCGTTGTCGACCATCAATCCATACATTGGGCCGAGCGGCCCATGTCCTCCTCCTTGACCATAACCACCGGCAACGCCGACAGAGCCGGTAGCGCCGACAGTGACAAGCATTCCGAGAGGTTCGAAAAACTCCCATGCCTCTTGCGCTGAGATCCCCGCTCCTATCTCCCCAACATTCTCAAGAGTGGACTGACAGCCTGTCGCCTGGAACGTCTTGTGATATCGGGCATTCTTCATGTTCCGAGTCCATATTGCAAGGGAGTTGGCTGCATTGCTTCGGCCGAAATAGTCGTGGCCCGAGTTCTTGATGGACAGGCGGATGTCATGGGCTCGAACAAAGTTCAGTGTCTTCTGGACGTCATTCGCCGTATGCGCTTCTACGTGGTACGTCGAAAGACGTCCAAGTGAGCAGGTGCCGTCTACAGGAGCGGATGGTGAAAATGAGTTGAGCATACAGCTGGATAGGCCGCATGATTCCCAGTCGAGGAATTCCATTGCGCCATACTGAGAAGTTCTCGCAGAACTATTCATGTAGTTGGTCGTGACTTGTTGGCATCCATCAGAGCCAGCGTAGCATGGCGCTGCCCAAGGAACTGTAAGCTTGAGATGTCCGTTGATCGTCCGGTTGAAGTCAGCCCATTGGTTCGTCGTTGGCCAACATGCTTGCGATGGCACGCACGTATAGTTGAATCGTAGAGGGTCACTTCCTTCGATCGAAGAGTTGAAGGTAGCACCGAGCCTCAGTGATGGGAGACCATTCCAATAGAAGCAGAAGTACCCAAGCAAGATACAATCGCAGACAAGTAGCCATGTGGAGCACCGCTTGCTCTGCGGCTTGCCGTTGAACCTAGTCTCCTGTTCATCTTCGTGCACCCTCGGGGTTGCTTTGACCTTCAGCAATGCTTGTATTTCGTCGGAATGCATTGGCGTAGGTTGTATAATCGCTTTCTATGCCGCGAGTAATTGTGAATGGTGACAGGTGCCCGAATAAAGAACAGATTCTGCAACGGCGATAAATACTCATGCAAGGAGATGTAAGTATATCAGCGAGACTAGCGTAGCCCGTTATACTTCGGTGCCATTTTTGGACAATGGCTCATCCATCCTCAGCCCCAACACCACAAGAACGGCCCCGCACCAATAGGATGCGCCATACGCTCAAACACTGAGGACAGGCACCCTTTGGTAGGATTAGGCGTAATACGCCCGTATAAGGCAGACGTCCCTGTGTGGATATGGAGCTGATTGCGCGCCGTATTGGTGATGTCACGACGTCTTCGGGCCATGGCGGCGATTCGTGCTGAGGTGGGATGGTGGTTCCTGATTACATGCAACCTTCGAACATGTGGGGACCAACGCGGCTGCATCCGACTGCGCCCAGCAGCCAGTCGATAGTGTGGGGCCGTTAGCCAAATATATCGCACCGAAGCTGTTTGATACGATCGAGCCGTTGACATCGTGGGCGCGGATCTCGCGTTCTGGAAAGGAGAGTCCCGAGCTGCGGCCATCTCAGAGCAGCCGCGAATCATCACGATGATTCCTGCAGGCCACGAAAGCCCAAACCGACGATGGATGCTGCTGCGATAGGGGTGGACATGGTAGAGAAGGGGGTGCCTACGATGGACAAAGAGGGTTGATAGGAAGGGCGGGTTTTCCATCTGAAGGGAAGGCGGGGAAGTCGTGTCCCACCCTACCTTCTACAACATCAAAAGCATGAGAAGAAATATTAACGCATAGTCTACCTCAACCTTTCATGTTCACATCGACCCCTTCAAGAGTCGATGTAATAGCAATTGTCTTAATCTTGCTGCATTGCATTGAAGTGTGTACGTTGTTGACGGCATATGCCCTCGTGGAATCCATCTGCTGGCCCTTGACCGCCCAACAGCTTCTAAGCAAGTGCAGCATCAGTAACGATCTCTCTTGAAAACAAATCATCACCGTTATTGATTATTACACGACACTCTCACAGCTTTAACCCTGCTGGGCACCTTTTGCGCTATCACCGTAACGAATATAATCGCAGATGTGCTCTGCTTCATTGTTTTTGAAACAGCAACGAATCGTTATAGTAGTGTACAATTCGAAACATGGCCTCCTGTGTGGGTGGAGTGTACGTGATTGTTTCTTGAGTATTCCTGTCGCGATTGTAAATATGCTTGGTCGTTATCAGGACACTGCTAAGTCTGTGTCCTAGAACAGCAAAAGTATGCTGATTTGAACTCCCCTTTCGTGAGATGCTTCTTAGCTACCGGCGGCTGTAGCCTCTCTGGGCACATAGCTGTGCTGACGCGAGAAGTCTGTGGTCCAGGCAAGGATGCTTGTGCCAGTAAGCAACACGATCATTCGATATCACGACATTGTACGACATAGAAATGCCGAATATAGCAATTTGCATGAACCGATACCATAATGTCTTGAAATACGAAAAAGGGCTCGCATCGCGCTTTTCCTTCTGTGCTCGATGCAGGTATTCATCTGGAGGAGTTCACGCGCTCACTTCCACCACAGCCTGCTCACACAACTTCACATCCGATCTAGGTATACATGTCCTTCTTTTGCACTGCCTTCCCAAACAGCCGGCGTCCGGTGGAGCCGGGTTATGGCATCACAGGCGCCTGTGTCCAGCCTCAAGGACCTCTTCATGTACTCGCTTCTGATCTCGCTCCTACATTACAATACCCCATCTCAGCGTCATGAACACGAGCGAAAGATGCAAGAAGCATTAGTCACAAGCGTTCCCATCGTCGGCGTAGCTCGGCCACTAGAAGCGATCAATGTAGAGACGCAGTGACTCGCCCAGAAGACAAAAGCCACCGGCTTCTCCCGCAAGCACTGGAGAGACGAATCAATCACGAGCGCAGCACAAGCTGACTTCGATAACTCCATTTTGAGTACCTGGTCCTATCAACGAGATGTTCCGACGCAAAGAGGTTTGGGTTGATCTCGAGCACTATCACGCATGGTCTATACTTGTCGGACTACTATTTTGGACGGCGTAGAGACGGGGCCGGTCGTGTCCGAGCGGTATACTGCGCATTTTCTACCGCAGACGACGGCGGGGCATGTAAGGGCCTGCGGAATCATTGGCCTAACACCGGGAGCAGGCCGGACGGGTCGTTGAATCTGCGGGCGTGCAGCTATCCCGAAGGAAAGACGTCGAGCGTGAGGTCAAGTTAGAAGCAGACGCATGTTGTGGTCTAAGGCTTGTCGGTAGATCGGATGTGGCCGTACTGCACGAGCCTGACAGTATTTGATAAGCAGTGGCTCATTAGAAGAAACTGAAGCCATTCCACCAAGAGTAACCCAGCACAACCGCAGCGCTGAGAGCAGAGTATATGATGTCCATCTCGATGGTGCTCCACACCCACAGTGTAGCAATCGGAGGTGCCGTCTTCATGACGAAGAAGTATCCATGCTTGTTCCCCGAGCGTACGAGATAGCACCCTGCAGCTATCGCTCCGACGAAGAAGGCGAGATTGCGTAAAAGCGGGAAGCGGTTGGAGAACTCGACGTGGGTCAGGTAGACGAGGAGGAAGAAGATTGGTAAGGCAGTTCCTGCACGCTTGAAAATCTCACTCCAGATGACGTCTTCGCGATACTGGCTGTACACGAGAATGTCGACCGTGAGGTGCATGACGGCCATGCTGAGCGAGTATAGAACCCCTTCTGCCAAGGGACCCAGAGGTTCTTCGTCGTTGAACGGGCGCTCGCCCGCAGGCGTGTTGTCCTTATCAATGTTCCACCGCGGCTTCTTTCCATTCGCTATGTCTAGCTCACGTTGGCGTTCCTCGGCGAGCTCGAATAGCGTCTTTCCCTTGGGGCCGGAGCGGTCGGGGTGCTGGAGGATCATGTTGATGCCATCTTCATCGATCTCGTTCGACGGCTGGAAGGCGGACCCTGTGGTCGTGGCGTTGCGATTTGTACCTTTGCCGGCTGCGCGCCGCTCTTTACGGTTGCCTCCCATGGCGCTGGCTGTGTCGCGTGAGAGCTGTGCGGGGAGAGATGGAAAGGAAGGTGCGGCTCTGCGGCCAAAAGTTCGGGTCAGGGTCCAAGCTTCCCAAAGTGCATCATCGCTCCTTTCCCACCACCAACATCCCTCACAATTCTCAAGCTGCTATTCTCGCTTGATTGTGCCTCATAAGGGGTTGCTGACAAGATGAATTGGATTACCTGGGCCGTCGTACCCATCTTCATATTCGGCATGTGGCTCTACACTTCACAGCTTGCCCGGTCGTTTCCAACGTTACAAGGCAAACGGATCCTACTCCTGATTGCCCATCCGGATGATGAAGCCATGTTCTTCGCACCTACGCTATTGGCATTGACGCGTCCGGAGCTTGGTAACCACGTGAAAATCCTGTGTCTCAGCAGTGGTACGAGTCAGCAACGCTCTTTTGTGACCACCAACTGACAAGTCGCCTGCAGGTGATGCCGATGGGCTGGGCGAGGTCAGAAAGAAGGAGCTTGTCAAGAGCGGTTTGCAGCTCGGATTACGCTCAGCAGACGATATACTTGTCATAGAAGACACGTTTGTCTTCCCTTGTCGCCCTGTCCGCTCTTCACTAACGATGTGCAGCAACTTCCCAGATTCCATGACAGTGACATGGCATCCACGCTTGATTTCGAATCTTTTAACCACAACATTTGCCCCCAAGATGGCCTCTATCTCTTCAAAGCAAGCTCCACAGGCCAACATTGACGCTATCATCACATTTGATGCTCATGGTATCTCCTCGCATCCCAACCACATATCGCTGTACAATGGCGCGCACGCGTTCCTGAAAGCACTCATGCACCGTCACAGTGGCTGGGATTGCCCGATAAAGCTTTATACTTTGAGCACGACATCTATTTTGCGGAAATATCTTGCCATATTGGATGCTCCAGCTACAATGGTTGGCGCCGTGATCCGGAAAAAGGAGCTTGGTGGCTTTCCGACCCCTCTAGTGTTCGCTAGTTCACCGGTCGGGTACAGGACCGCACAAAAAGCTATGGCTACCGCGCATGAGAGCCAAATGAGATGGTTCCGGTGGGGTTGGATCACAGTCTCCCGCTACATGGTGCTAAACGATCTGAAGAAGGAGAAGACGTTGTAGCTTAGGTTTCTGAGCATCGTTAATTCGATGCCACCAACGATCAGATGAAGAAAGTTCGAACATGTCAGCAAGGACATGTGTTTCTAGGATGTAAATTGTCCTCAAGCTTTTCCCGCAGCCCTAGTATAGCGTACGATTGCGTCCTACATTCGTAGCGGAAAAGGGAAGCAAACTTGTGTTGAGGAGCACAAGGGCCAACTATACTTTCTCTGCTGATCAAACTAAAGTTTCAGCTCAACGACTGGTTGCGAGAAGGTGCTGTGTCACACTGTCGCGCATTCTCGCAGAGAAAATCCCACCAGTCCAAGATCACTCCACCGCTGTACATCAGCGCTTCTTCCGAGGGCGTCCAGATACATCCTCCATTACGCTGCTCGATATTGTGTCGAACCCAAGATGATGCCCTGCAGAACGCTTCGGTCCTAGTAAAGGCGTTCAGTTGTGATCCGCGCTTGCCGTGCTTTCGCGCACCATACCACTTGCCTGATCTCCTGACAGGCCACCCACGTAGAGACTTGGGAATAAATACAGACTTTGCTGAGATCACTTCACATCATAGCATCGCAAGCTCGCCCGTTCAACGATGGCTTCCACACCACTCTTGCGACTACCCGTGGAGATGCTTCGAAACGTCACGGACTACCTGGACATCCAAGACAAAGCTCGACTCGCCATGACGAATCGGTATCTCCGGTTTACGTTGCCAGCTCCAACCCAGTCTGATTTTCTCAGAGCCGAAGCAAGCGAGTGGGCCATATTGAAGCAGCTCTACACTTGCAGAGGCTGCATTCGTTTCCGCGGCCTGCATCAATTCGCTGACGATATGAGAAAAGGTGCACGCGCTCGTAGCGCATCGAATGCGCGTTCCAGGTTCTGTCTCGAGTGCGGGGTCGAACAAGGCTGGTATTCCGAAGGCGCGAAGATTGCAATCTATGGGAAGCCCGCTGTTTTAGGACGGCTTCGCAGCAGCTTCACCGATCACGGCGCCTCTGAAGCATCATGCGGCTCTCGAGCACTAGCGTGGACACCGTTGCAAAGACCGAAGCGCTCACAAGACGCTGACGACTACCGGGGCGAACGAGATGACGAGTGGGCTTATATGCCCAAATCACACGTTGGGATGAGACATGCGGAAGAGGAGTATGGGCTGTGGCTCGACATATAGCTGTCGAGGTTGAGCACTCAGATGTGTGTCGATCCGAAGATGTCTTTGCAGGAGAGCGCAGTAGACGGCAGCATCTTCTAGCGCGGCATCGTGCATCAAGTTACTGCAGGACGCACTTCACATATGTCGACTCGCATCACTTCCCACATAAGCACTGCCAACATCATTTTCCACCGTTTTCAGCGTCCACCGTGTTCAACGAGAAGTTCCATCTTGCGCCTTCAACAAACGTCTTATGCGCCAGGTCAAGAGCCTTTATCACTCGCTGCGTGTTTCTGGACCACGGCGTACTGCCTACGCACATATACATTGTTCCGATTGCTGGTATGTTCGTCGATTGTTTCTCGGTTTGTACAACGAGATCTTGCTTCTAGCTAGCACTACTTCGTTCGCTGTTCATCGTTCGCAAATCTACCACGTCACGTTGATATCGCACTTCACTTGTCATATTGCAGACTTAAGATTTAAGATGCTTCTACAGCTATCTATATGGGTAACCATATACTATGGCCTTTCAGAACCCTGACGGTACGCTCCTTGTGCAGCCTTTTTCTTTCTCGATCAGCGTCTGACCTTTCAATGCTTTGGTCCACAACATCCTCAGTCGTAATTTTCATCCTTTGCATCACGTACTCCATTTCATATCGCGCGGTTGCATGAGGCATGACCTCTCGAAACAGCAAAGGTTCTCATCGGACACCTTCACCAGATGTCCAACAACCCGCTCCTAGGCGCACCTCATGGATTCAACGAATCCGGCAGAGAGTGTCATCACCTATGCAGTGGGGATCATTCCGGCAGAACGCTCAAAGCAGGAATATCTCGAGGACGAATCCCACGAGGGGAGCAGTCCTTGGTGCAGTTTTCATCACCCTTGAGCGGAGAATCAACGACTAATGCGCCTCTGATCTTACGCATTGCGCAACTTGGCCGAAGGTTATCTACACCGATACAGAACCATCGACCTCATACAGCACCACCAAATCCGAGCTCAATCACCTTCCACCCAATCCGTTGGGAGTTGCGTATCGAAGGCACACGCAAATCGGCTGAATCATTGGCTGCTGAGGTCAAGCAGAAGTGTCCTTACGACCCCGCAGTGTTGCAGTCCTTTGACAAATTTGAGGCTTCTACCTCATTCTGCGGCTTGAGCTCAGCATGGCCATGGTCCGCTAAACGACAAATACCTACACCGTGCGATGACTGTCTTCAAGGCACCGATCGTGCGCACATTAACTTGAGTCCGAGTCAGTTATCCAAGGCTCGTTCGACGACGCAGCGGCGTAGAAGTTCCGCGCGTAATGTCAAGGTGGACGAAGTCCCTAATCGACCTGTCAAGGAAGTTCCCTCAGAGCTCCGTAACAGTCAACCACGCACTTCCCCAGTACCCAAGTCACAATGGCGAAAGTCCCTGCAAACCTCAAGCAACCGGAGCCTCTTACAGCGACCTCCCGAACGCATGGGACACAGGCCATCAACCTCCAGCGAAGCAACGTTAGCCCGCCTCAAAGAAGTCGTCCTCTCCACCCCAAGCCGTCCAAGCCGTCCGCACTCTCCGCCTCCCCATCTCCACCAACTCTCCCCCGATATCTCCTTCATCCACCGCCACGAAGTCGCCACCCACCAAGCCGCCATCCGCTCAGGGCGTCCCTCTCCCGTCCTCTCACACCAAGCCCGCGGCAGCAATCCCATAGATGTCATAGGTTACACCTTCCACCCCGGCCGTAGAGATTCGTCCTCCACTGCGCTGTACTCAAATTCTACCATACCAGGCGAGTATATTCCTCCTTCGCCGCGCGAGGTCCCCTCCCCTGCACGCGTGATGTCACCTTTTCGTCGAGAGGCTATTCGGCTGGATTCGGTTGCTAGACCAGTGCTGGTTCCCAGGCTGGACCAGCCGCCTTTTGTGCCGGCGCTGCCTGAGGGGACGGTGGTGAGGCCGTTGAGGGAATGGGGGAGGAGTACAAGTGCGCCGGAGAGCTGGGAAAGCGTGTTGAGGCATAGCGCCGTGTACAGGGCATGGCAAGAGGATTATAGTCCTAGGGTGCCGAGTCCTTTGCATGAGCAACATGGCCCGGACAGTTTCAGGACGGGAGAAAGCGAGGAAGACAATTGGAGTCATGGGACCACGCCGCTAGATGGGGTTGGACTCGTGAATGGCGTAACAAAAGAGCCGAGGATGAGAGGCGGTGGAGAAGATTACTTTTCGCTTCCTGTGAGAAGGGAGGCTCGGTTCGACCAGCATTGGTATGGATGGGACCATGATTGTGAGACTCACCCGGAAGAAGCTCCACACAGCGAACGATACCCCCTTCCCGAAGGCTACAACCTTGCCACCTGCATGAACCCTACAAGCGAAATTCCCCATCTCCGTGGTGGCGGGAACCAAAGTCGAGAACCGAAACGCATCCCAGCATCCCTATTCTACCTGGCGGGTGCTACAGGTCGAAAGCCTGAGGAAACCATCACGGTGGATGCGTGGAACAAGATGAAGCCGAAGAAGAGGATGGGTGGGCTGTTAGGCATGGCGGTCTTCGGCAACAAAGGTGGAAAACCGTATAATCCAGAGAAGAGGGACCAGGAGGTGCAGACGGAGCCGGAGCCTGAGCATCAGCCTCAGCCTCAGCCTGCTGTATCAGTTCAGGTGGACGTAGCGGCTGGTAATCAGTGAGTCATCCAGCTCACAGGCAATATGTAGTCTGACAAGTGGTCTAGCTCTCCAACTGTGGGCTCTATTCGTGCTGCGTCACCGTCTCCGGCACCCACTCTGCAGATGACTCCCGGTATGAATGAGGAGAACATCTCGAAAGATGCTCCTGCCTCTGCAGTAGACAACGTCCCCGAGCCAGTGCCAGATGCAGATGTAGGGGATTCCTCGAAGAATGCTCCTGAATCTGCCGAAGACAAAGGTAACACACCCGCATCAGAGCATTATACAAACTACCGTCCCGCGAACGCGTCTACAGAGCCAACACCCGAACACCCTGTGTCCGAAGACACGCCTCCTCCGCATACCAAGTTATCGTCCGCCCCGAGTCAGCCTCCTACTCCAGCCGCAGCCAATGCTACAGCGGATCCTTCAAATCCTACACCAGGCGATGCTTCACCCCCTTATCCGACTACGCCTCCCAACGTTGATGCCTCTGGAAAGAAGAATGATGTCAAAGCGGATGGTTCGCGGGTTCAGATGCCACCTACACCGGAGGAGCTAGTTGAAAAGGTTGTGGAGGAGATGAGAAGGAAAGGTCTGGTAGGATGATGCTGCTGCGACGATCTGAGAAGGAAGTGAAGGAGTGATGTGGATGGTGTAACTTTGCGGACTTGATGGAGTTGGTAGGCCTGGTGCCTGGAAGACAGGACTTGAAGCCGCACGATAACAATCTTTCGGTATCCGGATTGTAGTTCATTGCATGGGTATCATATTTTAGCAGGCTTCTCTCGTGCATCCACGTTTCCCACACGCCGGGGATCTTTGTGCCAGACTTCGTTGCTTCTCTTCCATGGTCGTCGTCCCTTCGCCTTATTACCCTTCTCTTCACACCTCCCTCCTTCAAAAAGGCTTCGCAACCTTCCTCGCCTCCCCCCTCCCCGTCCTCAGATCCTTAACCTCCCTCCAACTAACCGGTACCAGCACCTCTCCTCCCTCTCCCCGCGCCACAACAACCCCCAACTCATTCTTCGCAGTGCTCAAGTAATACCCTCCCTGATCCCCCAGACTAATCACCACCGCGCGAATCAGATCCCCGACCCGAAAGCTATCCTGCACAGTGACCTTATCCTTCTCCGTAGCCCTAATATCCTCACGGCGTATCTGCGCGGCGAACGGTGTGCTGCAGACGGCCGCGTCGGAAGATATGGACGTCGCGGCGGACGGCGCAATAACGAGGATTTCGGCGGAGGCGAAGCGCGCACCGAGACGGGTTACGCGTGCGAGGACTTGCGAGTCTACTTCGGGGAGGATGTTTCCGTTGTCTGAGGCTCCTGCTTCGCCTGGTCGGGATATTGAGAGGAGGGGGAGCCTTGTAGTAGTGGGGTTGAGGGAGGGACTGGAGGCGACGGTGCCGGCTATTGAGGCATAGACGGAGGAGTCATGGATGTGTGTTCCTGGTCCGGGTGCGTATTTGGATGCTGGGCCGAGGAGGGTGCCTGGGAGGGCGAGCGTTGGGAGGGCCATTGTGGTGGGGGTTTGGGGTGCGTTTAAGGTTGGTTTGGGACGATGTGGGTGGCGTTCAGGATTCGGTAGTCTATGGACGCGACGGAGGCGTGGTTCAATATGATAGAAAGCTATACGGTCATGCGTCGCATGTCAATTGGTGTGGTGGTGGGATTGGAACTTTTTGACCATGGGAGAGCTAGCTCGGCTAAAACTGCCAATCTTTGCACCTGCGTCATTCCCTGGAGGCTTCGCGCTCCCACGTGATGATAGCACCCCCGGGGCCTTAGCATCGCGTCAAGCGTTCTATGAAGGTCCATCGTGCGTGTAGGAATCAATTGAGCACGTTTGAAATACCAGACCAACCGAAGCGCGCGCTAGGGATACTGTCGCTCTGCGAATCTCTTTGCTTGAAGACACTACACTATACTTGTTTACAAGATCAATCAAGGGCGCTTCGTACACCTCCTCGTGATTACGGAAAGAACATAGACGCATTCCAGTGCCTCTACAGAAAACATGCGTTTTGCCGCTCCGGTTGACAACGCCGTTTGTGCAAATGCACGCAATACCAATAACAAGATTGCTCCGATCGCCGAGCCATGCAAGTCCTGCCTGTCTTCCCTTCTCAAACTAAAGTCGTGAAAAGCCATTCGTCGTTGGTAACATCGCACGTGGGACGGTGGAACGCCCCTTTCAGTCTATCCGTCGCCTGTAGGTCAGAGTGACGAAGTAATTAGACGGCTTGGTAGAGGAGGAGCGGCTCTCCAATGTTTTCTATCTCGGGAATGGTGCACTTGAGGTCGAATGCCTTGGAGAGGACAATCTTAAAGATCTGCGACAATGTTAGCGGCTGTCAATTAAAGACTCGATATGGTAAACAGTACCTTCTGCACGTTTATGCTGTGGCTGGTGCTGCTGAAGATGAGACTAGCCTTCATGGCTTTGGCGAAGCGTTTTGCCTGAATGTGTTAATTCCACGCCATAATGGAGTGCATGTATTGCTCACCTGGTTGGAAATCTCCTCCTGCTCCTCCCGAGGGAAGTTGACGAAATGATCGTACTTGGTGCCAACTAAGAATGGTATGGCGGTTTTGTTAAAGCCTCGCCCTTGACGATACCATTCCTTGATCGAATTCAACGTGCTCTTTCGCGTGAGATCGAACATGAAAAGTATCGCGACAGCGTCGTTACAGACAAGCGGTAGCATGTTCACGAACTCGCGCTGACCTCCGAGATCCCAAATCGAGAATGTGATCTCTGTGTTTCTGATGGATATAGTCTTCTCCATGAAGTTGACGCCTGCTTCAGTCAGTAAATGCCTTCTCCAGAACGCCACGGGGCAACCAACCTAGGGTTTGGATGTAGTCCTCGTCCCAGCTGCCCTCTACATATTTGACCATCAAACTGGTCTTGCCAATCTGTGCGTCGCCCACCATGCCGACCTTGATCACCACACTGGGATTCTTAGTCGCGTCCTGTTGCGAGCTCCGCTGGACCTGGTCCTGGCTGTACGACCTTGCATTGCCCTCTGAGTTCGAGTACCGTCCCAATTGCGATGTTGGTCTTGAATTGGGCTGCCCCATCTGTGTCTCCTTGCCGCTGTTGTAGTAGCCCTGCCGTGGCGGTGTGTCTGCGTCTGACGGCGTGTTGAAGCGCGAGTGGTAGCCCTCCCCACCAGGTCCACCGCTATATTGGTACGCCGTGTCTGAGTACGACGTCTGCGGCCGGTGGTGGTTATCGCTCGAGTAGCCGTTGTTGTAGCCATTGTTGCTCTGCTGAAAGTCGGGCAGCGGCGCGACGGTCGCGGCGGTGATGGTCGTGTTATTGCTGTCGTCAACGTCCATGGGCTGGTCCATGTGCTTCTGCGCCTCCTGGGCCTCTTCAGGCGCGGGCTCTTGCTGCATCTCCATGCCTGAGACTCTTGTGTGTCTTGACTCGAGCCGCGGGAGTGTCTCAGGTGGGCGAATAGAAGGATGTGTGAGATGCGGCTACAAGGCGCTGTGACGGCCCCGCCTGACGTGGGTGGTGGATCAGCAGCCGGCGCGTTGAAACGTGTAGACGAGTCCACGGTGCATGCTATTCCGGTGCCAGGACTGTGGATGCCAACAGGCGATCGCGAAACAGTGTATCGCCCAGGTGTCGTCTGTTGACGCCTCGGGCCCTGTTGCTTGTTGCTGCGTCTCCGTTGACAAGGGTGTGGCTGGCGAATCGAGGCCGTCGGTGGGGGGATGGCCTGCGCTGCTGGGCTGGTTTGATGGCACGGGCCAGCAGCCAAAAATTCCCCGCCGCAGCGCGAAACTTTTGGCAAGAAAAGTTGCAATTCGATTTTACACACAACGTCACAACATAATACTGCACAACATGGCCAAGAGACCCGCAGAGTCGGACGAGAAAGAGCTGGAGGCTGTCAAGAATGGCGACCGACCCATGGAAATCGACCAAAACGAAGCGGGGGAGTTCGAAGACGAATTTGAAGATGAATTCGAGAGCGAGGACGAGATATTTGAGGCCGGTGTAGACGGTAGGCCAGACGAAGAGAGGGAAGCAGAGGAGAAAGAACGTGCGTATTTGTATCGTCCGTACAGTGAGCCGCAACTTATTCAAGACAGACGCCATGGAGGTCGACCAAGGCACCTTCATACCCGGTCGACACAAGCTCTCTGCTGGAGAGACCCTCGCACCCGATCTATCCACATACGAGATGCTGCACACATTAGAAGCACCCTGGCCGTGTCTGTCCTGCGATATTGTGCCGGACAACCTTGGCTCCGAGCGAAAGACATACCCTGCGACCGTATACTCAGTGGCAGGTACGCAGGCAGCGCAAGGACGGGACAAGGAGAACCAGATCATGGTCATGAAAATGAGCAGCTTGTCGAGAATGGAGAAGGAGGGCGAAGACGAAGACGAGGAAGACTCAGATGACGAAGGCTCAGACCCCATCCTCGAGACGAAATCAATACCAATGACAAGCTGCACGAACCGGATACGCGTACATCAAGCACCACAGAGCACGTCAGCGAAACCAGCGACTACCCTCACGGCAGCCATGACCGAGTCAGGCCAGGTTCTGATTCACGACATCACACCTCACCTCACAGCCTTTGATACACCTGGCTCCACCATTACACCTGCACAAAATAAGCCTCTTAGCACGATAAGAGCACACAAAGCGAACGAGGGATATGCACTAGACTGGTCTCCGCTCGTACCTGAGGGCAAGCTTCTGACGGGCGACATCACAGGCAAGATCTTCACCACAACACGCACACAAGGCGGCGGCTTCGTCACTGACACGACGCCTTTTACGGGCCACGAAGGCACCGTGGAGGAGCTTCAATGGTCGCCCAGCGAGAAGACGGTCTTTGCATCTGCGGGCAACGACGGCACTGTCAAGATCTGGGACGCGCGCTCCAAGTCACGGAAACCCGCCGTCAGCGTACAGGTTTCCAATACCGATGTCAATGTCCTATCTTGGTCGAACCAGACAGCGCATCTTCTCGCATCGGGCGCCGATGACGGCGAATGGGCCGTCTGGGACCTCCGCCAGTGGAAGCCATCCACCTCACTCTCGTCAAACGCTAAACCCTCCCCTATCGCTAACTTCAATTTCCACAAGGAGCAGATTACGGCTGTTGAGTGGCATCCAACAGACAGCAGTATCGTGCTAGTGTGCTCTGGCGACAACACGCTAACACTATGGGACCTTGCGGTCGAGCTTGACGATGAAGAAAGCAGGGATACCGGTGGTGTCCCGGATGTGCCGCCGCAATTGCTATTTGTGCATTATATGGAGCAGGTCAAGGAGGCGCATTGGCATCCGCAGATTCCGGGTGCGGTCATGGCTACGGGTGGGTCCGGCTTTGGGTTAGTACAATTCTATCCGTGCATTGCAAGGACCTGACAGCTAACGGTGAAACAGTGTCTTCAAAACGATCAGTGTCTAGATATCCAATCTATTTGATGTCGCACAGCCGCGCGACAACAGCATTCTTCGGGCTATTCCCTCTCTTGTCTCAACGTTCCGCGCGCTTGCGCTGTATACCCTTTGTTTTGCGTGTTCACGTTCCTCATGCCTGCCCAAAGTGCACACGTGCCTTCCCAATCCGGTCTTAAAGAAAGCTCGGATGAACAAAAGCATTCAATGTTCTAGAACTGCTCTTCTTAAAAATAACATCTGCCTGCACGCTAAAGATCGCAGTCATATCCCACCACCATATCGATTACCGGAGCACATCAACCCCAAGCCATTCGCTATGTCTTTTATACAGCATCATCCGCAGCGAAGTCTGATTTCGCTTAGACGTAATGAAGAGTTATGGTACGCGGCCAATCCTGACTATCGTTCATTTGGATATCCGACCTCTCAGCCTTTTCACATGAACGACACAGTTACCTACATGCTCACCCTGCCCACCCCGCTTGTGTCCATCCCGTCAGTGCAGCCCAACCGGCGGGCGGTGACTTTCTTTGAAGCATTCCATCAAAATCAAGCGGTAGTTGCGGAAGAAGAAACCTCCGTGGTTAAATCTATCGAAGATTGTACATGGAGCACTGGAGGCGCAAGATGGTGGGTACAATGCGACACAAAGTGGAACGGCTACGTCGAGTATCCTGAGAGTTGCGAGAGGAGCAGCATCGCGCGGGAGGCGGAGCACCAAAACACATTAAGGCTGGGGAAAGAGCAAAAAAGCACGGAAAAGCGGTGAGCCGCATATGGATGTTGCAGAACCGAGCCAAAACCCGATGCCATGTCAACCTTTCAGTCCTTAAACGCCCTTCGAAAAGACTCTTTTCGATCTCCTGGCTGCGGTACGCGACCGAGCCGACTCAGAGCGTCCACTGCGTCATCGCCCCCCAATCAATACTCCCATCGTCCCCCGCCGCAAACTCCATCCCTTCAAATACATCTAACCCTGGCGCCGTCAAAAACTCAAGATTCAAATCCAGCTCCGTATCTGCCGTATTTGGCGTAAATTCCTCCGCCCTCGGTTCCAACACATGGTCCACAATCTTCGTAAAAGCCTTACACGCCTTCTTGCAAAGATTGTAATTAGCTTCTCCTGGCCGAGCGGAAGAAGATTCGAGGTGCTCTGCAGCTTCAAGGTGGGAGATCAGAACCGAAAGCATGCGTATCATTTCCGCGCGGGAGATGGAGGGTGGGAAGAGCGCGTTCGTGCGGTGTTGTTCTTGGAGGGCCGTGGCGAGGACGCTGGCGGAGGGGATACCGCATAGGATGACCTCTATGAGGAATTCCTTGTGGATGTCGTATAACCTGTCTCGTATTGTGCCGAGCGTGAGCGTCGTGCTCAGCAGCGAGGTCGACACGCGGAGTAGTTCAAGATTCGATGTAATCGGCGTCTGTCCCTGGTCCAGCAGTTTTCGTACGATGAACTCATTGTACCAGTGCGTTTGGTGCGCAATGACCAGCATGAGACACACGTACGGCGAGGCTACTTCGTTCCAGCAGTTGGGCCAGTAGCGCAGGTGTTGCGGGAAGTTGTTCCAAGATTCTTGGATGCGGTGGGATATATCCAGGAGCTGGCGTTCAACGTTCTCGTCTAATTTTGATAGGGCGACGTCAAGGATTTCCTCGCGGTAAGTGGCAGAGATGAAGCGCAGGCGGACCCAGCTTGTGCGCAGGTAGCGCTTCTCGGTATTCCATCCGTTTTCGTCGAGCGCGGCGATCGTGCGGGAGACTGTTTCTTCGTTGGCCATGATGTCGTTGTCGTCGAGGTCGAGGGGCAATTTCATGTCGGTGTGTCGTTTGCTCAGTCGGAGAGGTCGACCAAGGAATGTAGAGAGTGTTTTGTCTTGCAAGAAACACGTGCTGAAGGCTCTTCGACGCGTCTCTAGCATCCAGGTGGGAATGTTGGATACTGGTGGTTCCCTGTGGAGGCCGATGGCGTAAAGTTGAGACGCGAGCTCTCCGAAACGCCGCCACGATGGGGCACCGGAGAAGCCGGTTACCATGATGGTGAAGGAATAGTTTTCGTAGAGCATCCATATAGTTATATGATTGACGGGGCTTATCACATTGCAGAGAATAGTGCATGTCGTGCTGGCTCGGAGGAGCTCATCAATCAGTCGAGATTTTGAATTTGGGTTTGCTGGGTCGGCGAAGTGGTACGAACAGAGTCCGAAGGATAATGCCCTTCCTGCAGTGGCGAGGACAAAACCAAGTACTTCTAACCTTATATTGTCTCCTGAGCATATCTGGTGGAAGTCGCCTGCTTTCATATCGTCGGGTATCTCCAGGGGCCGGCTACTGTTGTCCAAGACTCTGGCGACTAGTCTGGGGTCGGGCACAGAGTGCAGGAGATTGAATCGGTCGACTATGGGTCCAAGGCCATTGATGAGATCGATCTCCAAGGGTAACGGCACTATGCATGTTTGTGCATATTGCTGAAGGATATTAATGACGTCCTGTATTATGGGATAATGTCGCAAGCATTTCAGCACCTCCGTGGTCATCTGAGCACGCATAAATTTGGTCAAAGGATGTTGGTGAGCCATCTCGTAATCGGAGCCATCCGATGCCATTGATGCTTCTCTATCAAGCACAATAGTATTAGCTTCATCTTTGGGCAGGATAGCAGTGTAACTCGTCGGCCCGAGGTAGCCTGGCTGGTTCGTAGTCATGGGGACGGCATCAGCGAATTTGTCGTTAACATAGAAAGAGGGAGCATCAGGTCCAGCGAGCGATTTAGAAATTCGTTTTCGCTTGGCGGGTCGAAGGACGTCTGGGGCATCTTTTGCGCGGCTACCGGCATCGTCTTCGGTGTTGCGCTTGGTGAGCGGAGCTGGGTGGTAGAAACATCGATCCGGTATTCCTGGCCTAGGATGAGCGCCGGCCTGGGGAGTTCAAAAATGTGACACCTACCACGTTGGATACAGCGGCTACATATCGGCGTTCCATGATCACATCTAGTCTTGTTCAATCTACCTGTGCAGTTTTAGCATTCGGTGCCTGACACTGATAAGCATGTTGCAAGACCTTGATTACTTACACGGCTCACAGGACGCCGGTTTCCCGTTGCGCCGATTAGAGTTCCTTCCAATGAATGTCAAAAATGAAATCAGGTACTCTGATCGTATGTACTCACATAAGATGCCTTTGTGTTGTACCGTGCGGTTGTTGGATGGTTCAATAAGGCAGGTGTTCCCCACTTTCGCATGCGGGTATATTCCGAAACCGTATCCCTACCTACTTGGGCCTGAGTCGACAAGGCCCGACAAGACTAGGAAATGAATCAAAATTCGTCTTCTTCCAATTTGGCAGGCAGCGCTGTGTACTTCGAAGGTTGCACAGGCTTGCTCGGAGGATTGATTTCGCGATCCGAGCTAGGGCGAAAGAGGAAGCCGCTTTTCGCTCCCATGGTAGCCGTGGACATCTCACCGTCACGTGTAGGGCGCATGTTCCGACTCGTTAACGACTGATCCTTGCGGGGTTGAAAGTGCCGAAATACGACCTCAGCACAATTTGTTCACATCTCCATTGTTGACATGGACAAAGCGAGAGCAACAGCCGCCTTTCGCCAGAGGCTGTACCAGACAGCGGCAACACCAGAACTGCGTACCTTCGTCGTCGATGATTCTGCACACAAATCTCCTTCGAGCGAGCCACGTAGCATTGAGTGGGCGCAATCCCACAAAGATAATTCCACCGAGCGAAGCTTTCTTGACCTCCCAAAAGAATTAAGGAACATTATATATGAATACGCCTTCGTAATATCTGGTGCGATCTTTATATATTGCTCAGACGCATACGCATCGCGCCCAGTGATAAGAGGAAAGATTGTGAAGTATAAGAATGAAGGGCCATCGGAACCGCAACGAGTGGACGGCGTAATACCGACGAGCCTTTTAGCAACATGTCGACAAATCTTCGCAGAGGGCGCTGAAGTGCTCTATGGCAGAAACGTATTCCGCTTGTACATGAGCAACGTTGATTTCGCTCCGATGTCATGTCATCTGGTGCGGCACGTTACGTTCACGATGGAGGCAGGCAGAGGAATATACAACGTCGACTTGGAGGTCATGGCGTATTGGTGGTAAGTCGAAGGCCCATTATGGAATATATTTATACTACGTCCTCACACAAGTATAGGCGGAGGGTATTCTGGCCTATCGTCATCGACATGAGCACGAAGCTTCTGGGTCGCTATCCGAACCTGGAGGCCTTAACGTTCCCGATCAAGTCCGATCAAGTAGGCGTAACATGGCGGCCAGCTTTCTTGGCTGCACAGCAAAAGACGAAGGAGCATCGAATTGCGTTCGCATCAAGATGGCTAGCGATTAACTGCCCCATGAAGGATGAACGGATTCGCCAGGTGCTGCATCTGGAGATCATGCCGTCGACCAGCCTCTCGAAAGAAGACTTCGAGGGTTCACGATTATACATTATGGATGAGGAAGACGAGTGGGATGGGGCTGAGCTTGCCGAGGCTTTTCAGGAAATGAAGAATTACTTGACGCGGCAAACTTGACCTGCGCATGCCCTATGAGGAAGGCATCTCTCAGTCTACCTGCTGGCGGTTTCCACACCAGCACCTACCTTCTTCATGACATGACGCTTCACTTCCTTTTAGCTTCTGTTTCTTTACACAATGAGCGTTGGTATCCGATTTGGCCAACACTTTCAGCAACACAGTCGTCAATCTTACAATTTACTTCCGCTATCCTCACGCAGACAATATGACCATCCACGACATTCTCGCCGGGATCGAAGAGATCAAGGCCGAGCTCAAGGAAGTGACATCACATCTCAAAAGCGTCGAGAAGCGGGTCGTACGTGTCGAGACCTTACTCCAACAACGCAACGATTCGGCGGTTTCTATACCTGCACCGTCAACACAAGGGCTCGCGCATGATGCTAGCGGTCGGAAAGACAGACCTCAGACGCAAGCCTCCTTGGACTTGATACCCGACGTGATTCCCCAGCCCACTCAATATCATTCGGCCGCCGAGTCGCAAGGTCATACGACCAGGTATGATCATAACGCAGGGTTCAGTCACAATTCCCGCACTGGTGGTTACCAGCCGCATCAAGCCCAACACAACCTCCCAGCCGAACTACCTGGAGAACCTGAATTTGTGGAGCCGCATGTGGGGGAGAACACATTGGCGCCGAATACAGTCAACTATCCTACTCTGCCACCCTCTCTCGCTGCGCCTCCTCCTGTAGAATCAGGACAATCCCGAAGGTTGCATTTACGTGAGTCAAATTAAACCATTTTTTTGCTCATGCTATTCGTGGAAGACTTACAACCCTGACCACACAGATCCTTCACTTCGAGGTGGGTGGGGTGACGAAGAAGCGGAGGAGATTCTCTTTGCAAGACTTGCCTCCACCTATTGCCCTTCGGACCTACGCCATTATTTCAGACCATTGGAGGAACATCTTGCAGCATTGACGAAACGACTGTCGTTAGTTGTACAACCTGGTGCCACATCGCCGCGACGGGAGCCTGTCGAGCCTGCCAACAATGCTCGACATCGTGAAGCAAGCCAAGCACCATGTTCTCCAAGCGATGAACCGACATTCCGGAAAAGCCCTCCGAAATCACGCTGTATCAATGCGAACTCTGGAAACTCGAGCGGAACACCTAGAAATACACGCCCAGTCTTTGGACTGCCGTCAACACCTAGTCGCCGCATCGTATCCTCCTTCGACGTCAGAAGCTCTCCATTCGCAATCTATAGCCATGAAAGTTCGCCCTTTCTCCAACTCGCGAAGAAATCGGATCCTGCAGGTGGCGCGATTTTCCCGCTCGCTTCACAGAAGATTTTGAGTGACGCGAGATCTGACTCAGGAAGAGACCAAAAAGCGTACACACGACCGTAAAGAAATAAGACACTTGAGCTGCTCTCCACATGCTCATACTACAATCAGATAGAGTCTGTTGTGGCTCTGTCACCTAGCTCCTTGAGGGATGTGGCTGCCTACGTCTTTCACTTTTCTTGCGGGTCCTGCGGTGAACGCAGCTTTTGTGGCAGTGAGCATTAGGGTAGAAATCAGAGTATTGTTGCTATACCAACATTACTCTTCACCCACTCCTAACCCATATGTTTTCCTTATTCTTTTACCTTGCTATATGATACTGCTTCACTGGTGGTTTCAGGCGCGAAGAGACATGTCTTATATAAAGATCGCGAGCTCCCGTAAAACCACGACCTGGACAACAACTTCTGCTTGCGCATTTCTAAGCTACACGATCTCAGCTATCCAGCATGGCCACCTGTTCCTCTTGCCTCAAAACCAAGTCTGAATGCTTGCAGGAGACCTGTCCTGATAGGCTCTCAGACTCCGACAGCGATGCCAGCGATGACAGCGAAGACGATATGGATGTCTATGATCCGATCCCTCCTAGTACCCTTCCTGGATTCGAAAGCGATCTTCAGTGCTTCAAAAAGACATTTCCGAGCCTGATTCGTGCGCTCAGGCGTGTAGAAGGAGAAGATTTCGATATGGGCTGGCTGGCGGGCTGTGTTCACGATGTGATCCTTTGCCTGTAAGTACCGTGTCCGTCTTGTAGTATGAAAGCCTACCTTAGTGCGGCTGCTAATCCGCGTCCCAACACGTAGAACCCTTCACTTGACCGACAATCATGACAAATTTCCGCAGAGTCAGTCACACCTACTCACGTCAGCTCTCAAAGAGCGGTACTGTCGTCCAAGCGATGAGTGGGAGATCCCACCACCGAAAAAGGCTGTTTCATGGATCAAGCCAGAGGAGCTGCTCAGCTTCTTTGACATGATACATGAAGAGGTCGAGGTGAAGCATTTGTCCCGCCCAGCAGTCCCTCTCACGGATGAGCAGGTCGAGGTAAAAGTCATGGCAAAGGAAGAAATCTTCGGCACCATGCTGGACAACGCGATCAAGGAGATGCAAGGATTGGGCGGGGTCGATGAGGAAGATCAACCCCACGAAGAACTCCTTCTTGTGCGATGGGGTTGGATGTGTGGTAAGTCGACCATAGATCTCGCACAGTGCGGCTCGGCCAGTTACTGACACGCCGTACGCAGCTCGTGAAGGCAAATGGACATATCCATACTGGGTCTACGGTCCAGCAGATGTTCACGGTCCCGTACAACTCGAACCAGATCCCACACCCACAGAGTACAAGTCAACTGGTGAGCCGGTACCAATGAATGCATTCAGCCTTCCGTATCAAGGCCCATACCCCGCTCAAGGCACGTGCCTCATCTGCATGAACGAATTCGCCGACAACCATCGTGAGCTTGTCGTTTCACGGTGCTCGACCGGTCATTTGTTCCACGGTCACTGCCTGAACTTCTGGGTTAACGACTCGGCTATGGACAATGCCAACATGTGCCCGCATGACCGTGAGCGGCTTTGCAACGCACGACCGAGGATCCATCCAGGTGAGCTGTCGGACGAATCTGACGCGGATGAGTCTGACGAGGATGACGATATCGACATGACGGACGTATCGGACCAAGAGGACTCAGATGTGGACGCCGAAGGGACAGACGACGAGGAATGCGACAGAAACTTTTTACAAGAAGAGGAAGATATCGTGAACCGTGCCGAGGAAATTGACTACGCAATCTTTCTTCGAGACCAGGCGACTGGACAGGAAGCTGCGTGAGCCTTCAACGATTCGGCCATTGCGCTCGCAACCTCTTCCTCTGGACGCGCTCGCTGATCTTGGTTATCTTTTTCTGGACTGATAGGAAGACCTTAATGCTGGGGTTATTGCCTCTGGATGCGTCGGTCTCTCCGTTCTTTACCTCTTTCTCTATCGTTAGCTGAAAAGGGGGACGCGGCTAGCTGGTGTTATGCTTTCATAAAGGGACGCAGATTTTGATGCTAGCCTTGAGCTTCATGCTGTCTTAGGCGCCCTCTGGTCTTGTGCCATTTATTTTACCCTTGCTTTCTATGGTTTCATGAGGTAAAGCAAACATTAACGATACAATTGAACATTTGCTTTTGATTCGTTCTCCCTGCAATACTTCGTACGACGTACCCCACCACAATCCCGCAGGCAGCTGCCCCACACCCCACGCGCGCCCTCTGTTCAAGAATTACAAGGTTGCACGATATTATCTGGCTTCCTCAGTACCTGAACACTGGCTTGTCATCTTCTCTGGTTACCAGCGCTTCAGGTATGCCGATTAGTGAACCTTTGCTACTGACCTTCGTAGGGTAAGCGTTAGTAAACACCGCGCTAGCCACAATTACGAAAGAGGACGGCCATTGCCGCCAATGTAAAGGACGATCACGGTAGGTATACTTGAGTAATCGAGTATATTCATGCGAGATTCATAGTCCATGTGTGTGGGACGTTGAATAAGCCAAAGAGCGAAAGAGCGAGCGGAGTGGGCGTGCGAGACAATCCAAGTACAAAAAGGTGTTGAAGGGGTGCGCAATCACCATCAACAAGCTTCGAAAGCTGATCACGACTTTACCCATGAGTGATTCCAGCTACGCTATAACACCATGACTCAAAAAGAGGCCGTCCTACTCACAGGTGCAACTGGCAACGTCGGTGCCGTGATCCTCGAACACCTTCTTCAAACCACACCACACAATGTAAACATCGTCCTGCGAAATGCTACGAAGCAAATCCCGCTCTTCCGGGAAAGGTTTCCGTCAGAGATCTCCACAGGCCGCCTTACGTTCACGTCCATTCCAGACATGACCATCCCAGAGGCCTTCGACGCCGCAGCAGCTTCCGCAACCACAGTCATCCACTGCGCTACTCCTGTCGGGAGCGACAGCGATTGGGTCAAAGACATGATCGACCCGACGTGGACCATCGACCACTCCATCCTCACAGCAGCCCGGAAGTCTCCCGCCGTAAGACGCGTCATCATCTGCGGCACACTTCTACAGGCTTTGGGCCCCTACAACCTCTTTGACCCATCGGCAACTATCACTGATGTGTCGTACAATAGCATGACCTTCGAAGAAGCGAAGGACGGACCTTGGCGAAACGCATACATGTACTCGAAGACAAATGCTGAGAGGAAGACGTGGGCATGGTACGAGGAGAACGGTGGTAAAGAAGGTACAAAATTTGACATTGTGATGTTGTTGCCGCCGATGATTACGGGGAGGAGTCCGCAGGTTGGATATAAACCTAGTGCTGGGCCCGGTGGGATTGGGAGTATAGGCCGCGCTTTGCTTGTGAGTAGGACGGCAGAGGATATGGATGCTACGTTCCCTATGTTCTTGTGAGTACAGGAAGTGTGATGTAAGGAGTGTGTGCTGATATCGTGTAGGGATACAGATGATGTAGCACGCGCGCACGTGCTGGCACTGGAGCAGGAGAAAGTGCCTGGGAATCATAGATACCTTCTCGCTTCTCACGAGGGGGTGAATCTACGAAGCGTTGTCGCGAGGATGAAGAAAGAGTATCCGGAGGTAGCTGATAGGCTGCCTGACGTGCAGGTCGATGAAGAGGGATACGAAAGCAGGCGGGCCAAACTGGCGAAGATCGATACGAGCAAGAGTGACACGATTTTCGGAACGGAGTGGAAGACCGCGTATGATAGTATTAAGGAGATCGTGCTGGATGCAGTGCGGTGGGAAAAGGACGATAAAATAAAAGAAGAGCAGAAGTTAAAGGATAGATAATGCTGACCAGCTCACTGGTACTGAGCTAGTTTCTTAGACTGTATCTGTATGTACGTTAAACCCGGTAGCGGACGTTCAGCATACGCAGAGACTTTGAGGATATTCGTGTGTTTCTCCCTGAATTCTTCTTGGCCTTGTTTTGTCTGACCTTCACAACGATGAGACATGATGAAGGAATGTTTGCGCACGTGATGTGAAACACCCGGGCCCCGGCCCTTCTCGAAGGTTGGTGGTCTGACTAGCGAGATTTGCACGCCAGTGAATGTCAGCCACACGCCAAGCTTAAATAGGCTGCACCCTAGAGATCCCTGCATGTGCAGTGGCGTTCGAACGCGTAGCCTGTAGGAAACCGAGATCGAAGGTCACATTTTACGTGGACTTCTCGTGGCTGATCGGAGGCCGGCCGCGACTGCCTACTTTCCTCCACCACCCCTCCTTCGCTCCTGCATTTCTTACCCAAGCCGCTCTTTTCCTACGGGACCCTGCAGCAGCGCGCATCCGCATCACGCATCACGCATCACGGACCCGCGCCCCGTATGCTCACACGACTCACTCCCACGCATTCTTTCCGTATTCCTCCGCGGTCATGTTCGGCGTGAAGCCTCCCAAGGTCAAGACGCGCACCGTAGCCGTGCCTGTCAGGAAGGCGCCCAACCCCGCTAAACCCGCGCAATCCAACGGCCACGCGATCGGGAGAAGTGGTGCGACGGCGGCGGCCCCCGTAAACCGGTATAAATTATCGTCCCCGCCGCGGACCAAGGCGACGACAGCGCACGCGAGCGCGAGCAATGGGCGCAAGTCGGTGACGGTCAAGAGTGTGCGCAAGCGCAAGGTCGAGACATATACGCCGCTGAGTAGCGACGACGACAGCAGCGACGATGACTCCTCGGCGGACGGGCGGAAGCGACAGAAGATGAGCAGTAGCATGGAGCCCACGGGCATCAATCGGTGCCTGGAGCCCGACCACAACCGGCGCATACGATTACCGTCACCAGAGCCTAGAGGCGCGCAAGTAGATGGCAACACATCGATAAAGCGGGAGAATGGTGCGCCAGTAAAGCAAGAGAATGGGACCTCGATCAAGCAGGAGAATGGCGTGTCCGTGAAGCAGGAAAATGGCGTGTCGGCAAAGCAGGAGAACGGCACATGCATAAAGCAGGAGATTGATACACCCATGAAGCCCGAACAAGCATCGGAAACAAAGCGAGAGAAGGGCGCCGCGCCGGCGAAAGGAAAAAGGAGCAGCGAGGCCGCAATGATCCATGGTCGGGGCATCTGTAGACGATTTGCAACGGACTACAAGCCCGCCTTCCCAGGTACAGATGAGCCACCCGTGGTACATCTGCAATATCCCAGCCCCTCGGCACCTGAACGTTTCCAATTGTCTTTGCCGAAGGACGCTAGCAACTTCAACCCTCTCGAGGATATATACTACGCGATCGAGGAGATCGTGCAGCACTATCTACCTGCCGACCTGTCCACCGAGCTGTCTTCCGAAGCCGATGGGACTGTCCGCCTGCTCAAGCGTGCCGCCTTCAAGAAACAGCCTGAGGAGTTCAGCCGTATCGTGGAAAAGTTCAATGCGACGATCAAGAAGAAAGTCGACGACGGGACCATAGCCAGTGTTCTTGACTCTAAGCATGCGATACCTCTGGGACTTGTCAAATGCATCCTGGCACAGGTCTACTGGCGCACCGTCTCCCCGTATGCTTACCTTCTCAAACGGGTAAAAGGAAAGGAGACTACATACGGCGAACTCCTCCCGCCATTCGTACATGCTATCTTCCAACAGACCGGGCTCAACTCTCGTTCTGTTTTCGTCGATCTCGGCTCTGGTGTTGGCAATGTGGTGCTGCAGTCTGCATTGCAGACGGGCGCCGAGTCCCACGGCATCGAGATCATGGACACGCCCGCTGAGTATGCGACTGACCAGGCCAATGAATTGCGCCTCCGCTCCAAACTCTGGAACATCAACCTTGGCCCCATTACTTTGCTCCACGGCGATTTCCTCGAATCACCGCAAATCGACGATTTGCTGCGCCGCGTGGACGTGGTACTTGTCAACAACAAAGTCTTCCCGTCGAAGCTGAACAACCAACTCCTTGACAAATTCCTTGATCTGAGGCTTGGCTGCAAAGTTGTGAGCTTGGCGAGCTTCGGCGGAGGCGGCAACAAGCAAGGCGTGCGGAACGAGAATAGCATCGCCAATCTGTTCGACGAGGAGCGGTACGACTCAGGCACGGGTAGTGTCAGCTGGGCGAGTGAGAGCGTTGAGTACTTCATCATGACGAAAGTACGCTAAGACACTGCTTTCCTAGATTGCAATTACGAGTACTACATCATGAAGAAGGCGCGATGTTTCCCACCAAAGCTACAGAAGAGAAAAAGGTTGATGAGGGGCACGAGGAAGCGACGTCCGGAGACCCTGGACGAACTTATGGAACAGGGCGCTGCGGCCGAGAAGAAGTTGAGCTTGAGCTTGGTCAGCCAGTTGAAACTATGGTTCGAGGACGATCCTGCTCTGTGCAACGTCGGACCCACTGCAGGTATGCTTTTTGCTCCTCATTGGTGTATATATCGCAGGGACAATTTCTTGGATGGTGGTGCTTAGCGCATTGATATCCAGATGGCATCTTGGGCGCTTCATTCTGTTGCATACTTCATCTGGACCTCGGTCGTTTTGCGATTGCGAAGCGTAGTCCAGCATATTAGGTGGGCTTGTTGGGTTGGGATTGGCCTCTGAGGAGAAATGGTGTATCAATACCCTGGGTGCATACATACATAGTTGTTGTAAGAATGGACATAAGACACATCATCACTGCTGTCCTGCTGTTTTGTTCGTCTTCAAGATTTCTGTGTCGACTTCATGGACTATGCGCCGTCTTCAACACTCCTTGTCCACCGCACTTCTTCTACATAACAAGACAAAATCATCTCGCGTACCAAGCTTTACGTTCCTTTATAGCTTACAAGTCTTCCCACCACACTCGGTCATCGTGTGTACATACCGTAACTTCCCACTCTCAAGTCGGAACTCATGTGAATCAGCCGCATTCATCTATCACCGTTAGTCACAAGATTCGAATCCCATCTGAAGACCAAACGGCAACACGACCTCAGCGCGTCCAATCATCCAAAACAGCAAAAAGAAACACAAACTCACCATATGCTCCCACACACAAAAGACGCTCACACTCCCCATCTCCTCATCAATAACATACCTCCTCCTCGTATTCGGCGCCTGATTATGATTACTCGGAATCCCAGGCTGACAGCTATCATTCGCCATTCCCTTCCCCGTATACGCGCTGCCCTCAAGCCTCACGCACGGCGTCCCCCACGGCACCTTCTCATGTGCATGCGCATCGCTCCACATATCGAGGTAGGCATCTCCCGCAGCTTGTATGACTTCTCTGCTCGACTGCGCCGACGCTGGAAGCGGCGTCCACCCCGGGTCCTCGGCCTTCACGTACTCGAGCGTCTTTGTCGCGTTGAAGAGCCACGAGCCGGTTGTGCTGGCGATGGTGTCGATGCTGGAGACTTTGCCGTCTGCGCCGTGGCGGATTTGCGTGCCGATAACGTAAGGGCCGGTGGCGGCGATGAGCTCGGTGTAGGTGGCGCAGGTGACGAGGTCGTAGTTTGTGCGGCGGTGATCGATGGTGAGCTTTTTTGAGAGGACGCTAGATGTGGTGGAAATGTTCTTGTTGTTTTCGGTGTAGAGCCATGGAGTGGCCAGCATGGGCTGCAGTGGGGTGAGAGAACCCGCTGTTTGGGCTGCGATGTAGGCGTCTGCGGCTTGGGTAAGGATAGTGCGATCGCATGCTGCTTGAGCAAGTGGAGCCGCGCTGGAAGCAGATGCTAGGAAGCCGATGAGGAGATAGTTTTTGATTGAAGGAACCATTGTCTGGTTTGATGTGCACTTTTCGAGGGTTGATCTGGCTGTTCTGAAACTTGAGATTACTCATGGTAATGATATATGTCAGTATTTCAAGAACACCCCAAAGGATCGCTCAACCCGATTTGATGTGGTAAAGTGCCGTAATTGATCTATATTGAACCGGGTCTTCTCAAGAACGCTTCGTTGGCGGCAAAATAGCGACCCCACATGGAGGGCAATGAAGCTCCAAAATGCCCAAGCTGGGAGCTTTGACAATACATAAGAGTTGATCAGGCAAGCTGAGTATTCCAGAGTGTTTGTTAACGTGCTGTAGCCGCAGTTGGCCGATGGATTAGCTCAGAGACTTCGAAAAAACCAAATCTGCAGCAAGCCTACGCGCGGATCAGACATGTGAACCGATACATTGAAGCCCTTCGTACCATCGGAAGTTTTTTCGAGCATTGAAGCAATAGTGCTATCTTTCTGTATAGTACTGACCCAAGAACAGTGCGTGAGCACTTTAAGTCTGAACATACCTGTCGCTGACAAACAGCGTCGCTACAATAGCTCGTGGGCAGCGGCCAACATCAATTGATGCAAAGCAGACCCTACATCTCCTAGGTTCTCATCAGGCGTCACCTCTCGATCGAGACTCGAATCCCTTATCCACACCTCGTTTCCGTCTTTACGCCATCCTTGACCTCTCTCTTGCAATGACTCGATGTACTCTTCCACTTCTTTAGCTACCTCTGTCTCCCCACAGTCCTTGCTCACGAACCTCGCTCCATCACTAAGCTCTTGTGTACCCAGCAGTCCAGCCATGCCACTATAACACCCGTTCCACTCCAACCATAGGTCCGAGGCCTGTGCCCTTCCCAGCTTCTTGGGTGTATCAAGGAGATCATTCTCCGGACCTGGTGCGAGTTGGACTTGGATCTCGCGTAGCATTGGTATTTTCTGCAGGGCGCGGATAACCGTGTTCATGTTTGTGCTGAACGGGAACACACCAATAAAGGAGAAGCTCGTAATGTTACAGCAATCTTGAACTTCTTTCGCCAGGCGGAGGAGGGTCAGGTAAAGCATCTTCGGTGATTGTTTAAGATGATACTCATATGTGCTGTAGGCTGCGATCGAGGAGCCTTCATTGTAGCCTAGATGCGTCCAAGGCTTGCGATGGACGAGCGCGTTGTCCCAAGGTCGGCATC
This sequence comes from Didymosphaeria variabile, assembly GCF_027946475.1. Taxonomy (NCBI): domain Eukaryota; kingdom Fungi; phylum Ascomycota; class Dothideomycetes; order Pleosporales; family Didymosphaeriaceae; genus Didymosphaeria; species Didymosphaeria variabile. Next base: position 4,027,806 of record NW_026611622.1, on the reverse strand, counting down.
CGTGATTCCGATGTGCGGTACGGTGTGGGTCTTTTTGGGAGAATTCGATGTAGTGCATCTTCATGTCGAAAGCCCACGTGTCAGAACTGAGCATATGTGCGTCGAGAAGTGCGGAGAGCGAACTCGGCGGTGCAGCTACCACAACGCGAATTGGGTCCAGGTTAGAGAATACTTGGTCCCATATTTCGTGCACAGCACGAGCTAAAGGTGCATCTGCCGTGGATACGTGCCGAAGCTGGTATTCCTTATCTGTGTGGACCACGATGTTTCTAATGTATTTCTTGAGGTCATACTGCCGCATAAATCGCAGGAAGCCGGCAAAGCTCTTAGTAAGATGCGGAAACCACAGGATATGCGGTACGTTCTTCAGGATATGGTCGTCTTCCTCTACACGACAAAGATTGATTAGGACGTCATCGAATGCTTGGTCGAACGCAGAGCCCGTGCCGGTTGCTTTGAATTTGCTCATCATGCGTGTGTATATTTGAAACTCATGGGCGCTCAACTTGGTGAGCTGACCTTGCATGTTGTCGAGAATTCTAGCATCGATTGGTACCCATTGCGGATCTGGATCCAGAGAAAGCCTTGAGTAACGGAAAAGGATAGGTAACAGGATCTTCCTCCATCGCCACGAAACTTGTGAAAGATTTTTGAGCGGCGTCTCGACCGAGTAAGTCAATCTCACTGTCGGTTCATGAGAGAATTTGGTGACAGAGGGCGCTTCGATATCCAGATATGAAGCGATTGATATGAGTAGTTCATTCGGTAGTCTTTCCATGGTCCTCAATCTGGATACCGCCACTAATCTGCTGGCTCAGCGGTTCGTAGCGATTTGCGATATGGATTGCACGGTACGACACAGAGTATGGATGAATTAGAACACGAGTGTAGTAACCATCCGTACAGAGTAGAAGGGCTGAGGTTGCGGAGGGGTGCGGCAGCTTTGAGGTCGATGGACGCTAACTTTCTGAGACGGGATGACGACACTTGGCAGCGAATTACTAGATAGGAAAGCTCGCGCATTGGAGAAGCTGCATTCCACTTGTGATTTTGCGAATGCTGCGTACTAGGCCATACTACTGCATGTTTCGCTGCCTTGTTTTTACGGGCATTTCGAGGACTATGTCATCTAGAATCCTGAGCGTACAGCGCCTTCGAGCCACGCTACGCCAGCTACAACGCCATCTACAATCCTAACCCTATTTCCATCGTCTTTGCCGAGCTCTTCCACGCAAGCCTCTCTCACCATTGTATCCATACCAGCCATGCCGGCACAGCCGAGACAGATTGCGCCGACCTTGCCCTTCTTCAAGAGCCTCTTCACCGCATCTTTCATCCGTTTACGCACCTCCTCCACCGGCGCGTCATGCAAATCCGTCGCAGTTAAACCCGTGGTCTCCACACCAGCGAACCGTTTGCCCGCGTCCGATCCAGTGCCCAGAAAGTCCACAACAGCTTCTGACAATATCTTCTCCCAGACCTTGCCTGTACTCACGATGCCAAATTTCTCATCTGGGTGAATGATCTGTAAACTCGTGCTCACGCTCGCTTCGAAGATGCCGGTGACCGCTTTGCGACCAGACTTCACAGCCTTCTGCTCCTTCAATATCGGCACGAGAGGATGCTTGGAGTAGCACGCCACGAGGAAGCCATCGTGCTGGCTGAGCACCTTCTCTAGCTCCGGTAAGCAATGCTTGACGCTCTCGGCGGCATCGTCTTCGTCATTGATGCTTTTCGGTCCCGATGGGGCAGTGAAGTACTCATGAGCGGTCTACTAGCTGTCGTTAGTTGCTGCAGAGCTGCGGTGAGTGGTGTTGATGAACATCTTTGAATCCGAGCAGTTCGACAAGCGGCTTGAGCGCGTCGGTCATCGACTTGGTCGAGTTCGGCTGGATGATGAGGATTGATCGCATCTTTGTGTATCTTGACTGACGATACTCTCCCATTGAAAATGTGGTGTATAGTTTTTGGTGGGGGTGGGGCCGAGTGCGTGCTCACTGAGTCACCTGTTTGGCCTGACGTCACGCAACACTAAATCGTTGAGCTCTAGAGCTATCAACGACCAGAATCTTTGAGACTGTATTATAGGGTAGACGTTGAATCTAACTTTAACATTGGGGCAGAAAGCTGTTGAGAGAGCACCTTGATTTGATTGGCTTGCAATTGAACCATATAGGACCCTGCATGTGCTTATAGCTCAGCGCTGGCGACAAAAGCTCGAGCCATAGTCCTCCTCAAGTATGTGCCAATGTGCAATGCTGCCCTGAAGTCATCGTATCATTGTGTCACCGTGCCTCCTCGTCTGCTGAACGCCTTCGCCGAATTCGGGTATTAGGATGCAATAGGTAAAGTGAAGAATCAAACGCCGGCTACAATAAGTCAGACTGTGTTCTGCGATCTTGATGGTATTCGAACATACAAAGTCGTAGAGTCGTCAGAGGTGATTGCAACCTTAGCGGAAGCAAGAGAAGCGGCCGCAACTGATGCGGAAAGGAGCACGACGCGCGCCGTGCTTGTCAACCACGACACCACCGCCTAGGTATGCTTAGTACAGCCTGCGATCCTTTACAAGCTTCAGTTACTTACCACCGTGGCGGCCGCCGAAGTGCTTTGTCCACATAAGAGGCATGGTGTTTTGTAGTGGGTTGAAAGTGTGAAGTAGTAAGGTTGGCTGTTTGTTATTTGCGAGGTAGATGGTCGAATGTGAGGAGGTAACGTGAAAGGGCTGAGGGGATTATATAGCGGCTGCGTGTCTGCCCGAGGGAAACAAGCATGTGTTTGTTGGGTCCCTTGGCCGACCTCATCGGCCAAGATCGTGCCTGCTTCAGGTGGACATGCACCGCCACAGGTGTGGCGTCACCACAATATTGAAACGGCCAGTGACGTCACGCTAATCAAAGGAGGTGTCAAGATCCTGGTGTTGTACTGTAGTAGCGGCCTTTGACCTGTGATCACGGACTGGGTGCATGTAATGAGGTGGCTGGAAAGTGGGAGTTCCGCAATTCACTCAGATAGGTTGCATGTCAGCTCTAGTGTCGACCCAACATTGGTACAGAGACATAGGTAGAAGACAAAAGCGTGTCATGTTGTTTCGTGTGAGTTGTAATTCAAGAAAGCCCTTCAATAACATCGCGGCTCATCATCGGTCGTCACGTCGTACCCCAGAAATCGGCAGAATCGGCATCATGGACTCGAACTCCTTGGCTTCGCAACGTATGGGGAGTGTCGACACGTTTTTCAGCATTTCAAGTCGCTCTTAGCAAAAGTGAGAGTACTGCAAGACAATGTGGGAGAGGTACACCGACGGGATAGATGGCACTGAAAACCTTTCAAGGAGAACGTGCTTGAAATCGCCTCAGAAAAGAGAAAGGAAATTATAGAAGTCTGGTCCTCCAGAATTCCGATGGACGATGATGACCGAAGCATTGAGAGGATATCATTGCGCCAATGACCCAGATCCAGCCACTATTTACTCGTACATATGGTCCCTTTCTCGTTGTGAGCCCATTCATATATTCCCATGCAAAGCTCGAACCGGAATGTATCAAACAGATGCCTTAGCCTCCCCGTAGGTGTCGCTTCAGCAGTTACGAATCCTTCGTAGCGAAAAAGCGCATGTTCGTCGATGCAAAAGTCCGTTCTCGTCGTACTTCGATTACCGCCCGAAGCCACTTTGTTGGCCTTGTGCCATAGCAGCGTTCTGCTCCTGGAACCGGTCGCCTAGGCGCTGTGAACCCTTCATGTGCTTGTCGACGCATTTCATGACGCAACCTTCTTCCCGCGAGGTGAGCGACTTGCTCTCGAAGCCGTTGACGCAGTTATCGAAACATTGCTGCACGAGGTTGGAGTACATCTGGCAGTAACATCAGCACCAATCCCGTGGGTGGAAATCTTAATAGAGAAGGGGAAGGCGTACGTTCATGAATTCCTTCATTTGCTTCTTCTCCATGCGGTTCTGCAGCTCGCGCTGCTCGGCGGACGAGAGGCTAGTCACAATTAGCAGCGTCCAGAGATTGGGTGAGTCCAACGTACGAATCCATAGTGCAGTGGATGGGACGAAATGAATAGTTGGTTGTCGATGGAAGTTGTTGGTTATGTGAGTTGCGACCGCGTAGTGACGGGAGGTGTCTTTGGAGCTTTCCCCAGCCAATTTTTTGAGGAAGGAGCTAGGGCCGTAAGCTGCACTCTCCTGCGGAGCTAGCCTTTACAGCTCTCCGAAAGCTCCACAGCTATTTCTCGTTAACGAACGTTTTCCGTACCTTGTAGCTGGTGAGATTTCAAGCCAAGTTCCATGGTAGCCTACGTCACGGGTGCCCGGCTTCAAAAGCCATGATACGGCCCCATTCGTGCCGCCCGCGTTTTACCTTGCACATGCTAGCGGACACGACTGGGCGAGAAAGCTGCTCGACCCAAAACATCCTGGGAGAGAGGAAGTCCGCTTGTGTACTGTAGGCGGTAATCATGTATGGTCACGTCTTGATCTTCCTTGAGCATTCGTCGTGAACAAATGAAATCTAGCCACCCCAGAAGCAGCTGGCCAAGGCGCCACTCCTTACCTGTGAAGGTCAAGCAAGCGAGACTGCCCACGTAGATCTAATTAGATTCGTCTATACTCCATACATACTACTCGCTGATCGTGTGGCTGTGGCTGACCTTGACTGACGCACTCGCATGAGAGAGCAGTGAGCAGGCCAGTCGAGGTGCCGCCTTGTTATAAACCGCCAAGCCAAGACAACTGCATCCTACGTCGTCAGTCCAACATCGGCTGGCACGCTCACACTGCGGCCCTCGTCCCTGCATGCCCTATCGTCTCAGACGGCCCAGCCCGCCCCGTCACGCTTCCACGCCTGTTCGTGTGCCACCGCCCGTCTTGTACGCCGCGTTGCGCTCGCGAGATCCGTCTGCTCTGCCGTCCATAGTCATCTCCGAACCGTTGCTCTCGCGCCAGCACACCGCGCCCGCCCACGCAGAGTCCGACCACGCTCCCTTACTACCTACCGCTCACACGCGATAGCTACATTGCTCACTCACTTGTCGCTCAAGAGCGCGTTCCTAGCTGCTGCCCGCGACGTCTGCCCCCCGCCGTCCTCATTACCGCCCAAGATTGCCCGACGCGCCCGCAACACGCTGCGCTTCTTGTAGTCGGCGACAGCCCGTTTGAGAGTTGCGCAGCTCTTCGCCGTCGCCCACCATGCCTAACGGCGTGCACAATCACCACGGCGCTTTTGCGACGCCTCGAGTGCGCAATGGGGAGCCCCAACCCGCCCCGGCGACGCCCATCGAGCCTGGCTCTGCGAAGCGTGACCTCACATCATGGTGGAAACAGTTCAGTAAACGTAGCGTGAAGAAGGAAGAGGAAAAAGGTACGCAATGCCTACGCAGCTTGAATAACCGTTTACGGGTACTACTGTGTAACCGGTTTCCTCGCGACAGGTAACTCTGATAGCTGCCTGGTATCTCCCTACGGCTACCTTACCTATAGGCGCTGACACGTTCCGTTGCAGAGCCTGAAGTACCCCGCGGCATCTTTGGCGTACCTCTCATTACTAGCATACCTTATGCGAATGTTGCGATTTCACTCTTCAATGAGAGTGGTGAAAGCTACATTTACGGATATGTCCCCATTGTCGTCGCTAAGTGCGGCGTCTTTTTGAAAGAAAAAGGTTTGCGCCCGTGGCCACCAGTCAACGATCATCCTAACTCGTGTGTAGCTACCGATGTAGAGGGCATATTCCGTCTGGCCGGTTCTGAGAAAAGAATCAAGGAACTCAAGGCTCAGTTCGACACTCCACCACGCTGGGGCAAAGGTCTCGATTGGTCGGGCTACACTGTGCACGATGCTGCAAACATCCTTCGACGGTACTTCAATCAACTGCCCGAGCCTATCATTCCTCTACAGTACTACGACTCCTTTCGCCAACCTCTACGTGGGCACCAGGCAGAAGCTGTTGGCCAGATCGAAGGTCAGGCTCCTTCTATGGGGGGGTTTGATCCCGATGCTGCTGTTCGCGTATACCAGCAGCTGATCAAGGAACTTCCCTCCTTGAATCGTCAGCTTCTCCTCTACATCCTCGACCTGCTTGCTGTTTTTGCTGCAAAGTCTGATGTGAACAAAATGACCACGTCGAATTTGGCTGCTATCTTTCAACCAGGCATTCTCTCCCATCCTCAACACGACATGTCTCCTCAGGACTATCGGCTCAGCCAGGATGTTCTTATCTTCCTTATTGATAACCAGGATCATTTCTTGATAGGTATGGAGGGTACCGCTGTCGATGAGGGCACCGTCAAGCATATCGAGAGTGGGCCTTCGACCCCGCAAGCTAGAACTCCAACCACCCCTGGTCGAAACAAGTCGGGTCTCGGACGGTCAGCTTCGGCTGCGTCAAGTGCTGGAGCAGAGAGTCTGCGCAAGTTCGGAGGAGTGCGAAGAAATGTTTCGACATCGTCGAGACAATCGCGGCATTCAGGGGCTGTACCCAGTCCAACAACGCCTGCGTTCACTTCCGGCTCAGGTGTCCATCGCAGCAATACACTTCCCTCTAGATCACCGGCTCTCACAGCGTCGCGTTTTCCAAGAGAAAGAGGATCTGATCCTCCCACGCCCGCGACAGAAGAACCAAAGTCTCAACTGCCAGCGGTCACACCTGAAATGCCGACACCGGTGGCCACACCTCTGGAAGGACCCCCGAAGCACATCGACTTACCTACAAGGGAGTATACTCTGCCTATACAGCCCGTACAAGAGTCTGTCCAAACTGCGCCCAGAGCTCAGACGTTCCCGGTGGAAAAGCTGGACGTTGTCAAACCTCAGCCATCACTACAAACCGAGCCTGTGATACCAGCCCTTCCCACGCCGGCTTATGAGATACCTGGGGCTTTCCCGCTTCCATCTCCTGGCTTGATTCCGCCCACGCCTGATGCTGTCACGCCTGTTGCTGCGTCAGAAGCAGCCAATATTTTGGGGGCACCAGCTCCGCAGACGTTACAACGCAGTCCTCACGCTACGCCAAAGCACGAAAAGTCCGAGTTCATGGAAGGAGCGGTGGACTCCGGGCCTCCTGCTGAACCTTCGTCAGTGGTCCGAACTTTCACGCAGATCTTGTCCGGTACTAAAGCGTCACCGGCCGGTGATGAAAAGCAACCAGGACGTAAACCGAACAAACTGCAAAAGAAGCGTATCACCAGTGCAAATCCTAGCGCACACAGCTCTACTCATTCGCTGACTGGGTCGCAATTTGGTTTTGATGGACTACCCTCTCCACTGCCCCAAGCCGCATTTCCGCCACCGCTACCGGGTGCCTCGAAAGAGGCATTGCAGTCCACCAACTTCGACACAGTATCTTCACGTCACTCCGGCGCGACTCTGAAACCGACCATGTCGCCTTCGGCGTCCTTTAGATCTCATTCAACTGCGACCGAGTACTCCGAAGCCGAACAGTTGGAGGAGCCACCGAAGGAAGAGAAGGAGAAGCGATCCTTCTGGAAACATACGCGCGGTGGCAGCAAAGCGACGCCAACTGCGAGCCAAACAGATCTACATGGGTCAGTTCCAGGAGGCGACAAGAGCATGAGCTCTTTCGGAAGCAGCTCCGGATGGGGCGGTGGGGGACGAAGAAGTTTGCAGTATGATTCTCATCAAAACTCGGATCTTTCTGTTCCATACGGAGAGTCCAAGGAAGCCGCCGAGAAGAAGAAGAGCGGACCCTTAGCCTGGCTCGATAGGAAACGACAGGAACACGACGAACGTAAAGACAGGAAGAGTCGGGCTAAAAGTCCACCAGGAAGCTCGTCTGAGCTAGCGATGCCCATTGGCTTGTTGAGTCCCAAAGGTGAATCCGCTCCCAGGGGTCGGTCTATGGATATGCAAAGGAACAACGGCAACCATGAGCCGAAAACGGATATCAGCAGGAACAATGCAAGCCAGGACTCAAGTGATGTCACGCCTACTGGTACAAGTCCAAAGCCTCTGACTAGTACGCCACCGGCATTACAGCCCGCAAAGCAGCCTCCGCAGCCGTATTCGCAGTCACAGTCGCCTCCACAAGCGCCGCCGCAAGAGGAGCATACGCAAGCGGAGCAGCAGCAACAAGAGTCACAGACTGCACAAGCACCGCAACCCGCGGAACAAGGGCCACAGCAGCAGCCTGCTTCGGAAACCGCTGCTCCTCAGCCCCCTGTTGATACTCCTCAGAGCCAACCTCGCAGACCGTCACCCAATAAGAGCGGGCTTTACCCTCTGGATGCAGATCTAGAGAAGAACGCGTAGGTTCAGGATGCGCTGATTGAGTGACTACTCAGGTTGTATTTTCCGCGGAAGGCGAGCGGTCTTGTACTCGCAGAATACTGTGATGATGTTGGGGGTTTCTTGGTTATATAGGTTTGGTTTGGTTGGCTTGGAAGGATAGCCTTTCTTTATTTTGGTCCGCTGCCTAGTCGCCAGCCTGGGCTACAGGTCTCGTGTTTGATTTTGAGTAGAGTGAGTGTGCCATGTGTGGTCTGCGACGAAGGTAGGGGATGGAAGGAATGTGAAGGGTTGGAGGGAGGTGTAATATAATCTCTTTCATTTCTCAGCGTTGCTTCCTCAAAGTCAAGACATCAGAGAGAGAGAATCAAGTCGCATCACGGTCGAGCTTGTGAGGGCACATCATCTCTCATATGCAAGTCGCGGTTTACACGCGGACCGTATAAGACGGGCTCTAGGCGTGAAGGTATTATGTACCCATTTACTGCGTTAGGTGCGCGGTGCACCTGCGGTAAGACGTCGGTGGTGAGGGGTGACGAATCGATACTCCAGCTTCGCTCCTCTGGCCGTAAGCTGCTGGCACTGCGTACAAGTGCACACATAACATGATCTGACCTCTGCATGCCCAGCATCCTCATCGCCTATTGTAACGTTGATGCTCTCCCACGATTATCAGATGCAAAACGGATGGACTATCGAAACGCGTTGCAGGTCCCAGACTAGAGGCCGCGACAAAGCCATGTCTGGTACAGCAATCCAGGCGATTGGACGACCCTGCGTCAGTGCAAGTGTGTGGCGACTGCCCAACGCCAGTCTCTATCTAAATATATCTCATCAAACACTTGTACTGTGTATGGCGGGCAACCGATGGGATGCAAGTGCCAGCGAATAGTGCCCGTACGCTAGAGGAAGGCGACGAGACGTGGTGACGGTGGTGAGAGGCTGGACGGTCCAACACGCGCCAATCCTTTCTTCTCTAGTCAGCACTCCACCGCGGTTGATGTGCCGCTAGACTTGATGCCCGCATGCATGCGCTGGGGATGTTTCGAATCACTTGTGGGTCGCTTCTCCAAACTGTTTTGAACCTTCTCAATTCCCACCGAGAAAGCAGTCCACGACAGTGAAGAAGCTCAATCAAGGCATACGACGATGATGTCAGATTCGACGAGAAAGTGGATATCGATATCTCGACTGTTGGCCCCGGCACGTCCTTTTTGTGTGCCGAGCTCCCAAGACGATCCACACATGACGTTCTGGATGGTGCGCGCAGGGATCGTCGCGCCGCCGATACGAGCGCGAGCTCGCTTCACGAAGTCGTCGTCAAACGCAGGGATGCATGCATACTGACGAGCTGGGGTATTGTCCAGTTTCAGAATGTCGCGACGTCGATGAAATGTCACGAATAATAGCATGCTTGTGATATTGAATGGGATTTGTAAGACAGGGAGCTATGCCATGGTTGGGTAAATGCTGCCTGGAAAGTCGTGATTTGAGCAGGTGGAGTTTGTGATCAAGACATTTGGGTCTAGCTTGGACGTCTTGCAGGACCGGAGCGGACGCAGTCGACGGCGGAAGGAGTCGAATGGGAATTATTGGGGTGGTGATAGGATAGCTCGGCGGAGAGGTGCGTGCGGAGGGGAGCTAGCGAGCTGCAACAAAGCTGTTCGTGTTTGGCCGAGCATAAGCTTGCCTGCCGTCGAGCCCGTTCCCTCGCCACTTCTCTAATCCACTGTCCCGGGTGCTTTTTCTCTGATCATCACTCGTCTTTTCTGTCTTCACTCTGCACATTCGTTGTTGCGATCACCATACCGTCGTTCGACTTCAATCGCTTAGGAACTATCTTGGTGTTGCACAGCAGGACGCAGCACGGGTTTTCTTTTGGGGATCCGCGGATAACCAGGTAAGCCACCATAGGTCCCTGAACTTCTGTGTAAGCGGAACTACCTCCGACACCTGCCTCAACACAGCTGGCGCCGCCAGCTTCAGCTGCCTGATGAAGCACTTATGCCTTGCCTGGGCCCAGCATGGGCGTTCAATGCTTCATTGCCTTCACACTGCCAATGCCTTGCTAACATCAATCAAGTAAATAGCTTCTCTCGCTTCTCGTATACTCGCAACGAAGGCGTACATTCGCTCAGCCCGCCATCAGCCTCATAATGCGCTCTTTCCGCCAGCTCGCTCTCCTCGGCCTACCGCTGCTCGGTGGAGTTGTAGCCAACGAACCTGCTTCGCCGTCTCCCACCAAAGGACAGGCCCAGAACGCCGTCCAGGCCATCTACGCGAACGCCAATGAAGCTTTCCAGGACCTGCTCAATGCTCTACCCGAGGAGTCTCTGCACGTAGCCTTGAATTCCCTCCACCACTACCGCGAGGGCGTTTTCGAGTCGAATAAACGTGGCGTGGAGCACATTCACCAAGACAACCCGCCGCTCGCTACCAAGCTCATTGTCGCCGCCGTAAACGACCTCAAGAAGAGACAAGCACCTGCATCCAACAATGGAACAGCTCCCACCACGCAGAGCGAGCAGCCCCAGAGCACAGATACGCCTCAGAGCACGCAAGCCCCGTCCGAGAGCAGCCAAGCTCCACCGGAAAGCAGCCAGGCATCCGAGAGCTCTCAAGACCAGCCGCAAAGCACTGGCGCCCCCGAGAGCTCCAATGCCCCAGCATCGCAGAGCAGTGCCGCTCCCCCAGAGAGCTCCGCCGTCGTCATCCCCGTCTCTGTGACCACAACCGACTCCGATGGCCGCACGACGGTAGCAACCTCCGAAATTCTATCCCGCCCCACAGCCTCCATCGCCGTCCCCGTGACCCGGACCAACTCCCAGGGCTCCACCGAAGTCGCCACCGAAACCAAGCCCGCCGTCGTCTTCTCGACCACTGACAGCGCCGGTCAGGCCATTGTGACAACCTCCGCGGTCGACTTTGCGCCCACAAAGGGCCAGGTGCTGACGACGACGAATGCAGAGGGCAGCACGTTCTTGACCACGTACACGCCCGGCAGCGGACGCGTGAGCAGTATTGTGCTGCTTACTACGACGGGTGCGGATGGCCAGCAGAGCGTGGTGACGAGCTATACTTACGTGGACCCGGCGGCGCAGGCAACGGAAGGGAGCTCTGATGAGCCTGGCAGCACCGCGAAGCCCAGTCTGCAGAAGGGTGCGGCGGCGGCGGGATATCGCGTTGTGGACGCTGCTGTGCTGGGTGGCGCTGCGCTGGCGTGGTTCATATGAGCGCTGTCCACCCCCATCCATTACATTTCGCGAAGAACACGAGGAAGAAGCAAAAGATAACGATGTCACGACTCTCCGTCATCCACGCTCCTTGCGACACGACACATTTCGCTTCAAGCTCGGTGTACAAATTTTTGCAACAACATAGAACTGTCCTTATCTGATCATTAGCGCTTGCATTGGGAAAATGGGTTTTGCTTTTCGGATGCATAGTACATGGAGTCTTTGGCTCATATCGGTCCTTTGGATTGTTTATATAATACATACCCCCGGTCCTTTTACAGGTACATATTGGAAGGTCGGCATTGGAACGAAGTAGGTTGGGAAAAGGAAGGAACCAAGAACCTGATGCTGAATGCGAAGGATAATTTGATCGAGTCTGGAAGACGAAATGGGGAAGTTGAATTAGTCCACGGTGCAGTGGACAGCTGCTAGCTGTATGATCTAGTTGGCCAGAATGAAGCATAGTAAAAAGCTGATCAATTACATTGACATGCGTGTATGGAATTGATGTGGGTTTGCGCGTCTTCACACACAACTTCAAGTGTTGATTCACCGACTGACCTGTCAAGGGACTCGTTGCCCTTCCACAAATCATCTTTATCGATTCCCCGATGATTGAAAGGTTCTCAATGGCTTGATCATTCCCACGACTGTAATGGCACCTGAGTTCCTAGAGAAAGACTCATTACACGTCGCGGTAATTGGAGCACGTGCTTTCAAACACAATGACATCGTCAACAGAGCCAACAATTCCAAGCTTCTATCTACCAAGATGGACATCGCACTATATCCCGACGAAGACGCTACCGACGAACATGGAGGCTTTTACAAACTTCAACGGTCAAAGCGCGTATCTACCGCTAACCTGAAGTCACTGACTAAGAGGCAAGGAGATCCAGGAAGCGATAACCTCTTGTGTTCGCCGGTCGAGGAAAAGTTCACCACCAATCTGGATATCCTAGAAGAAATGTCCGAGCCTGATACTCCAAGGTCAGAAGGCGAGACTCGCGAACCCAGCACTGCTGGACCCGCTGCTCAAGCTGACGCACCCGTACAATCACCAGCTAGGAGCGAACCGTACTCATCTCTAACCCACCGCATATCCCAGTCTCAGGATCGTCTCAATCGTCTATTGGAGGAGCTCGACCGCACAACCAAGCGGTTCCTCCCCCACGCTGGATTTACGAGCAACATCGTCGACAGCCTTAGACCGCACTTCAAGTCCATGAATCACATCGCCTCGCACCTCGAACCGCCCACCGACAAATGGTCCGCTTTCGTGCACTATATCGCATGGCTCGGCGTAGATTCGTCCCTCAAGGAAGCGGACCGTGCAAGGGCAGGAGCTATCGCTCAGCTGGGGTATGCACTAGATCGCTGGCAGCCGAAGCCTTCTGGGCCGGGGAGGTGGGCGGCTAGGATGCAGCAAGCGTGCAATGTGTGGCAGGATACACTGCATGATTTACAATGTTGCAGCTTCAGGGATGGGGACGGCGAAACACTGGATCCTAAAGAGAGAGAAGAGCTAAGCAAGGTTGTGGGGATGGAGGACTTGGCGAGGGCGTTGTGTGTCCATGCGATGCGGTTTGGGGATAAGTGGGAGGATAATCGGAGGAGGTATATTGAGGGGGAGGAGGATGTTGGAGGTGGTGATGGGCTTGAGGGGGGACGCGGAGAGCTGGTTGACATTCGTGAGAAGCATTCGACCGATTCGTTCACTTCTGCGAGAAGTCATCTCAAGAACCCAGAAGCAATCAGCAAGGCGCACGTGGAGCACGAACTCACAGAAGAGAACCTGCGTGCACTCAGCAGAAGATACTGTTCTATGCCAAGTCTCAATCCTGTCGAGGAGTGGGTAGTAAACTTACCGCGCCGCATTCCAAAGCAAGGGCCAGGATCTCAAGCAGTTGTTCCGCTTGTAGATACACCGTCGAGCAATCTGACCGAATCGACTATCTCGCAGGTCAGAACTAAAACATCCAAGGCTACGCATCCTTACAACGAGCAAGGAGAGTTTCCATCAGAGGCTCCGTTGCCGTCTCAAAGCTGCGAACGGTCTTCAAGAACCACCATTCGAGCGGACATACACGATCGAAGTGCTGCGGGAGAGGCGCCACCATCTACTTCATCCGCTAAACAGTGGAAACTAATAGCCCTCTCAAGACCTCTCACAGTCCGTGGCTCAGGATTGCCCACTCCCGATTCCAGCCAGAGTTGGCAGCAAGCCAGCTCCGAAGGTACCTCGACAAAGGCCTCAAGCAAAGCGAAACAAATGTGGCAGCATCTCAAAAGATACGTAAAAGAGCACCACGAGAGCGCCAACGCCACGGTCGCGGCGCACTACGGACAGGGCTCATTGGGATTGCAACCGGACACGAACGCTACTCAGGTTGAAGAGATCAAGGAAGAAGGTCAAGATTACGTTGCCCGGCACGCCCATGGCTCAGAGGCCAATTCATCCGCAACTGATTTTCCCCTACTAGTAGGCTCGATCCCACCCCGTCCACCACGCCCACGACCTCCGTCTACCGCTTTTTCAGACCTGCAATCTTACAGGAGCGATTTGTCAGATTCTTATGACTCTGTTGTTGATGAGTACGGTCCTGTTACTATACCTCCACGTGCGCTTTCGACTGCGGACCTCTTCGCGGAACTGAAGTGGGACAGTAGCTCCTTTGCAGAGTCACTTTACGACGCTCAAGAACACAGTCCTATTTCCGGGGGACAATTTGTGCAAGTGCGAGACTCGCAGGGAGGCCTGGTACACTCGGTCAAGGATGATGCATCCGTTCTGCAAACCTCGCATGGAATGCTAAGCGTAGATCCGGGAAGTGTGGGAGGTAGCAAGTGGACGGCCCCTTCTGTGTGGAATCGTTCGCCTCCGCGTTCGCTTTCTGGTACATCGCCTGCTGAAGAAATCACTGACATCCAGGAACGGGAAAGGATCGATGAAGAGAAGAAGGAAAGGAAAGAAGACAAGAGGCAAAAGTACGCTGAGTTGATGGAGCGGAGGTTGGTGGCGCATGGGCTTCTCGCGAAGGAGAGGTAGGGATGGTGTGGAGAGATATGCAAGGGGGTCAATGATGTGGCGGGAGAGGGACTTCGTTCGATAGGATCGTTACTGGTGACTGGGACGTTGTTTTCGTGATTGGGTCTTGAAGTTGTGATAGCCTCTTGAGTTTGTCGTAAAATGAACTTGGAGGCTCTTGAACTGTCCTAGAAACTGTGTGTGGTGTCGAGATTAAGGTCGGCTACTACCTTAGCTTGCATGGTAGACCGATTATAGCATCATGTATCGTAGGGTACCTCGATCTACATCGATTTTCTGAAGCTGTGACCTCATAGTGTATGGCCAATGTTCAGAATCACGTGAGAGGCTTTTTCTGCGCTCATCAACTTCGATATCACGGGATTACATCAAGCGTGGTGTTGGAAGTTGGCGGGTGGAGGTGGAATTAAATCGACGGCGCTAAAAGAAGAGCTCGGACCACCCTGCAGCTGTCGTCTTTTTGAACGACAGCTACATTGCCATCGCCATCGCCATCCCGCCGGCCACCTCGCACACCTCCACCCATCACCATGGCCGGAATTCCACAATCCATCTTTCGCTGGGCCGTCCCCGGCGCCATCGCCATCAGCTTCGCGCAAGCCTCCATTTACGATGTTAAGGGCGGAACTCGCGCCGTCATCTTCGACAGGTTATCCGGTGTGAAGGAAACTGTGGTTAACGAGGGCACACATTTCTTGGTTCCGTGGCTGCAGAGGGCGATCGTCTACGATGTGAGGACGCGACCGAGGAATATTTCGACGACAACGGGTAGCAAGGACTTGCAGATGGTTACTCTCACTCTGAGGGTGCTGCACCGTCCGGAGGTCAAGATGCTGCCAAAGATCTACCAGGTGCGTTCCCACCATCCCTGTAGAATTTCCTACAGTCCAAAAACAACAGGCGCCAGCAGCTGCTTGAGGTATCAATGATAGTATACAATACTAACCGATCCCAGAACCTCGGTCAAGACTACGACGAGCGTGTGCTCCCTTCCATCGGAAACGAAGTCCTGAAAGCCATTGTTGCTCAGTTCGATGCCGCCGAGCTCATCACCCAGCGAGAGGCCGTCTCGAACCGCATCCGAAACGACCTCCTCAAGCGCGCTGGCGAATTCAACATCGCGCTCGAAGATGTATCCATCACGCACATGACCTTCGGAAAAGAGTTTACCAAGGCTGTTGAGGAGAAGCAGATTGCGCAGCAAGAGGCGGAGCGTGCACGGTTCGTTGTTGAAAAGGCAGAGCAAGAAAGGCAAGCGAACGTCATCCGCGCAGAGGGTGAAGCCGAGGCCGCCGACACCATCAGCAAGGCTGTCGCGAAGAGCGGTGATGGCTTAATCATGATCCGAAGAATCGAGACACAGAAGGACATTGCACAGATGCTGGCAAGAAACCCGAACATTTCGTATCTGCCAAATGGCGGTGCAGGTGGGGAGGGCAAGTCGGGCGGGAGCTTCCTCTTGGGCTTGAGGGGTTAAGAGATTGCTGAGGGTCATACTGGATGATTACTGAAAAATGTTCATGGCCAGCGACATTTGGCGCATGCTGTATAATACTACTTGTGGGCATGATATATTCACTGTAACGTAGGGAATCAGACTCCTCTTTCGTCTCTATTCATTATCGTGTCTCCAACCCGTATACACTTGGTGACCTCACAACTACGATTTCGCAGATGAGAGCACCTCACTGTGACGTCACGTGGCCATTCACCGACTCTCTAATTGTGTTCCACAACAGATGAGCTACAAATATACAGATGGTTTACCACTTCTGATCGCTTCTGTTCGGTTCTAATACCAAGTGCTCCGCGGATCACCAACTTTCAGCTCGTCGAAGTGTCCGCGGAGAGCTACAGGTGCGCCACGATAACCTCCCTGATATCCACTTCACAATTATATCAGATATATGTACTGGCAACCAAACGGCATTTTTGCTTTGTAGGACTCACCGCAAGCAACGGTTTTTAATGCCGAAGTGTCACTCCAAATTCTATCGCTAAGAAGCCGAACTGCTCACTCAACCCTACGTCCACATTGGCTAGATCAAACAACAATATTGGACCTGCGCACCATGACTGATATCAATCCCGACTGCGACACCGTCCAGAAGCCGCTCAACTTGACTGGAGCATGTTACTGCCGCAACCTCAAGTACCTCTTGATACTAGAAGACAAAAAAGATGCTCGGACTACGCTGTGCCATTGCGTAAATTGCAAGAAGGCATTCGGCGGCGCCTTCGGACTGACCGCTAAAGTGCCGATTCAGGCATTCCGGTATGACAGTGCGAGTGGGAAACCAACGGTACGTCGTGGCGATAACCCTCCCTTAACTGAGGATATGTGAAGATGCTAATTCTGAAAGCTTTATAGATCCACGCCGCAGATAACGGATCAGGATCGACCGTTTATCGGGAGTTTTGCGGCAAGTGTGGGAGCTATGTGTGCGAATATGGGGTATGTCTTCCACCGTTCGGTGCGTTAGATGACTCGGAAACGTATTTGACAACTACCAGGAGCAAGCGAAAGATACGTTTCGCTATGTAGTCGTCGGCTCGCTGGATGAGGCGTCTGCGTTGCCGCCTCAGGGCGAGTTCTTCTGCTCGCAGCGGGAGGAGTGGATGCCGGTGATTCCAGGTAAGCTGGCTCAGTTCCATAAGCGATGACAAGGTACGCACGTCTGGAATTGTGGGCTTTCAGTTTGTGTTGTGATACCCAGGAGTAGAAAGGGAGGGGCTTTCGAGTTGTGCTGTTACCCTTTTAAAGGAAAAGGCTGATGGGCATAGGCACTTTACAGCAACGGAAGATCAAAGAGTGAAGTTAAATGTGGGCTTTACTTTGAAGTCTTGCTCAATGACTCGTTTCGGATGAACTGATTTACACGTGTCGATTTCCTCTACTTCACCATGTATCGTCAAAACTTTTGGCGCTTCGTATTACCCCAAGGTAAGCGATACAGTCTCCAGGCTTTCGATCCAGTGCTACATTCACGTTACCTCCCTTTTCCGCACCACCATCGTCCAACAGCCGCTCTCCAACACGCCTTAGCCTTTCTCCAGAACTTTGTACCCTCAGCATCATATCCGAAGCCCATCGTCCGCTCATTGCTCCGTACTATTGCAGGCGTTGGTCCTGAAAGAATTCTATTGGGCAAGAATGTCGTACTGCCATATCTAGGGACAAGTTTGAGCTTATGTTCTCTCAACTCCTCCGTCCTTCTATCGCCATGGTATCTGACTTGCAGTGATACAGGGAGACGGCCTGTCTCTTGAACGAGAAAGGCAGAGTACCAACATGGCGCGCCGCAGCCGCACACACACGGCGACATCAACGCGGGATCAATGCCAGGATACCGCTCGGTTAGGTTTCCCTCCAGGGCGATAGGTATCTGTAGTTCGTGCAGCGTGGCAATGTGCGCACATTCGGAATCTTCTTCTTGAGGCCACTGAACGCTCCACTTCTCGCCCTTTTGCCACATGTACACCCGCCCGTTGAGCACATCGTTGAGCATTGCATGCAGCCACTGCGGCACGAACAACGGTCTTCCTCTTTGACAGATCCTAGGGTCTCGATCGTGTATAAGACTATGATCAAGGGTTCGATCTTTAAACATGCGGATCTCGAGGTGTGCAAGGGATGGTAAGAGTAGTAGAGAATGCGTAACGTATAGCGCGTAATGCATGAAAGTGTACGGTGTTGCGGCTGGAATTTCATATGCCAGACGGGAAATCGAATTAGACAGCAATTCAGGGAGTGGCGATGTAAGGCGCAAGAAACCGAGATACGTGGCTGCTCCATCCAGCTTTGATATAGTGAAGGCGTGGTTGCTGTAGGCAAAGAGTGCGGCATCGAGATAGATCTTGCGGCATGTGGACAGTAAGGATAGAGGGTGCGGAGTCTTCTTCGCAACGTCTCCCGCGTCTTCTTTCCAAACGCTCTCGCTCAGCAGTCCATTCGAAGTCTTAACCGGCTGCTTCACGTCTTCCCCTGCTTCTGTGATCGCGCCAGAATCTTCCCACAAATATGCATATATCACGATCCGTACCTCAGCCGGCAATCTGCCTGCGAGATGGCTCTGCTCTTGCCTGTGCACCTCATTGCCTTTCCACCTCTTGTGCGTCGCTCGAGGCACTTTCTGCACCTTGATCTGCCCTATTTTCTGTGCATCTGTATGTCGAATAATTGCACCGTCAGGCATCCTTGTACAATGTTAGCAGTGATTCGATCCGTCATCAAAATCTCCGGCATATTCCATCGAAGTTCTCCCAATGCACGTTCACAGCAGCCTGATCCCTCACCCCTGTCATTCCTCCAGCACTTCGCCACGCCAGGCATCAACGCATGCGCACAGCCCCTCGATCACCAGCAGGCATCCGCAACACCGCCACACGTCTAATCAAACCTCGGCCAACCGCCCACCACCACCTCTCCCATCATTTGTGCTTTTGTCTTGTCGCCCGACATCAGATCCTGCTTTCCGACGGGGAAAATCAGGAATGATACTCGGAGGCCTGCTGTAGAACAAGGCCAGAGCCTGCAGGCAACGAACTACACGTATCACGTACCCACCGCGTGCGCGCAGACGCGGAGTCACATGTTACGATAGCCACCAATAACCGCCCCAATATAGTCGGGCAACGGTGGAGGCGACGAAGATATGACTCTTACGCCTGCGCGAATCATTAGGACGCGCGAGAAGGAACGTTGGACCTGGACAAGGAGTCCGGCGCGATCGGAGGCGTGCTGTATGGTAGAGGGCGGAGGGCTCAACGATCGTAAGCCGGAATCGACGGGTGGTGACCCTCTTCCTCAAGCTTGGGTACCGGCCATTACCGTAGGCCGGAGGGCTCGGAGTGCGTACCGCGTATACAAGACGGGCGAGTCTTTGCCTTGTGGCCGGCCGAGCTCGGGTCCATATGCTGCGCCTTACTTGGCTAGTCTGGTGCTATTGTAATCCCCACTACGCGCATGCTTCTAGATGTTTACAGGCAGTTGCGTCTTGTACGTTAGCATCATTGAGTGCGTAACGTGGTATAGCGAGTACGAACGGAGCGGAAAGCGTCAGCCTTAATAGGCAGCTACTGCACGGTGGGTAGGAGATTGCGCCATTAGGCTGCATGTTGATGACACCCGTGGTTCGCGTATAATCCTGCCAGGCACCGAGAGGGCGCTCACGGCTCAGATGTACGAGGTGTATCAGGCATCAAAGGCTAAAGCAGACGTCATTTGATGAAGTTGAAATTCCGATGTAGTTATAATATTGATTAAGTAGCGAGTGGCCACTATGCGTACTTATGAGTACAATGAGTGTAATATAGAGTAGTATAGTGTAGTGTATCGTAATCCATGAATGTCGTCCATTCTTTCAGTCTAAGTGAGCGAAGTATGTTCAGTGTGTATCGTGTAATCGTCAAGATGCGCGTAACCAGACACGCTGCCCAATTCACACGCTCCTACCCTCCCAATACCAATACCAATAGACATAATAAAGTAAGCAACTATGTGCAAGTAATCGAGACGCCCTCTACTATATATACAACGAGCGTCCTTCTACCAGAGAAAGAGAGTTGGATATCAGTTTGTGGAAGGAGAACAGCACCGTGCTATGCAAGCCAACCTGCCCGCCCAGGGCGCAATGCCTGGGCGCCATTAGATAACAATACATTAACGAAGAAACAACAACCAGTCTGTAGGCCATACTGTCGTGAGACAGATGGTCCACCCATTCTAGTGCTTGGTGAAAATGGAACGCTTATCGGCGTTGCTGGAGCGCCATGACTGCTGCTTCCAGTTGACGCAGTCTGGCATCCTTTTCCTCGTTCTCTCGGCGTAGCCGCTTGACTTCGGGAGCGAAGATCGCTATCGCGATCGTCTTCAGGAATGTTGACTTCAGATAGGCGTTTGCGCTTCAGAGCAAGCTGTGTGTCGTCTTCCTCTACGATACGCTCATACTGCGACTCCGAAGGAAGTCGGACATCTGCAGAGAGGCTTGATTGCCTTTGCTCCCGGGGAATGATGAGGTGGCCTAGGTCGGCAGACATGCTTGTCCGACGATGCACACGACGGATGTGCTCTGCAAGGTTCTCCTTCCGCGTAAAGCCGGAACCTGAGCTGCGCTTGCAGTCGGCGAAGGGGCAGAAGAGGGACTTTCTGGTGCCGCCGTGCATCTTGTGCACCTCGCGCTCATGGCGTAAGAGCCCGCCACTGTACGTGAAGCCTTGTAGCTTCTCGCACCCTTTGACGTTGCACTTGTAAGGGCGGTCATGCTTGTCCATGTGTTTACTGTGAAAGGGTCAGTAGAGTTTCCAACATCTCGCTGTGACAGACTCACCTCCACTCGCACTTGCGATCGAATGTTTGACCAGCACATTCACTGTGCTTGCATATCATCTTCCCATCCTGATTCTTCGGTGGTTCCTCGGATCTTTTGTACGCATGGTTTCTCCGGAGTGAATCAACATCATCAGGATCGCCTTGAGAAGATGTTTCCTCGGATTGTTGTCGGATAGGGCCTTGGGAGCTGGCGACAGAATATCTTCGATGATCCTCTGCAGGCGACAATAGCGGCGAATGAGAGCCGGCCATGCTCACCGGCGTAGGCATGTTAGAATTAGAATTAAGAGAAGACGTGCGCTCGTGTCTGTGTGCCGAGAAGCCGTGTGCTGGAGGGTGCTCAGAGATGGTAGTGTTTCCCATGATGAAGTCGGAAAAGTCGGTGTTGACGTTGATAGAGGGGGCCTGAGGCGGTTGGGTAGAGGATGAGAATAAATCAAAGGACGCGAAATCTGAATGTGGCGCAGCGTAGCCTTCGCTTTCCGCGCTCCCGGTGACTCGCACGCTCGGTATACTGGTCGTCAGATGACGCGCAGTCCTCTGTGGCAAAGAATTGGGCGGAAACGGCTGCTGCCAAGGGTTGTCGAAGTTGTGGTCCAAGTGCTGGGGAAAGACGGTTAGGGCGGTGGCGCTGCCTTGGATATCGGGCAGCAAATTACTAAGGTTGGAATTATCTAGATCTACTGGCGAGGTGGCTGGGAAGTCAGGGTAATAAGTACCCAGGCCTAGGCCATGTTAGCTGCTGCCCTCATCTTCGGAAGCGCAGGCTGAAACCAATCGTATAGTGGAATGTGAGGCAGGCAGAAGAGGATGTGAGTCAAGCGGACCGGCGCACTTACCAGCTAATCCCTGCAGGCCCGATCGGCTACCCCCGACACGTGATACACCTTGGCGAGCCTGGGGAACGCCAGATTCCAAATCGGCCGGCATCCAGGTTTCCGCGTTTCGCAACCTCAGGTCCATAGCACTGCTGAGGCCCACGTTACCGCCAAGCTGGGGGCGCTGCGGCGCTGCCGGTTGCGGCTGCGTGCCAATAAGCTCCAACCCAAAATTCATGTCTGTTTCCATTAGCACCGAAACGCTCCATCTCGTGAATGCGAGCGTGCACTTACACTCTGTTGGTTCGGGTGCCCGCCATCCCGCCAGATCGACGTGCTGCAGAACTGCATCACGCGGCACTCGACCGTTGTTTGCCTGGTTATCCGCATAAAACATCCAACAGACACCCCACAGCACAGCCAGCGAGGGCTTGATGTCAAGGGACGTTGACAGCGGCCGAGGCTTGTCGGAGAATTCGGTGAACCAGCTTAGCAGTCTGTGTTGCTTTTTGTCGTAGCCACCAAGAAGCAACAGATCAAGCGCCTTGCGGGATAATGCAGTCACCAGCTGTGAATACAGCCTCATGAGCAGATGCTCGTAGTTGGCCAAGAAGACTGCATCAAAGTTGATCCCTGCATCGAGACCTTGCGCCACGAGCCATTCGTCGTCGAATTGCGCTCGGCAGCTTTGGAGGACGTTGATTGCATCATGGACGGCTATCAGCAGCTGAGCCACCTGGTTTAGGGAGTACGTTTCGAAATTGAATTCCGCCTTCTGTTTGACGAAAAGCTTGCTATCACCAGCAACAGCGGATAATGGGCTCCCGCCAAAGCTGATCTTGGTATCGATGGAGTCAAGCGTCCTATCCGAAAGCTTAGCGGGGGAACCAAACACAACTTTGTTTCTGAACCTACTGTTGCACCTTTATCCCAGAATTGTTTCGAAGCGAGTGCTGATCCTTGCCTTGGATCCGTAGTTTCAGGGATGGACGGGATTTCCGCTTGTTTTGGTCCTTGCAAACACGATTTGCAGCAAGAATGGCCTTTCGATTATGCGAGCTTGACTGCGGCCGCTCCCTTTGGAGCATTCGGAACTTCTTCATGTCCAGACTAGCGCAGATCTGGTTACCAAGAATAGCAGCATAGTCGACAGGTGCCGGGCCGGGCCTGAGACGCCTGCGAAGCTGCTTGACGAATTGAAGAATCTTGAGGGTTAGATCAATGCCGGATTGCGAGCGCGATGTATTGATCGCCATCGCTTCGTCAATGTTGAGTGTCTGTCGACGTAAGAAGGGGCGCAAGGAAAGGTCCGATTGAGCGCCAGAGAGCTTGTATATGTGTTCCTCGTCATGATGGGCTATGTAAGGCTTGGGGGAGCCTGGAGAAGTTCCAGTGTTTGCGTTCACCGCCAGCTACACCAGGGTTCTTGCAGCCACACTGTGTTGTGATTCGTCGAAAGCCCTCACCGCCACACTGTGTGGCTAGGTCGCTAAACCCTACACCCTCTTTGCGACACTCCCACCCTATCGTCGTCGGTGCTTAACAGGATCCGGTCTACACATGATATCAAGCTGAGGCGCAGTCGTTTGTTGTCGAGTACGGCGCTCACCTAGGCACACAGCTGGTCCACTCTCGGGACTACTGACCACGGCCGTTTTGTCGTTGCCTTGAAATAGTGCCCATTCCTTCCCATTGCGCTCATTTCCATCATGCGTGTGTCCGGACCGTGAAGTTTCCTTCCGCATCAGACGATTGTTGAGGCCCTAGCGAGCCTCAGCCTGGTGGTGAAGCACCTGTTGGTGCCTGGGGCACGGTGAAACACGAAGCAGGCAAACGCTGTCTCGGCAGTGTTTGCACCTTGTCTGCCTTCTAGACTGGAGTTTCTTCTGCGGTTTCGTTCCGCAGTTTGCTTGCAATCCTGGTTGTTGTTCTCTTATTCTGGGATGCATCGAGCGCATGAACCTCGGCCGGCAAGGCTGGGCAATGTTTGTAACGAGAGCGGTGCATTACCGTATCAGGATCGAGCAATGCTTTAACGATCTTTTGGCCGGACTGGTAATCGAGAGCTGATAGAGCAGGCTAGTCCTAGATACTGGCTTGGTCGTGAAAATGCTGAGTGGATGAAGATATTCGCATAAAGTTCAGCGGTGCAGGACGGATGTTTCAAGAGGGCGGCGGCGCTTTGAGGTTGCTGGAACAAGGCAGGAAGGAAACTTCTCGCCCACAAGGCAAGAGTATAGCTGTGTTTCTGTGCTGGCAGTCGCTCAAGATACCATGCTATTACACTATTCTTGCTGTTCTCGTTCTTCTTTCGCCGTAGATCTCCTCCACCTCAACATCGACTAGGTGGTACTACACCGCATGCAGATCAGCAAGCCTATGGCAAACATGTTTCGCACATATTCTATGTTCATTTGACAACTAACCTACAAGGTTCGGCAATCCGATTCTTACTTCAAGTAGGGCCTGGAAACATCGTGGCTGTGATATGCTTCTAGCCGTGGGAGCTTGAGTTTACAAACACACTCTCGAAAGAATTGAACAACATGTTTCCCATTTATGCCCATAATACAGTAGTCAGTGAATACCATGTGATCTGCTGAAGAGGGGCCCCGCAGTGTTTACGAGGTCGCGATCAAAAGGTCACATTTGCTGCGCAATGCTCGGATACTCTTACCTCGCTTCAGCTGCCACCCGCCTGTAGATCAGCTTGCAAGCAGATTTCTGTAGTAGCTACATATGTACATATCGTGCGTTCAACATAACGCAATGTATGGTAATGATACTGGTCACCCAACCAGGCATCACAATGACGTCAGAATATCTTCATTACCTTAAACACTTTGGTGTGTTTGCAGGCGGGGTATAACTGTTGACGAGAGCTTATCTACATTAATCCAGCAAAGCCACAAATGCCAGACATGGACTCTCTCCCTGTAACCAACAAAACGACGGGCGAACCCGAATCGCTCAAGAACAAGACGCTCGAAACCGGTGCTGCTGCCGTCCAAGTACATCCCACTTTGGACGTGAATTGCAACTCATACTAATTACCCCAGAATTTCGAACCGGTACAACGCATCTGCGCCCACCTTAACGCCTTCCACGCCTACGCCGACGAACCCCACCGCGATCCAGTAGAAGCGAACCACTACTGTGCGCACCTTAACGATGAAGTCCGCCAATGCATCCTCTACGACTCTCCCAAACAACCCGCGCGGATCATTGGCATTGAATACATGATCACTCCTCGCCTGTACAATACACTAGACGAAGCTGAGCAGAAGCTTTGGCATTCGCACGTATTCGAAGTCAAGTCTGGCATGCTCATCATGCCCAAGCCCTCTGCCGTGCCCGACTCGGCGTGGGAACTCGCGGAGAACAGGGAGATGGAGGAAGTTGTACATCTCTATGGAAAAGTATACCATCTATGGCAGACAGATCGGGGAGATACGCTGCCGCTGGGAGAGCCAAAGCTGATGACAAGTTACACGGAGGCACAGCAGATACCTGGTGGTTTCGAGAAGGTGATCGGTGGAAGAGACGAGAGATTTGGAAGCGATTGGAGGAGAAAGAAGGAGGTGAGGGAGCACATTGAGGAGCCCAAGATTCATGAGCATGCGGACTGGGCGTGGAAGGGGAAGAAGGCGGATGAGGGAGAAATGATAGAGAAGGCCGAAAGGGTTACGGCAGAGAGGAAAAAGAAAGATCCGACCGATGTTCATGTGGGTGTGGTAGGAGGCGTCTGAGGTCAGATACCGTGTTTAGGTACTGCGGAATACAAGTTAGGTGTGGAGGATATACCTAGTATAGGGCGACTCACGTTGTAGCTTGAAAGCATCAATGTACCGGAAAGGGTTGTCTTCCGAGAGTCGAAAAGGTAGTAGCAGCAATTTCCGCTGTCCATTTGTTAAAGAAAGCCTTATCCGAACTCAAGTGTTGCCTTGCACATCCGTAACTTCTTGAATGCCAACCGGCTCCTTCGGTTTCTCGCGGCCCATGAGCTTGCCTAGTACATCCTTCTCACTATCCTGTTGTTCCTCCTCACCTTCCTTATTGTTGTCTAAAGACTCGTGTGCATCGTTGTCTGCTTCGTCGCCCTGCTCTTCTAGTACGCCCAGGCCAAGATTCTGCATATGTCAACATCCGTCCGTGAGCGCAGTCCAATAGCGACGCAGGTCCTCGACCTCTAAGATGCAAGCCAAAGAAATCCAAGAGCTTACCATTTCAATGTATTGCTCTTCGCCGTCTGCTTCTTCATCCCCTATTATCTCACTACTCTGCAATGTTCCCGCCTTCTTCTGCGCTTCGAGCTCTTCGTTGGCGGCCTTGAGTTTTGGCAAGAAGTCCTTCAGGAACGGGCGTATATCATCTAATTCCTCGTCGCCAGGTAGCTTGAAGTCTGGCCTCTTCCCTCTATTGGCTCGTAGATTCACTACCTCTTCCGCATCTTGCTGTACGCCTTCCTCATCCATCTCGCGCTCGTCATCATCTTGGGCCTCTGAGCTGTCCTCCTCACTGCTCTCCTCGCTGGGCTCCTCGCTTGACTCCGAAACCCAGCTCTCGTCATCGCTTTCATGATCGCTCGACCCTTTCGTTACTTCCGGCGCGCTGGTAGATAATGTTTTAGGTTCGAGGGAAACTGTCGAGGTTGCGGAGTCGCTGCTCTCGTGGTTCGTTTTCAGTCGCTTTGCGCAGTCATAGACGCGCTGGACGGCATCAATTTGCCTCTTGTACGGATTCGAAGGGCTCGCGGCCGGTGCCATAGCGCTCTGTTAGACAAGTACGTGCTGGACGTCTGGATGATCGCAGCGGTTCGCGAAAGCGTTATCGTAACGGCGCGATCGGCGGGGGCAGACGCGCCCTGCTCTGTGCGACACGTGAAAACGTGACTAGGCCACCATTGCTCTGACAGCATACCTCAACATTGCAGAACACCAACATCCATACAACTTTATCGTGGAGAAACATGTATACGACGTCACTGTCGAGCGACTGGCTGCCTCAGGCCAGGCTTGCTCGAGGTGTCAGCAGGGGTCGTGAAACGGGGGCCACACAGATCCATGAAACACAACGGCTGGCGGCTACGGGTTGCGCTGACTTGCCCCGTTCCAGCATGGACTGCGCTTAAGTTCGAGGAGTCCGCAGCTCAGCTAACATCTCACCTCTTCTTCCACAGTGCAGTCAAGCAAATAGGGCCTTTCATTAGACTTTGTGTACGTGTTGTTAACGTTCAGTCGGAGCGTTCGAGCGTTGCCCCTCCGTCGTACGGTTCCCGAGGTAGCGAGTGTATCACACCAGGCATTAGACCCTGTTATAGAAGGTATGTATATTTCATACACATCAACTACTATCCCAGCATCTTTTTCATTCTGTTTCCTTTCCATGGCTTTTGTCACTGCAATCTCAAGAGAAGGGAACATGGAATCTCTACAACTCAACCCCGCAAAGGGCTGAGACTTCCGACCTTACGATGCATCGATTCCCCCTTGTCTAAGACAAACCGTTTCTTGCAAAACAAGACTTTTCATGTTTGCTATGCACAATAAGAGATTACGAGGCCTGGTCAGTGAGGGTTGAAATGCTCGCCTCCGGCTGCGTTCACCTCACTGTTCACCGTGGCTCTTCACCGTTCACCTTCCAGCCTCCTGAATAGCGCACAATAGGAAGCGCTCAATAGCAAGTTTTTCTATTGTGCGCAAGGTGCAGTCATACCTCTATATAACACCCCGCCCTGTTTGCTTGCTCGCTCGCCAGCTCTTTTCCACATCACTTCCACATTCTACGTTTCTACTCTTCTCTGCATCAACCGTCTATTCTCTTTCTATTCCAGTCTTCAGACAGTTTCTTCTATTCACCCATCATCAACATGTCTGAGACGGCTCGTCTAATCGGTATGCTCAAGGCCTCTGCAGCTCAGCGTATTCCATACGCCCAGCCCCTCGATCTCAACCTCCTCGAAGATCCGGCCTTTATCTCCATCAAGACAGGCCATACCACCTACAAGGGCGTCACCCAAGCCCCAAACACATTCTCTGAGGCCCTTCACTCCATCGCTGACGGCCAGCCTCTTCCTCCGCCACCCAACGCCCCTTTCGGCAAGGAGTTCCTACCTCGTCTCGACTTCGTCATTACCACTCTCAACAACCACACAGTTCGAACCATCTCCAAAACCAAAATGGCCGGTCGTCTTCCCGCTCTGTCCACATCGGACCTCCCTTCAGCCAGCCCATCTGAAGCATCAGCAACCGCCTCACCAGCTCGCGGCTCTGCAATGCTGAACTCAATTTTCAAATCGGTTCGCGTTCCCGAATTCAAGTATCGCTGGCAATTCTGGGCCGAAAAGGGCCAGCAGCAACCGCCTCCGAAAACCTCATCGACCACCGCCGGAGCTGAAGAGTACGCCAACCGACCGAAGCCGCTTGGCGAGCAGATCATCAGCGTCAAGGACTTCTACCAGCACTTCAACAACATCCCCGTTGAGAGCCTGAAGCTGAGGGACAGCATCCACCTGTTTCACCTTGGTGTCAAGCCGCTTTGGGAGGACCCGCGCAACACGCGTGGCGGCGCTTGGTACTTCCGCATAGGCAAGGAGCAAGCGTCGCAGTTCTGGCATGAGATCTGCCTTCTTGCAGTGGGAGATGTGCTCCAGGGTGCTGTGGAGACAAAGCGAGCTTGTAAGTACAATCAATTATCCTAAATTCCTTCGGGCGGGCCAACTAACATGCAAATAGCCTTCAACGACGACATTTGCGGCGTCTCGTACTCTGTCCGCTGGAACGCCGTGCAGATCGCTATCTGGACCCGCGACGCTGATAACGAGGCTGGAAAGGAGAAGTTACTTCAGACCATCCTGGAGAAGCTGAGTCCTGAGCTGGAGCCGAAGAAGGACAGCTACTGGTACAAGGCGCACAAGGAGCACAAGGGGTTCGCTGCACCGGAGTAGTCGCTCGTTCGCCTACCGCGAAAAGCATTGGTGGATAGAAGGGACTTGAGGGCAGTCTGCTGTTCAGTATCGGGCGGCATATTGTGGTTCTGGGTCGGTTTGTAGTCATTATGGATGGGTCATGGATGGATAAGGGAAGTTGCACGAGTCCAAAAGGCGTCATGATTGCGGTTGGCAGCATATGCATCGGAAGTTTGATTTCGAGATAGACAGTTCCTATCACAATCTCCTGAGCACCATGCCATACCACACAGGTATTCCAACCCACTTCAATCCCCTCTCTCCCACGCTTCCACTCTCAACATCTTCCCTCGTCATCATCCGTTCCTTCAGACTCACAATTTCAAACCCCGCCTTTGCCGCAGCCTCCACCGTTTCCTCAGGCGTATGCGCAAAACTCGTTCCCCTGACCTTAACACCCTCCGCATTCACGAACCCTGCCTGCGAGATCCTTCCCATCTCGCTATGCATATTCGTCACCAGCGCAAACCCACCTCTTCCCGCTAGACTCCCAAGAGTAGCAAAGTAATCCTCGAGCGGAACATGCTCTAGAACCAACGTACTCACAACCCCATTCACAGCCTCAAGCCCCTCAACAGCAGGCACAGGACTCGCCTCCTTATCCCCAACAGTAGGGAAGCAATCCGCCTGCCTGACCCTCAGCCTGACGTTATACTTCTCCAAAGGCGCCAGCTTCTCCCTCGCTATGTCGAGCATGCCAGCAGAGAAGTCCAGTGCTGTTACTTCGACGGTTCTGACTGGATCTTGAGCCCATGGGTAGGTTAAGAGCTTCGCTGTGTTGCGCCCAGTGCCGCAGCCGAGATCTAGCAGCTGTAGAGTCCCCTTTGGGAAGGACGACTCTACTGATCTTAGGAATTCGGGAAGGAGGACGGAAAGCTCTATGTCGTCAATTGCCTGTAGCATGTTGCCGTCTGTGTCGTAGATTGAGGCCCAGGAGTCGTAGGCATCTTGCGTAGGGACGTGTTGCACAGGCGTTGTGGTCTTGGGAGGTGGCGTGGGAGTGATGTCGAGGTGCTGGGATGCTCTGCTGGTTGATGAAGGGTCTGCTTCGGAGGGGTCTGATTCTGTGGTCGAGAACGATGTGTTTGGGTTCTGCGTGTCGACTAGTGATGTGTCGAAGGTCATGTTGACAGAGGGCTTTGTCATTTTTGAAATGGTTCTGAGCTTCTGTTCTTATGTTTAGAGCTCGATGTGTAATTTTTGAGTCGAAAGTCGTGGTTATAGCTTTTGGCAGAGGTAGTGAGAGTAACAGAGGGTTTATGTTAGTTGGCAGACAAACTAAGCCTAGAAATGTGCTGCAATGAGGTAGGCGCGGCGCAAAGATGTTAGATCCTGAGGACTGATCGTAAAATGAGTTGATACTGTACGCATTATATATCAAAGGGGATGCGCCCTGCGTTTTCTCCTCGCATCCCGATTAGGCGATATTGTAGTGCAAGACGCGAACCAGATGACTCACGTCCCGATAGTCTGCATGCCATTGACGCCAAATCACGAGCGGACGCGCCGCCCGCGTATTTCTCGTCAGTTGTACACGTGTGGTATCGAATAAGATTCCGAAGACGCCTGGCCATACTTCGGTGCGTTTACAAGCGTGGGCATTCGCGAACGGCCTAGACGCAATGGATCGCGCACCCTCGGCCGCATTGAGCCACAATGTAGATTGGATATCTCTCGAGTACAGCGACTTCCAATGCTGTGAGTCCTTGCTGAAGACTATTCCCTTCACAAGCACCACCTTAGTACCAAGGTCAACACATGATCATGTATATCCAACTCGTCTGTTCCATAATAATCTATTGGTCGTTCGAACATGAGGTATGATACAGGTATCCTACATAAATCTTGCCTATTGCAGCGACTTGCCCGGGTTTGAAAATGGAAAGTGTGATGCGACTATGCGGTCGCGGTGACTTATGAGATGGCTCCGCTTGAGCAGTGCCTCCCGAAGACGGGTATCAGTCCAGCCGTTGCCTAGACTATCGTCCATGAGCAGATGGGTGTATGAGAAGACGCTTGCGTCAAACAGACCAGGCTTTTCAGCACCAAAGAACCAAAGGTCTTCTCCTAGAGCGGTCTCAAGCGCCTCAAACGCCTCCTCTGCTTGCCTGTATAGCTCTTCTGCATCGATGATTGCGGAGAATTTAAGAATCTCGTTCTCGGCAGCACGCCGGAGGTCGCTCGCGGTTGCGAGGCGCACGAAAGGGTTCGCGGAGGTAGGAAGGATGTAGAGAGGTTCCGCAATGGACGTGGCGTTCGAAGAGAGGTAGATGCTGTATAGCTGTAATCGGATTAGGCTATGTCTCAAAGCTTCGAGAAAGTGAAGATATCGTACCCATGCTCTTCGTATTCGATGATCCAATAACGACAGATATGCTTCGTATCGTAGGTCTCCCGGCTCTTCAACCACTTCTTTGGTGTTGTTCATCGCCCATCTTTGCAACTTCGCAGAGGGAACAGGAGGCGGGGGTTTTGAGGTCTCCGTTGACGCCGGTAGGATAAAGGGCAACACTCCGCTAGGGGAGGCATGATTAGTCGAAGGAACAGTTTTGAACTGAATGCCGGAGAACTTCAAGTACGCCTATGTGCCCCCAGCGCATTAGTTTACCAAGCACGAAGCATAGTTCTTGAACATGCTTTCCTTACCTGCCACTTCAGACATGCTGGGTTATAAGAGGGTGCACCGTCTGTCGCTCCCTGCTCTGTTGCGAAGATATATAATGTATGTGCATCGCGATTCCTCGGCGCGCGTTGCGGTAGGTCGTTTGGGGAGTACGTGAGGAGCGGAAAGCGGTCGAATAGCTGTTTTATCGGCGTTGGGACTGAAAATATGCTTCGCGAGGGCGCAGGCTGAGCTCGACGTGTGCTTTGCGATGCGTCGTCTTGGTCGCTACGTTCGGCCGTCATCGTCATCTGCAAGACGGCAATGCGCTCCAAAAGTTCAATTGCAGATGCGGAAGTGACGCGCTCGCCTAACCTTGCCTGTTTCGTCCTCGCGGCAAAAGATACCGAGCCAAGTCACTCCCTTCAAGCACCACACTACAAAAACTACTGTGGCATTGAACGCAACCTTACCATTACTCGACAACTTGTCATGTTCGAGCTAACTAAGTAGCTTCTGCGTCGGAAACTCTGCGCGAGAATAGTTCTCACTGCCTGTACAGTTTTTCTTAGATCAAATACCGGTTGAGACGCCCTTGGTAACTTCTTCTTGCTATGATAGATAAAAATTGCCTTTAGGTAAAATACTCCGTTCACCTGATGCTACTTGGATGAATTCTATTTTGCCCAAACCATGGGACCAAACCATGGGAACCATCCTAGGGCGGTCTACTTCGACAAGCTCTTCCATGTGCATTGCGCAGTGCCATATGTGCAGTCAGTCAAGCAAGCTTAACAGACTCAAGTCGCTGGTGATGGCAAGACTATGGTTCCCAGAAAGCCTCGTCGCCAGTCGTATAGAGAGAAAGTGTTGGACAGTTGGGCCTGGCCCAGGTAAGCAGTCAAGTATTCTCAATCAATACGGTGATAGGACTGGAGGCGGTGGATCCCGAATGAAGACCTTCTTGAAAAGCCACTCTGTGCAGTTTGTTGTACTCTTTCATTTTGTCGCCTCATCGACCTCAAAGTACCGGTTCCAGTGAAGCTTGCACCTGGGGTTGAACGCGCTGCTGCACTTTATACAAGTAGAGCCACTTTCCATATATTCTTCGACGGTATGTACGTGCTTGCATTTCCCACACAGTACTGCGCTTGCACCTCGTTTCGACACAGGCCATACATCTGGTGCATGGGTCTCGGATGCATTGTGGCAGCTAATGCAAGCGTAGAACTTGCGGCAGCAGAAGTGCTGGATAGCAATGATGTCAAGTGGGGACGACCAGTGGATACAATGTGTTAATGGTGTGACCTCAATGCCGAAAACGTGGGGAGAGTCGGAGCCTGGGACACTCATGCTGAAGGATGAGCCCTGCATTGAAAGAGCGTACTTTCTACAGATGCGACGGGATGGAGAACTCAGGTCGATTGGCGCAATGCTCAAGAAGCGACCACTCGAGGAAGTCGCGGACTCTACGCAGCACCTTTTGCAGAAGTAATCTTGAGCACGGTGGAAGAGGTAATGTAGTAACGACGTGGCATTCGGATGGAACAACGATTCAGGACCTAGGTGTCGATGTTGTTGTTGTCGACCTCCAAAAGATACAGCACGACCCCACGGCCGCGCGCGAAAAAAGGGTGACCGCCAACAACACTATCAAACGTGAAGAGTGACTGGGATACAAGGATAGATCGTAAGATTCTGCTGCATCTCCATTCTTTTTACTTCGGCAAGTGACCCGAAACTCGGCGACTCTTGGGACTCCGCCAACAGCTCATCAGCTACGCCATAGGTAGTGCCCCTCGACCCCGCCAAAACCCGCGAAACTTCTACTCAACTCAACAACGCATTGCAACAACGCTTCTTGCACTCTTCTTCGATAACTCCTCCCACGTTTACATATACCCAATTTATCCACATTCCACACATAAGCCGCCAAGATGGGTCGCCAATTCTTTGTCGGAGGTAACTTCAAGATGTACGTAACAAGTCGAGCTGTAAGTATCAGCATCGCGCAAAGCTGGTCTGACAGAGAGTAAAGGAACGGATCGATCAAGTCGGTCACCGAGATCATCGATAACCTCAACAAGGCCAAGCTTGATGAGAACGCCGGTACGTACCTCCACCTCGACTACAAGCTGTAAGACAGAAAGCTAACTACACTGTAGAGGTTGTAATCGCTCCTCCCTCGCTTTACCTCCTTCTCGCCCGCGAACACCTCCGCAAGGGCATTGAAGTTGCCGCTCAGAACGTCTTCGACAAGCCCAACGGCGCTTTTACTGGCGAGATCTCCGCTCAACAACTGAAGGAGAGCGGCATTACCTGGACTCTCATCGGCCACTCCGAGAGGAGAGTGATCCTCCAGGAGGACGATGCGTTCGTCGCAAGCAAGACCAAGGCGGCGATCGATGGCGGACTGGGAGTCATCCTGTGCTGCGGTGAGAGCTTGGAGCAGCGCGAGGCGGGCAAGACCATTGAGGTTGTGACGACCCAGCTCAAGGCCGTTGCGGACAAGGTCAAGGATTGGTCGAAGATCGTCATCGCCTACGAGCCTATCTGGTGAGTGTACCCATCGCCTGAGATAGATTCCTCTCGACTAACAGTAGACCAGGGCTATTGGCACTGGCAAGGTCGCTACCACCGAGCAGGCACAGGAAGTTCACGCTGCGATCCGTGAGTGGTTGAAGAAGGACGTCTCCTCCGAGGCCGCAGACAAGACCCGCATCCTCTACGGTGGCAGTGTCACCGAGAAGAACAGCCCTGAGTTGGCGAAGCAGGCTGACATTGACGGCTTCCTCGTTGGCGGTGCTAGCTTGAAGCCCGCTTTCATCGACATCATCAACTCCAACTCTGCCTGAATACATGGCGCCGAAGCCCGTTTGTAGCAAAAGGTAAATTTGGGTCTGGAGTTGCTGGAACAATGACAAGGTCAGCGTGACTAGGTGGAGGATTACCACGTAAATGCCGTAATGAAACCATCGTGCAGCAAATGTACTGAACTCTGGAGTCGTGTGTATTGATACAGTATTGCACACAGTTTTACATATGTATCCGAGAAACGCCTCGCAATGCTTGCATCCCGTTCACCCCCATATCATACGGTATGCTTTGGATATAACCAGGATCTTTGTTCCCTCTCCCTTCCTGCGATCCAATGCTATATCTTGATCTTCGCTCCATGGAAGGGACTCCATATACCCCTGACGTTCTCGTTAATACTGGTGACTGGCTTGCTCGGCACCCTCTTGTTCTTTTCCGGACTTGAATTTCTCAGCAGCTCAATCTTCTCCCTTACGCCCTCGGGTGTCATATTCTTCACATTGACTGTCTTCTCGTGGCCGTTGAGGTAGTTTGCGGTGATTACTGGGTGGTGGTTGTGCTTCTTGTAGACTTGGATTTCGATCTGAGGGTTACGCTTCGCGAAAACACCAAGTTGGGTCTTGAGGTAGGCATTCATGCCTTTCGAGGATCCGGCCCAGTCGCAATATCTGAGCGTGATGCGCTTGCAAGGAAGAATGAAGGCGCCGACGCCATTCTACGCACGTCAGTGGAAGGCTCTTTGCGAGCGCAAATGCACCGCATTGTCAATGCATCGACCCAAAACTCACCTGGGCCGTGGCGACCTTCTGAATCGCCGACACCGGCATAATGAACGGGTGATAGCTGCGATGATGTGGCTTCACTGTCGGGTGGACTCGAGCGCGCTTCCCCAAACTTTTCGAGAGGAAAGCGCCATCACGTGCTAGGCAGTTGCGCGCCAAGAACGCCCTGAGATAGCTATCCTCGACCAGTTCTTCGCCCTTGCTCACCTTCACTCTTCCTCAACATCACCCACCCACATCGCTATCTGGCGCGCAGCCCAGAATTTAGATCGCGATGACGGACAAACTCCCGCCCATGCTGCTGCAGCTGTTCGCTCCGCGTCCGCCGTTGCGCTGGGTCGAACCTGCAGACCACGCGCCTGAGAAGCGCCAGACACCTAACATTGGTGGCATTGGACAATACATGCAGGCACTGAGAGAATACAAGGATAATGACGGCTACGTGCCTTCGGACAGCTGGCTACAAAAGCGTGACCGCAGGAAGCTCGAGAAAAAGGAGCGCCAGGAGAAGCTCCTCACTGAAGGTGTCAAGGACTGTATGGCTTCACTAATGCGCATCTGTTCCTGAGGCACGCGCAACTTTGATCTTCTGTTCACTGGCTGACTCGCGCAGACAAACCTCAGGAGGATCCCAAAGTCCAGGGCGACGCTTTCAAAACACTCTTCGTTTCGCGCCTCAATTACACCACCACCGAGGAAGATTTGGAGCGCGAATTTGGTCGCTATGGTCCCATCGAGCGCATACGCATCGTCGAGAACATCAAAGCAGAACCCAATGCATCGCTCAAGAAACGCAAGCGCGGATATGCCTTTATTGTATACGAGCGCGAGAAGGACATGAAGGCTGCATACAAAGAGACAGATGGCATGAGGATCAAGGATCGCAAAGTTACCGTCGATGTCGAACGCGGTCGCACTGTATCCGGCTGGCGACCCCGCCGTTTCGGTGGCGGTCTTGGTGGACGGAACTACACTAAGCAAGCTGCTGCTCGCCCTGGAGGTGGAGGTTTCGGCGGCCCTCCAGCTGGGCCAGGTAGTTTCGGTGGTCGACCAGGCGGCTTTGGGGGTGGACGATTCGCTGGTGGCGGTGGTCGAGGCGGAGGATTCGGCGGTGATCGAGGAGGTGGCTTCCGTGGTGGGTTCGGAGGCGGTGGTCGAGGCGGTGGTGGTGGTGGTGGTGGTGGTGGTGGTTACGGAGGTGATCGCCGCGGCATTGGATTTCAATCCAACGGGTACGGACCACCAGATGGCGCCCCGGCCGGTCCTCGCGGCCCCCGTGACTTTGGCGGAGGCGGAAGTGATCGCGGCGGTGGTGATCGCAGCGGAGGGGGCCGTGACCGAGGCGATCGACGCGACTACGGCGGTAGAGGATCCAGTGGTGCGAACAACGAGCCTCTGGGCAGCCGAGATCGATACCGCGAGCGTGATCGCGATGGTGGGTATGGCGGCCGAGATGACTCCGGTTCAAGGAAGCGTGGCTACGAAGGCGACAGCTACGATGATCCCCGACAGCGCCGGAGGTACTAAGCTTGAGCGACTGCTCAGTTCGCTCTGCTATGGGTTTGTCAAAAGGTTACGTTCCTTTTCGCCTTGTTATCTAACCCTTCCGCATCAGCAAGGGTAAGACCAGCAAAGTAACCTCGCGGAACGCACAGCAAATTCATACATATCTGCAGAGGGTAAGCAAGGACGAAAGTGCGGTATTTCAGCAGCCAGGACTGTCATCGAGACACAACAACCCTCACCATCCTATTCAACAAAAACCAAAACTTTGGATTGCATTATTGGTCTCGACTGCAACATTTGGAAACGAGTAACGGCCGTCAAGCTCAGATCACTCTCAGCTTACCCGCTCAAGAGGGAAGCAGGTATACGCGAGAGTCATCACCAGTAATCGTACTTACTGGCGAACTCTCCTCGGATCGTAAAGCTTGCGGAAAGGGTAGGACTCGGTTCAACTCCGATGCTGGCAAATTTCAGTGTGCCTTCATATTTCTTTTTGGGTAGGTATAAGCTATGTGTAAGTTATCTGCGGGCACCTTTACAGTGCGGTTTCAAGGTAGGATCAAAGGTAGGGGTTTCCTTACTTGGTCTTACAAGCAAATGCTATTGGTGTGATTTTGCGATGCACGAGATGTGATACCGCCATGCGATGTTAAATGGCATCCCCAACATGTACTGTAAAAGTTTCCTGTAATCCCATTGTCCAATATATACATGTACTTTTTCTGTGTACGGACAGGCTTGATTATGCTTTGATTGAAACGTAACCAATGTTTCTGTCGACTGAATGCATGACCATGGTGATAACTTGTAATATGTCCAGTTCCGAAGCGAACCTTGCTGCTACCGCACATGAACCAGTGTTAAAGCTCTCAACCACATCCATCAGTATAACCCCTTCGGGTATGTTACTGCGTATCAAACCTTCGCTTCATGTCTCCAACTGTTATCACTAAGCAAGCATGGTTATCCAAAAGATCAATCATTCGTGTGAAAAACTCGTTATGGGAAGCTAAGAGTCGCAATCGACTGACAATCTTATACCTTGCCAATAGATTCAACGAGCGACTACAGACTATGTTCAATACACAGCCCTTCCTCACGCTTCAAGATTATCACGTAGTCAACGCACATTCATGCCGATGGAATCTTGAATCCAGTGGTTAGCCTCCGCAGCCAAATGATACAAACTCAAACCATGCCCAGTACCTTTAGCCAATCAAATTCCCGTCGTGCTCGTATTAAGGTTAGCACCAGGAACATCCCCTCCGCCTTGTTCACGGTTTAACTGCAATCCTCAAAGCATAAGGCTAGATCCTCGGCACCATTGACAACCGCCACGGGCTTCGGATTGTGATTTTGGGCTTACCGATAGCCTGATGATACTGTAATGTGACAACTTGCGTGAAGATGATGCCGAAGGAGTGACCGGCGCAAGTGTTACTTTATGTGAATGCGAGTTTACCATTGTGTTGTTACAACACCGACATCTTCAACTAGACTTAATCCACGCCTATCGTAATTCAAGGCAGTCGTTAAAGCTCTATGCACAGCCATAGGTGTTTTATCCTTAGAATAGAGTAGTACAATTGAACGTCTCCAATAATAGATCATGCAAAACCGAATCTCGTGGTAGTGGAAGTGACGACAGAAATGTCTGGATCCGAGTTTTCAATACTTTGCGTAGCTTAAAAAAGGGACCCTTCCTATGTACCAGATCTTCTACTCCACCGTTGGTACTATATGCAATTCGAGTTCAAGCTACAAGATATTCTCATAATTTCTTGGAATAGCTATCACATGGGGCAAGCCATTATGAGCTACGAGTCGTGACACCACCCAATTGCAGCACGCTAGCTGGGTCACGCCAGCAGACACAGTAATATCCACACCTTCTCATACTTGTTTGGGATATGAATGCGAATCGTGGTGCTGCCGTAGGCCGTGTGAGCTTGTGCACTTCGACAACGCAGGACAATGCAGGACGGACTCTGCTTCTTGAATAGATAGAGACGATACATAGACGTCTTGTAACCGCTAAGGGTAAGCTCATACACACAATATAGCAAGGCAGTACAGAGAATACACAAGAGTGAGTGTGGGCACAGGGTCTGGGACACAGCGTACGACGGTGGAGGCGCAGCTCGAACAAGGCCCATTGTTTATTGATTTCCGGTATCGACATTGCATGATATTGGTCCCGAGGGCCCCGCAGTTGGTATACCGGTGTAGTAGGAGGCGATGCAGTGTGGGACCAACGTTACCAGAGCAATACCGGTCAAATGGCCAGAGGACGGCTGTGCAAGGCTTAATTCAGAAGCGGGGACAGGACACAGAGGCCGCAATTTCGAACTTCGTCTAGACTGGATTCTGGATCTCAGGAAGAATAGATACGAGTAGACGTCGATGTGGCTGTGCATGTAGGATGGTCTGGACGAAGCTAGCGTGAGCATTTCCATAGCGCGCCAATGTACGGATAACAAGTCTCGACGTCCACTGGACTGGGTTTTGCGGAGGGATCATGTTAGGCTTGTTCTTGTCAGCCAAGGTATTGTGATCGAGGTTAGTCACGTGACATGTGTGGCAACGGCCTCTCCGTGAGATTCGCAAGACTGTCTCGATCTGAGCTGAAAGGCCAATGATTTCGGAGGCCGCGATTGTAATCGCAGTCTAGGTAACGTGCCTCTTAGAGTGCAATTTGCCGCAAGCAACCAGTGAAGAGTGTCCTCGAAGGCGGCGTCAAGCCAGGAACCGAACCAGACCTCTTCGCCCCATTGACGTTGAGAATGTCCGCGGTCGGCATCGCCGTGATGACTACTGGTCTGAGTGAGCGGTGCTGGCCTGGACGTCAGTAAAGCCGAGGGATTGGATGTAGGATGATGCCAGCGCGAAATCTCGATGTCAACAGCAAAGGACTTGCAATACGAGCTCGAATTTCCTGGAGGCAGATAGAGACAGCGAATGTCTGTTCGAGCGATTCGTCTCGACTGTCCCAGCACTAGTCATGTCATCGCTTCAGCCCTACGGTAGGCGATCTCGTGCTCTCCTTGCGCTTAGCCAGGGGTCTAGATCTCCAAATGGCTGCAGGCTACTGTGAATAGCTACAAGTTCGCCTGTGCTTGTAAGTTCTGGCGATGGTCAACGGATGATCTTTGAGGATTCGTGATCACGCGCGTTGATCGGCGGTGTACACACGGGACGAGGGACGTTTATTCGAGATCTAAGATCTGTACTATTTTAGCAGCTTGAAGCCGCGAGTGCCTTGTGCGTGCGCTCAGGAAGCCATGTACATCATGTTGTGGAGATGGTGCTTCAGCGCTGCTACAATGCGGCACAAGACCAGAGCGATGGCAACGGCCACGGCGGTTGCTGGGGTAGTTTGGCAGGCGGAACCCACTACGCCATATTGCAAGGTGCAGCTCGGGTTGTGAATTGTATAGACGGGGTCTTGTCCCGGATATCTCTATTTGGCTAGATGTATGTAATCTAGTTTTCTGGGACTTGTCAGGGCGTTGCCAATGCAGCTGAAGGACTCGCCCCAGTATCACGCGTCTCCTTAATGAGGTTATGTACGCGGAGCATTGTCTC
The DNA here is from genome assembly GCF_027946475.1 of Didymosphaeria variabile. Lineage (NCBI taxonomy): Eukaryota > Fungi > Ascomycota > Dothideomycetes > Pleosporales > Didymosphaeriaceae > Didymosphaeria > Didymosphaeria variabile. The sequence continues at coordinate 3,987,868 of NW_026611622.1, read as the reverse complement.
TGTGGCGGGCGCGCAAGAGGAGATGCGAATTCGAGGTCCAGCTCGCCGTTGCTTCCACCTTGCATCGGATCTCGGCTCAACCTGGTTGGGTGGCCCATGCTGACCCTGTCAAATGCGCCACAGCAACGCCATCGTTCGCACACCAGCTGAAGGGCCCTCCGACTGTCACCACCAGACGCACGACAGCGCTGAAACCGCCATCGACTATGCTCCTTCCGGTCTGATGCCCCAGCCTTATTCTGTTAAACATGGTTGCGGCGCAAGCGGAGGGAGCTGAAAGTCCTAATTTGCGCCCGACATCTCAAGCGTGGTCGCCGCATCACTTCGAAAGTCCGCGAACAGAGCATCGCAGTACAGGCTGGCTTGACCAGGTTTCATATGACGGAACTTTGGGCGTCCAGACAAGCGGCGGCATCGCGGCGCCCGTAGTAATTCTATGGGGACTGGTGGAGCTTTCATGATGTATTTACCTGAACGCTGCTTCCTCCGCACCTTGTTTCGGCCACCACGCTTCCCATCCTTGTGCCAATCCGACAGGCAATACGCGGCAAGACTACTCTTGCTGACTCTCACCGGTGTCACAGAAGGCTAGTGCTTATGCAAACGGTTCTCCCGTCTTTCCATGTGAGTTGTATGAAAGCGCGCGGGTGCCCGTTGCACTGACTGGTTGGCAGAGCGGATACTTGCAGCAGACTACACCCTCCCGCATGCACAAGTCATCACAGAAAGTCGTTGTTCCGTTCTTGTCTTCTTCACATTCCTGATGCCTCCTCAACTATTCGTACCCGCGGATAGAAACCGCATCCTCAAACTTTCATCATCCTGTCAACATGAATTCGCGGTGCTCTCCAAGTTTTTCTTGTTGGCGCTGGTAGTTGTAATAGGTCTACGACTAGCCATCATCCGTAATTCGTCAAGAAAGAGAAGGATATCAACTTCAGAAACTATCGCCGACATTAAAGAGAAATGCCCCATCTCATGCCAAAAAGGATCGGAACAAGATTTGAGACAATACGCATCATCGGGAGAGCAGCATCAGCAGACCCCAGTCTACAAGTCTGTATATCCTTGGACGTCTCCTCCTCAACCTCTGCCTGGACCGTATGATCCACGTTTATATCCTTTACCGACAATTAGACGACATTCTTGTGATCCTTCCGTTCCAGAATCTAAAGATGTTGCTGCACCTTCGTATACTCGTCGCGTATCACTGAACAGCATTCCCACTCAACACAGCACGCTCCGCGGCACAGTGACCATTTCCTCAAAAGGCTGGCGAAGAAAACAATGGACTATCTCTGGAGGATGAAGTCTCGAATATCATCGATCCAATGACCAACCGCGCCAAAAGAGTCCGTGTGCATTGCGTTGCAACCACACTGCCGACTATCACGTCATTCTGGAGCCGCAAATACCGCAACACTCTGCATTGTGCAGTCTTACCCGCATCCAGGCCCTCGTCCTTCACCTCGCTTAAGTATGGACGCAAAGTGGCATGTTTTCCGTTGCTGTACCGGAGGTGGCTTCCGCTGACTAGCTGGACATGTGGGGCGGACCAGCTCGAGCCGAACACCTACTCGCAGCGGATAGCGGGAGAGTCGCGTGTCCAAAAGATCCGCAAATCCTACCAGAGGTTGTATTTGGAATCTGGGCTATTGTTGGTGGGACTTGGCCGGAGAACAGCTCCGTAGGGTTACATGCCTAATAGATGGCGTTGTATAACAGGGGTGGAGGAGCGTAAGGCTGGCTGATAGTTATGCTATACAATATATCGCTTACGCGAAACGATGTGATTTCTACTCTCTATTGCACTCGAATCGACAGTTCGAGCTTGCAATACCTTGGCACTTCGTGTCTTGTGTGGTGGGTAGCTTAGTTAAGACATGGTCTGGACGAACTCGCTTCGCTAGTCGCATGCGCACCACCGTGAGGTTTATTATGGGTCTGATAGTGTTTCCGCAGATGTGCCAGTAACCACTCTCCAAAAGAGTCAGATTGTGTGCGTACCTGCATGGTGCTGTTCAACTTTACGCATTCCAATCTGATAGCGTATATATATTTACGAGCCTCCTCGGATCACATGACAACTGGGGCTTGTAGCTCAGTGGTAGAGCGCCCGCTTTGCATGCGGGAGGTCTAGGGTTCGATCCCCTACCAGTCCATATTATCTATATATCACTAGGAGGGTAATTAGGCAATATTTTTGGACCTTTTTATGTTTCAGTATTCCGAGGTTGTACCTCATACGAGTACATGTGGCTGCTGATGCAGTCTCTGTTTCATTTTACGCCAATTTCTTCTGAGTGAATAGATGACGACTTCTGAGTACCGAGTGTATTTGTACATCATATTACAAGAAGTCTCGCAACGCCTCATCCAGACTCTGCCCTTCCCGCAATGGCAGCACATCCCCCTTCCTCTCCAATCCTACATGGTTATTCCACACAACCCTAAAACCGGCCTTCGACGCCCCTACAACATCTCCTGCGCTACCAGCTACAAAGAGCACTTCTTCCGGCTTCACGTCACCCAGTAGCGGTAAAATCCCATGGTAAGCCTCCACCGCAGGCTTATACCACCCCGTTTCCTCCGCAGTCACCGCAGCATCGAACTTCCAACTTCCCTCCCCTTCCCCCTCAGCCTCCTCAGCAGCCCTCTCTGCACTCCTTACAGCAGCATGTCCCAACTCCCTCGAACAATTCGTCACAATACCAAGCAAATACCCCTTCTTCCTCAACTCCCGCAACACCTGCCCTACTTCCGGCCACGCCTTCAGATCCTTCCAGTTCTTGTGGAGAGCCTCAGGAGATGACGATGGGAGTCCGGATTCTGCGGCCGCGCGGGAGACGAGCTCTTCGTAGGTGCTACCGGGCCCGTAAACGGTGCTGCCGTATGTGACTTCCAGATATTGCTTGCGCCATTTGAGACCTTCGAGGGATGTGCCGGTGGGCGTGGAGGCGTCCCAGATGGTCCAGGAGTCGAGGAGGCCGGTGAGAAGGTCGAAGACGATGGCTTTGGGTTTGAAGGATGCAATTGTGTCCGTCATGTTGATAAGGTTATAAGTCGAAAAGAATAGGATTTAGCCCGGTATTTGGTGTTGCTGATTCTCTTATACTAGACACAGTATTGTGCAGTCCTTATACTAAATCGCTAAGCTGGTCGATTATGGTTTTCCGTCACCACGGAAAAGACAGGAATACTTATCCGAGAGCAGGATTGGCACACACGTAATTTTAGACGTGAGTGATTCTTTTTATTGCAAGTCACAGTCCCCGGGCTTCGAATGTCCGTACTTGTGCGAAAAGAAGTCGGATCGGACAAAGCCGGAGTAACCACTCCATTTTCGTGACTTGCCATTATGGGTCCGCACATTGATCCTCCGAAGTAAGAATGCCTGCAATACAGTCCTTCCTAATCGTCACAATTGATGGGTCTCTCGGTTGATTTTGATTTGCGCTTGTGTTAGCTGATAACCCAGGGTAGATAGGTGTGTCGAACGCGATTATTCCACGCAACCTCGAAATCTATCCACAAGATCAGTTTCCTCAAAGTCGGAGAAAAAGTTCATGTATTCTGGATATCATATCGCCCATGTGTGCCTCGTCCTTCCAATCGCTGAAGCGCATGCAACAATGCTATCGCTATGCACGTCTTGAATCGCTTCCTTTCGTGTTCGACAAATATGGCCTCCTCAGTTCCAGAACTAGACACATTTCATTCGTCATCCTCTCCTCTACCCATAACTACCTCCTCCTTCCACCCTCCCATCTCTCCGTCACGGTATAAAACCTGATGAGCGCCTCCGCACCCACGTAGTCCTCCTGCCTCAACAACTGCGCAATATCCACGTTCAATGGACTATCCGGCTCCGCGCTCGTCAATAGCTGCTGTATGCTCGTCATAGTGGTCGTGATGGTGTAGGCGGGCGTCCACGACGTCTTGAGCAGGTCGAGGCAGATCTCGCCAGTCTTGAAGTCGACGTTGGGGTGGCAGATGGGGGTGATGAAGCGGATTGAAGGAGGCGCGTTGGGGTACGTTGTTGGGATGTGGATGTCGAGAGCCCAGCGGCCGCCTGGGATGTTGTTAACTTGGTGATTGAAAGGTAGGAATGGGTGTTGCGGAATGGGAGAGAGCGAAGACGGAGTTGAGAGTGTCGGGATGGAAGAGAGTGAATTACCTTCATATGCGGTGCCCGGTACACCCTTCATGACTGCCCTCCAGTGCATCAGTTCATCGTCGTCTATGGGACCCAGCTCCAGCAGCGCGTCATTGGGGTCGGACTGGTAGCTTTGCAGCTCCGTGAGCAACCGTTTAGTGGGGGACTGGACACGCGAAGAGCTTGCCATATTGTCCTCGCCACTATTATCTTCCAAGAATTGTAATAATAAAAGTTGCGATGCAGCGCGCAGCCGCACTCAAGGTCAGACCTAGAAGCTCGCCGGCAGCGACGACCAGCCCCAGCCTCGGTTCCACGCTTGTGCCGCGTGGTGCACCGCGCTCACCCCACCATATCCGTCACTGATCCCTGTCCAAACTTTCGAAGAGCTAGCGACATCACTGGGTGATCGCAAAGCGCAAACAACATACCTTTGGAAATGGCGCCCGAAGCTATACTATCGCATCTGCACCGCGCAGACGGTTCGGCGACGTACACACACAACGGATACTGCATCATTGGCGCCGTCAATGGACCTATCGAAGTGCTGCGGCGCGATGAGATGCCCGAGGAAGCGACTGTTGAAGTCAACGTGAGGCCAGCGGTGGGCGTCGGAAGTATATACACTTAGACATTTAGCAAATGCGCCGCTAATTGTGAGGCAAGGCCCGAAAGAGCGACATTTGGAGACATTACTACACAGCACACTACGAAGCATCATCTTGACGCGGAGTATACCACGGACGCTCGTACAGATTACCCTCCAAGTGCGAAGCTTGCCAGACGAGGAGAGCTCGACTGGTGTCAGCCCTGTACGTTATGTCCTTCGAGTATGCTGGGTCAATGGAAGACCAACGCTGACGCAATGCAGAGTCTATTACTCCTCCCACATCTCCTCCACACATCGCTCCTCGCCCTCCTCAGCGCGTCGATACCTCTATCTACAACCCTCACCGCCGTTCTCATCGCTCTACCTTCTACGAACACTGCGACAGCCTCCACGCAGTTACTTTCGCCCACTGCACAAGAGCTATTACGCGCCAAACCCATACGTTCTGCTCATGTCTTCGCCTTCTCCGGGGAGGGCAAATTGCTGCTGAATGAAAGCGACGGTACATTCAGCTATGAGGAGTGGGACGAGGCGGCCGAGGCCGCTCAAGAAGTGTGTTGCAAGGAAGACGGTGGGGTCGGTCTGGGCGAAGGCATGGAAGTAGACGGTAGAGAAGGACAGAACCTAGACGACTGGTTGCGGAGTGTCGTACGGACGAAGGTGGGACACGAGCAGCGGTGGAAGTCTACGAGTTGAAAGGGTGGGCGTTACATGCAGATGTAAGTGTTGAGCATGGGTCAAGAGGTGGTCATTCAATTGTACCGCCTCGTCTCTAAGATGGCTACGTTGGCTCCGCGAGTGAAGGAGCATGCGCTCCAAGCAGTTCCACAAAGTCGGAACATAAAGCACGTCTAGAAGATGTAGGACGAAGAAGTCATGCTAAATCAAGGATATGATAATGATGCCCGAGGTAATGCTACGCTATATGCTAGTTTTTTATTTCAAGAGATGCTGAACGCTCAGGTGTGCGATGCGGTTGTAGATCCAAATGCCTTAAAATCGTTAGGTCGTGAGTCGTAAATTTCGTATCGTAGTTGGAAAGCAGATTCGGCGCCTTATAAATTTGAAAAGATTGCAATTTTAAACATCTTCGCTGTTGCGCACCACAGTTTCTTCGGGATTCTTAATGCTCGCTGTGTCGTCCGCAGCTTGTTTGTTCATGAGCGCGACCAGAGCCTGCTGTGCGTTCCAGTCCGGGACTTCCCATGTCGTCACTTTGTCTCCCGTTTTGCTCTCTGTTAGCTCCACTGTCTTAGCTTGCTCCTGGGCCTGCGCCAACCACTTATTCCAGGCACGCGTATCGGGGCAAGCATTGCTCAGCCGCACCCAGTCTATTCGTTTGGATACGACAATTGCTTTCCAAAGAGCCTGGGTGTATGTGTCACTTTCTGAAGGGTATCCTTTGGCTGACATATCCGAGTTAGACAGGCTCTCGTTGGTGACGGTATAGCATGAGTAATCCCAGTGTAGCTTTGCAGGCAAAGCAGCGACAATCCAGTACGAGGAACCCAACAGCATGTAAGATGCCGCCCACGCTATTTGAGCTTCGATCTGGGCGTTGGCAAGACAGATGACTCCCCCCATGAGCATGATCGTGCCTACCAGGCTAAGAAGGCGATACGCTGGGCCATGCTGCAACATATACTCGATGGTCTCTGGTGCGAAATACAATTCCCTTGCCACGTCCTCTGGACAACGGACGATCAAAAAGCTGCCTTTAGGGTATCGTATGACAACGTCACCGGGTGGAACCTTGCCCTTCTTCGATCCGCGTTTCGGCAGCTTGAGTTTCCACTTGTTGCCGTACCCAATGAGCGAGGACAGGGACGATAGAAGGCATGTGGCGACCAAAGACATGCCGTCTTGGCGCCATATCGAAAGTCCAAGGAGGACGCAGGAGAGAAAGAATCCGAGGAATAGGACGCTAGTAAGAGGGGCGATGGTTCGCGACTTGACTTCGTTCGAAGCGGTGCGCTCGATACGGACGACACGAACGGAGTGTGCAGGGAGGTTGTTGGCGTCACTATGAATGCCTTGAGTCAGCTTCGCCTCGACTCATTGAGGATCAGTTCAGTTCTGGAACTTTCAAGAAGAATTGGAACACTGAATCGCCCTCCAAATATCCTTTAGCAAGTCGAGCCATTGTTGCCAATGCCGTTCGCTTACAGATGACCCTTGAGGTCAGAGCATTGCTCGCAGACGAAAAGAATCTGAGACCATTCACCAAGCGGTATCAAAGTATGGAAGGCTTACCAGACAATGTTTCCAATGTGGTTGATGGAATCTTTGTGGTTGCCTGAGTAGATACCAGTGATATGACCATCGACCGGTTCGAGTACAGTAGGCCTCGTAGGCCTCATTAAAGCTTGAGGAGCCGGGATTAAGCGCGGAAGGAAAATCCATCTCGAGAGAGTCGAAACTTGGGCATTAGCAAGCACGGAACCCTCGCCCAAGATGGCGAGGAAACCGACGATGTCGAGCTGCAATTGTTGTAGTACGGGCTCCCCATTCTCAGCCTGGAGCCAGAGCATGGTAGTGACGGGAGGATGGGGCTGTGGAAAATTGGATATGCGGAGAAGAGTCAAAGCTCCGGGCGGGTACGAGTAACAGACATGGGTCGAAGCAGGCCGTTGAAGGGGTCAGCGTAGCGAAACGAGGGTATATATCGAAAATGAGAGCCTGAGGCCACGATGAAGGACGCGTAAGTAGGAATACTGGAGACAGACTGCTGGGAAAAAGTGGCGGGAAACACTACAAGGACAAGACGGCGACGGCCTCACACGGACGTTTGGGGGCGACGATGCGAGGCGAACCGGTCAGTGCTCGACTTTTGTTGCTCGTTTTCAGCCTCACACAGCAGCGTGCTAGCGCCGTAAAGGCCAGTAATCAGCGAAGCATGCCTGAGGCATTCGCGCCGGCGACGGGCATCGCTGGCGATTGGGAAGGCTTGTGACTAGGCTACAGGAAACCGGCATGGGCTTGGAGGAGGCGCAGGCATAGCCTCAATCTGTGACCGGCTGTGAGAATGGGTTGCAAGCCCACGCTGGAACATGTTTCTTGCACCAGCGCTTGCCGCATCGTCGTTGAAACAAGTGCGCCTTGCAAGAACCTGCGACAGGAAGGAAGTTTGAGCACCGTCGCAGCTTCCTCCGCGCGTGCTTACCCCACGCCCAACCGCACTCCCAGCCCTCAACTCTGGCGCACGCGCCAGCCTCGTGATACACTCACATCCGCACCGACCGCCGACTATTTATTTACGACAGAGTCCCGCGCATCGCCATCGTGGTTGCAGTCATAGGAGGAGGGGTTCAGTGCGCGCAGTGGCCATGCGCTGATGTATGTGCGCGCTTCGTTGCGTTTTCCCTCTATTCTCAAGCCACGCGATGCCCCCTGCCTAGATAGCTGGGCATCTCCATCAAGTGCACAAGCTATCACGGCCCATGAGAAGGCCTCAACGGCCTGTCGCCCTCTCTGTAGCGTCCTATACCCACATCGTCTATTTAAGCGACCCTTCGCTCTTCCCGCCGTCACTTTTGTTTAGGCACCAGACCTGTGATTCAGCCTTTTGCACTACATTTGGGCCGCGGGGCGCAGCTTCGCTGACTCTATCCCTTTGGATCTATACTATGACTGCCATGTGAATCACGTACTGACTATCACATTTCCAATAGGCCAAATCTCCGGCACGAGCATATCAGGACAATTCCGTCCACCTCCCCTGGACGATCTTTCCACATCTAGGTATCCCACTTTGCAACGAATAGCCTAGGACTACCAGTTCTGTGGATCTTTGAGCACTGTTACAGACCCTACCCCACAAGTGTACCATCGAACATTCACCGGTTTGTTTACGGCAGAGAAAGCCAGGCTGCAGTATAGCATTCATATCCGGAGGCGGCCAGTACGAGTGCTTCCAATCACCACCTCTGCCCATTTGTCGGTATTCCACACTCTTTGTAACCGGTATGAGAAGTCGTTGATAGAGGCGAATGCACCAAGCTATCGGCATGCCTGCTGACAGCGATTCAAAGTCGTCGAGCGAGTCTCAAAGCTCCCCTCAAGGGTGGTTCTCTTGCTTACCTGCCCTGTAAGTAACGGTGGTGTTGCTAATCTGAAACTTCTGCTGATACTCTACAGATCTGTACGTGACAGTCAAGCTCCTAATCGAGGATCAGACAGCCTAGGAGAACCCTCTGCTGACTCAAGTGAGAAAAAGAGGAAAAGAAGTTCGCTCAATCCAAGGACCCCATCCAAGAAACCAATGCCTTCGACACAGCCGCAGATACCGGCTACTGACAAGTACGAACCGGATAACTACCTAGAAACACGTAATGCCCTAGTCAAAAAGGAACTGGAGGAAGCTTGGGACTATCTTGCAAGCACGCTCGATCCGCCTCCAAAGCAGAAGGTGGTCGCAGACATTATTCGCCTCATCCGAGAATTCGAGCGCAGATACGTCTTTGGGAATGTGCCATCGGAAGATATTCCCGCAGAAGGGACGCTAGATATGGGTGGTCAGTTTCTCACCAACAAAAGTCGGATTGAGCAACACAGTATTCTGTTTCAGATCGCAAAGAAGGTCCCAAAAGGAGCCCTATTGCATCTGCATTTCAACGCAGAATTAAACCCTGAGAGACTGCTTGAGCAGGCTCGAACGATGGGAGACAATATGTACGTCTGGAGCATCAGACCCTTGCTCGATGAAAAAGACCTACGTGAGACTGAGATAGTGTTTAAAATTGTACCCGAGACCACAAGGGATTCAAATATCTTCGATAGACAATATGCGGGCAAAGGAAAGGTGAAGGGTGCTGATGGGTCAGTTAAGGATAACTGGAGACATCCAGAATACTCAGACAGGGTGTGGATGAAGTGGCAGACGTTCCGTGACGCATTCAAGAAACAAGACTTCGCGAGACAATACAAGAAGGATGAAAAGAAGAGAGCCGATGACGGTATTGGTGAGGACTCCACAAAGGTCACACTCGACGCAGCTGAAAACTGGATATTATCGAAGATGGTGTTGAGTGAAACAGAAGCTTATGATCCCTCTCAAACAGTGAATGGGTACGTTGTCCTCGGCGAGAGATGATTTTCATGACTTAGTTTGACTCGACTTACTAACGATCGTGTTTGCAGAGTATGGGCTCGGTTCAATCAGGCCACACGGTGCTTCAAAGGCCTGCTCAATTACAAAAAGGTATACGAATGGTACATTGGGACAGCGATCGACCGGATGATCGATGAAAAGATCATGTATGCTGAGCTTCGGCCTATGCTTTTAGACAAGTTCATTGAAGACAACGACGGAGGCCGCCAAGTGACAAACGCGGAACAGATGCGGCTGATTGAACAAGCTATAGCAAAGAAGCACAAGGAGCTCGAAAAGGCTGGTAAGGAACATCTGTTCCCATTCGGACTGAAGATCATATACTGCACGCCGCGCTCTATTCCTGAGAAGATCATGGAAAGAGAAATCGACGATTGCATAGCGTTGAAGATGGAATTCAAGGAGCTGATCTGTGGTAAGCAATGAAAGGGCGTGTCATTTGAGGATTATCCAACTGACAGGATGAAGGTTTTGATCTTGTCGGCGCAGAAGATCGACCCAATCATATCGGGTTCTATCACAAACAATTGACGCGTCTGCAAAAGGAATGCAGGGAGAAGGGGATCGAGATTCCCTTCATGTTCCATGCCGGTGAAACGCTTCTCGACACGGGAGGATCGAGCGATCCGCAAAACTCTAATCTCTATGATGCCGTGGCACTGAACTCGAAACGTATCGGACATGGCTTCGCACTAATGAAGCATCCGCATCTCGTGGAAAAATTCAGGCGCACGAAAGATAGCAAAGGCATCTGTATCGAACTGTGCCCGATCTCCAACGAGCTTCTGCATCTTTGCAGGAACATCAAGGAGCATCCATACCCAGAACTTCTTGCAGCGGGCATCCCGTGCTGCGTGAACAGCGACAATCCTTCTCTTTTCAGGTTCGTTACTGCCCTCTCCACATTCTCAATTTGCGTGCTAATTCGTCCACCAGTAATTCTATGTCTCATGAGTTCTACCAAATCATGGTCGGCTCGCCTACAATGTCAGTACACAGCTGGAAGCAGCTCGCCTTATGGAGCTTGGAATATAGCTGTCTTGCGGAAACGCAGAAGAAAACGGCCGAGGGATATTTCAATAAAGCTTGGACGGAATTCTGTGACTGGGTTTATGACACATACGGAGAGCTATTCTCTTTCATCGATGGCAGTGTGCAGGCATTGGATGAACAACGGGCGAAGGAACGATACCAGAAGCTCGGTGCTTCCATTCGTTAGGAATATGATATCAAGATGAAGACGACTTTAAGAGCGACCTACCCATCCCTATCGTTCCACTCCTAGCTTCTTCGAAATGTTGGTCCCTGTGGGCAAGCCAAATTAAGACACTCACGCCAACAGAGACACAGCAAGCTTGTCACGACAAGAAGCCAGCGAACATCGATTTCGCATTGTGTTGCGAGGCGGGATCCTCAAGGTTTGCATATCCTGATGGTTTATATGTCTTGTAACAAGATTTCTTTCACGATTGGATTCGAGCAGTTGATGTTCATAACTGAGGATATGTTGTTTCCAGTGTAAAGATGATACCTTCCATATTGGTATAGAACCGGTAGAAGGTGTAACAACACTTTGGTATTTCTCTGATGAATTGACGAATTTTCATTTCCGCTGCCCTCGGTTTCCTTCTACAGTACGCTAGAATGCAATTTGAAGATGCGAGAGGCGCGTTCACCAGTATTTGGGAAGGCATGGCGGGCCACAATTACGGTATTACACAGTAAGCTACTGCGGCCTTGAATCTTCCGTCGGACGGTACTTCACTGACCTTATTGACAGGGTCTTCTGAGAGACGCACAATACGTTCTCGCGCTAGCCAACGGGTCTATTGTTCACCGTGCCTTTCGTCTTCACCTCAACGTGACATTGAGGCCAGCTTTTCAACCTTTCCCACCGACCCGTGGCATGGCACTGCGGCATGGTTCAACCCCCCGTGCCTTCCGTATTTACGGCCATGCTGCTCTTATGGGCTGGGCGGCCTGTGTACCACGGTACCTGCCTCAACATCCTTAGCACGCCTACATATAACTCAGACCTTCCTGCACCGAGCCTTTACTGCACCTGCACTACACCTCTACTGCGCTTGCCTATCGTCATGGCTGGTAAAAACGTCAACACCGACGAAGAAAACATTGTTCCTCCACCACACACTTATATCAGATATTCACTCGAAGAACCACCACCATATTCACAATTCAATAGAATGTGCCCTTTCACTATGGAACATCAACCACCATTCACTCCACGGCCATTTCCGGCGCAATTATCGCTAGTACTGTTGACAGCTCTGGTCTTGTTCTTCGTGACCGTCCTCGGGTTAGTTTACATTCTCACGTCACGAAAGTGAAAGTGGTCCTCTTATTTCGCCGCTCGTTTTTCTACTCCGCACACTCTACAGCTCCTTCTACTTTCAACAAGCACACTCTTACGCTCCTTCTCCTTTCAACACGCACCTGACCCCCGGCATGGCACTGCCGCATGGTTCAACTCCCATACCCTCAATCTTCACGGCCATGCTGCTCTTACTGCTCATAGCGAGCGTCGCTGCTCGGGCGCATGTGCCTTCTTTTGCGACGGAGTCGGCTGTCGAAAACACCCAAACGACTTTGCTCGCATTCACGGGCGGGATCACGGCCGCAACAGCTGCTATGGCGCGTTCAGAAACCTCCAATACGGCGGTTGCGACTGCTTCCTCGTCATATACAGACACAGAAACCGCGCAAATCACTGAAGCCTCGTCTTTCTCGTACGCCGACTTAGCAGATCGCAAGTCGATCCAGGGAGCTGCCATTGGCGGTATCATCGTGGGTGTCTTAGCAGGCGCGACCCTCTTGCTGCTTGCGCTGTGGCTCTTGTGTCGGCGCTGGAAACTCCACCGTCATAATCGCAATCCAAAGAACCGCGGTGTGCTTCCAGGTCCGCGAGTTCCTACAGGTTCGACTGTGCCTGCCTCGCTTTACCGCCGAAGTGATAGTTGGAACACTCCACCAAAGAGCGAGAGGTCCCAGCCACTTGCGGACCTGGACCTTGAAGCAAATGTTGGGCAGCAGGACATCGGATTGCAGTACTACTCGGAGTCCAATTACTCTCAGACGGAGGGCCCGGCTTCCTCGAAGAAGACTGCGAAAGAGCGTACCGAGGTCAATATCGATGACAATACCTCAGCTGTCGGCTCCCCTGCTCGTCATGCTCAGATCCTTACTTCCTCTCCTGAGTCCGTGGAGAACGAGTCCATTACCCTTCATTCGCGTCGTTCAAATGCCACCATCGATTGGCCTCTACCAAAATCTACAGTCTCTTCACCAGCTCTCCTCATGAAGGCCCCCGAGATCAGTCCTCTGAGTCCCCTCAGCCCGTTCGGAGACTTCGACGCGGTGAAGCAACAAGTGGAAGAGCAGATCGAGAAGGAGCGACACAGGCAAGACGCGTACTGGAAGCTGAGCGGCGAAGTCGCAGGCGCTGCGCTCACAAAGAAGCCAGGCAGTGTCGCCCGTGCTAGGAAGAACATCATGGCATCGCGCGAGGCTCCCAAGAAGGCCGGAAGTGTTGCCCGGGCGAGGCAGAACATCATGGCGGTGCGAGGAGCTGCAGAGCAGCCTGGGAAAGTCACTAGCCCTCGCCAGAATACGATCGGTCTCATGGATTTCCTTCGCGAGCACGACGCACAGTGCGGTGATGAGACCGATGTCGAGACCAATGAGACGGGCACGGTGGTCAGGCGCAAGAACAAGCGCGCACATTGAGCGAGGGAGCTCTGCGAAGTACAGCACTTGAGGGAGGGAGGGTTGAAGACTTACAGTTTCCAGTGCGGCATGGCATGACAAGCGATCGATGGATTCTGGCGAGCGAGAATGGAAGACGCCACCCTGCGACGCGTCTGCATGAAAGGAATCACTCATCACCCACATCAGGGAGTCGCGAATTTGGGGGATATACCCGATGTTGATGAGTAACGGAACACGAACTGAATGAGCATCATCCTTTTGATCTTGTCTAGTAGAATAGTCAAAGGCAGATGCCACGAATGAATGATTTGAATTTACACCCACGGTACTCCCATCTTACGTCACTATACAACCACGACAAGTGAGACCAACTGCACATTACATAACATAAGCAACACATTCAATTACTACAGGCCATCGCGCCATCAAGCCCGCCTCTCCCAGAGACAGCTCGCACAGCGCACACTCGCAAAAGAAGGGGGGGTATAATCTCCTAGCCATAGCCCAAGCCAACGAGCCGTATCGTGACAATAAGTAACGTAATTACAATGCCGTAAGGAGTGGGTATATAAACAGGTGCAAAGAAGGTGATAAGCTGAAGTGTAAACCTCTGCATCGAAACATGCCGTCGTGAAGCGAAAAGGGTGGGTAATAAAATCAAAGTAAGTGAACGCTATGCTGAAGGGGTATCCGAAAGACGCCGTGAAAACCACACTAAAGCTGAAGAGTTAGAATAAATAGGAAAGGAAAGAAAAGAGAAGGTAGGAGAGATGTGCGGCGAGGCAGCGTGCTGCTTGCTCAGTTCACCATCATCATCATCCTAGTGCGGCGCTTCTCCAGCTTCTGCGTCCGCTGGTTTCCAGGGCCGAGGTAGTTGTTTCGCTGGTTGACGGCGCTGTACGCATGGCGCTCGCAGTAGTTGCGGCCGCCGACCTCGTAGTAGTCATCGCGCAGTACGATACGACACGTGTTGCAGGAGAAGCATCTTGGGTGGAACTTGAGCCGCTGATCCGTCTCGAGATATTGACCCTCGATACCGCGATTGCATGCGCGGCAGAGCGAGCCGTTGAGCTGGTGGTAGTGCTGCTCGCAGTAGGGAGCATTGTTGAAGACGTAGAACTCCGCTGTGGGGAAGGGGTCGCGGCAAGTGCGGCAGACGAAGCATTGCTTGTGGTAGCGGCCTGTGAGACGCCCGGAAGAGTCCTTGATAGATTTGCCGACGATTTGCTCTGAGCAGCCGCGACATCTGCCCTTGTTGGCTGTCGTGGGCCGGCGGTTGACTTCGCGCCTTGGCTCGGGGTCCGGGATTCGCAGTGGTGAGCTCAGTAAGCCTGGGGTGTTGAGAGCAGGATCGCGGATGTGTTGAGGCTCTTCTTTTCGCTTGGCAGAGGGAAGCCCCATTTGGATGGCGGGATCTATAGGTGACGCCGGAGCACCGATGTAAGGCGCCTTGGGAGCTTGTAGGTAAGCCTCCGGGCTCCTCGCCCTGCGGCTCTCCGGTTGTGGCGGTGCTGGTCGTGGGTCCAAGAACATCTCCGGACTTTGTGTCCTGCGAACAGGCTCATCATGAAGGTATTCTAAGCGACCAACCTTGGAAGCTTGACGGGAATGGCTGGCCTCAGATATGGGTGGGCTCGATCTCGAGCTTGCTATGCTCCTGAACCCAGAGCTTGCGTATGAGTCTTCCGACAAGCCTGAATCTGAAGGGGTGTGTATGGTGTCGCTCGGAAAGTCTCGAGCGTAGTTCGGGATAGATGGCAAAGGTGGCAAGTTGTCTTTCCGGCTCATTGACTTAGGCTCATAACTACGCGATGAGAGTGTGTAACCACTTTGCGAATCGATATCGGTGGGACGCCGAGGAGGCGGCATACGATCGGTCGGTTGCGCTGAAGGGTCCATAGCATCTCTTGAATCCTGTCGCATAGGAAATGTCTTCGATCGACTATCCTGATCTACCTTGGAAGGCTTCAGGGTCTCGTTCTGCAAGCGCGCTAGGAACGCATCGATGCCTTCCGGTTCTTCATCTTTCGGTGGAGGCGGTGGTGGTGGAGGCGGCATCGTAGCAAATGGTCCCGCACCAAGCTTCGGTCGCGAAGGAAATTCAGAACTGCCGTACGAGAAAATAGAACCCCGCGAAGTGCTAGACGTCGTTGAAATTCTCGAGTTCGGTAGCATGCCATTGCTTCTGATACTGCCTTGAGTATTCGTCCTCTGGTGACTGAAAGGTGTCCGGCCTTGACTAGGTGGTGATGGACCATTGGATGTGCTTGGCCTGCGATCACCAGTGAAAGGACCCGGTGCAATGGTATCCATCCTCTTCACGATGCTTTCTCCTCCATTTGTACGTGGACTCAGCGGTGCGAATAGCGGGCTCGGCTGGGCGTAGTTCTGGTCGTACGAGGGTGAGGGCTCCAATCTGTCGCGAGTTCTTGATCTTGCGCTCGATGGCGTAGCGCTTCGGTTGGTCGGAAAGCGAGGAAAGGCGGAGTCCAGGTTGGACGATAGGTCTGGCAAAGGTTTTTGGGTTTGCGGTAAAGGGCTCGTTGCGCTGCGATTCATCGGGTAGGGCAACCTTCCAGATCCAGGTGAAAGAGCGCCTCGACTTTTCGGGTCGCCGTAACTGCTGTCAGGCGAAGGCTCCTCCGGGTAAAAGGGTTTATCTTCTGAGGTCAGTAACGTTTTCCGTGCTTGTGAGATCATGCATTGAAGGACATACTAGCAGCATAAGGATCGATTCTTGGTGGTGGTGGCATGCGGGCGGATCGCGGTTGAGTATCGGGCCTGTTGTTGAAAGATGCGCCATTATAGGTAGCTGCGCGATCAAGCTTTGGTGAGGTTGGCTCGTCGGCGCCTGGAGGAGTGGATTAGAGTCAAGCATCTAAAAGGTTTACAGGCTGTTCTTACTGAGAGAGGTGGGAAGGCAGACATGGTCGGCCAATTGCGAGATTTCAATGTCCACACCGCAATCTGAGCACTTGATGGTGGGCAGAAAACTTATGCCATCGGTTGCCATAGTCGCCCTATTCCGAGTCGAAGATCCTCAGTCGATGGTAGCTCGCGCGCAAGGTGGGTGAAGGGTGTAGGTTTCCACGTCCAGCGTTCTCCGGAAAGACAGGTGTTTGGGTGTTGGATCATGAATGCTTGCGACGTCGAGTCAGGGCAGCTACCTTCGACGGTAACAGTGCACGCCGAGACCAATCCCTGAACGCCCAAGAGCCGATGGGTGTTAGAGCGGGCAGTGACTTGCTGAATTGAGACAGGTGATGCGGAAATGATGCTCGAAGCGGGCCTGATGTGAAGATGGCGGCGGGAAGTCGTCAGAGCGGTCTGAAGATATCTAGCGAACCACACCCGGTTTGGGAGGTCTTTAGCCCCACGGACGAGACTCGCAATGTTAGACCTGGCGAATGATAAAGTGCAATATCACGAGAGGTGGTAGCGAAAGAGACCATACAAATGCACTATCAACAGCGCGAGTCGAAGCAATCAAATGGGAAAGAGCTGGCGACCACAGACAAGCTCTCACTCGAGACACCTGGTGAGCCCTGCGAGGCACCCGCGCTTGTCCCTGAATGTGGCGTGGAGTTCTTGAGATTGCGGCTTGTGATTTGCCGGATAGTTGCTCAGGAGCGCACGGAACTCCCACGATGCGGCGGCCCACGCGCGCCAGAAACTGGTTCAGATATTGATGAAACAGCGCCCATCGGAACTGTGTCGTGCTGTGTCACACGCGCTGGCGATGACGACGGCTGTGTCTGTCATCAGGCTGCGCGCCTACGCTGGCGGCTTTTTGCGGCGGACATGGACATGTCGTTGCTGGAGGAGTCGCTGACTTGAGCCGGGGACGCCGCACAGCCGGGGATCGCGTCCAAGCTCAGGAGAACCATTAAGCCATCGATATAACGTTCGCGTATGATTGGAAGTGAGGCAGATCGCTGCCTCTTTGCACGATCGTCGTCGAAGGCACAACGCCTCCTGCATGAAAGACGGCCGCCTGTTGCGCAACTTGTCGTGTGCGCTGTTGGCACGAGATCTGGCGAAACCGAACACCGCGAACAGTCTCAGGTGCGCCGCGCTTGTGTTAGCGCCCGATGTTTCGGACGTTCGTGGTGGGCGGGTACGAGCATGAAACTGAAGACGAGAGAATCCGAGGTCGCTGCTGGCGGATGACATGTTTCTCCCGGCTGTGACGGCGCTGCTGCTCTCGTGTGCCTCGACGGGCTTAACTGACGTTGCTATTGCTGTGCCTGACAGGCCTGCTGTCACCCGCCTAGGCTCTGCGGGACCCTGCGTGGATGTGCAGGCTAGACAAGTTGCAGACCGACGACCTTCCCTTCGCGACCACCTCGACCCGCTTTGGAATGACCTCTCATGAGGTGCCGTTTGGATCCTTCAGCCTCGCAGAACCGCCATGCTCGTCTCAGCAGCCAGCGAACCGCCGCATGCCGTGCTCGGAGAGTCGGAGCGGAACCCTGTCTCCAGGGCGCCTTGCGTTGGCGTGCTTGGCCGGCTTCGCATCGTAAACAGTCTTGAAGCCCATGAGGTCTCATGGTCGTCGTGGAAACCGACTGCCATGTCGAGAGAGGTTTGCTTCGAAACAACGTCAATCGATCCGGGCGCGCCAGAAGAGTGCATACAAGGCAAACAGAACGTCCGGCGGGAGGCATGGCGTGCTCAACGGTCGACTTGTCAACCAGTCAGAATCGCGTTCCCGCCAAGTGGGGGCACGTCAACAAGTACTTAGTAAACACTCGACCTGCATGGCGGGGTACTCTTTGCACGCGATGAGGCGCGACTGATGCCATACAACAACGCAATGCCCGACGGCTCGCATGCGTACGTGAATCATTGATGAACGAGCCCGTCGAGTAGTCCGGGTCCTTTTCCTTGTTCTGGATTGTTTCGGAAGAACGGCTGCGCATTCAGTGACATCGAATGAAGTGGATTGTGGAGATTGATCGTAGTGGAGAAACTGCAGCTCGACCCCGCGAACGTTGTCAAGTCTCTGAGTACCTATGTAGCCTGCTGGGAACTTGCGAGGATGATCGTGAATACTTTCAGTTGCTCCTCTATGGTGAATGCTTTCTGATGCTGCTCCGGACATCATGCCATTGTCGCCCCGTAGGTGGACAATCTGCGTATCTTCAATGCGGCCCTCGCTCTGTGAACATGTCTCTATTGGCCTCCTCCATGCAAACGAGCCTCGCTATTGAAAAGGCGGTGGAGAGCTGTCTAGCGTCTAGCGTGTGCTGTCCGGGTGCCTGCGGAGTGTCGTGGATGTTGGCGTCTCTGTTAGCGCAGGCGATAACGCGCCTTTCCACGAGCAAATATTGTGCGGTCGAGAATACCCGAGCCTACCTATAAAGACCCTCCCCGCAAAGAGCACACTGTCCTCTCACCCACCACAATCAAACATTGCTCCGGTCTATCTCGCTCGTCCAAACCTCAACTTCAAGACCCCTCCAATTGACCAGCCAGCTACACGTTTTGAAGCTCTTCGCACGTCTCAATCGACCGATCCCCCACCTCACCTATTGCTCAAACGAGTATCATAGGGCCATTGCCCAGATAGTCACCACGTTCTCCAATCTCCTTAACTCGTATGTGCCCTCAATCTTTCGATACTGCCTTAGAAAACACTCTCTAATTGAACTAGGTCCCACAACACCTTCGCAGGCCGACGCACCTCTCCTTCAGGAGGAGCATCGGATCTTATATTAGCCTACTAAGCGACCAAATCAGCTTTTAAGGCATCGAATCAATTCATTCAATCAAGATGGCCCCTCACGCTGAGGAGTCCGTCGGTTTTGCGAACGGTGGAAGTGGGACAGCGGCTACCCCAGCCAAGGATCTCTTCGTCGTCGACTCGCCCAACG
This sequence comes from Didymosphaeria variabile, assembly GCF_027946475.1. Taxonomy (NCBI): domain Eukaryota; kingdom Fungi; phylum Ascomycota; class Dothideomycetes; order Pleosporales; family Didymosphaeriaceae; genus Didymosphaeria; species Didymosphaeria variabile. Next base: position 3,968,390 of record NW_026611622.1, on the reverse strand, counting down.
TGGAATACACCAACGAGTCCATCAAGTCCAAGTACACTTACCGTACTACGGCTGTTTCCAAGAACGCCGACGGTAAGTATGTGGCCGTCCCCAAGGAGACTGTTTACGACTTCAAAGTCGACCGCAAGATTCCCAAGCTCGGTGTCATGCTCATCGGTCTCGGTGGCAACAACGGTACCACTGTGACTGCTGGTATTCTTGCTAATCGCCGCGGTCTCGAGTGGGAGACCAAGGAAGGAAAGCGCGGTGCTAACTACTATGGCTCTGTCATCATGGGATCCACGACCAAGCTCGGCGTCGACAGCAAGACGGGTGAGGACGTCAACATCCCGTTCCATGACCTGATGCCTATGGTTCATCCCAACGACCTCGTTATCGGTGGTTGGGATATCAGCGGTCTGAACTTGGCCGAAGCCATGGATCGTGCTAAGGTGCTTGAGCCGACTCTGAAGTCTCTAGTTCGCAAGGAGATGTCTCAGATCAAGCCTCTCCCTAGCATCTACTACCCTGACTTCATTGCTGCCAACCAGGAGGATCGCGCTGACAACCTCGTCCCCGGTTCCAAGGCATCCATGGCTCATGTTGAGCAGATTCGCAAGGACATCCGCGAGTTCAAGGAAGCCAATGGTCTCGACAAGGTTATCGTTCAGTGGACTGCCAACACGGAGCGCTTTGCCGAGATTCAGCCTGGCGTCAACGACACTGCCGACAACCTCCTGAAGGCTATCGAGAATGGCCACGAGGAAGTCTCCCCATCGACCGTATTCGCCGTTGCCTGTATTTTGGACAAGGTGCCTTTCATCAACGGTTCTCCTCAGAACACCTTCGTCCCTGGCGCTATCCAGCTCGCGGAGAAGCACAATGCTTTCATTGGTGGTGACGATTTCAAATCTGGCCAGACCAAGATGAAGTCTGCACTCGTGGACTTTCTGATCAGCGCGGGTATCAAGCTCACCTCTGTTGCCAGCTACAACCACCTGGGCAATAATGATGGCAAGAACCTCAGCTCCCAGAAGCAGTTCCGCTCTAAGGAGATCTCCAAGTCTAACGTTATCGATGACATGGTCGCTGCCAACTCAGTCTTGTACAAGGAAGGCGAGCACCCGGACCACACCGTTGTGATCAAGTACATGCCCGCTGTTGGCGATGACAAGCGTGCTCTCGACGAGTACTACGCCGAGATCTTCCTGGGTGGACACCAGACCATCAGCATCTTCAACGTCTGCGAGGATTCGCTCCTGGCCTCTCCTTTGATCATCGACTTGGTCCTGGTTGCAGAGATGATGACCCGCATCCAGTGGAAGGCTCATAGTGCCGACACCGCCGATGCGAACTACGCCGGGTTCCACAGCGTTCTCAGCATCCTAAGCTACATGCTCAAGGTGAGTTCCCTACTCTCCATTCCTGCCACCTATTGCTAATTCGCGTAGGCTCCCCTGACGCCTACTGGCACACCTGTCATCAACGCACTCGCCAAGCAGCGTGCTGCCATGACGAACATCTTCAGGGCGTGTCTCGCCCTGGAGCCGGAGAGCGAGTACGTATGCCCCGGTGCGAAGTCGATATGTCTCAGACATGGATAGCTCGTACCTGACCCCAATTCATTGACTTACGCTGACTCGCGCGTCCAGTATGACTCTTGAGCACAAGCTTTTCTAGGAATCCGACCTCAGTTGGCTTCCCACCTCGACGCGGATCCACGTCTCCGGAACGTTTGGCCGCAGGTATCTGATTACTAAGAGGTACTCGTAGCCATGATTCAACCCATGGCTGATTTCCTTGATCTGGCGGGTAGACAGCTGCCCCATCCGCTCTTTTACTATGGCAGTATTCAAATGGAGCAATTTGCACCACCTCATATCTCTATGTCCTCCGCAAGACAGTGTCAGCTTGTGCACGTATATTATCGTTCTCATATTCCAGTGACCCTAATTTGCGATGTGCTCAACCCGTGGATGGACCCTACATGAGCATGTGATTTTCGTTCAGTGTTCTTTCCGAGCAGACGGTCGCTCCTGCCACTGTTGTGACTGACCGCCCCCAGATGCACCTGCCTCACGGCTTCCTCCACCTTTGGAGCGTAACCCTCAACAATTTGCGAGCCCGTCGGATTCCTTCTCTTCCCTCCTCATTCCTCTCACTTACAGTCTCTTCTGCTATTCTTCTCACTTTGTTGCGTTGCCTGGTGTTCGAACCCTGTTACTAAGTGACGCCTTCCATCCTTCACTCACGGTCCTCAGTACAGCCTTCCGCAAAGAATGCCAGCCTCCTCGATCCAATCGTACTTCTCATCGTCCTCGCCGACCAAATCTTTCCCTGGCGATGGTTTTACGTCCGAAGAGTTGCAGGTGTCTTCACCGACGACTGAATGGGTTCCTGTCCTTGACTATGAAGAGAGCGAGATCGCCTCTCTAGAGCCAGGTCCACGCTGCCTGACTATCATGGGACGCATCGTCAACGTCTATGACACGCCCAAGCCTAGCAAGCGACCGAAAGCTGCCCAAGGCTTCTTCAAATTAATGATCGCTGATGACACTGGCGTCATGACTGTGCGGCTCTGGTACGCGACACCACTCTACGCACTCAAGCTAGGCCAGCTGGTGACCTTGTGGACTGTCCATATCAGTCAAGGAGATGGCCAGATCGGACTAGCGCCGAACGCTGCGCCGCTTTTTACCAGCATCTTCCCCGAGAATGAACGAAACTGTCACTTCATGATACATGAGCGAAGCGACGATGGGACCATGTTCAAGAGACCATTCGGAGCGAACGACAGCCAGGTGTGGCCGGGTCTCATGACGCTGAGGAACTTCACGGATGGCGGTTTTGATGTGGACGACTGTAAACTTCTGGTTTGTGTAAAGAGTATTGGACCGAGGAAGAAGTGTAGGTGACGCACCCTCAAGTCTGACGGAAGAGGAAACCACTGTGGCAATATAGTCTATACGGTGACTGATCGTATTCGGCATCAGTTCTTGAGGCTAACTTGATCTAGTCACCAACAAAAACGGAAATACCTCAGAATCGATGACTGCTGTCATACTGGATGATACCTCAGAGGGCATCCTCACCCTCTACGGTTCTGTTTCAGGGTCAGCATCTGCGTGGAAGCCCTACGACACCGTACTGCTCATCTCCAACCCTGGCTGGCGCATTGACAAGAGCGCGAAACTGTCGCTGAACGGAAACACACAGCTGTTCATCGACCCAGCCATTGCGGACGCTCGCTATCTCCGGGCTCTTTCTCAGCGTCTCATAAAGAGAGAGCATGTGAACCCACCCTTCCCGCACGATGTTTTTGACGCAGAGGAAGCCGGAGGCGCAGCAGTCAAGGTCCTATACAAGTTGAGCGAGATCGACGAATTCGCAAGGACGAATCCGACGGAGAAAGCCGTGGGATACATGAGTGTCATCATCACGCAGCTCAACATCGTCGTGAACTACAAGCGCGAGATGCTCATGAGCAATGAATGCTGCGGGAAGCCAATCTTCTCTAGCAAAGTGAAGACTAGTTGTCGACAATGCGACAGGGAGTGTATGCTACGGATCAATCCTCGCATAGTAAGTTTGTACCTGCATGGGGAACCAAGTCGCCCAGGATGTCATGTCATCAAGCCCTCAAACCTTTGGGAAAGACTACAACTAATGTGACGCAGCTGGGAGACGTCATTGACGAAACCGGAGCAATCGGCACCGGCAAGCTCATTTTTTCCGACGCAGCGTGGGAACAGCTCCTCGGTCGCACTGCTGAACAGCTCGTGAGCGCTCCTTTGGACGTCATGAAGTACCTCGAACAAAGGCTCCTATTCCTCAGACTGACGTTGGGCTTCGGAATCCATCTAGGAAATGAAGAGATCGGCAGGTTAGTGGTTTGGTGCGTAAAGATGTGAAGGACCAAGCATTCAATGGATAGGAAGCGGAACGAGGCGCACACTTCTGGGGAGATTTAGCCTAGACATGAGAACTGATGGAGCGCAATGTTGACGAATATTATGGTAGCAAGGATCAGACAGGCTAATGCGAAGATGACTTGACCACTTGATGTAGCTGTAACTGCATAGACTCAACAGAGAATGGTATACCCAGATCCCTTCCCCCATAATAATTTCAACGCCTGAAATGCAACTCGACAAAAAAAGCAAACTAACTCCACATATATCATTCCCATGCAGACCGTCTGGCAAACGCACAAAGCAGCACGTCGCATCAACAATCATTCATAAAAAGAGCGAGCGAGCGAGCCAGCCAGCCTCTTGCACAACAGCCAGTCATTCTTTCAGCGGCACCACCTCCGTAACCGTCACTATGATTGCGCCCGACTGAGAGACTTCCTACGACTCTTTCAGCACGCCGGCCAAGCCCCGGAGTACATCGCCCACGCCTATTCCCTCGCTGCCGACCTTCTCCCTGCTCTCCTTGTCCCGCTCTTCCAGCCGCTTCGACGCGGTGCCCAGCACGCGATCTGCTACCCGCTCGGCTGTGCTCCTGTACTGCTCGATCTTGTGCACGCCGTCTGCGAAGAGGTCGATGTTGGGTTCTAGAGAGACGGAGAGCTTTTCAAGGTGTGCTTGTAATGCGGCGGGTGTTGTAAATGTGAATGTGACTGCGGATGAGGAAGGTTCGGACGACTCTACGGGTGGTGGTGGTTGTGACTGTTGAAGAGCGGCTAGTATGGAAGCTTGTTCAGGATCGAGAACGGAGGCGTCGATGTCGGCAAATGTGGGGGTTGCGGTTTGTATTGATGGCGGAGGTGGGGGCTTCGAGAACGAGGCCAGAGCTTCCCAGGCGGCTTTCTCTTCCTCGAGACTAGTTGATGTCAGTATCAAAGTACGTCATTGCATGATATGGGACATGTCTTACCGTTTAATTTCTTGTTCGAACTCTTCAAGCGTTGCTTGATTCTTGACGTTCTGAGGATTGGGCTTCTTCACCACAGTCGGCGGTGCTGTTTCTTCCCTGCTGAACCAATCCGAAAGTTCTGGTTTGCTCGCAAGATCGTCTATAAGCTCTTGCTGGATGGCTCGTGCAGCCATAATCGCATTTGCGTTCTTGACGTTGCCCGATGGCTTTTCTGGCAGCGCTCGGGAGCCGCACCAAGTCAGTAGTTGCTTCATGCGCCGCGGTTCCGGTAAGCTTTGCTCGATGTATTTGTAGAAATCGCGAACTTCGACCTCGGAATGGGGTAATGCTGGCGCACATCAGTACGGGCTCCTCAAAGTAGACGCATTCGCGCAAGCTTACCGTTAGACATCCCACTATCGATCAACGAACTTGCTCTCCTGCCCCTCAGCCCTGTGCTGCTCCGTCGATGCCCATCTTTACTTGCTTTTCGCATTTCTTTGTTACGATTGATCACAGGCGTGTCCGCAAAAGGTAGCATGATCTTGGTCGCTCCATCGCGCTTCTTAGCCACATGGAGCCCGTTAATCTTCGGTGTTTGCACTAGAAGAGGCGCTTCTCCCTTCTCTTCTGATTGCTCTTCCGGCGCTGGAGTGACGTGTTTCTTCTTGACTTTTTCCACAGGCACGGTTTTCTTTGATCGCTTTGGCGCGGATTTCGCTGGTTCTGCGCTTTCATCTACCTCTTTTACCTCGTCCAAGTGTTCCTTATTACCTGACAAACGCGTCGACCTCCTTTTTCTTTGCGGTTCAGATTGCTCGGGTTCAGGCGCAGCAAGTGATTTCTTTCTGCGCGCTGGCGGGGGCTTGGCTGGTTCTTCGGGTATCGGTTCGGGCACTGGTTGTGCTTTGGACGTTCGTCTTGACGTGCGACGCGTGAACTGGAAACCGTCGTCATCCTCGTCATATGCTGCGCTCCTGTTAGCCGGTCTCGTCCTGCAATTGCTGCTCAATGACGCGACTTGCGCGCGATTGAAGCCATGCGATATCCCACTTTGACATTCCACGAGTGCGTCCAGCTTACCTGTCTTCGCGGCTTTCTTTGTCGCGCCGTTTGTCTTCTTCGCTGTCCTATTCACTTCCGTCTTTGCCCTTTTCGTAGCAGGCGCATCCTCCTCCTCGAATGCTGTTCTGGCGCTCCTCCGTCGCGCAGTCGCGCGGTTTGTGGCCATCGGTAGCGGTTGCAAAGGTGATCTTGCGAAGATAGCGGTCATGAGTTCGGTTGTTGCGTGGTTGCTGGTGGGTGCGGAGAGCGAAGCGCGTGCATGGGCTGTGCGCGGCAACAACACACGCGCACGACGGCGATTTCGGATGGCGCGCGGATATTATATTCAATTATCTGGTATGGAAATGTCGTAGGAATTGGCGATTAATGCAATTACTGCCTGGGCGCGTTCGAGGGTGGTGTTGGCACTCGCTCAAGGGCTGGGATTGTAGGGGGCGTGCGTCAGTGTAAACACGGGCGGCTTGCTGGGTCAGGGCTGCTTGGCACAAAGTTGGCGTCGAGCCGGATGACTAAGTCAACGAGCACAGGACCACCTCCTCTCCTCCTCTCTTCCTCTCCTGAGCTTCTTCGTTGCTAAGACAAGTGGTAGCAGCTATGTCACATTGGGCGATTTCCCTTGATCGTACAAGTTTGGCAAAGCTGGCAATTCAGCCTTAAATTCAATATATAACTACAGCTATCCGATGTTGCTATGCCGTCATATACCCAACGCCTTGGAGAGAGCAGCATCCCAAAGCCGCAATCAATCCTGTATGCTATCGTGCCTTCATCATCTCGTTACCCCTATACACTCAGATATTCCTCCTCGCTTTTACCCAATACTATGGAAACAACTATTGGAAGCCTGCGCCCGGCATTGGCCCCTGGGCTCCTTCTGGCGCCAGACTGCCCTCAATACGACGTTTTGCGTCTTGCTTCTCTTCGTTCGTGGGGTTCTCCTTTCGCATGTCAGGTGTGTGGGCGTCCCTATTGGGGCTATGGCCAATAGACATGCCGACGCGAACCTGTACGAATTAGATGGGTCCAGCATGGTGGTGAATGAGTACTCACGAGAGTTTCCAAAGCAGCTCTGGAGTTGTCGACCAGATCATCGTCGTAGCGCATCTGTCCTGGCTCAAAAAGTAACAGGAGGGTACTTCCACCGAACTTGAAGTAACCCAATTCCTCAGCTCGCTTGACATGATCTCCCTTCTTGCGTGTGATGACTGTGCTGCCGACCATCATCGCACCAATACAGATCACCATCACCCGTCCATGGGCTACTGAGTCAATCGGTACACAGACCCGGATGTTCTCGCCGTACACGTCAAGTGCAGAACGGATAGCCATCGGGTTGACCGTGTAATACTCTCCCTCAATAGCCTTTGGCTCGTCCATGACACCATCGACGGGAATATGGAAGCGGTGGTAATCTTGTGGGGCGAGACGGAAGATGCCAAGAGATCCTCCAACATAGCGCTTCGCATCCTCAGGATAAGCATCGCCTAGCAGTCGTTGAACCGTGAACTCCCGGCCCTTGACCCAAATCGCCTGTGCTTGATCGAGAGTATTGAAGACTACGGACCGACAGTCTGCAGGTGAGACAATAACTCTGGGATCATCGGGTGCGGAGCACGGCCGCGCTCCGGGCTTCAAAGCTCGATAGAAAAACTCGTTGAAGTTCTTGAACTCTGATGTCGAGAGCAAGACCTCAGACATATCAAGCTGATGGAACGCAACAAACCCCTCAATTTCCCTGGCAGATGCCGGGTCATCGTACTTCTTTCCTTGCTTAAAACTGAGGGAACGCAACAATTTCCGGACTAGTCAACGTCAGTATAGCGCACAGCAAATGACTTGAACACTCACTTCTCTTCTTCTCCATGTTGTTCGCCTTCAGACCCTTGTATAACAGACGGATGCCAAGCCTCACATAGACACTCATGCGCTCCTCGTTGATCTGTCCCGTAAGGCGGTCCTGCACTAGAATGTTGGCAGAGTTGGCTCCGAGCTTGTATCCCCCGTACGAGATCTTCGTGATGACTTTCGAGTACCACTTCCGCTGGGCCTGGCTCGAAGTAACGAATCCTGCCATGACAATGTTGTTGACCTGTCGCCAATCCTGACTTGCGCAGGTAGCGACATGGGTAATAATATCAGCATCTGATTTCTTGTTCAGACGTGGCTGATGACAGATAGGACACTCTCGAATCTCAATAACATGTTCCTCGCCCTTCTCGTCCGCCAAATCATCTCCTGGGAGGACATCGCCTTCCTCACCTTCGGCGCCGAGGTGGTCTGTCTCTAGTGCTGGTATCGACGTCTGAGAGGGGTGCGCGTTTAGCGGAGTCTGTGTGCCAGAGGTAAGGGAAGGTGTGGCGGTGCCAGAAGTGAGAAGATCGCTGCTTGAAGCTGTGAGATGTCCAAAACGACTCTTCTTAGCGTCCCGTTCCTCGCCGCGTTGTAGCTGCTCCTCCAAGCACATGACCACTTGGTCAAAAGTGAGCACCTCTTCGCCGTTGTTCTCTCCCGAAAACTTGCGGAAAAAGCCATCGATGGTGGATTCATGTAGTGTCGAGCCTAAAGTGTCCAACATGGTGGTGATCTCGACTTTATCGATCAGGCCACTGTCATCGGCGTCATACTGCTTGAGCATGGCTCGCCAGAATTGCTGTCGCAAAGCCTTGTAAGGAAGGTATTTTGCCTTGATGTGTAAGGTTGGACTGTGCTTGGCCTCCCATCGCTCTTTGTTCTTCATTACCAGGGGCAGTGTGTACATTTTGAGATCTTGGTCATCTACCGCGGTCGGATCCACGGTGACTGATGGAATGCCAGGAGCGGCTTGTCCGTTGCCGTCATCCCCAGGCGTTTGCGGGACACTCGTCGGAGGTGGCGCTAAGCTACCATTGGACTCTTTTCCTGATAACGAGCCCGCCGAGTTCTCCTTGCGCAAGCTGGGTCGACCAATACGGGAAAGACTATTAGTGGATGACGATCTAGACAAAGGAAGCCGGAAGCGCGATCTCCTGGCATCCTTGGTCTCTGGAAGTCCCGGAGAATCGGACGGCTCAGGCAGCTTGTAGAGACCGGTTATAGGGTCAGCATCAGGGGCAACGGAAAGCGCCTTTTCAACCGGGAAGTTGACTGTTCCAACGTAGTCGTTTCCAGAGAACTTGTCTTTGTCTATGACTGTGAAGCAGACGGAGTAGTTCGTCTCGTGCTTGAGGACTTGAAAAACGAGCTTCTCATCAAACACCGGGTTTAGATTATGGCTGATGGTCTTCGTGCGATACGTCTTCTTTCCGAGTGAAGTGACGACGAACGGATCCATATCGAAAGAGGTGCGAGTGACTGTAGCATGTTAGCCTACGAAAGCTGCCTGCAACTTTTGTACCCACCATTCTTCTCAGGAGGCAAGTCTATGATCTTGCTGATCTCCAGGAAAAGCACACCCGCCACTTCGGTCTTGTCAGAAAATTCGTAGCTTCGAAGCTTGTTCGCCTTCTTCTTCAGTCTTGCCAACCTTAGCCTTTTGCGCCGCTTCTCCCTCTTCTCTGCTTTCTTGCTCTCGTCGAGCGCTTCGTCTGAACTCTCCTCCTCCTCGTCGGCCTCGTCATCGTTCTCTGCGCTTTCTGTGCGGAGCAGCAGTTCGTCTTCGTCCTCGTCAGGACTGGGCGTTTGCGCGACGAAAGACATGAACTTCTGGATGAGTTCTTCGTTGGTGGCGTTGGGATTGCTCGCATCGACGAGAGAGAACTGTATCTGGATCTCGCCCGTGACCACTGCCTTCTTCTTGCCGGTGCGCCTTGATTCCAGAGGAAACCATTTCGGCTCCTGCACCGCTCGTGCGTTCTGGAAGATGTCTTCGAGTATGACGTCAAATTCGCCCATGTAGTCCTTGCCAAAGCGGTCCTTGTCCCAGCAACAAGCCTCGAGCAACATGCTCTGAGGGCCTATGGGGAATTCGAGTGTGGTGTTCCATTCTGGATTCAGGGACTTGTTGATCGGCGGCGTGGCTTCGCGGGCGTCTCCTACATTCAGAACGAGGTACTGCGGGACTCTTTGTCAGCTACAGATCGTACTGCAACAAGTTGTAGGAATTGGTAGTCGGGATGCACTCACAGGATCAGAAGTGCCGCTCCTGTCCTTTGCAGCGAGGTTGCGGCCCTGCAGCGGCGGTTAGCTCAGTGGTACCTCTCCGCGGGGTAGCGCCCACCCACCTGGATGACATTCGCGCGCAGCACCAGCCCAGGCTTGCTGTTGTCACTCATTGCTGCACGTTTTGGACTGACAGTGCGGCTGTTGGGAGCGCTCGTGGGTGCCAGGTTTGTGCTGTTGTTGTGCTTGAGGCGGACCGGCAGCGACAGCTTGCTCGTAAAGTTGGGACGCGCAGGCATGCTGGTCGACGTAACTAGGCTGCATAGAAGGAACCTGCTGGTTGGGGCTGAGTGGTGGCCAAGGACGCTTGATGCGCGCCAGGTTCCTTGGAATCCGGGAAATGCGGATCAATACATGCAGCAAAAGGAAGTCGATGTCTTTGGAGATCGATTGCCTGCCCACGACGAGTAGGTAGCTGAGAGGACAGATGGGACAGTACGAGGACGGGGAATGCGGCTTGGGCCGAGGCGTCCCTTTAGCTCGCGTTCGGTGTAGCAGCTCGCGCGGTTGGGGAAGGCGGATCTAAAGCTGAGCGATCGATGGCGGCTCGTTGCGATTGAGCATGAGGTGTCTAACGCTCCAGATATGACGCAGGACGCAGGTTGACCCGGAAGGTGCGGGTCGCTCTTATGGAACCTGCGACCAGTGCATTAGGAAGTACTACACCCATCAATGCTCCATCCGGCACAATGTACGCTGGGTTATGTCTCGCTCCTTTACGCGATTGAATTATATATTTAGCAAGCTGAAGCCTCTGGCGCAAGGCGGCGACGCTCTGATTATCCTGAAACGGTATATCTAATTCGCGGCGCCAAAAGCGAGGGTCACAGCACGATCCCAGGCCACGGTTGGCCCCATCCACAGACACATCAAGATCCATCTCCTGGCAGTACAATCACCTCCTTTCCCAGCAATCTCACCCTTCTTTTCCGTTCCCCTCGACCGGTCCGTGGTCCGTAGCATCTAAAAATCCCGCATCTAGAAGGGAGCTCGTCGTGTGTGCAGAAGCGAGAAGCTGCGGCCCAAAGCACCTCCCAGCGCTCGCATTGCCTTCATCCAGTCTGTGTGGCTTTGTTGTTGCATCATGTTACGAGACAGAGCATCAGAGCCACTCCTTTCATTGGCTTACGCATGCCTAGCACATCGAAGATCGAATTGATGCTCAGCCTTGTCTCATGGTAATTGCATCTTACCTGCCCGATCCTTCTTCGAACCTTCCAGGATCGACACAGCTCTCATGGCACACCCAACTGCGGTGAGGTATTTCTGTTTGTTGAGTATTGCAATTATGTACGTTTATCAAGTGCCGTCTTTTCCTGCATGTCACTCCAGGAACGCCGCATCTGCAATGGGAGATCCGCAAAGTGGGCCTGTCAATCCACAAAACGCCCACCAACCATTGCCGCCTAAAATAAGCCTCGGATGGCGGCACGTCATAGGTACAATTACAGGTTGGTACCCATGAAGCGGAGCGGAGCGGGTAGCGGCCCTGTCGCTAGATCCAGGCCGCCTCGGCGACGGTGTGGCACCGTTGTGGTTCCATGGTGTTGCATTGTGTTTGTAGCATACGTTGACTACTGATCCCGTTTGCTCCGAGCCATGTCTTTCACACGGCCAATGTTACAACGCCCTAGTGACGATCCATCTTGCCCTGTACCAGGTGTAACTTGGCCTCTGTCTGCCATGGTAGGAGATTCTATCGACCAAAACATCAAGGAGCACTCCTCTTCCGTACCTCGACCGCCATCTCATCGTTTGATCGCCTCAACAAGAATGCATGGCTGAGTACCAACATGTGACGAACGCAGAGCGGCCTTGGGCAGCTAAGATCAGATACACGTACAGACCATCGGGAAGTAACAAACAAAGCACAAATTCTCCTCAATCAAGAAGTCGACCCTATGCGCCACTTTCGTGCACTATCTCCGCCCATGCAACCCTTCACAATAAGCATCTCCATTGCTATTGACCTACTTTCTCGCTGCGTCTCACACCCACTCCTCGGCTCTTTACACTCAATCACCCAACTCATAGGGATACTTCTCCAAGAACTTCTCCAAAGACGTCAACTCACTCCTTCCGCCCACACTCTCCACCGCCCATCTCACATTCTCCTCCTCCCCTCCCAAAATACCCCCAAATTCCTCCGCATACCGATACACCTCCTCCAAGAAATCCTTCAACCCCTCAAACGGCGCCATCTCCTCCACTCCTCCCAAGAACACTGCCTGAACATAACTTCCTTCCCGGCACTCCTCCCCAAACACATCGCTACCTCCTCCCAAGTATACCTCCCCTCCGCCGCACACACCCTCCTCCCCTTAAACTTCTCTCCATCCCGCAAAACAGCACCAACAAACCTCCCCACATCCTCCCTCGCAGCGACCAGCGGAATCCTGAACCCCGCCCCATTAGGCCGTTCAAGTACCCACACCCCATCCACCCCTTTCCTCGGCGCGCTCCACCTCTGCGCCGTAAAGTTCTCCATGAACGACCCAGGACATATAAACGCGCTGTCCATCCCAGACGCTGCAAGCCCCCGGATATACGCCTCGGCTTTTGCTTTGCCGTCGAAGGGCGCGACGGAAGTGTACTTCCCGTGCGAAATCTCGCTCACGGAGGGCAGAGTGCTGAAGATGAAGAACGCTACGCCTGCGGCGAGCGCGGCGTCGGCTATGCGCTTTCCGTTTTCGAATTCGAACGTGAGGGCTGAGGAGCTGGGGAGTGCGCTGGCGGAGGTGTAGGGGGGTGTCATGGCGAAGACGGTGTGGACGCCTTGGAGAGCAAGATCCAGGGAGGCGCGGTCGAGTATGTCGGCAGGCAGGACTTCGATGTCCCTTTCTTGGAGATTCCGTGCGGAGGGCGAATCGACATCGCGGGTGAGGGCGCGGATGGTGTACTGGGTTCTAAGACTGGGGTTTTGCAGGACGTGGTGGATGACGGAGGAGCCTTGTTGGCCCGTGGCACCGAAGACGGCGAGGATTTTGGGCATCTTGCAAGAGGCTTTAGATCTAACTTTCCGGGGAGCGTTTCGCCTGGTTCTTGGAAGTCAAGCAAGTAGGTTAAAGGAGAATGAAGGAAGGCAGTGAGTATCTTGCAGGACCCTTTCTACTTCCCACGACACATTTTCCTAGCAGAACTCTGAATCTTATATAGGATGGCCCACTGCCTCCTCGCCATTAGGGTAGCAGCGAATTCCTGTCCACGCTTTGCGCCCTGCATTGATAGCAGGGATTCGGAGGTGACCATCACCCGAATCCCATGCCTGGACACCCAAGTCGAATACTATATAGGAGATTTAATTCGACTTAAACATAGCTCTAGCCAGAGATTATCATTAATCCTGTCCACGATTAAGTTAAGTACAGCGCAGTGTAGCAGATTTTACTTGTTCACTTCCTATTTGATATGTTGCGGTAACAAGAAAACTTGACGTCAGCGTTTTCTGCCACACACGAAGCACCGCTGGACTTCCGAATCGTCTGTTAAGTTGACATTGGATCAAACAAAGATATCAATTCTATACACCTATTTCATTTTCCCTAGCGCCTATAGCGAGCCAGCAAAATGCGCTCATCCTATCTACCATTCAGTCATAGCAAATCGTAACAATTACCATCCTACCCGCAACCGTATCTTAGCGGTCCTCAAGGCCTTAGATAAGCTGAGTGAAAGCACGGTTGAGAGGCGAGCGGAGGGGCTTGACGTCCTTGTAGAACTCGACGGTGAGCTTAGCACGCTTGGCAATGCCCTCAGGAGTGAACTCGAATTTCTGTAATCTTGTCAGTCCGTGATTTTGGTAGACGAAAGGGCAAACATACCTTGTAAACCTCCTTATAAGGACCGGAAGCACCGAACCTGTTAAGGCCGAACTGCTCGTGAGAGTACTTCTCCCAACCCATAGTGGACATGACCTCCACGCTGAGGGTGGGGATACCGTCGGGGATTATAGATAGGCGGTAATCCTTGGACTGGGCGTCGAAAACCTCGAAACAAGGTAGGGACACGACACGTGCGGTAAGACCCTGGTCCTTGAGGGTCTTGACAGCCTCCAAGCAAAGCGAGACTTCCGAACCAGTGGAGACGAGGGTGACGTCAGCCTTCTCGTTCTCAACAGCAACGTAACCACCCTTGATGGCCTTCTCGATGGTTGAGCCCTCAAGCTGAGGCAGGTTTTGACGGGTAAGGGCAAGGATGGACGGAGTCTCCTTGGAGGTGAGAGCCATGTAGTAGGCAGCCGAGGTCTCGTTACCATCGGCGGGGCGCCACACCATCATGTTGGGCAGAGCACGGAAGTGGGCAAGCGTTTCGATAGGCTGGTGGGTGGGACCATCCTCTCCAAGACCGATAGAGTCGTGGGTAGCAACGTAGATGACACGCTGGTGTGAAAGCGAGGAGAGACGGACGGCACCGGCAGCGTATGAGACGAAGTTGAGGAAAGTACCACCGGCGGGGATGATGGTGCCGTAGGCAGACATGCCGTTCATGATGGCGGCCATGGCGTGCTCACGGACACCATATCGCATGTAGCGACCAGACCACTCGCCGATACCAAGGCTCGGGGGCTGGAAGTCAACGGCGTTCTTCCAGCGGGTGTTGTTGGAACCAGTCAAATCTGCGGAACCAGAAATGAGTTCAGGGATGACGTCGTGAATGGCCTCTAAGACGCTCTCGGAAAGCTTTCGGGACGCAATGGCAGGATCCGAAGGCTTGTATGTGGGGAGCTTGCTAACCCAACCCTCTGGCAGTTCGCGAGTCAATCGGCGAGCAAGGTCGGCGTGGAGGTCCTTGTGCTCCTTGCCGTACTTCTCGAAGAGTTTGTTCCACTCCTCCTCAGCAGCCGCACCCTCAGCAGCGTGCTTGTGGTACTGGTCGTAGACCTCCTGGGGGACCTGGAAGGTCTTCTCGGGGTCGAAGCCAAACTTCTCCTTGACCTGCTTGGCATCATCGGCCTTCAAGGGATTGCCGTGAACGCCACCAGTACCCTGGAGCTTGGAACCAAAACCAATGGTGGTGGTAAGCTTGATGACTGAGGGCTTGTCCGTGACCTTCTTGGCCTCGGCAATAGCCTTCTCAATGCCTTCGAGGTCGCTGTCGCCGTTCTCGACGTGCAAAGTGTGCCATCCATAGGACTCGAATCGCTTCAGAACGTCCTCGGTGAATGCGCACTTGGTGTCACCATCTGCAAACTCATGATCAGCGTCTCAACCATATCAAACCGTCGAAAAACGTACCGATGGAAATGTGGTTGTCGTCGTAGATGGCAATCAAGTTGCCCAACTGCAAGTGACCTGCAGTAGAGGCAGCTTCGCTGGCAATTCCCTCCATGGCGCAGCCATCACCGAAAAACATGAATGTGTGGTTGTTGATGAGCTCGTAGCCGGGCTTGTTGTAGACGGCCGCGGTATGCGCCTGCGCAATAGCGAGACCGACGGCATTGGCGAAACCCTGGCCGAGAGGACCAGTGGTGACCTCAATACCAGGAGTGTCGTGAGCTTCGGGGTGGCCGGGGGTAATGCTGTCGACTTGCTATTGTCATGAATCAATACCTGCATCATAGACACACTTAAAGTACGCTGGGTGACCTACACGGAAGTTCTTCAAGTCGTCGATGGTCAACTTGTAGCCGAAAAGGTGGAGGAGAGCATATTGGAGCATGCATCCGTGACCGTTGCTAAACTCGGCGTCAGTGAATTCATTGCATCATGCCCCGCAAAAATCCAAGCAGATCTTGCAAAACAGCGGAGCTTCGCGGAAATGTTGCTTTCTTCGTCCAGATTCTAGCATGATGCAGGATCAATCCGAGACGGCAAAAGCAAGTCCTGTTGAACACCGTTGTCCCGCGGAGATAGCTGTTTGACATGCCGTCTCCCGGCGCATTGTTCGGAGAAATGCGCCGTATGTGACTATCGCGGAGCTGTAGGAAACGGAGAGAACGTACGAGAGGACAAAACGATCGCGGTTGACCCAGTCGGGGTTCTTCGGGTTGAAAGTCATGAACTTGTTGAACAGGACATGGGCAACCGGGGCCATCCCTAGACAGTTAAGTCAGAAAGGCATATCGACTTCGTAGCCGGGCAAAACTTGCCCATGGGCGCACCCGGGTGGCCGGAGTTCGCCGCGAGCGTAGCATCGACCTGGAGAAACGAATCTCGTCAGTGATTATTGCTGCAGAGCGTGCACAATGATTGAAATCCAGCCGTAGACGCGTTGAGAGAAAACCGCGATAGCGGGGCAAGCTTGCCGTCATGGCGGGGTAGGAACGTAAGGGCGAGAACGTACCGCGAGGGTTCGGATGGTGTTGATTGCGAGCTCATCAGTCTTGCTGTAAGTCATGATGGGCAATGTGACGAGAGGAAGGGAGAGGAAAGAAGAAGTGTTGGGAGGGTTACAAGTTTTGTATGCAGGTAGATGGGGGTCTCTGTTGGTTAGTGCGGATTAATCAGTGTCGATGAGAGCAATTGGCAGCCCCACCAAAGCCCACGCCGGCCGCGCAAAGCCCGAGGAGCACCCTCGCCGCAACTGGCCTGCAGATTCTCATACAGAAGTGATTATGCAATGACAAAGCTCTGTACTAGCTGACTGAACCTCATCTTCTGACTCAAAGCTTTCACTGATAAACGCTGCTACTCTTTCCCAAAGCGAACATTCGCTCTGCCTGTTCATTCCTCCACCGTGGAATGAGCAGAGCCCATTGTTTGCATCATTGTGTTGTCAAAAGCCGAGCCGACCATGTCTGCTTCGGTTCAATCTCCGGCGGGATATGTAACACCCTTTACATACGGGAACCCTGTGCACCCACGCCGTCGGCACGACTATCGTGCAAATACAGTAATTTCAAAAACTCTTCTATGTCTACTCGTGACAACAGACAAGTATGAAGGCAATAAGGCTCGTTTTCTGTCCAGCGAACGCCTGACAGCTGGCTGCGAGCGAGCCTCGATGCGAGGCATCCCTCATGTACAAACAAACCTCACCCCGGATAGGTAATCCGTGAATGGCGCAGCGATGAGCTAATTTTGTCTTTTGGACAGTTGTAGATACCTAGATGCCCTCCAGAACATGAGGCTCTGTGGTAGGAACTGCGATTTCCGCGGGTGGAAAATATCTCCGATGCTCGCAAGTCCCCAACGTCCAGACCAACGGGTAAAGGACCAGCACCGGCGGTTAATTACACCACGTGCTGCAGCCTCCTGGAAGGTCTTTCAGATCACTCCTTGGTCGCTCGAGAATCGTGGCTTTGGGCTAAAGAAATTCCGGCCGGCGGAGAAATTAACACAGCTCACGATGCGAGAAATACCTATCATTTGTCTAGCGATGCACAATTTCTCATATATACCTAGGTCGCTTCTACTATGATACATTTCCTCCTCCAGCAGCCAGCCTGAACGCCATTTTGATGCCGAGAAATATCTTTAATGAGCGCGTATGGGTATCGTACTATACACAGTATAACAAAGAGATGGAGTCGTCAAGTTTTGACATAGATCCCTGATCTTAATAGGAAACATCGTGGTGATGACAGGATGAGGCAGCGTCAACGCTTTGCCGATATTACAAAGTAGTAGAGAAAGTATAAGAAGAGAAGGGAAAAGGTTAAAAGTTAGGGAACGTAAGAAGAGGTGCCACTACTGGGCTGGCCCGGCTTCGAGTAGGTAACATTGATGAAAAGATCGTTTCCTTGCCTCGTAGGTGTCAATCTCGGCACCCAAACCGGGCTCTTCAACGCCTCCATATCCTGAGTTGGTGTTTGTAGCAGCTGTGTCTTGCGAATCGTAAGTGGTCGCACAACTTCTGGCTCAAACATAGCAGGGCTCTTTGGCCAGAGGCTGCTTTGAGTACGAGTGGAACGCTCGCTGTTCCGCGCGGGACTGAAGGTTTCGACACTGCTGCTACGAAGGTGTTGCCGGTACCTGCGTATCTCACTCGTTGTCCGCGCGTCGGGTGAGCCTGATCTGAACGGGCTGCCGAGTTTGAGAGCGCCTTGCTCGCCTTTCCGTTTCACAAGCAGTGAAGATGGTTGCGATTGCCAAAGGGGACTATCTTGACCAGCTTGGCTTAGTGGACTTTTGGGGCTACGTGGGACGAGCTGGTTCGTGGTTCGTGGTACTTTTGGGTAACGCAGCTTGTGAATGGGAGATTCCGCTACGGGCGAGAGCTTGCCGTCTTGGAGTTGCTTGTCGGTCTCACCATCTTCTGGCGTAGGATCATCGGGTTCAACCGTCTCAAAAGACGTTTGTGATGACCAGGAGTCGCGAATATTTGTCGAAGCTCTTGAGGTCGCTCGTGACACGTTGCTGGAGGTGCGCTTCGGTTTGCCGTTACCGTATGTCTGGTCTGCCTTCGATCGAAAACGCCTGCCTGGGTTGCCAGGCGATACTGAGTGTATCGTCTTGGGCTGCTGATAAGCGGTGAAGTAGTAGTCCGGTATGTCCCCACCATGACTGAGTTCCGAGTCAGCAGACTTGGGGTTGTGTTCTGATGTCCGAGCTCTGGAAGCCAGCTTTTTCTTAGTGGCAGAAGCCGACACTCGCTTGCCACGAGGTAGCGTCTCCGATGTTTCAACCTTTGGTGGTTGCGACCTTGAGTATCGGAGCGGAATGTCTAAGAAAAGCTCGGATTGTTGCGGTACCCGCCTGGTCACTGTGCTCTCCATCGCAGCTTGAATAGGGCTCGTAGAAGGCAAAGGTCGCGAAGGCTGAAACGTACGTATCGGAGGAATAGGAACTTGAGGTAATGCAGGCAGCAATTTAGACTCCCTCCGGATATCGTCCTCTTCGAACAAGGTCGTCTGGGTCATAACACTATCCGGTCGCTGTGAAATGTCGGCATTGCGTCGAGAGATAGTCGGCCGTTGTTGTGCAATCTCCTCTACCGGGACTTGCATCTTTTGCTCATTTTGACTTGCTGCCGGCCGAGGTGGCTCGACGGTAATTGCAAGGCCGATTTGTTCAAGTGGGATGGAAGAGCTGGACGTATTGTCTGGGGTAAAACGACCAGGACGTAGAAGAGGATGTATTGTGTTCAGGTCGGTGTGGGACGGTGCAGGCAACAGCTCCGAAGATGCGGTGAGATTGCGAGTCGCGTTGAGCTTCAATGGCTTCGGCACTGCATCTGCTACGTACTGAACTCTCAAGCTTCGGTCAGACCTCTTTTGCGCCGGAGGAGGAGCTAGTAGGAACCGATTAGGCGGATCTGGCACAGGGGACTCTGGCGCGAAAGGTAGCGAGTAGGTACTTGGCCCTGGTGATAGTCCCGCCTTCTCGTCGATGGGGATACCATTCTTTCGCTCTCTTCGTCTTCTCAGAAATACTGTAAGGCCCATGAGACCAATAGCGATGACAAAGGCCGCTCCGACTGCGACAGCTAGTCCAGCTATTTGAGCGGGCGTCATTGTTTTGGGAGGGGTTGAAGCAGCAAGCGGTGTTGTCGTCTCCGGTGATTTTGTCGAGGTTGCTGACGGAACCAAGGAGACAGAGTCTGCAATGACCGTCTCTGTAACGTAGGTCCGCGTGGAAGGCGTCGATGAAGTTGTCGGTGTTGTATGAGAGGTTGTGATAGCGACCGGACGGGAAGAGGTCATGCTCGCTGACGTCGATGAGGTTCTTACTACTACAGTGATAGCTGTCAACGTCGGTGCAACAGCATATCTCTGTCCCAAGCAAATGTTGTATGCTGAAGTCGTGCCATGGTACGTGGAACAAGACGCATATATGCATCCAACAGCCACTTCGCCCAGCGTCTGGCCATTGAAACTATATCGAGAACATAGGCAACTGAGCTCCACTGGGGTAGTACATGCAAAAGGAAACTTTTCGGATAGCGACGTCTGCAGGCATGGCTGTGCACATGCAGGTACCTGTTGAAGCTTTGGGGGTAGTGAACGCTTGGGTCGTGCCGGTACCGTCTTCTGAGGCGTGGCTGCTATTAGGGTAGGCAATATAATGCATAGCCAGCTAGAGTGGCTGAGAAACATAGTTGTACAGAAGCTATGAAGAAGTAAGCGGCATTCTGCATTGTGGGGCGGAGAGCGTTGACAGACCTAAAGGAATCTAGAAAAGTAACATTTGAGAAACGGCGCTGAACCAGCAGCGTCGGGACAAGGAAATTGAAGGAGAGACGGAAGGAAATTCGTCACACAACACTCGTCTCATGCGATATGTTTTGATGCATCGAGAGGGAACTCGCCAGTGGATCGTATGTTGATAATATGTAGGAACACCCCTCCGAAGCGCTGCGTCTGACGTATGCATGGGCAGCCGCCGAGGCGTCGGTTCGCAGAGCTTCTCAAAAGGATTGGTGCAAACATCTCTAGCGCCCGGGACATATTACCAGAAGATGCACGCAGGATCTGTAGAGAGTGTGGTTAGGATACACGACTTCGGGTTGCTGGCGCTTCGAGATCGCGCCTTCCCACATTGGGCCTTAGCCTAAGCGCTTGCCCACCAAATTAGCACGAAGAAACGCAGTGTATGGCTAATTGTCTCTTCTAGTGACGAAAATAGAGCTTGGCGTACGTATGTGTCGCTTCTAGGCCATTTTGATTCTCTTCTGGTAACCATTGTTTTCGGTTGTTTTACCGTCTAGCATTTCGCTGCATGTACATGAACACGCAGCACGTGAAGTCACCGATACTGATGATGTTATCGACTTTGCCTGCCGTTCGCAGTCTTTCATCGTGCAGTAGGTTTAGCTTCGCTCCGGCACGATCCGCTCCCGCGCACAGTAAGGCGGCGGAGTGTCGAGTTTGGGGCTCATGGCCATCCGGCAGGACGGAAGCTGCACTCAGCCTCAGATATTGCACAAGGGCGCATGATTGGGGTTGAAATCGATAAAGCCTTGATCACATTTTTCTTATCTGCATCTCGATATTGCCCTGTTGACACAGACATTGAAGGGTGTCCGGGGGTTCAAGATACTACATGCGTGCTTCGGTGAGGATGCTCTGAATTGCCAGCAAAGGCAATGTCAGGTGAGTATAGGCCCCCAGAAGTTTACCCAGTGCAGCCACAGCCACGCCGCATCTTCGACTTTGAAACGAACGACTTATTGATAGCTTACAGGCTGCATGTTTCACCTCGAGTGATTGGTTTGCATTGTCAGTGTCGGAGGATGCCACAGACGTCCAAGACTTTGGTCTGCACTGGCAAGTAGCATTCATCCGGGGTCGAGACATCAAAGATAGCTTGGACGCCTTTGGCATCAAGTCTCAGATACGATGGCTGTTTTCCAATGTCGTAGCAAGTGGTGCATCGGTAGACACTTCCAGACAAGCGACTGATGTGAGCACTGAAACTTGATAGCGAGGATGCTCCGCCGACACATGATTCGCCAAAACCTCGTGGTGTTCACTATCCGACTTGCTTCAATACTAGAGCAGGATCCTAATGTTCTTTGGGCAGGCAAACCAGAGCAACATGGGATGGTAGAGTCTGTAAGTCAGGCCCACACTCCCCCAAATCTCCATCTACCATAGTAATAGGACATTGCATCATTATCATATTATAATAAGCACGTGCTCGACCAGGCTCTTGACAATGTAGTGGTTGCTGCTCACGTAGATGCTGAAACGTTTCCAAGTGACGGAAGTGCGAGACGGCGTGAGTCGACGAGGATGTGTGCCCTTCAATCGATGAGCTCGTCTGATGGCGTTGCAAGATTGTAAGCATTCGAGGGACTAGTATCGCATCCATACTTTGTTCATCTGCATGACAAAGATCGCGTGTTCATTGTTCATTGCGTTTAAGGTTGGATGCACACTGTAAACGCGGTCGCCAAAGACTTAGGATAGAGTCACGCTGTCAGCAGGTCCTGGGTGCTCCGAGGGTGATGCAACACCTGAGCTTGACTAAGGATGGCATATGAAACGTTGTCGAGTGTAGCAGGTGGTGTGACAACTGCTGCGTGCTGATGATGTCTTTGCTGACGGACCCATACAAGTGCCATCCTGGATGACCACGAGTGCATGGAAACAGATGCCGCAGCAAGGAAGGACAATTGTGCGCTGCTGAACGCGCAATCAGGGGCATGAGGAGGAAAAGACGAACAAGGCGAGCAGGCGCCAGGATCCAGGATTGTCGAGCGGCGCTGATTGGCTGAAATGAGCACCATGAATCAAGGAGATGAAGGCGCCGTGGTTAGAGCTGCGACTACAGTTTGCGTCGAGAGCGCTAGGCCACGGCCAGCTGGCGTGAGCGACCGGCCAAGACAGGGTACGGAGCAACTGACGCGGGTCATGGTCAGGACGGGCAGCGAGCGACGCAGTGAAACCTTGCAAGGCGGGTCGACGGGCGGAAGGCGCTGTTCTTTGGCCGGTTCGACTGAATAGCAGACGGCGCAACACACGAAGCGATACAAGACAAGATGATGATCGAAGACGAAGCAGCGTTTGAGATTTGCCGGGGTGTTGCGCTCGCAGGCTGGCCCCGTCGCGGAGCCTTTATTTGTCGCGCCCCTTTTTCGACAAAGCTTCTAGAAGAGCTGCTAGTCAGACGCGCCAAACAGTGGAACAGGTGTGCAACAGGTGCTTGGGGGACCGTCCTGGTCCTGGCCCGCTTCTTGATCGCTCTGGCTATGGCGGTGGCGAGTTGATTTGGGTTGGCTCGCCGCGGACGCAGTCAGACCTCGATGCCGGCCGCAGCGGTGCAGTATGCACAGCAGCATAGCAGTGGGAGTGGCAGTCGACGGTTGACGGCAACCTTAGAAATCAATCAATCAGCAGGAACGTCTGCAGCAGGCCGAGCGCAGGCCTGGGTGCTGTGTGCGGCCATTCAAAGGCGGAGGCGGACTGCAGCGAGCGAACGCTCCAAAGGCCTGTGCTTTGAAACTAGGCCGCTCCTGGATCTCTCCCCTTTCTCGGCAACACCACCCAAAAGCCTCGCGCTCCCAGACCTTCTTCTTATCCGCACTCTCGTCGTGCTGTCGGCATCTCCTGTCAAGTGCTGCCGTGCCACTCTCACCGAAGCTGCGTCTGTCTTTCGTTGCGACACCTGAACGGCCCCCGGCGCAGCCCACGACAGCCTCTCCAACCACCGCGCACCTCGCTGCACCTCCGCCCCGAGCGAACCGACCCCATCGCACCCTCTCCATCATCCAGCCATCCATCGCCCGCGCGCCACCCAAACGCCAGCAGCGAAAGCGATTTTGAGCCTGCGTCTTTGTAATAATACGTAAGTACCATCTGTCTGCCATTGACACCTTCACCTTCCGCTGCTGCTGCGCGCGTCGCTCCTTCCTGAAGCAGGAAACCGCACTGCACCTTCCGCTTCACCCATTGCCTCACTCCACGCAACCGCCGTCCATTGCAGCGACAACCTGTTCTGCCTTGCCGCGCCGCCAGTAGAGTCCGTACTAACGTGTCTTGCGCGCAGATTCCGTGTCGGCCGGCCTTCGTACGGAACATCTTACCCACCTACCTAATACACCACACCTCACCCAACCGTCATCATGGGCTGCGGAATGAGCACAGAGGAGAAGGAGGGGAAGCAGAGGAACGAGGAAATCGAGAACCAGCTCAAGCGTGACAAGATGCTGCAGCGCAATGAAATCAAGATGTTGTTGCTCGGTCAGTAACCGTCCAGCCGTCGGCGTCGGCCACCCGCATGCTAACTCGGAGCAGGTGCTGGTGAATCTGGAAAATCCACGATTCTCAAGCAGATGAAGCTTATCCACGAGGGCGGCTACTCGCGCGACGAGCGCGAATCTTTCAAGGAGATCATCTTCAGCAACACGGTCCAGTCGATGCGTGTCATCCTCGAGGCTATGGAGTCCCTCGAGCTTCCTCTGGATGACCAGCGCGCCGAGTACCACGTTCAGACCATTTTCATGCAACCCGCACAAATCGAAGGGGACAGCCTACCTCCGGAGGTTGGCAACGCCATCTCCGTGCTCTGGAAAGACGCGGGTGTGCAGCAGTGCTTCCAGCGCTCGCGTGAATACCAGCTGAACGACTCTGCGAAATAGTGAGTCGATAATTGCTATTTATGACTGACAAGCCATGCTGACAGCTAAAGCTATTTCGATTCCATCGACCGTATTGCGGCCGGCGACTACATTCCTAACGACCAGGACGTGCTTCGATCCCGTGTCAAGACCACCGGTATCACCGAAACGACCTTCATCATTGGCGACCTCACATACCGCATGTTCGATGTTGGTGGTCAGCGATCAGAAAGAAAGAAGTGGATACACTGCTTCGAGAACGTCACTACGATCCTCTTCCTCGTGGCTATCTCAGAGTACGACCAGTTGCTGTTCGAAGATGAGACAGTCAACCGTATGCAGGAAGCGTTGACCCTGTTCGATTCCATCTGCAACTCGCGGTGGTTCGTAAAGACCTCGATCATCCTTTTCTTGAACAAGATCGATCGATTCAAGGAGAAGCTGCCCGTCAGCCCCATGAAGAACTACTTCCCTGACTACGAGGGTATGATTTGATCTACTGCTTCCCGACGATCCGTGCTAATCCATATTACAGGCGGTCCAGATTACGCCGCGGCCTGCGACTACATCCTTAACCGATTCGTCTCGCTCAACCAGCACGAGACTAAGCAAATCTACACCCATTTCACATGCGCCACGGACACAATGCAGATCCGATTCGTTATGGCTGCTGTGAACGGTACGCTCCCCTTCTCCATCGTCGCGCTACCCTGGCTAACGAAATGTAGACATCATAATCCAGGAGAACCTCCGATTGTGCGGTCTGATATAGTCAATGTGTAATTTGGCGCTTGGACATTTGAAGACTTTCTAATTGGGAGTCGAGTGACGGGATGTATGTCTTTGATGACGAAGGACATCGCCACATTCATGCACGGCGTTGTGAAAATGCTTTTCCTTTACCTACCTCTATGTCGCACCTGTCGACCAGACTCGTTCATCAGCCGTACTTGGTGGAGTGGCTGCCTCGTCCCAAGTTTCTCTTTGATACCCTGCGTGGGCCGGGGCTTGCAACTCGCCATAGTAGTAAGCAAATCTTCCTTCTTCTCTACTGTTACCAAAAGGCGAGGCATTGGTAATCGCTTTCCTTACCACCTACCTAACTCACCTTATGTTCTTTACGCTGTACTGTTGTGGGCAAGCGACATTAAGCTTAGCACCATACCTATCATCTTGTCCTATCATCCATGTTTGTTTTTAATTAAAGTGGTGCGCTGCTGTTGGCGGGGGAGGCGTGTGCTGTGGACGCGGGATACACCATTTTCTTTACTCATTCTTCTCAATCTGTGTGTGGCAAAGACTCTTTGGGGTCGAGGGAGGCTGCTGTCGTGGAATCTTGGCCAGAGATATAAGATATGTAGTGAAATGATTTTCTTGTTTCAGTGCGTGCGCACGTCGTGCAAGAGGTGACGTGGCAACACATTGTGCGATGCGATACCCTTTGGGGTGGAGGTGGCGAAACGAAAGAAAGTAAATATAGATGTTTTGATGGGTATCTATCTGTGTTGGGCGCTGTGCTTGTGGCATGCTGTCATGGGCTTTCGGTGAGCCTTTTTGGTGTGCGCTTTGGGCTATACGGGGACTGCTGGAGAATGGTGAGTAGGGGTGGGGGAGCGCCATCGAGATGCGCACACCTGTTGTGTTGCTTCGCTTGGGTGTTGTTTTCGTGCTGTAAGGGATGTGTCTCACTTCCTTTTCCACCGCCAGAGTCTCTCATGGCAAACCATGTTATTCCCGCATCCCGCATCCCGCGAGCGTAGACGTGGGTTTACGCTCTACCAGAGTGGAGAGCGAGAGCGGGTGTGATCAAAGCGCCTGGGGTTGTGGTGGCGGAGTTCGGACTACCACAGTATGGGGTTGCATGCTTGGACGGGACGGGCAGGTCCGCATTTGCTCTTGGTGGTGGTGACGCGACTTTCCCATCTCGTGCTTTTCTTATCGTGATCTAGCATCATCCAACTATACCCCGCGGACATGTCAAAGCGGGCAATGGGTCATTTCCGCGATGCTGCTTTGGCGCACTGCAGGTGCTGACATACATGTGCGGTACGCGAGTGTGCCGCGAGAGTAAGTCTATTGGGGCATCCTGGGGTAAGTGAGCATCACATCAGCACTTGAAACAAGCGTATATGTTTCCGACAGGGATTTTCGATAGTTATGGGTGCGGAATACAGTTATGTGCTGTTTGAATCGCTCGGACTCCGGCAATGAACGAAGGCGGGAGCCGAGCGGATGGTAGGTTTGTACATGGAAATTGAACGGAAGTGAAGTCTTCCGTTTAAAGGTAGTCACAAAAATGTTCAATTAGAGTAGAGTCACCGCTAGGAAAGAAATTTAGATACGATGCCGGATCCTACACAGCACGTGAGTCAGATGCCTAGGCTCATTATCACTTGCAAACATCACTTGCGGGTCAAATGGGTACTTAAAAGACGTGGAACGTTCAATTAGACTATCGCACCAAGTAATAAACAAACAAAACCGTGGTATCCAGGGTAGTCACGAACGAAACCGCCTCCTCCACGCCAGACTTCCAAGTCGCAATGTCCATCTTGGTAACGTATGTCCGGAACGCCTACTCGGAAACAAACCTCTTCACTCCCTATCGTAAGCGGCCGTTCATCCTTTGATATAAGATACATGACGCGAGTGCCGAGTGCACCAAATCTCACGATAGATGCACCATAAGGGAACAAGACCATAGCCTTGTCGGTACAGCCTAGACATGACGATAACCACTATACGCTTCTACGCGTGGTCGGTAAGCCCATTCGTCAACCTCAGGAGCCATCCTACCCCTATAGCTGTTCCGCCTGTGTGGCAAGCCACTGCGTCGGGAGTGGTTCATATGTTCCACCGCGCCCAATTGATCGGCCATCATGCGAAAATCAAACGCATCGGGTCCGCTCTCTGCGATGTACCGCTGTTGATACGGCTGACTGGGGTAGCCAGTGTATGATCTTGAAGGCTGGCCTGCATATCTTGGGTCGAAGGGATTATTCATCTGCACGCTGTGGTGACGAGCAGGTATAGATGGTCGGCCATACGAGGTAGAGTGGTGCGGCTCTGCATAATCCTCGTGAAGAGAGCCTCTACCGCGGTGTGGAGGGTAGTCGTCTGCTTCAAAGCGCAGCTTCTGTCGTCGTTGAGCCTCATGATAGGCAGGTGCAAAAGCTTCATTGCGTGTAATGGGCATGTTGCGAGAGCGAAGGTGTAATCCTCCGCCTACCTCAGAAGTAGTACGACTATGCATGCGTGGACGCGGAGGTTCAGAGAAGACACTATCATCAGAAGTATAGATGGAGGAGTTGCCATCGATGACTGATGAGCCGGTATCGCTTCCGCCAACAGATGAGTGCCGTGACATTGGATGAGTATCAAATTTGTCCCGCTTGGTGTACATTGGGTTGGAGAACGCCGGTGGAACCATAGGATTACTATTGCGTCGCGAATCGTAATCAGCAGCATGGACTTCTCTGCCACGGTCTTTCTTTCTTTCCCGTTCGCGATCGTTGTCGTTGTCGATATGAATGTTAAATATCTGCTGCGTCGGAACAGCAGAGCCAGATGACCGTGGCGAGCTATTCTTCGAAGGAGGGCTATGCTTGTCTTCATGGACGACTTCGATGTCAGATCGACTTCGACCATGCGACTTCTTCACTTTGTATACCTTAGGCATCCGGTCTCGACCATTGCTTCGGCTCCTGATCGCACTACGGCCGCGAGACCGTGTCTTACTCTTGTTCCTGCCACGGCTGCGAGAACGTTCAATGAATCCATAAGCTCCGTCCTCGACGGATCTCGAGCTGAAATGGGAGCCGTCAGAGCCGCTAATGTCAGACTCGGACTCAGGCTCATATACTTCCTGGAATTCTTGGCGTAGACTCTTCGATTTCGACTTCTGGTGCTTGAGTACACGTGGATCGAGGACAATTTCAGGAGGAATAAATTGAGGTACAGGCTCTGGAAAGCCACCGGGCATAGCCCTCGGCTGTTGAGGGTCGAATGGTGGTGCTACGACTTGTGTATGCTTGATGGGTATGCCCTGCCCGCCGTGCGGTGGAGGCGGTGGTATTACTGCAGCTTGTTGTCCGCCTCCTGGATGCTGCGGGCCTGGTGCTAGGCCATGGGGCTGTTGACCATGATGGTGACCTCCTTGACCGTGAACATGTCCACCTTGACCATGATGGTGACCAAGTTGACCCTGCATATGACCTCCTTGACCGTGGTGCGGTGGAAACGGAAGCTCTTGACGCGCAGGCGTAGGCTCTCGTTCATGTCCGTGCATTGGCATCGGCATCGGCTGGTTACCCATGGGTGGTGGTGGACGGACAACCTGAGGTTCGTTGTGTACCATAGCGGGACCATGTTGATGCACATTTCGATGCGCCTGTTGCAGATGGGCACCGCCATCCTCGAAACGGTCGTCATCATCAAAGTCTTGCGCGAATGGTGCTGGTTCGGTTTTGAGGATGACCTCGATGCTCTTGATGACACTCTTTTGGCTAGGCCACTGCTTGACAATCTCTTTCTGCATGTCTAAACCCGCAATGATCCACTCACTAGTGGAGTCAGACTCCGAGAGCTTTGCATTTTGTTCTTGTACAAGTGCATCAATGACCCTACGAGCAGAGTCTGACTTGAGGTTCATCAAAGTGTCCTTTACGGTTTTCCTTGGGTTCTGGTTCATCTTGGCCAGGGCTTTCCGAGTGTCAGATGACGATAGACGGTGACGTAGGGGCGTAGCATCATCCCATGACCTTGCATTCAGTGGTTTATGGATCGAGAAGAACGCCAATTGCTCATACGAAGACGGGTCAAGAGAGTTGAGGTGCTGCTGGTCACCAGGGAATCCATGTTGCCTCAAGGTGCCCTGGGCCCCACGAAGTTGGCCTGCGGGGTGCTGGCCCAGCATGTGTTGTGGGAACGCCATATGATCAAAGTAAGGTCTTGGCTAGGTCTTTTCAAGTAGCAATAGGCATGGAAGCCTCGTTCAGCGAGATAGGAAAGACGCCGTACGAAAGAGATGAGAAAGAAGGCAGGAAGGTCCCTAGAGTGTGAGGCAGACAGGAGATGTCAAGAAAGCTATATAGACAAGCCAAGTTGTGTTCCTGCCATGTACGACGGAAACAGATCTTGGAGCATACTGAGAGTGTTGCAGTCCGGCGTGGCCATGCACTGACGTTTCAAGCACAAATGCGGTAGATCCAGGCGAGCATGGTAAGTCCTGGATGCGTCGTGTGGGGGGCAATAGGTCGTCGTTGTGTCATGGACAGGGCGCATGCAAGCCCCAGATTGTTGTTGGGATTGACCGGCCGCAGCCATCAATGCAGAGCGGGCCACAAGGCAACATAAGGCAAACGGGATCTTCCCAGGGCTAATTCGTAGTAAGGCCGTGTCCTTGGGACAGTTGTGC
This sequence comes from Didymosphaeria variabile, assembly GCF_027946475.1. Taxonomy (NCBI): domain Eukaryota; kingdom Fungi; phylum Ascomycota; class Dothideomycetes; order Pleosporales; family Didymosphaeriaceae; genus Didymosphaeria; species Didymosphaeria variabile. Next base: position 3,938,992 of record NW_026611622.1, on the reverse strand, counting down.
GGCTCTGAATTCACCGGAAGAGTCAGACTGGTTGCAATGGAGCCGGTCGACGCAGCACCTTTCCTGTCAGCCGGGTCCGCTATGCACGCTGAGAGGCGCTGCATTCGCGTCTCGTAAACACAGGGACCTTGGATGCGGTATCGTTGAGGCTATACGACAGATAGAAGAGTGGCAGAGGTGGGAAGGAGATCGGCGCTCGAACGGGGTGTTTACGCTAGGGCGCGCCTACGCCACTTGTGTTCCTCCCACCACAGGCATCCAGCATCCGCTTGCTACCTACTGAACCTCCTACTGTACATTGCGAGTGTTCTAGCCGCTCATCAAGTTCGCAAATGTGGCTTGCGCATCGTTTTTCCTGCATTACCTTTGTGTCTTTGCTTCTGTTTCGCTATGCGAAAGAGCTGTATTGAGTAGCAGCTATCCGTGTGTACTATCCCAGGTCAGTCCTCCTCCTCAGCCGGCCTCTACAAGCCGATACACGACCTTTGCATAGCCTCTTTAGCCGGGCTTCGACTTGGCTACCCTACTTCGAGGAACGACTAACAAGGAACAGCTTTTTGGCACTGTAACATGTAATGCAGCTTCAGATTGTGGTTATCTCGAAGGCGGCATATGCGCTATGCTGCTCCGATCTCTCATGCTGGGCCCATACGTTACATGACGCCCTCATCTGCAGCTGATCATGTTGGACATGCATTTCCTCGCTTCAAAACCGCCAATGATGAGTCTGCAGGTTGAGCAGGGACGGGCATGCGAATACGATGCTCACAGCTACACCGGACGGGGCGCATGCAGCACGTCAAATGACATGTTCGGTTCTCAGCCTTGTGGACTGTGCCAGCCTGTTACTCGACGATTCGCGAGAGAAGCAGGACCAGATTCATTTCCATAGGCTCGATCCCTTCTGCAAGTCCAATTGGAAGCTGCTTTGAACGCTTATTCTCACGGTCCTTATCACGAGCGGGACAGACTCACACCGGATGGAAGCTCCGCATCTAGCGCGTTTTCGCCGGTCCTCCCCTCGAGCACCTCACGGCCAATTTGGAGACTTGCAAGCACATACCAGTTGCGGTTCAGAACCATGTATTGAATCATCTCTGTCATCCTTGGGAGCTACTGTATCTGAACCCGCGACACTGAGCGCCCGACGCATTACGGGCGACCGTCAATCTTCCGTATACATCATCAAGTCTACAACCGGAAATGTATTCGTGGAACCGGCAGGCATTATCTAGGTGATGTCGACGCTGCTACCGGAGCAAAGTGCGATACGACGAGAGCAGCATCGCCATCGAGGATGAGGGCTCAGCAAACGCCACAAGAAAGAGCACTATCCTTAGGTTACCCTTGACATCCAGTACTACGACCGATCCGGCGATACCGCCTGGTCAGCTCAAGGATAACCCTATTATTCCTGCGTTTGCATCGGGGCGCGCGCTACAGAAAAAGTAAAATCGACGTTGATGTGGGCTCGGCTACAGGACGTACGCGTGGCACTGATGATTTCGTCAAGTTGCCCAGCCTGGCGCCTAAGTGCAGAATAGGCAACAGAGTCACTTGTGACACTTGAGCCGCATGGGATTGCGATGATACTGTGGGCTCGAACCACAGTCGACAAGAAACCATGACTACCGTTGTCCTAAGGAACATTGCGCGTTGCACAGGTAGCAATAGCCAACACACCACCGGGCAGTGCATTCTTTTTCGATCCTGATCACACAATACCGACCTTAGCTTTCTAAGTCTCACACTGTCCTGCTGTGCCCTGCTTTCCGTATCCCCGCTCTCCGTATCTGCGCTCTTTTGCTCACCGGCTCGGGCGGGATGCGTCTGTTCGGCGCGGCCACATTGATTTTACTGCAACACTCATCCTAGCCCGACCAGGGTTGAGCACCATCAGACCTGATACATTCAGAAGGATTTCGCGGGCGATCGAGCATCAAGGACGGCACTTACTTTGTATGTGATTTGCCGCGATATATCGGCTAAGAACAACGCGAATGGCACGAGCTCCTCGCCTCGTGAGGCAGCTCGAGGTTTCCCACTCAAGAGACAACCCATTAGTCTGGCGAGCGACTATTTCTTCTGTAGCTTGCTACGCACGATCCGGGTTGACGCATTCTACCGAACAACGACGGATAAGCGTTGTTCAAGCCAGTTACAAGCCAGTGAAAGAACTGGAAGACGAGCTAAGATCTTTTCATTTGATCGGCCATAGAATGTGAGGAGTTGAGCCTTATCCACGCCCACAAGAACAGACAGCTCGCCACCCCCTATACACTACACATCTCAAGTTTCGTAGCGTGGGACAGTACCTCCTCAACTACTCTGCGCGCCCAAAGTAGTCAACGTCGCACAATGCACCACTGTCCTTCAAGCTTGCACTTCACTCGAAGGGCAATCCTTCTGCAACTCCCCACTAGATCAGGAGCTGCTCCCCTGCATGCGTGGAAAAACAATTTGTAAGTTGCTCTCTACGTATCTGAGATATCCAACATAATTTCCCCACTCAGCCAAGTCTCGCGTCTCACAGGACGGGCAGCTGCCTTGGGCGTAAACGGCACCTCTCTCAGCTTACACAGACCGCACGGCTGGCTTTGGGGGGCGCTACGGGCCGCGGGGCAAGACGGGGCGAGTCAATGTTTTGCCTGCCACGTGCCTGCCTCTGTGCACTCCCCGGAATCTATCCGCGCATCCGACGCCTGGACTTGTAAACTTGTAAGATCAGCGTACAACTACCCCGAACTTACTGTGGGTGGCCTCTTGAAGTGAGGTGAGTGACTGTCGCCGTGCTTCTCGAACAGACGAACGACGACAACACGCCTCTGCTGGCACCAACAGGTGCTGACGCGGATGTTCACAATCACATGTGAATTGAACTCCAACATCGAATGATTGAGTTACGTTGGAGCACCAGCTCCACTGACATCCCCTTTCTCCTTATCATACATCCAGGTGCCACAGTCTACGCTGACCTCCATCACATAAATGTGCCTCAGGCCGACACAACCCCTACTCTCTCCGTTGCTCGAGCCCGCTTCGTCAAACAGTAGACCGTCCAAGTCGTGACCAAAATAGCCATACCGAAGGAAATCGCGATGATTGCTTCATTAGAAAGGCTCGCCTTCGCTATGCCTGTTTCCATGCGTGAGGTAGTCTCGGTGACGTTGTGAAGAACTGCGTCATTGACGGTTGCGGAGGCGTTATGGAAAACCGCTGTGAGAGAGGCGTTGACTTTGGGACCAGTGAGAGTGAGACCATGCCACGAGTAATCAATCAGTACTCACCGGGGGTCCGTGTACTCATAACGCCCTTTTTTTTGGCGGGAAGCGGCCTTGTTTGCAGTCGCACTCACTGTGTGGATAAACTCTGTCTTCGGAACGAAACTGCTACAAAATGAGTACATTTCGACGCTATGTTATACCCCAATATCAATGAATCTTCCTGAAGTTGAGGACTGTAGTCTAGGAAGAACTACCATCATTCGGCTGTCAAACATTAGGAAGAATCGAGTCCATCTTGCTTTGCCATTGCATCTAGCTGACCCGATCGCATTTCCGGAGGTCGTACGTCATAACGATGGGCTGAATTTCTCAGGAAGATGTACCTATTCGGTTACACCTGGTTTTACTTCGGGTCTTTGCGAATAAGATGTAAGCTACACGCATGTACATGGGGCTAATTCAACTACCCTTGTTGTTCTTCCTGGGCCCCGACCAGAGCGCCCGCGATTAAAACACTTCGTTTACCGTCTCGCTTGCTGCGAGGCTGAATAGTGGGTGCGTTGTACATCGTTCATTGGACAGCCCATCTCTCCTCCCTGTAAGTTCTTCCTCAGCCACGACACCTCAAGAACGAAGCGCCGCATGCCCAACGAAGCGCAATTGCAAAGATAATTGACTCTTCCCCTCTCCCATTCTAATGCTGCAATCTACAGCAAGCGTTGATCTGCGCTCGCGAAGTCGTGTTGTTCATCCGTAAGCTCGCGAATCGTTGATACCAACCTTCATCTTCTTTACCCTCCTGTCCATCAGTCGTTGGATCGAAGGTCTTAGCGCATAAGCCATCCTAGTGAGTTCTTCCTGAGCCATGATAGCTACGAGGCATATAGCTTGTGATGAACCAGGTACAGCGCTTTAACGCAGTATCTCAAAGTGCTGGACCCGTTACTGTGCGAGCGAGTCACGTTCTCTTACAATTATTCCAGGAGTACAATATCTTTCTCTGATGGCAGAAAAAGGGTGCTACTGCGAAACAGTCATTGGCCATGGACATGAGTTACCAAGCCAAGCGCCGTTGTCTTGACGGCGTGAGAGCACTGAATGCGACAGATGACCTCCCAGAGCCTAAGAAGCATTTCCTTGAGCTTTTTGAACCGGATTCAGCTCCACTGAGTGCGGAATGCAAAAGGGAGGCCCTTTTCAACGCTGTTTTGCTCAACGAGGGTTATCACAGATTTTTTGACAGACAAGGGAATTTACGACGTCCGGCATTTGTGGAGCAGAAGAATTGCCCCAAACAAGTTGCGCATTCCACACCTGCGTTTGGGGAGCAAGATGATTGCTGGAAGCCAATTGCGCATTTCACAACTCAAGATCAAACAATTGCTTTTGAATATGACAATTCGGATGTCGAGGACGACAACACAGCCATCGAGGACGACTACACAACCATCAAGAACGACTACACAGCCATCAAGAACTACTACACAGCCATCGATGACGACTACACAACCATCGGGGACGGCTATACAGCCATCAAGAACAGCTATACAGCTATCCAGAACAGATTGTATACAGATATCCAGAACAACTACACAGCCATCGAGGACGACTACACAGCTATAGAGGACGACGACGAAGCTACCGAGGACGACGACGAAGCTACCGAGGACGACGACGAAGCTACCGAGGACGACGACGAAGCTACCGAGGACGAGAAAACCAGGAAAAAGAGGCTGAGGCTCGTTTTCTGCTTCCGAAGATACTTTCATGAGCGCTTGTCCACATTGAAACAGCAACCGTCCAACCGAGCCAGGCCTTACTCAAGGAAGAGCGAACTTGCACGACTACGCCTGCCACCCGAACCACGAAGTGCTTGGAAAGCTGGGATACGTGTCATTCGTCGCTTACAACGAGGCAAGCTTCCACAAACTGTGGAGCAAGTCGTCCTATGCGTCATGACTGCAGATGCGATGAGATCTAGCACTGGTGCAGTCAGCTGCATTCGCAATCAAGACGAGTGCGTTTACTTACTGTCCTCTATATCTTATACTAACAGGTTCAAGGTTTTGGCGTGACTTGCATCGCTGGAAGGATGTCGTGCCTGTCAACGACAGGAAGTTATTCGAGCAGGTCGTTTATCGTCTTTGGAAACAAGAACTGGACAACTCGAGGAAGGCTTACCAGTCCGACAATCTGTTCCACTTCCAGGAAGTTTTCCAGAACTTGTTATCCGATTTAAATATAGAGGAGCTGCCCCTTAACGCGTGTAACGGAAAACACCTCCCATTCAGTCAATCAGACAATGCGAATAGATCTAGTGCTTTCCGGCAATCTCAGTCTGATGCTGGTTCCGACACGAACGAGAGTTCGTCCACTCATCGTTCGGAAAACTATACCGGTAATTGGACCGCACATGACGACCGAGTGATACTACTGGCTGCAACAATTATTTTCTGTGTAGTGATAGCTGTCATAATGTGTAAGTACGAATCTTTCACGACCACAGTCATTCCTGATGCGTCTTAGATATCTTTCAATCACAAGCGTACATCAAGTTCACAACCCTCCTGCAAAAGATACCCAGTCATGGCACCGACCTCTCGACTTCTCACAGACGGAATTGCATTCTCATAGCCTGTTACATCGGATTATCCACACGCACTATCGAAAGCATTCCTTTCAGCGATGGCTTCAACCCGAAAGCCCCTCGTCCATGCTGCGTATGCGGCCAGAGACTCTCAAGTACGAACATGAACCGCCATATGACTACGCGCCACACCGATACGCAGGCCGAGAAATTGGAATACCAGTGTAAGTACTGCTCAAGTTGGCATAGTCGGAGCGATAATCGGGACGCACACGAGAAAACTTGCAGAGCTCGACTAGAAAGTCGGCCTCCTGCGGCACCAGGACATGACCCTGATGCCGTACAGCCGGGCATCAATCAGCCTGTGGACTGGGACATCCACAGCGCGGCTGAAGACTCGCTTGTATCCGACCAGCCCCTATTGATACCCACTGAGATTGATCTCCACACAGTTGCACTAGACTTAGAGGGTTTCGTCGCGCCTGCACAAAGCCTTCCTACAGGTCATGGTCTCAATTTCGACAACACCTTACACAACCACCCAATAGATCTGCTCGGTCAACAACCGCTCGGCTTCTCGAGTGCTTTCTCTTCGTCTCAGTATTCGTTCGTTCCCACTCGGGCCAATACGTTCGACACCTTCCCAGCTACTGCAATGGGAGCACACCAGCCATCATGGGCACCCTCAACAAACGAGACCTACAACTCCATGACAATGTCGTCAGAGCTATACGATCCAGTACCCCTCACATACGACCCATTCAGCCTTGCGCCACCGCTCCCAGCAAGCCAAGTCTCCTTTCCCAACCAACTTGGCTTGCCTTTTCCAGGGCTTTCGGATCCGTCCGCCGCAGGATTTCAACCTATTGCTGGCTTTCAAACCACTCCCAGTTTTCAACCCACAGCTGACTTACAACCAAGCAACCACTTGCTGAACCCCTGGAACTCGCAGTCGTTCCCCACTGCGCATGCTGCCTACGACTTTCTCAGCTTCGATCCTAACTTCAACAGCACATCTAACCCTTTCGGTGCTGCATCGACGAACGCCTGGAATCTAGAGCAGCAGATCAACGGCTACTCGGGACTCGGACTCGGACTCGGACAGGAGGCACAGGGGTTCGACTCGGTCTTTGCGAACCCTGACCGGATACTGAAGCGCAAAGAGCCGTGCTCGATCGAGGAAAGCGGCAGTCTAGTTGACAAGCGCGCGAGGACTGGGGATGTTGATGCGTTTGATTGGGATAGCGTAGGGCTGGCATGAACAAGAAATCCGATATCTAGAATGTCATACCTGTTATCCTCCTTTTTCTTTGCCTGTAAAGTAGCACATAGTATCGACAATGCGTTCACTCCCGCAATGATGAGCGAGCTTACGTCGTACTGCGCTTCACCACCTCACACGAGAATTGACACATGCACACCAAATACTTCTTCACCATTCCATTGATTTGGTAGTCATCTACACTAACTACCCCCTCCCCTCTTCCCCACAACACGTCCTCCTATATACACCTTCCACCTCTCACACCACAGACATTACCATTACACGCATCTCAAGGACATCATGCAACAAAAAGCCAATCCACAATGCGCCGCGCTCAATCGCACAGGCCGCAACTTCAACTCAACAATCCCCACCCCTCTCACTTGCAAACTTTTCCTAAAAAGTGTCCTAAACGATATGACGAGAAGAAGAAGAAATAGAAATATAAAATGTGTAACATAAGACAGCGAGGGTATGAAGGATATCGTACAAGAATGCTCATGGCCCCAGTAAACCCAGATTGCGCCGGACCCAGTATTCGCAAAGGAGACAAGCGCCACGCATGCAGGAAGAGAATAGCAGAGGAGGTTGGAACCGGTGAGCAGAGAAGGCAACTAGGCAAGGGCGATGTCTCAGATCGGGACGACGAGGCTACGACTGAGAACCTGGGACACCCACACTTCGTATCCTTTCCTGCCGTTCCGCGTCATCTGGGTAAATCGCGCAATTGCAAGGATCCGCGAACACGAGCTAACAAGGACACTTCCGCCTCACTCGTGCGGATGTTGGAGCGCGCCCTTTGCCCCTGCTTCCGTTGTTGCCCCGTCACGTGCCAGCCTAGCCGCGTCGGTGCGGCTAATTGAGGGCCATCTGAACGTCCTCCACTCCACGCTTGACAACGTCGGCCAATCTCCACCTGGGAGGCTTGACAATGCTGAGCCCATCCTTCTCTGGCGCATTCAGTTCCTCCGGGTCGCCGCCGCCAGCGACACCGCTGCTGAACTTCAGCTGCAATAGGTCACCGACCTCGTCGCAGGCTGCGAGCATGCGGTCCAAATCGTCCTTGGTGTGGGCCGCAGATATGCAGAAGCGGGCTCTCGACGAAACGAGAGGTGTTGCTGGATATCCGACAACGACGACTGAGATCTTACGCTTGAGCATTTCGTGGGAGAAAGCAGGCATCTTGGCGGGGTTGTAGAGCATGACAGGAATGATAGGCGAGTCGTCGTGACCGTAAACAATGTAGCCTAGTCGCTTGAGACCAAGACGAAGGTACCGTGAGTTGAAGCAAAGACGCTGTAGACGCTCCTGACCCTGTCCGGGGACCAATTCGCCGCTGATGATGCGGAGAGAAGAAGCGATCTGGACGAGGACGGGAGGGGTTGGTGATTCGGCAAACATCATGGCGGCGTTCTGGGTCCTCAGCTTATCGATGATTTCCTGGTCAGCTGCCAGGTAACCTCCGTTGGCACCGAATGACTTTGTCAGAGTTCCCATGAGGATATCGACCTCGGAGGGATCAATGCCGAAGTAATCACAAACACCACGTCCACGAGGACCAACAGCACCGACGGAGTGCGCCTCGTCGACGAACAGGTTGAACTTGTACTTCTTCTTCAGTTCGATCAGCGCGGGGAGGTTGCACATGGTGCCTTCCATAGAGTAGAGACCTTCAACTGTGACAAGAATCTTCTTCCATGGACGGTGAGTGCGAGGCTGTCCTTGCGAGATGGCCTCCCGAAGCAAGCGCTCCAAATCCTTCATGTCGTTGTGCTTGAACATCTTAATCATCGAGCCCGAAAGACGAGCGCCAAATCGAATCGAAGAGTGGTTTAACTCATCCGAGAGCATGAGGCAGCCCTTGCCAATGATAGTGGAGAAAGCGGTAGCGTTCGTAACGAAACCCATAGAGAAAACCATGGAAGCAGGCTTGCCGACGAAGCGAGCGATCAAATCCTCGACCTCAATGGTCAATTCGGACGTACCAGCGTCGGTGCGGGAACTGGCCATGGTGACACCGTACTTGCGGACTGCCTGCTCTGCAGCGTCGGCGCAAGGTCCCTCAGACTGTGCAAAACCAAGGTAGTTGTACGAGCTCATGTTCAAAGTCTCGGTGGTCGTACCAAGAAGCTTGAAAGTGTTGTTGCCGTCGTCCGACTTGCGGTCGAGCAGGGTAATAAATCGGCCCGGAACACCAGTAGTCGGTCGTGAGAAGCAGTCGTTGATCCTCATCTTTAAACGGCGGGTGTAGAAGTTGTCAAAGTCGCTGTTCAACGGCGCGTATCCATCTCTCTCTGCCAAATGGCTGTAGTGTGCAGCCCTGAAGCGCTTGCCAAAGAAGTCGCGTACATGTCCGAATACAATTAAGATTAGGTAGCTGATATAGGTGGTGAGCAGAAAGTAATATGGCGGTTCGTCTTCTATGGGGTCTCCAAATTCTCCCTCGAAAGTGCTTGTGTATCGGTGCTTCTGCGATCCAATGGGACCGAACTGTGCATCGGCTCTTGCTTTCCGCCGGGCTTCTTCGGGGTTGAAGAGGGTCTGGGGTTCGGCTAGCATCTTCTCGCCCGTTGCCCCGGTGAGATTGATGGTCGGGAGGGAGATTGAGGCGGTGTTGATCTGTTGCTGGGGCGATGGATTGTCCAAGAGAGCCTGCTGCTGCGCAACAAGAGCGTCACGCAGAGCAGTGGCCTCACTACGTGTCCTAGGCGTGTTGCCGCCGAACAGCGATGTGAATTTGTTGCCTTTGGTGAAGGACGAGCGCCGCGGCTGCTCCTTCTTCTCGTTCAAGGCGTCGAGAGAAGGGGTAGAGGATGGGGATACGGTCGCAAACGGATTGATGGTTCGAGTAGGCATGGCAGACGACGTGCAACGGCGTTGAACGGCTACGAGGAATTGGTGCTCGTGCAGGTGGTCACTCTACAGCCGACGGTGCTTGGAAGACCTTTTCGAGACGCAGGCGGTGAGAATCAGGGAGCGGGTTGTGGTGGAGCAATTGAGCGGTGCTGCATGGAAAATTAGCAGGAGCGCGAGCAGAGTGGCACGGCGTCTCGGTCGGCAGTGGAGTGGAGGAACGGAGAAGGCGGAGGTCGGTGGTTGCTGGGGATATAAGGTGCTTCCTAAGACCTTGTGTTCATGCAGGCGGACGGTCCACTAGACGTTGGATAGACGCCGGGGACCGCCGGATGGGGAGCTGCGGAGGACGCGGATGCAGCTGCACGAGCGCGTGGATTGACGTACACTGTACTGGCTGAGGATGCCCGCAGCAGGTCTCGCAAGGCTGTGTCGGTGTTCTATTGCGCAGTCGTGTGGGTGAGTGCCGCGTACTGTGCTGCTCCCCGGACTCGACGTGTGTTTCTCGTGGCGCAGAATTGACCGCCTACCGCGCTGACAGCTCGCCAAGGACCAACGTACACGTGACGTCGCTATGCGAAGACTGTTACCCGCGCACCAGCGAAGAATTGGCGTATGGAAGGTTGCGCGAGGTGACCGAGGACAAAGAAGGCGGCGGTCGAGCTTGGGCTAGGGGGAGAGGCCTTATTAGGGAGCAAAATTGTGATGGTTGGGATGTAAAATGAGATGTACCCGTCGCCACTCGCAGCCGAGAGCGTCAGGGGCAGCTGTGGTGCCTGACTTTGTCGGCAACAATCGCTAGCCGCGCCCGAGAGCCTTTCAACGGCCTCGCTCTCGCCCAGCCAAGCAGCCAGCCGCAGAGCTACCGTGGGACCGAGCATTGTTTGCGTCGGCCGAACGACACTGCGCCTGTGCTGTTGATACAAGAGCAATCCGTGAAGCGCTTCGTTGGCTGGTCCGCACCGCACTCTACCTAGGTACATCATCAGTCAGCCCACTTCAAGTGCGCCTGGCCGCATTGAGCCGTCCATCATCCCATCTGACACTGTGACACGCCGATGCCTTCCAGCTGCACGCGAGCACCATCGTCCTCCTTTTGTGCCGCAGCTCCCAGCTTACCAACGCCCGAGACCCCGGATGCGTCGGAAGAAAAGAACGCACAATTCCACGCGCGCTCAAAGCTCCCAATTCGCCCATGCGTCCTCCATCAGCCCTAAAGATCCTCCCCTGGCTTGAATCGAGGTTTGGATGACTAACGCCGGGCCAAGCCTGTTCCCACTCCGATCCTTAGCTCCCATGGCCGGCCCGGCCACCGTCGCGTTCCCTATCGACGACCTAAAGAAGCGCGTGATGACGGTTCGAGGCCTAACAAGCACGTGGGAAATTTGCTTTTGACATCATCTCGTCATCGCTTCATCAACATGTACCCGCTACCGTTGAGATGGTGTTCCTTGCCAACCCATAGGGGGCGGCTGGATTATGGTTCCACGTCGGCAACGCTGTCCGGGGAAACCCTACGAGCAACGACATGACCATATCTGACGATCGGCAGATCTCGTGAGTTATTTCTTCGGTGCGAGTCAGGCCATCAATTTACTTGAAAAGCACATTGGCCTTTGACTGCACCGTTTGACAGCGTTCTTCGACTTTCTCGCACTCCGTATAGAAGGACGCGCTCGTGAACACACTGGTTCCACCAAAGACAAGCATCCCAGCCCGGCTCGCAATGCATGATCCAGAGCTCTCTGGCGGATTCTCACTCCTTCGCTTTGGGTAGCTACTGAGCCTACTTCGAGATCCCGATTCCAATTCCAGGAATTTGTTGAGCCGACGGCCTCTGGGCCCAATGTCATGAAGATGAAGTAGTCGACCATGGTAGTTATGTTGTAGGGCTGCGAGCGGCACATCCCGACAGTGTGGCTTCTGTCAACAATTGCTTTCCGCCTCAACTAACTGTTCACGTGCCAGATCTGTAAACGCCGTTCCTGAAGCTCTCAACGTCAACATGTTGCATGTACCACCTGATGTTGAAGGTATAAACATCGTGCTCAAAAGAACGACCGGCATGCATGCGGAAGCGAGAACTGAGAGACCTCCCTTCACTTGAACTTTGGTTCGAATCGAGAAACGGCCCGTCCTTTGCACTACACAGTAATGTAGATATGTTTAACACGGTAAACGAGCGGGCATTGCTGGTCCCGTTCCATCTGCGACTCATCAATCCCCGCACCATCACCCGATACTCGACTGATATCCATGGCCCAACAATTCTCGCAACCACCATCTGAAGCCCCCAACATTACCAAATTTTACCCTGCACAGTTCATATACCGACAGAAAACGGATAGAACGCACATCTAAGCTTGAGTATATCAGCATCTATATGTGAACCACTAGCATCGTCTGACGAGATCCATCGTTCAGGACGGAAAACGTTGGTATCCCCGTAAACATCTTCACTTCTTCCCATGCCCCAGCTCACACAGCCAGCAAGATTACCACCAGGGTAGTGCTTTCCATCAATCACTGCGCCGCCGGGAGGTACTTCTCAGGTAAATCACCCAGTGCTAGGTGCGCTACACGAAGGCTTTCGTTGATACAAGCACGCAGATACTTACATTTACTCAATTTAGCTCCTAGCACACTCTCTTCATCGAATCGAAACGCAGTGCCATTCTCTAACTTAAGCTGCTCTCTTACAAAGGTGCGGATGCTTCCAACACTGACTTAACACGGATGACCCGCGCTACATTGCGGGCTGGCGACTCCACATCATCAGCTTCTGGTTAATTCTCTCCCTGTATTCTGAACTAATGTGGACCTCTTGTAGTATGGAATCAAGTCTTTCCTGTCCCATAGCCTGGCGTAGTCTCCTTTAAGCCAGTGGCTTTTCTACCTACGCATAGTCTGGGAGACCATCTTCCTAGACGCGTGGCGCCCACGTTGGTTTGCTTCACAAGGTACTCTCATGTAGATGACAAGCATCCTTTCACTACATTCACCGTATCCACATTGATTGGCCTGGACCCCTATTCATGCACTTGTGCTGCTAGCGTTCGGGTCCCCTGCATTAGTCCGATTGATAATGATGACAGCCTTGAGAAGACCGTCCCCGACATCACAGGTACGCACGCCAGGAACACAGCAATTGAAGTTGAAATAGTTCATGTTTCCTTATCCGATCTGAGCCAACGGGATGCTAACCTAATAACCCTATGGAAGATTGTCCAGTTCCGCCCAGCGGTCCTTTCATCCGTGTTTCGCAGAAAATTTGAATGTTCGGATTCTTATCCTATCCTCTCCTCTCCTCTCCAAAAGTGACAAATGAAAAAGAAAAAAACCAGCAGACATAGCAGTACTGTAGCAGCAGAGAAGACTTCCAACATACCAATCAGCAACAAGATAAACACAGGAAAACAACAAGCACGTTGTGCCACACGACAACCAAACATCTCAGCTTCAGAACCTCCCCACAAGTCGCGCTTCCTCTTTCGAGGTAGTAGCGCAGGTTCTACCAGTCCGCTGTTTTGTATGAATAGGTTCCCTTTGCTTCCCAACCTTGCAACGCCGTGGAAAGAACCCTCTCCGAAAGATGGTCGTTTGATTTGCGTTACGCAGTGAAAAGTCGAGAAAATGGAGTGCTTTGGGAGCACGAAGAAAAAGCTAAAAGCCAGATAAAAAGAAGCCGGTGATTGAGGATGCAATATTTCGAACTGAGAGAGCCGCATTATGTAAACGATGGGCATGCTGTATTACGTATGGCGGGCGCAACGCAGGCCAGGGCGGCAGTCGCTTCACCTGTTTCGAGGTTGCGATGTGCTCACTAAGCAAAGCATGCTTAAGCTGACAACTGCTGGGTATGATGATAATGGACGATGAGAAACATGTAGCGCTCATTACATGTGGTGATTCTCGGGCGACAAGCTAGCCGGATCTATCGTGCCGAAAGAAACCAGATTTTGCATGTCGAAGTCATCACCGTGCTCTTCCATTAACGGAGATCGGAATGGAAGATTTAATGACTGTTTCGCGTACATGTCCGTCATCTGAAGAGCTTCCTCTGACATGCCGTTCTCGTGAGACATCGGGTACACGTCTGCTGAGCTAGAGCGACCGAACGAGCTCAGCGGCGGAGACTGATTGGCAATGATAGGGTCCTGGTGAGCCATTGTTGGCATGGGAGACGTGGAGGCACCCGAGTGAGGAGGCGGACCCATAGGAGTGTGCAAGTAAGGAGGAATGTTGTACTGCTGACCGAATGTCGATGCAGGTACGTTCTCCGACCGAGGACCTGAAGTGAAGAAGGCCGGTGTGCCGAACTCTGATGGAGAATTGGCCGTGGTAGCAGACATAGGGTATTGACGGTACTCCATCCCGTATCCAGCAGAGGTATCGATGCTCAGGTTAGGTCCAAGCGAGCCCGAAGCGCTCTGAGGTACAGGGGCGAAGATCTCCGGATTAGGCGTATATGGTGAGTGCTCCGGCTGAATCAAGAACGAAGGCATCGGGTTGCGCAGAAGCGAGAAGTCAACCGCAACAGGCACGGAACGACTACGCTGGCGCTTGTGACCACGCGCTTGGAAGCCACCAGGCGCAAAGGGTGAGTCGTGGAACCCATGTCCCAGGTGAGGATGTTGCATGTGATTAGGCTGCGAAGCAGGGCGGTGGTTGATCGGAGAGACGGGTGCAGATGCGGCGAGAGCGTTATGGTCGTAGAGGTTATGTCGGTTCTGGAAGGACTCCAATGAGACCAACTTCGCAAGCTGGCCGCTCAGGACCTTCGGGTGGCCACCCAGGTGATGCACCATCATGGTCGACGCTTGTTGTTCCTCGGTGAAGTCACCACACTGGAAGAAGCCTCCAGATCCAGATGAGTCCATGAAGAAATTCGGAGGGCGATTCAGCTCGACGATGAGACCTCCCGGTCGCTGTGAGGCACCTTCAGCGTTACCATTCATGTCCCCATTCTCTAAGGTAATGTTCTTAATGTACGAGAAGGGGTATTCGATCTTGTAGCCTGCTGAGTCATTGTTGATGTAGTACGTAACGCAGCACTTCTCGGGCGAGTAAAAGATCACGAGATCCATGGCACTCTGGCCCACACGGCGCCATGAGCCGATACTCAACGAGCGGCACGCGAAATGGTGAATGACTGAGACAGGTTAGATGCGACTCTTTGTGATTCGAATTGTTTCAATCGGGGTTGCAACTCACCAACTTTGGAAGAGCTCGTATCCGTATTGAGCAACATGCCGCTGCCATACGGTGTCATTGATCCACCAGAGCGGCCCAGAAAGCTCGTGCCAATGGACTTGCCCGACTCCATGGCTTGGAGGGCCAGATACCGACGCATTGACTCCGGGATGTCGTTGCAGTCACCTCCATCCTCAATGCTCTTTTTCGCGATGTTCTTTATCTTGGCACGCCTGGGACGAGTTAGTGGATTGTCAAAGAAACTGAGGTCTTTCAGTTCAGCCGTTCTCATCGTACCTGTTCTGGAACCAGATCTGCACAGAGCGCTCTGTCATGTTGATTTCCGAGGCTATTCTTTCCCTTGTCGCAGCGGTGGGAGTGGGATTCTTGTTGAATTCAACTTCAAGTGTCACTAGCTGGTCCTGCGTCGCCCTCTGGCGCTTCTGGTTCTTCTGCTGCTGGGTAAGGGTGCTTTTTCGCGGCGGTCTGCGCGGTGCAGAGCCGTGTGTGGGGGTTGAGACGGAAGCGGTGGGCGAAGCCATGGTAGTTTCTTCGGGTGACTGCATGGTTGCGGTCTCCGATGTGCTTCTGTCGGGGGTTCGAAAGGGGGGATGTCGACCTGGTGGTCGTCTATCGATTGTCGTAAGGTGTCGTGAAATAATAGGTCCAAGCTATAGTGATGGGGTATTCGAATAGAGGGGAGTCCCGAAGGGTGTTGGGCGGTCAATGCAGGAGATGCGTCTTGATCCGTCGCAAGATTCGGGCTCGAATACACGGTCCAGTCGCGCGATTGAAGGGTTCAAGGAAAGAAGCTGCTACCCGGGAGCAGGAGTTCAAGTCGATCGGCCGGGGGCGATGGAGAAGCGTGGTAGGGTGGGAATCCTAAGGAGTGGACGGCAGAGCCTAACAGGTGGGTATGAAAGGAACGTGAGCGAGAGCCGAAAGGAGTGGCAGCTCGTCGCAGAAGCACAACAAAAAGGGAACGACGAAGATCGCACCGGGTGAGGTCACGATGCGAAATCCGGAGGAGGAAGATCGGGCGGATGTAAATGAGTGACTTGGTGAGGAAAGAAGGGGAGATTAGAGGAAGGGGCCCTCAAGCCAGCTGCGTAGGGGGGAAGGCGCGAGTGGGCGCGCTAAGCCGTTGCGAGCTCCGCTGGACGCGCCTTCCGGTCCGAGCACACCCATGCACAGAGACACCAGACTCACGCCCATTCTTAGCACATCGGCGAGCGCCCGTTTGGCGCCAGCAGCTCTCCGTCTCAGCACCCATTCCACGCTCTTTGTCGCATACAATGTTGCTCTGCGTCTGTTGAGTCGTCCATGAGACAGGCCTGACAGGCGTCCTCGCAACGGCGCTGCAGCACGCGTCGTCCAGGGGGCTCCCTCCCACAGCTGAGTGGCAACAGGACGCCGTCGGAGTGAGCCCTTGTCACCGCATCGCTGGGCGACAGGGTTGCGGGAGCGGTGCTTCGATGCCGTGTCAAGTTCGATCCCAGCCCTCAGGAGACTTCCGTCACGGTCCTCCATCCACAAACGCTGGCCGTACGCTCTGACCACGCCAAAATGGCCGCCCAGCTGGGAGCGATGCTGGTGCACGGCTAGTTCAGAGGCGCATAGAGCACATCGCCGTTCGAGAAGCCTCGCTTTGACGCTTCCTACGTACGCAGCGGTGAAGGGGCCGAGGACTCAGGAACCCGCCAGCCGGAGGGGCCGTTTCGCCCACTAGGCGCTTCCCTTTGTTCACTGACGACGGCCTCACGCAGCGGCATGGATGCGGTAAGGCTTGCCAAGTGATTCACGCCGGCACGCGCATCTCTGCTTCTGGTTCTGCATCATGAGCCGCACACACCGGGCGCACGACGGTTGTCCGTTGCTGACGCTGTCTGCAACGGGGGCCAGGCCGTATCGCTATCGTGAGAACTGTGCCCGACGCGCCCCCGTCGCTGATCGCTCGGGTGAAGCGAGACGAGAGACCGAGCGCTGACGCCTGTTCCGTTCCAACACGCTCAATTCATCACTTTACCCGACAAAGTTGCAGCTTGCGAAAGCTTCAGTGAACAGCTGCCATTTTCCCTTGAGCATCGGGTAGCGGCACGACAGCGGACTGGTATACACCTGTCAATATGTACGCACTACCGTTCCCTGCTCGTGTTCCTGGCTAACCCTATCGCAAGGCTTACTCGGCAGGACCGCAGTCCAGGTCCCAGCCGTTCCTGGTTCCTGGCGTTAGTTCTCTCGTGACCAACAACCGTGGCCGCTCGCTAGACGCCCAAGCATCGCGCATCAACCTTGGACCCCACCCGCATTCAATGCCGTTTGCTGCCCTCCAAATGCGCCCCGCTCCTGCTGAGTAGCACAGCTTGTTGCAGTATGGTGCCGCGTAACGCGAAGCCCGCACGCAGCGCCAAGGTTGACCCCGGACATCTTGTCCCCCTCACCAGCGTGTTTCAGCAAATGGTCCCCGCAACGATTCGAATGTAGGTAGACACGCAACTGACTGCAAGTCAAGAGCAGGGATACTACTATCTTCCGTGTCCCCAGGAACAAGAACCGCGCGGCATCGATGAACATTTGGATCCACATGCATTGAAAAGCAATTTTCCTATGCAGTCGCCTCTCGAGGAGACCTCGCACGAGCGCCCCGAAAGTGGGCTTGCAGCACAAAGTTTAGACGGCTTGTTGAAGCGGTTGGCCGGCTCATGCCCTTTCGCGCTGCAAGCATGTTCCGTGATCGGTCACGCCATCCGAGAAGTGTGCAGTGCCGACAAGCGATACCCAACAGTATGGCTACATTTTCGTTCACGAGGAGTACTGCAGCTCGATACCAACAGCCCGGAATACTTGCTCCCTCTTCTTGAGGTCCAGGCTCGCGCCGAGAGTGAACAGCAGCTCTTTGATCCTGCCCTCCCACAGCACTCCAATGCGCCACTCCTGATCAACACGGGCTTTCAAGATGCCGGAAACGTCGTCATCGGGTGCAACCGTTGGCCTCGTCCAGTCTGGGCGTATCTTCTTGGACGCCCAGTCGACATCGGTGTTGCTGCGGCGTCGCCACAATTCGCAGCCGAGCTGCAGGTCGCTTTCATAGGAGTAAAAGTTGAAATCGAAGCGGGAGCAGAGCGCCAGGTTGGGGCCAGCTTTGACCGCGTAGGTCGACGAAAGGTTCCCCATCAACGGATTTAACGTGAGTGTCATGGTATATGGGAAGCCACGGTGGTTTGGTAATGTCGCAAAACGTAAGCCGGTGCTTATGCCACCACTCTTGTTCAGCAATCCATAATAGAGTTCTGCTCCGGCGCTGAAGCGGCCGTGCATGGGTTCAGCCACCTGCTGAGCAGTTGTGGGTTGTGTAGGCGCAACTCTGGGGTCGGGGCCAAAATTGTAAAGACCGCGTAATCCAATCAGTGCGGAATCAGTGCTGTACATGTACTCGGTGCTATATTTGCCATAGTCGTTCTGCAGCAGTGTAAGGATAGTCCCGCCATTGTTGAGATTTGAGTCGCTAACTGCGTTCACGCGCAGCTGCCGGGTCGGTGTCAGGCGGCGGAGATATAGTGCTTCGAGTCTAGATTGAGGGAGGAATATGCGGCCATAAAGTAAAGTGTCTACGTTGTGGATTATTAGCCATCGTGCAGCATGTTGGGCAGCCACAGCATACCTCTCCGGTCTATGCGCTTCCCGCTTTGCCAAATCTCCCACCACCAGTCCTCGTCAGGCCGTCGCAGCTCTTGCAGCTGCCTGTAGCCTCTGATGACATTGTGCAAATCTAGTTCGGAACTATTCAACTTTCGCTGCAGCGGCAGGGACGAGTACAGGTAAGACACGGAGCCGTCGACCACTCCTACGTTGCCTAGGGTGTACGATGTCGCAAAATTGGGGGCGGCAAGGGACGAGAGCTGCAGTTTCAGGCCCCTAGGTGTCTGGAAGTCGAGCAATGCTGGCGTAAACAGTCAGAAATGTCTTGCGACGGAATGCACATTGAGACCTACCTCGCGCGGTCGCGTTCAAGGTGCCATAGGAATTGTCCAGATTCCAATGCGAAGCCTCATAGAATGCATGTTGCACATTTTCCATGAAGTCCAACATGTCTTCGTCCGCGGGCCTTCATCACGGTACGAACGTACACAACATGTAGTTGCAGTCGCATAGCTCAGAACACGCGAAGAGCCGAGGTGCCAAGACCGTTCGCGTACCAAAATCCCCGCCAAAAATGCAACCCTCCGAACTTTTTTCTGTGCAGCAAATCGATAAGCAACACACTGCCCTCAAACACCCACCATGCCCAAGTCGAAGCGCTCCAAAGTCGTCCACCTGTCCAAGACGGACAAGAAGGGCAAGGAGCTCTCGCAGAAGCTCTTTGCTAATGTCCAGGAAGCTGCCGACAATTTCCAGTACATCTTCGTCTTCGCCGTGGAGAACATGCGCAATTCCTACCTGAAGGAAGTGCGCGCCGAGTTCTCGGACAGCCGGTGCGCGCAATCAGCTCATCTACCACGATGGGCAGCAGACTGACTACTGTGCAGATTCTTCTTTGGCAAGACCAAGGTTATGGCGAAAGCGCTCGGGCAGACGCCCGCCGAGGAGCACCTCACGAATCTTTCGAAATTGGCGCCCTACCTTGTCGGCAACGTCGGCCTTTTCTTCACCAATCGTGAGCCCTCAGAGGTTCTCGAATACTTCTCCGCCTACTCGCAGACCGACTTTGCGCGCGCCGGGGTCACAGCCACTCAGACCTTCACGGTACCTGCGGGAGTCGTATACTCAACAGGAGGACAACAGCCGGCAGAGGACGACGTAGCATTACCTCACAGCCAAGAGACGACAGTTAGAAAATGGGGCATGCCTACGAAGCTGGACAAGGGCAAGGTCATTCTTGGTGAGCCCTATACCGTGTGCAAAGAGGGTCAGGTGCTGAACAGCCATCAAACGGCGCTATTGAAGCTGTTTGGCGTCGCGATGGCGGACTTCAGGATTGACTTGAAGGCGTACTACTCGACGGCCAAGGAAGCTGTGACGGAGGTAAATGCTATGGAGAAGTAGCGCCTTCTTTACTTACTGTACGAAGTGCATTTACATGGCGTTTTGGCGCAGGTTAGGGAAAAGCTACAATATGCTATATTTCCAGGGCGCTATGCGCGTCAATATACCCCTATCAGAGGTTTTTACATCTTGGTTCACATGCTGGGATTCGCAAATGTATTTCGAGCCTTCCATCCACTTGAACACTTACATGAACCCAAACGATTGCACTGTCAAGTCAAATGATTGAAATGCATGAACAGGTGATTCGAAACTCGTCTATCGAAACGCATCGGATGCACCTTCTCCGGTGCGATGTTTGACAAAACGTGGTAAGCTAGTTTCAACGTGCAAGCACCATCCCAGCTGCAACTACGTCTCCAGTCGAGACTCGATCCTCAGGTGTCAACCCCACTTCGTTATTATGCGTCATATATGCGCATAAAATGCCAATCATATCTACGCGGTAGTTCCTTGCTCCAGACAAGCCACTTTGAGTTGCACTCATTATCATCAGTTGCCCTCAACCCCCTTTCCGCGGTCACTACTCGCTCGTCAAGCTCGCAGCTTTGGGGGAGGATACGATCACTGTTATATTGGTCTCTGGTGCTACTCAAGTGACTGAATTTGCTCTGAATTGACTTTCGTTCAATGCTTCGTATCACAACGTCGTGTCCGGCTTCCAATTCGGATCTGCTCTCAGAGATTCGACTGTCTCGTTATACACATCGTACGCATGCGTCTCGCAGTCAAAGTTCAACACCCAGTCCATCCGCGGTAGCTTCACGCTTTCCGGATTCTTTCTTACATAGTCGAAGTCTGCCTTGTGCCAGGCATCTCGGTTAGTTACTCCAGTCCTTTGCGTAGCGAGCACACGAGGATATCTAATCTTTTCGTATGCACGAATGGCTTCTGGTACATTCTCTTTGCCTGCAAGTTCGAGACATACGGCAGCCGTCACACCATCCTCCATTGACTGCGATGCACCCTGAATGGAAGTTGGCAAGAAAGGATGGGCCGCATCTCCGATAAGCGCGATTCTCCGCTTTGGGCTTATCCACGTAGGCAGAGGGTCTCGGAACACCAGTTTCCAATCTACGAGGGCTCCTTCAGGGGTTGCACGGATGATATCGTGGCATATCGGCGCCCAGTCAGGGATTGCCTTGATCGCTTCGTCGACGTAGCCAGGCGCAGACCAGCTTTCTTCTACATCAGCTTCATCCTGAGATGTGTTAAGTTATGTTCATACAGACATGTTCAGTCTCTTACCTTGTGTGTCAGTACCCAAGAACATGCAGTGCCTTTCTGTAATGTTGCAACCAAGAAATGTACGTCAGGTCCTAGCCAGCCCACGTGGAGATCCTTCTCTGGATTGGCCAACCACGCCGTTGATGGGTTCTTCTTCAGCCCGTCAGTAGGCATCCATGCTCGATATACTGCGTATCCAGAGCTCTTTGGCTTGTCCTCGAACCCTAATACGATAGTCCGCGCCAAACTCCTCACACCGTCTCCTGCAAGAACCACATCACCCACTATTCTCTCATCGTTCACTACGACGCCTGCTTCCGTCTCCGTCTCGAAGTATTCTTGAACCTTGCATCCCAATCTAATGTCCACGCCGACCTCAATGGCGTGGTTCCAACACACTTCGTGAATTTCGCCTCGATGGCCATTAAATCTCTTGCCCCAGTCTGCTTCTGCGCCCCAGGTCTGCCGACAAAGGAACTCGTCATCGTAGGTGCGAAAGTCGAGACCGTCGCTGTGGTGGCATATTGGATCCAGCTTCTCTTCCACGCCGGGCCAGCTGCGGAAGATGCGACCAGAATTTGAGCCGAAAGAGATGATGTCGCCCAGTTGGCGCCGGCTCTTGTTACCCTCAAAGAGGATCACGTCGAAGCCCTTCTTGCGACATTCGATTGCTGCGGTCAGACCGCCGAAGCCTGCGCCTACAATGAGAACTTTCAGGGGCTCTGCGGACATGCTGCCCATTGTAGTTAAAGGAGGAAGAAACGAAGGGAAATTTGTACGCTTTGTAGCAAGCAGCACTTTGGTGTGTAGATTGACTTGTAAGCGTATATACCTATTCGAGAGGTGGATGATCCGGTTGCGGTTTAAAAGAAGACAACGAAGTTACAGTTCTGCGCGGCACTCCCATTACAAGTGACTTGATATACATCTCTACGAGTAAGCATCTGAAATGATAGGCTGTGGAAAGTGCCAGTTTGTGGGGGTGGAGTCGGCGGTGCTTCCCCAAACTGCCCCGCACTTCGGTGGCCATCCCTCCGGACTCTTCTTCCAAGTAACCGGGATTCATCAAAACGAAACGAACATTCATCGAGAAACATGATCCTGAGCTTTCCTAAATTCACTTAGATATTGTAGCTCTTAGAGAATCTACTACCTTCCTTCTACACGCGCTTCACTGTTTTCTAAACCTCTCGGGCGAGGCCGTCTACCCCACACACAGGCAACGCGGATATGCAACCCCGCGGTAGGAAAGCACAGCGGCCTACACAACTGCCGAAACTCGCGCTTGCTATCCTAATAGCCTAGCTTCATCTTGTGATTCATGTGTAAGTAATCCGTTCTCATTCGACAACATACCTGGATTCTTCCTCCGTTCTTCTCGCACTCGTTAACATGGCTATAGAGTCGATATTGTGGTCGCCCTATGCGTGGCTCTCGCTTATAGTCGTTATACCAACCGTAACGCTCCTCTACGATGCCTGGATTTGGTATCGCATGCCTCCTGGACCTACGCCGCTGCCGTTCGTAGGGAATAAATTACAACTTCCGAAATCGCAACCATGGATACAATTCCAGAAATGGTCAAAACAATATGGTCCGATCTTTACAATATGGATCGGGAGGAAACCGACAGTGATCATTTCGGATCCTGTGGTAGCGGCTGAGCTCATGGAGAAGAGAAGCACGAAGTATTCCTCGAGACCACGTATGGTGGCCATGGGCGAAATACTTTGGGACGGTGCAAGTATCCTGGTACAGCCGTATGGTAAAGAGTGGAGTGTCAGGAGGAAGCTATTGCATCAGGCTATGACGCCTAAAGCGCTCCGGCTATACAAACCGATCCAGACCGCCGAAGCCACACGCCTGTGCAATCAGCTTCTCGAAACGCCAAACAACTGGGAGAAGCTTCTCGAGCGATTCACCTCAAGTATCGTCTTCTCCGTGGCATACGGCCACCGCATTGACTCCTTGAATGCCGAAGTCATTCACCAGCGCTTTAAGTTCATGCACTATGCTTCGTCGCTGAATGTGCCCGGCAAATACCAAGTCGAGTCTTTTCCAATTCTGAAGCACGTTCCGGATGTATTGGCACCATGGAAGGTCGAGATCAAGAAGCATGGTCAGGAAGAGGCGGCTGCAAACATGCAGTTGGTCGATCTCGTCCGCTCTGATATCGTTAGAGCCAACACGCGAGGCGAAGAAATCCCGGATTCGCTTTGCAAATTGCTCTTAGAGCTCCGTGAGAAGGAGCATATTCCGTTGTCCGACAGGGATTTCTCTTATGTCCCGGCATCTCTATTCGGCGCTGGCTCTGACACAACCGCATCGACGCTGTGCTCTGCCTTTCTGGCACTTGTCACGCACCCAGAAACCCTGCGGGCAGCACATGAAGAGCTAGATAGCGTCGTTGGACCGGACAGAACACCTACTTTCGAAGACGAGGCACGTCTTCCTTATATCCGCGCTCTGGCAAAGGAAGTCCTTCGTTGGCGACCTGTCGCTGTGCTTGGAGGTACACCGCACGCATCAACTGAAGATGATCACTACGAAGGCTACTACATCCCCTCTGGGACAACGGTCCTTGGTAACTCGTGGGCTATCAATCTCAACGAGGAGTATTATCCCAATCCGCATCATTTCAATCCTACACGCTTCCTCGACACTGCGCTAGCAGAGAGATCGAAAAGCCCTACCTCAGAAACCGGCAAGCCGCATCCCGCAAAAGCAGGTCATTCGTCGTTCGGATGGGGACGGCGCATTTGTCCCGGCGCGGATCTAGCAGCGAACAGCTTGTTTATTGCTCTGGCGAAGATTCTGTGGGCCTTCGACATCACTCCGCTCAAGGGCGTACGATATGATACTTTCGCGTATACCGACGGGTTCAACATTCGGCCGAGGAAGTTTGAGTGCGAGATCAAGATCAGAAGCCAAGCGCACGAGCAGGTACTAAAGAACGAGCTTGTCGATGCAGAAAGTGTTCTGGAACGATTTACACCGTTCGGCGAGTAGTATCTCGGATCAACACAGTATATTGCAACATGGATCAAAAAGTATAATCGTATCGCAATCAAGCCATCGTCATTAGCATCACAAACCCATTAGAAGATCGCAAATTATGCTCAAGTTAGCTACACTCGATGCAATTTATCGTTCCAAAGACCAAGAAGCAAAGCGACTTCGTACGTAAGCTCCGGCGAAATTCAGTGGGTACTTGGTGATTACATGAACTAGCATTGAGGCCACGGTATTCACGATTAGATGTTTGGGCTTTTGTCACGAGAGATTTTGAACCTGGCGACTACCTTGTTAGTACTTCAGTACAGCCGTCAATATATTACTAGTCCTCAGTCACTTTCGAACTTCCCTTTCGGGCCAATCACATGCACAAGCTGATCTTGCCTGCATGAATGACAAAGCACCGTGCCGCCTACATCTTAACTCAAGCCAAAGCTTCGGCCATCCACATCGTTTTACGTACCTCGAACGATCGCTTCTCGCATCTGCTGACGTTTGCTCCGATTGTTCCGACTCCTGCAGGCTAAAGTAATATCACGCTCAGCTCTTACAGGTCTTTCTGCTTTTGGAAAGGCGTACTCGGAACGACTCCCAAGCTGAATATCTTGGAATCCTTACTGTGAGGTACAGGTAGATTAGAGGGGAGACCTTACACTCTACTGCAGCACACCCGAACGACCCGCGCTTTATATAGATCGCTTCACAACGGCCCCATCGAACTCTGATACCTCCCCAGTCAGCCATTCGAGTCCCAAAATTTCAAGGTCGCACCGCTGCCAAGCGCACAATTAATCTCGCTGCGGCGTAGTCAGCTCAGCCTCACGGCCGTACTATTTATCCTAGCTACACGTTCCGCCAGAGCTTTTGCAAATTGAGACCACGCAACAAAGCCTCAAAGCACACTCCAGCCATGAGTCAAAATAACAACAACACCAAGACACCCAACCCATCCAACCCGTCTTCTCTCAAGCCTCGCTATGAGATCCGCACACTGGAGCCGAAACATGCACAATGGGCCATTGCCATCGTCATCCACTGCAACCTCTTCCACTCACCCGTGTGGCCTGTCCTCTACCCTGAAAATATCAACGCGCGCACGTTCAAGGGCTTCGATAATGCGGAATACCTCGTCATGCACCAGATCAATAGCGGCCATTCCTTCGGCGTCTTCGACACCGAGTACCAATTCAAGCGCGAAGAAAGCAAGGCAAGCGGCGGCAAGCTGTATTGGGACCGCAACGAGAAGAGCGTACAGGAAGAGAAGGGATTCGAGGCGGAAGGCCAACGCTTGCTCGAGCAGATGGACTTCCCACTCGTGAGCATCGCGCTGAGCTACGATGGCGCAGACCCGTTTGATCTGGAGAAAATGATGCCCCTGCTCGGTGTTCTTCCGCATTTTGGTCCTCTTTACCATGTCTTGGAGGTGCTTGATCCGCGCGAGAAGGACAGCTGGGCGCCAAAGACGCACGGGGAGGTTCTGATGCGAAATGCCACTGCGACACGACATGACTATGAAGGCGAGAAGATCATGGCGGGGCTGGCGAGGTTCTTGATGCGTGAGGCGGACGCGAGAGGTTTTAGGGGCATTCAGATTGAATGCGTGCACGATGCTGTGGCGCATGTGTGGTCGAATCCTCCTGCGCCATACAAGGGGAGTGATGTCAGTGAGTTCCACACCGGTACTTACAAAGATGAGGAGGGAAATCTGTTCTTTGCACCAGCGCAGCAGAAGATTACGAAGGTCTATGTGGATTTGAAACCGAAGGCGTCGGATTGAGCAGCTGGAATGCTGTAGAACAACGTCTACATGTTCCGTCGAACTCTGAAGCAGACTTGTCTGAAGCATGCTATAGAGGAACTGAAGGCCGCATGATGGTTAATCCGGTAAGACACGGACCAAGCATGCCGTGAACAGGAGTCAGTCAGATCATAGCGAAGAAGAAATCCAAAGCCGGTCTTGTTTAACAATATTTGCTTTGAGGACTCCAAGAATCCTCCCTGACTCCCAACACCACAGCATCCTAGGTGACCATCAAACTACGCAGGGATCTACAAGGCGTTTGTATAGTGGAGGCCTGATCACGCCTTCGGAAATGCGGAGGGTAGGCATGAAACTTTTGCAAGCTAGGGGCATATCATCACAAAGCAACCTAGCGTCACTCAAGAGTACTTTTCGTTGCAGTGCGCCGACAGGCCCCCGCAAATTCGTTGGTATAACGAGCCCCAGTGGGCTACTATAGATGTGACCTAACAATACATTGATAATCGCCCATTCGCAACAATCATTACTTGGCCCGTCCGACAACTCGAACTTTTTCCGCCAACCCGACTCAGGCCTCAGGCGAATACTAAATCAGGAATACATACCAATATTGTCAATTAGCAATACTGACGTGTTCGTTTTGAATACTCATACAGATACTCGCAATAAGTATATTAAAAAGCCACCCAGACGCCCCCTTCCGGCCGCGCGCGGCAGACATCTACAAGCCGCGCTAGCGCCCTTCTTTGATGCGAACTGCATCGCCGAAGGCTGGAAAGGCAGAGCGGAAGGCAGGACCCAGGCTCCAGTTGTTGAGGTTGCGGAGGTGGCTCTCAAAAGCGGGATTGATAAGCCACTCATCTTCCTCCTTGGTAGTGCCGGGCGTACTGGCAGCGTGAGGCGTAGCGGGTCCCACGGGAGAGCCAGCGTGTACGGCAGTGGAGAACGGGCTCGACGCTGGGATAGAAGACGTGGTAGACAACGAAGAGGTATAGAGCTTAGACGCTGGGAGTAGAACATCCTTTGGTTGATACGGCCAATTCAAGGAGATGGTGGTGGTGAACGGTATGAAGAAAGCATCAAACGGCACCGACGTTTGAGAATTGATCAAGCGGTCGCGCAACTTGGGCCTGTGAGTCTATCAGTGGCGGTCACTTCGAGGGAGAACTGACGTCAAACTCACCATGGCAAATGGTCATTCCAAACCGCGTGAGGAACGAAGAGCTGCGAAGCTCGCGGTGTGACCCAATCTGGTAGCCTGTCGTAATTCTCTGCTGTCGGTTCGATCTGCCAACGCATGACCAGGAACATAATGTAGACGATGGCAACCTGCTCAGGAAGCCCGCAAATGTCCGGAAAGGTGCGCAATATATCCGTGAACAATTTTGACAATGGATGGGCCTCGATGTTCCGTTCTGGATAGACAATGGGCGTAAAATTAGGGTACTGTGGCCCTACCAAAGTCTTAATATGATCACCTTGTGCAGCACGCTGCTGGCGTTCGGTCAGGAAATCAAGCAGAATGGCATCAAGCGGGCAGGTCGTGGGCACATTGCGTGGCAGGGTGAGATGAGGTACCAAGATTGGCGCGTGATGACCGAGGCCACTTCCCAGGCTGTTGGTTGTGACAGTAATTGGAGGAGGGGGAGGAGGCAAGCTGGGATCCAAGTGCCGCGACTGGCCATTATTCTCCAAGAGGAAGTTCACGCCCATCCGCTTATCATTGTCGAAAGGCATCTGATCGAAGGGCAACTCAGGTGTACCGTGGGAGACGCGCTCATGGTGATAGTGGGCGCCATCGGCAGACCAGCGGCGGTCATGGCTGGGAGGTGGGTCACCGGTGTAACCCCAGTGACGCGGCCCCTCGCCGACGCTGGGTGAGTGCACGCCATTCTGGGGAGAGGCAGCAGCAGCTATCTCGCCGAGTGTGGTGTTGAGGGCGCGTGGATCGTGGGGATGCGAAGCAGGTGGGTGGGATGGAGGAACGGAAAGGGGCGAGCGAGTCGCTGCTGCTGCCAATTCTGCGACGCGTGAGTGCCATTGACCACTGAATAGTTCCTTTCATGAGCTGAAACGTACCACTGAGGCCACTCGGGCCGCGTAGGACCGGTGAGGCTAACGAAATGATGCTTTCCAGACGCTTTCGCACATCCTGCAGCTCGGCGACGACTTGGTCTTTCTCACGCAGCACATGCTGGAGGTTCTGGTAGGGCTGCTGGCTCTCGAGGTCCTGGATGCGCCTGTTCAATGCATCGATCTGATTCTTGGTGCGCTCGCGTATGGCACGTTGCGCCTCGCGGTCGTTGGCGCGCTTCCGAGCAAGTTGTTCTGGGGTGAGGTTGGCGACGCCTCTGGACGAAGTGCCAGTCCGGCGCTTCTTCGTAGGCGGTTGCGAGGCACTTCCATCGGTATGATCGGCTGGGCCATCGTCGGCCGGGCTATTCGCGTCCCCGGCCATCTTATCGCTGGCCCAATCTGGGGCGAGGTCCTGGTTGTTCTTAAGCAAGAGTCGTGCGGTGCATGAAATCCTGAGCAGGTTGAGTCATGTCGGGGGGATCTGCGGGGAAGGCCTGCGCTCTCCTGCCTCGGGTAATCACTTCCTGGACGCTACCACGAACTAGCGCGACGGGAGTACGGAGGAGCATCAACATGGTAATATGGTGAGTAACGTCTTGTTCTCTGAGGGTCTATTCTACGTGTCCGACCTACCCAATTCTTCCCAATCTTCACCATGGCGGACCAGGCGAAGAGCATCTCCTTCGGCAGCAGGGTCGGCATTGCGTCGACGACCCTGAAAGCTAGTCCGTCCCTGTGTTCAAGTACTACAGAGCTGTACTGATCCATTCACAAGTGACGGCCGCATCTGCTCGACTATGGACTTCGCCGTTCAAGGGCCAGCAAGGCGCACACAATTACTTCAAAGATGTCATCTTCACCATGATGCGCACCCAGCTGGGTAACCTCGACCTCGAGCAGGAGATGTACACGCGCGTTCCGACGACTGAAACCTACCTCAACTTCTGCAAGGATAACGGCATAGCACCCGAGAGCGTTACGCTGTCAAGCGGCACACAGGCGCACTGGTTGGGAAACAAGAACGCGAAGAGGGTCCTCCTCTGGTTCCATGGTGCGACCGTCGTAGTAGGATGCTATCGCACAGGCTAACAAGCAGCAGGTGGTGGTTACGTGGTGGCTGCCACACCCGGCCACTTCCAGTACCTCGTAGACATGAAAGACACGCTCAACGCACAAGGCTCCGACACAGCCGTCCTCTTCCTAGCCTACGGCCTCGCTCCCGAGAACATATACCCCACTCAATTGACACAAGCTGTTGAAGTCCTCAGATATCTCGTCCAAACGACCGGTCGCATCCCCTCGGATATCAGCATAGGCGGCGACTCGGCAGGCGGAAACCTATGTCTTGGGCTTTTGTCACATCTTGCGCACCCTCATCCTGAGATCCCGGCACTACACCTACCCACAAAATTGCACGCCGCATTGCTTCTTTCGCCATGGTGTTCATTCAACACACATACACGCGCTTACGAAACAAACGCGGAGAAGGACTGCTTCGATCGGAGAGCACTCGAGCGCTGGTCATCCGCCTTCCTAGGTAACGACTCGCCCTTCGCGGGTGACTTCTACAGCGAGCCCGTCACTGCGCCATCATCTTGGTGGGAAGGCACGGCGTCTGTTATTGGCGAGGTATTGGTCTGGGCCGGCGGGAATGAGATTCTGCTCGATGGTATCGAGGAATGGGCGAAGCGGTTCACGAAGAGCTTTGGCAAGCACGGTGGTCGCGTAAATGTAGTCGTCACGCCAAAGGCTGCACATATGGAGCCTCTTCTCGAGCTTCTGCTGGGTTACAAGGGCGACAGTGGGACGGGCAGCGCGAAAGTGGTCAAAGACTGGGCGAGGGCAAAGCTGTGAGCCTGGTATTAACGTTGTTTACTTATGAATTGTATGTTTACCAATCAAGCAGAGGTATTGATGAGGCGAGCAGTGATGACATTACCTCACCTACGCCCGACACGTTCCAGATACTCGCCTGTATGCGCAACGGCAGAGCGTTCTGTAGTCTCATTACGCCCAAGGCAGCAGCGATTTGAACAAGAACTGTCAACCTCAAGCCTTCGTGTCTGCATCGACGAGACACCGGACAACGCCATGGCAAGATCCATACCCTACGGCCGCATGACGCCTACAAATTCTCACAACAGCACCTCCACCTCTGAGCGCCAGCCTCTCCTCCCGCAACACACCAAGCACGCCAACCCTCCTTGCGCTCCACCTCCATCTCCTCCCTCCCTCTGTGCCGGAAATCCTAAGTCACCGCCTCCAGCTTGCTTTTGCTATCAAGTACCACCGCCTCCCTACACCGAACATGGCGCAGCCGCGCAAATGCCAGAACGAGGCCGGTCCCTTCAACCAATTATAAACTGGTCATGTACTTTCTTAATCATTTTCATCTTGGCTTATCTCGGTATGGCGCTGTTGGATGTAGGATTTTGTGTGTGGGCGACGTATTGGTCAGGGTTCTCACCGGTGAAGGGAAGTTGTTGGGTGTGGATGTGGGTGCCGGTTTGGTGGTGGTGGTAGGGGATACTTAAGAAAGGTAGAGAGAGGTAGGGATGCAGGGGGGATGGGTGGAGAGGATATGGCGGGAGGGTGACAAAGGCAATTTAGAACACATGTAATTGTAGCAATCCTGAAGCTAGTTCCGCGTTCTCTCTTGTAGATCCCATTCACTGCGGAATGCATAAAGTCATTCTCACACATCTCCTTCGCTATCATCCTCCGGTTCACTCCCCACTTTAGTCATGCTTGAATCAGTTGTTTGGTAATACCCAGTAGGAGACACCTCCAGTCGGTTCCGGGAGGTTCGTTGACCTGATATTGATCGCTATGATCTCGGCAGATTTATTGCGGGCCGCGCCCATGAGCGCATATACTGCCGCTGAATTCTTTGGAACTCGCACAAGAAGTACCACACGGCCGTGAAGTGTCAGGCCCATGCTTGGCTCTCCAATGTAGGGCGCAAAGATAACCGAGATGACGTCAGGATTATAGTCGTAAGTGCTATAGGTTTTGACAAGGAAGCTGAGTTGAGCAGCAGCATGAGCGAGGGCATCGTTGATTTGTCCGGGCAAATTGTTGTAATTCGGTGTAAAGCTACCGCACGGGGTGCATAAATAGGGGAGAAGGAGGTTATAGATGCGATCTTGAAGTGGATCGGGTAACATGTTTTCACTTGAACGACGAGATTTGGGATAATTAGCAGTGTCTCTTGGGAAATTTGTTTTCGTTCGTTCTTCGAAGGTCTATGGCTCTTAAATACGTCTTGTTGCTTGCTTCCTAGGTTTCAAATTGGTCATGTTTTGAGCGCAAACTCTCACGCTTGTCACAAACCATTACCTCCACTCCTGCGTGGAGATCCAACATGTTGAAATGAGAGTATTCAAAGCTTGTCGACAGGCAAATGCAGGATCATCTGAATTTAGACGAAGGCAAACACAAACAGCAGCCTCTGCATTACAGTAGCGAAATGCTGCATGATTCAGTGATGTATGCTTTGTCTGAGCATCGAACGTCTCGCTTCAACTCCCACCAAGAGCAGGATTTGGCTGCTTGGGAGCCATTTGCCCAAACATGTCCAACTGAACTCTACAACAGCGCATTCTCACTAAAATCCCTCCACATACGGATGACATCCCGAAATCAAGGCTTTTAGAGAACTCGAATAAGAAGTATTCCTGGCAAAGGCAACCTGGATGATTGACAAACATAAAAGCGCACTAGAGAGTAAATCTAATGATATGTTGATTTGGGTACAGGTGACATAAAGAAACGCCAAAGGCTAACGAGAGTGTAGATCCGAGTGCAAACAGATTAATACATATGAAATCCAGAATTCCACCAGTGAGTATGACCTTGCTCATGCACCTACGCTTTCCGGCTCCTTTTCCTTATCCTGGGGGACCTCTTGCTTTGCTATACGGTCCTCCAGCTTCTTTTTCTTTTCCATATATCTTTCCACGGCTTTCTTCTCATTCTCAGCTTGTCGATTCCCTTTCCATTCCCTCACCATCCACGGTACTGCAGCAACCATGCTCCAACAGCTCTTGACGCTTTCCTTCAGATGATGCGCGGACAGCTTGAAGTGGGATGCAGCCTCGGACCGATGTTGACGTGCACTTGCTGATCTCTTCTTTGCCTTATAAGCATTTTCTGCTCTTTGCGCGGCAACGTATTGTGCTGAAGCGGTGCGACGGTTGGTAGTGAGGAAGAGCTCCGTTCCGCTGGTGCCTGGACGTTTGGGTTCGACAGATGACTTGGGTGATTCTTCATCTGTCGCTGATACGGGCTTGATGGTAGGTATTTTCTTTGCCATGTTGTAAAAGGCCATATGTACGCTTGCGATGCAGGATAACAGTGACCAATGACGGGCGAGTAAGAGATCCGCGTAGGGAGCGGTAGAAGACAGTCAGTACGACATATATCATGACTGCGAGCACGTTCCGTACAGCGCGTATCTCGCGCATTTGGATGTTGTTGTGGACGTGGCGGGGCGAGTAGAACTCGACTGAGATCTTGGTAGGCTAAAACTTCGAAAAGGGGTCATTCGATCCGAGAGTCTTACTAGAGACTGTCCCCTCGGTGCTTTACTACAGAAACTGGAACTTTGCGTTCCTTCCATGTCCAATTCCTACCAAAGCGACTTCGAGTTTTCCATGAATCACTGCGGAGGCATCGCGCATAATGATCCGTAAGCCTTAGAGGGGACGGTAGAAAACCCTAACATTTGGTACGCCTTCTGCCCTGCGCCTTCTGGTAATGGCCCAAGCTGGTCGAAAGTGGACGCATGAATGTGTCATTTCGCACGGTCCAACCGCAGCTGGGATACTTCGTAGCGCATGTGCTGATTGGGCTCCACTCTGACTCATATGCTCGTAGACCTGTTTATACACAACGTGACTAGATTTACTACATACACTGGCTAGTGACTGGCTCATGTCGCTCAACGAACACATCTGTAGAAAGGGGCGGCTTCGGAGCAAATCTCACCTGTAAACAAGTTCCCACCCACTCTTCACAAGTGATATGCGTAGAGAATCTGTGGTCCCGGTGGAAAGGCACAATTGCAACAACAAGCGCCTGGAGACGCCATAGTAGACTAAATATACCAGTCTCCTATACGGGTGCGATATGCTCACCTAAGCACTCGTGATCAGGCAACAACCTACAATTTGGCTCTGTTTCGCGACATTGCCCAGGTGGTTTCATTTCACAATCTGCTTTGCAAGTATAATCATCTCAGATAACATATTAGTCTCCAACACAAAATGCATGCTCAGCCTAGTTTCACTACGTATGTAATGCCCCTAGTCTTGCCCGTCACAATGCAGAAACCAGACCTCGCTTAGCAACCTTCAGACCTGGATCTCGAGACATTCAGTCTACCATCTCTGTGTCGCTCTACTCGTAGAAAACTTCCCCCTCTCCCCCCGCATTGTATGTGACCATTGTTGTACATCCCGCCTGGGCCTATGACCGGCTGTTGACGATTCGGCATCTATGCGCCCCGTTGCATTCCTACGGCCGCACCTATCGAGGAGCTCTGTATGGCTAGGGGAACTGGGTCACTCCGCCCATCGCAACGTCCTGATCACCGTCTTCACTGCCATCTCCATCCTCGCCATCATCGTCTTCCTCGTCGTCATCGCTATCTCCACTGTCGTCGTCCTCCCTATCACCTTCGTCTCCGCTGTCGTCATCACCTAAACTCTTTATCATGTCACGGGTGATTCTCTTGTCTTGCCCGAGCTTGTACATCTCTATATCTTCTATTGATCGCCACACTATGGTTTCCTGTTAGTGAAGTCCAATATCAGCAGACAGAGCTCTTACAGTTTTCGGTGCAGTAGTAGGGTAGAGTTGCCTGCCATTTCCCACCATCAACATTAAACATGCGTTGAAGAGCTTGTTCGCGGTCCTCGACCAGGGTTTGGCTGATCTTCCACCTTTGATCCCAATGCTTCCGAATGTACCTGACCTTGTCTCTCATAAAAGGATCATCAGTAGTTCCCTCCTTCATCGGACCGCTACCATTGTCTGAGTAAACGATAGAATAGATTGGATACTCCCTGGTAGCATCTAATGCTGACTTTCCTTGCCTCCAGAGCGTTAAGTTTTCTAGAGTGATTTGACCAAATCGATCGGTGAATTCTTGGTAGCGTTGCATGTCGATCTTCTCGTGCTTATCTTCCCAATCCCGTAGGTTTTTGCGTACTGTCGCTCCATTAGCTCCGACGTTTACAAGGCAGCAAGGAAGTATAGCTTACGATCCGCGGAGACAAAGGGTTCGGATGGATCATAAGCATTTTCGTCCTTCTCATGGCCTAGCATCTGCGGAAAACCCTGTCGTGCTTGTATTACTTCTTTGTGCGTCATGAGTTGCCGAGTCCACGCCAATGTCCAACGTTTGACTTCCGGGATATCTCTATAGGTAATATGTTCGCACGCTTCGATGAAAGCGACATAAGCTGTCGTACTCTTGGACTAGTTTCATGTAAACAAAGAGTCATACAGCTTGTGTGACGGTGAGGAAAGCGCTTACTTCTGAATATCCAAGTTGCCGACTTCCGTCACCAACCCTGTTCGGAAAAAAGCACTTTAACGCAAGACCTGGTCTTCTCCAAAGCGCAATCGCGTCCAACACTGCCGCTTGTCAGTGAAATCCTTCATTATACTGAGTGGGCGACATATACCTGCTTTAGATGTCCGATCGCCCTGACCCACACCATACTCTTTTCTCAAGACCTCCCCCTCAAGGTCATATGCGACATTCTGTATTGACCAGCGGCTTCTGCCCATATCGGAGTCCAGGAATCCCAAGAGTTCAGTCACAACGTTCTGGTCTTCGGTTACACCTATGATATCCCCGTCGACACTCACTTTTATTATCCAACCGCCCTCACTCTGCGCTGGACTCGAAACTTCGCTTCCTGTTTGCATTGGAGAAGTCTCGGCGCGCTCACGAGCTTCTGTGGATATCTCTCGTTGCTTTCCCTTTGCTCTACTGCTGACTGTCGCACCTGAAGGTGCAGTTTGTTGATGCTGACTGTGTGTTCTGCCAGACACAAGGTCTGTAAGCATGTCCCAAGGGCGTTCGCCGGGGTTTCCTTCGTGGCGCTTCAATTGACGTTCCACTGTGGTCGGAAATCAGCGCTATACCATCCAAATAACTTGACCATTACTTACGTTTCTTAGTAATCTGAATACTGTATAACCCAAAATCTTTCCATACAGGACCACCGTCCTTCGCGTAGGCATATTCCTTGCGTTGAGCGTGCTGTGCCGTTAACGTGTTGACCGGTTCGAACACGCGTGTCACCTTCCAAGGAGCTCCAAAGGTACGTTCCAGATAGCGAAGATTCTGCTCGTAGAATGGAGGTTGCCTGTTTTGGATGCCTTCAACATAGCCAGCACCGTCGGGATGATCGGCCAAAACTGCCGTCATTGGGTTTTGCCATAGGTTGAATGCTTCCTGTACTGCTTTCGAGTTAGCACAGTCAAACGGGTTCTTGATGATTACAGCTTACGTTCTGGTGTAGTGCTGGACTCGAGTTCATTTCCTATGCGGTATTTCGCGTTCAATCTCTGCACAGACCCGTCGTCAACATCCCCCATTCTTAGTATATGCCACTGTCCATGGCCGTCGGGACTTTTCTCAAGATTCTCAATTGATCCTGCGAGATCTTCGTCGCCAGTCACTCCCTTAGCTCTCCCGTCCTTTCCTGGATAGCCTATAAACCACCTTCTGTGAGGTCCCTTCTCGAGAAGCCCATCATCCGACTCGGCAACTTCATAACTGTGCTGTAATGTATCGCCCTCAATAGAGATATCATCAGTGGACCGAATTCGTGGTTGACGCTTGTTCAAGGAAGGGCCTGCAGCTTCGGCCTCGTCTAGATGCATCGCATCCGCATCATCATCCGCATCATCGCTGATATCGTTTCCCAAATCCCCGATGTAGTAGCTTGGTTGGTCGAAGCCAGGCGGAAGTCGCGGGAGTTTTGAATGGTCTTCGTGCCATTCCAAAGCCAATATCACTTGACTAACGTTAACGACCAACGTGAAGGAGGATAACAACGAAATCGAACTCACATCCTTGAGCTGTGGGCTCTATCATCTTCCCGGATACAATGTTATGGAGCGCGCCGTCAAAGAAAGGTTCGTGTTGTACCTGTTGTTCCCAAAACTCTAGTCCTTCACCATCTAGCCGCAACTCTAGAAGAATTCCCCACCTGGAACGAAAACCGCGAGTCGCGTTGATTCGCTCATCGATCTCGAGTGCCATGACCTGTTGGCTCACTTCAGCACTTCGAGTGTATCCTACTCCGCTGAATTTTGGTGTCTTATCGAGAACATGATGAAAAAGTATCGGATGGTAGCAGAACCAGACGATATTTTCATTATGGCGGGAATTGCTGAAATGGCTCTGAAGAGCTTTTGACCATGCTTTCACGCGCTTTTCTTGCTTGAGGGCTAGGAGATTCCTGACCCATACCATCGTCTTCTGCCTTTCCCTTTCTACCTTCCCGCATCTGAAATCTGCCTCGTCTTCGTTCTTCAGCCTTTTTATCAGCTTCAATCGATCTTCGGAGGGTCTTTCTGAGTATTCCATTGGGTCGAGGTTCTTACTGCGTAGGAGTTCGTCTTCCTTGAACCTGTAAATTTGCCTTTTGCCTGGTTTGGAACCGTAATAACAGGGCGTTCGACCGAGAACGCATTCATCGCATGGGTGTTTTTTGTTGCAGACCTTAGATTCTGTTTTGCAGGGAGTGCAGCGATTGCGGCGGTCAGTCATCGTGGATATCTGCAGACGCTTTTCCTTCTGTTTTGTATAGATTTCGATAGACGTGTGATCTTCAGTCTGGCTCTCTACACAGATCGACGGTCCCGTTCGTGCCCTGAAAAGCGACTCTGAAGTCTCGATCGCTATACGTGTTCTTCGCTTTCGTGAAAGGCTCCAGTCGTAAGTTGAAGGTTCTAGATGTGGCGATACTAAATTGTTGTGTTCTGATGGTTCGTCGTTGTTCGTAGATCCGATGGTGGGTTTCTCGTTCGTTGGTCGTTTTGTACTTCAGTGAGATGATTGGGGTTGGTGTTGCTGAGTGACGTGTTGCTGCTCTGCTGTTGCTTGTGTATAAGAGTGTGTTCAATAGAGAGGAATATGGATAAGGTGGCCCGGAAGTTTATATACCCCTTTATTAGCGTGTTCAGGTCCATTGTGAGTAATTGTGCGTTCTTTGCGTCAAAGCGTGAGAGTAGCAAAGTGGTCATGAGGACGTGGAGTAAAGCAGTCAGTGCGGGACCACGATGAATCACTCGATGTTCTCATAGCCAGTGGAGTCACGCCTTGAAACAACGTTGGAAAGACTTTACATAACTTATGATTGGGCTTCATTTAATTGTCAGCGCACTTTGCCCGCCTGAACTATTACTTGGGGCTATTGAACTAAGCCCTGGAGGTATTTGGCAGGCGACGACAATAATGAAGCTGGCCGAACACTTGTACGCTACTCACTGACTACTTATCGTACCACCATGATGAAGGCACCACTTGACTATTTTTCTATATATCGTTCGTGACAAATGTTGTACTTGGCGCACACTGTTCGCATGGTTTATGACGCAGGCCCTGTGCTGCAACACGGCATTATGGACCTACTGTTCACATACTCGGATGAGTCTACAACTCCACAGCTTCTCACACCTGTAAGCAAAGACTCCCAAAACACTATGGCAAGGAACAGTCACGCAGATCACCCGCCGTTACACGATCGCATTTGGTCATACATTATGGTAGCACAGAACTTAGCCCCGCACGCGCGCAAAACATCCACATCAATATGCACACTGCATCTCTCAGACCTTCCATTCACTCATTCCTAATTCCTGATGCCAACGCCATGGTAATCGAGCAAAACGCCTTTCACGAAGTGGTATACCCACACAACAACTATAACCCCCTTAAGGAATTATGCGCACGAAAGAAAACCAATAGAGAAGCAAGAACGGCTAAGAAGCTCAACAGAAAGTCCTATTCATCATCAACTCCCAGAAAGATACAGTGCATCAATCACCCAGCACACTTTCCCTCTCCACATCCCCGTTCGCACTCTCCGCATCGCCATTGACCTGTTCTTCGACCTCAGCTCCCGCTCCGGCATCAGCATCAGGCATCTCATCATCTTCAATCGGATCATCCTGCACTTCCTCGTCCTCGCTGACATCATCGACAACGATGGCTCTGCTCTTCGCAGCCTTCGCCGACTCCTTTGCCGGCTGAGCTTTCTTCACACCTTTACCCTTGATGTGCTTATTGACATCAAGGTGGCTGACGACTTCTTTCCAGCTAGGCGTGAGCTTAGATTTGTTGCGCTCGAGCCGCGTCCGCACAGTCTTCTCGTCGTCGGCGTCGAGAGAACCGACTTGTACGCCGTGCACGATGCGGCTGCCGAAGGTGCAGAGGCGCTCCTCAGCGAGTAAAGCGCGGATCTGTTTTTGACTCTGCTTTTGCTCGTCGTCGCCTTCGTCGTCGCTGCTCTCGGGTTCGTCGTCGTCATCGATCGGGTCGTCATCCACATCAGGTCCTTCGAGCCGCTTCTGGAGTCGCTTCGCGAGGTTTTGCTCCAAGGCCGTCAGGATGTGTAGGAGCAGCCGAACGGTCTTGCCGTCGATCTCCTGGCACAAGGCTTCCCAATCATCAGACGCATCAGACGCACGTCCATTCGGTTTCTTTGCTCCCTTGCTAGCTTTCGCCTGCATTGCCTTCAGTGCCCGAAACAGGTTGTACAGGTCAAGCAGAAGGTCCGCTGCTTCGACTCGAAGCTCATCTGCAGCCTTCCTACTTTCAATGATACGCATGAGCGCAGTGATACAAATGTCTCGTCGTTCTGCTACTACCGTAAGCTCATCATCAGGTATTCGTGTGCCGGCCTCAATACGTGTCGAGAAATTTCTGCACTTCCAGAGGAAATATGGAAGCATTAATGACATGGTATGACGAACAAGGGCATCCTCAGCTTCATCGACTTCAGGTTCTAAGTCGTCAGCAGGCACGCCTCGGTCGAGCATTTCCAGCAGTGCCGACATAGGTGGGGTGTCCAACGCAGCAGGCTTCTTATTCTTGGTCCTGGCCTTTGTTGGTGCGGGGATCTGGTCCAAGACTGCCGGTTCTGAGGCCTTTGCGAGCTCTGACATCTTCAACACAATGTTGGAAATGCCGGCAAGAATATTCTGTTCAATTCCACCACGGATCGAAAGATCTCGCCCACGTCGCAAAGCATCAAATGTCCCGGAGAGGTCATCCCACAGAGACTGGGTTTTGCTGTCGACAAGCTCCCTAAGCTCATCATTGCTTAAAGCATGCAGTATCGAGCTTATCGCTTCGCCAAGAACGCGTTCGCTGTTGTGCGTGAGGAATTGTTTGTTGATGTCGTCCAGCAGCGCCGTCAACGCAGTGTTCTGTCGTAGCTCCTGAAACACGTCTAGATTGAGCTCGCGCTCGAGGCGAAGACACAAGGATGCAGCTTCTGGCAGCGCGCCAAATTTCTTCAGCAACTGTGGGATGACAGTCGTGAGCTTTTTAGCTGTATCTTCTTGCTCAATCTGGTCCTGCGTGCGCTGTGTTTTCGTCCTCTTTTTGTCTTTCTGTGTCTCGGCTAGCCGCTGCAGTCGTATCCGGACCGAGGCATTCAGAATATCTAAAAGCGCCGTTTCCTCGTGCTCTTCCAGCTTACAATTCCGTCGCAGCATAGACTCGGCATCGTCGCCTGCAACATCAGTAGATGTCTGCGAATGGTCGTAAAGAAGATAGCCTGCCAGTACTTCCCAGGACGAGACCTCGGGGATTGCGTCGTACAGCGCCTGAGCGGCGAGGGAGAAACGCGACTCTATGCCTGCAGCTACCAAGCCTAGCTCAGCGCCATATGGTGTGACACGCTCGATCTGCGAAGGCAGCCCAGTGTCCTCATCGTAAGACAATAACTGCTCGACAAGACACTTCATCTTCAGCCATTCAAGCCTGGCGTTTCTGTATTCTTCGTCATCTGGTTCGGTAAGTGCCTCATCCAGCGCTTCCTGTCCACCCATGTCTTCAATCTGAAGTTCGTAGGCCGCGTTAACGTTCTCGGCAAAAAAGCCAACAACAGCTTTGCGAACTTTCGGTTCCGAATCAAAGATGAGCTTGCCCACGGTGTCGATATCGTCAGGCTCTAGAAATCCGGCTTCGCGCAAGATGTCAAGCAGCTCGACCGCGCTAGCCCGGATGTTGGTATGCGCATCGCGAGTGGCTATTTCGACGATGCGAGCCCTGAAGCGCTCGGTGAAAGTCTTCAGACCAGCAAGCTTGTCTTTGTCATGGTACAGCTTCGAAAGCTGCTTCAGAACCTCAGCGCGTGTGCCCTCGTTGGTATCTGAAAGTATCCAACCCAGATATCGTAGATGTTGGCCGTCAAAGAATTTGTCAGGATATGTCATGATCCAATCTGCCAGTGCTTCGCAGCATTCAACTCGAACCTTAGGATCTACATCGCGGTATCGGTGGACATAGACGGTGTCGAACCAATCTGTTATCAGAGCCTTCACGTGCTCTAATTTCTGATTGAGCTCCTCCACTTCTTGGTCAATCGTGGCCAAACGTGACTTGTTTGCGCGCGACTTCTTCGACTCTGTTTCCTTCTGTCGCATCATCTTCGCCGTGCTCTCTGCTATGTCGCTCGCGATCCTCGTTAACCCAGAAGTGACCCCTAAAGCGGCTACTGTGCTGGTATGGCGGAAAGGGCGGTTCGTGGCGGAAGTCATGGTGCAAACCCACACCTGTATGTTCTCCATGAGCTGATTCTCTTCGTACATGAGTCCAGTCTGGGCTATCGTTTGCGTTAGGGCGATGAAAAAATCGTGTAACGCGTTTCGAAAAGCAGCGGCGCCTTTGGTCTTTGATATGAGCGGATAGTCTGTTACTTGCTCCTGTTGTCCGTCAGAAACGCGCGTGTGGCCAATCCATCCCACATACCGCATTGTATTCATCCTGAAGCTCTCCAAGCCTATGCGGGCAGTTGTCTGGTTCGGCGATATCATCCTCGTCGATCTGAACATGGCATCCAGCTGCCCGAACGACAAGATTGACAATCTCCGCCACAGCTTTTGCCTCATGTTCGTGAAAACGGCCGATCCATTGCGCGGCGACATCGTTCAGGCGCGTTCCACGCGCAAATATCTCAGCTGCCACAAAGTCAGCACCCGCGTTAGACGTCTCCTTTTGCACCATGTCTTACCATACAGGCCGTCAGCGTCCTGATCGACAAGCGCGCTCTTGCGAATAGGCGCCTTTCGCGATCGCGGTGCCTTCTTCCTCGTGTTTGTCGCCGGACGAATCGCAAGACCAGTAATTTCCCCATTGGTCTTTGGTTTCTTCTGTGGAGGCTTCTTCGCAGCTGTCGCGCTCCTCTTCTTTCTGCTCTGCTTTCGGCGCTCTTTCAATTCTTCCTCGTCGGCGCTGCTTTCTGAGTCCTCTTCTTCCGACGAGGGTGCGTTGTTGTCGACATCGCTATCATTTCCATCTCCCCGCTTCCTCTTCGCGCTTCCTGTGGGAGAGTAGAGCTGGCGCTGAGTGGGCACGCGTCCCGATTTGCGCCGGGGCGCGGAGGATGTAATGTCGGCAACACTAGAAGACGCGACGTCTGTGCTCATTGTAGCTGCGCGATAAAGGTTGAGGGGAGAGGTGCGCGAATGCGCGTCGTCGATAAATTATGAGGGATGATGTTGTCAGTACGCGTGCAAGCGGGGACCAGTATACGCGACTTTGCCTGTGCGCCTTACGCCAAGACTTGCCGAGTACATCGCCCCATACTTCGCGCGATTGAGTCCACGTAATCGCGTAGCACAGCATTCGGATGCTATTCTTGTCGAACCATTATTTCTTGTGTTTTCGAAGACGAACTAGATTCTTGCTTGTGGCTTTCACTTGACACAACATCACGCGCGAGTAAGGAAGGCACATTGCCGACACCACAGCGCAGATGGGAGGAGCGTTCCCATTCCTGCGCTACCATGAGTCCCTTTCGATCACAATTGTTCATAGTCATCTCCCATGCAATGAAGCATGTTCAGTGAGGTACCTTCATAGGTGAACTTGTTGCTAGTAGCCCAGTCCTTCCGACAACACACCCCGAGCCTATTCCATTTCACCATATCTCATCTCTTTTCATTGTACTCCATGTTCAAAGCCTGGTCCACAAAGTTTTTAACCGTCTCTGTGAAACTCCGATACCTCACGCCCAATTCCCTCCCCGCCGCTTCTCCATCCAAATCATAGCTATCATCCACCTCCTGCTCCCCCTGTGCCACCCTCTTCCTTCCCCATAAGAACTCTCTCTCCACAATTTTCTTCACTAGCCCATAAGAAAACTTCTCCGGACTCGCAACCACAAACCTCTTCCCGCCCGCCTCAGGCCTGAAAAGCGCCTCCACGTGGGCAACCGCCAGATCCCTCACATCGACCCAGAACGGTACGCGCGCAACAGGCAATGCCTTCCCGCTAGCCACTGCCCATAACATCGCATTGCTTTCATTTAGATCTGCAAGACGATCAATGGGATGAACGATCGGCCCGAACGTCATTGGCGGAGCCAATGTCACTATATCGAACGCAGGCCTGCGTTCTTTGACAAACTCCCAAGCCGCCAGCTCCGCGAACTTCTTGGACCCGCGATACGCTACTACCGCGCTCGTTTCTGTTGCCACAGCCTCCTCATAGCTCAGCGGATTCCAGTCCTCAGCTGTATAAGTAAACCGTGGCGGCACCTTCCTGTCCACATCCAGAATCGCAGCAAAACTGCTTGTAATCACCACTCGCTTCACCTTCTCCTCTTGCGCTGCGGCCTCGAGCACGGCCTTCACGCCCGCGATAGCCGGTTTGACTAGCTCTTTCTCGTTGTCGGTGGTGTTGTACGTGAAGGGACTCGCGACGTGAATGACACCGTCGACGCCTTGCACGGCGTCCTTGAAAGATGCCGATGCGGAAAAGTCGGATACTTGCACAATCTCGAGCTGGGCGGCGTATTGCGGGCGGGAGATCTTCATTAGCTCGCCTTTTTGGATGGAGCGTGTTGCTGCGCGGACGCGATGGCCGCGGCGGAGAAGCTGCGAGGGCATGGGTTAGGTGTCCGTCCTAAACATGCTACTAAAATTGTCTGTATTTACTTCGTCAACTACGTGGGCGCCAATGAAGCCTGTAGCACCTGTGACGAGGATGTATAGTGGGGTTGCCATGATCGGAGGTATGGTGGGTCTCTGCTTGGACTTCTGCACTAGGTGGGACGAGGGAAAGCAGTCTATGTGTTCTTGTGAGTGGAATAATATTGAAAAGTCATGTCGGGAAGAGCAAGACCGAGGTCTGTAGCTATGATTCTAAAAACCCATCACAGTATGCACGTACAAGGATGTGCCCTACACCGCTGTCAAGCGCCCATTGGCCACGGTAGTGGATCCTAGCTCATAGTCGATTAGATGTATTCAAGCGATACTGACGTGGTCCGTTTGTGTCCTGCCTACGTACAACATACATGTAGGACTACTCAAGATCCGATGTATAGTACAGTGTGCGGCCTGTCACAGATACCCGTCTGCGACAGCTTAGGCGATATAAGCATACATGCCATCGTCCTCTCTCTCCAAAAATTCCTTCTCGATCAGTCGATCGATGTTCTTTTTGATACCTGACACATCCAGCGTTCCTCTATTCCTCGTCACCTTGATTGTTTCTGCGACTAGCTCGCTGTGAGTGATCTTCTTCCTCGCCTTCAAGATGCGCACGATAGCAGCCTGAGTTTCGTAATTGCGGTCTGCTGCAACGCGCTCGTGTGTCTCCTTGTTCTCTGCAGCTGTCTCTTTCAGCTGAACAGTGTTGATCTTGATCCGGTACTTTGGGTCAGTGAAATTGGCGTTGAGGGTGAACGTATCGGTCGGGTTAATTTCACGACCCTTCGGATGTTTAGTTAGTGGCCGTAGTTTGGCGCAAGCAAGTGATTGAAGCGTGCGGTTCAGTTCGGGTGGTGCTAGACAGATGTTAGTGTGGAAAAGTCAGCAGCAGAGCTGTTCGAACACTTACGTAGACCGGTGGCCTCTTTGAGGTACTCGTAGTTCAAGTGCTCATCGATTCGCAGGCCATTGAACAGCAAGAGCACAATTGCCTGAAAGCTCGATACAACCAATTCTTTGTTTCCCTTTGGAAACTTCGCCTTGACTTGACAATGAGCAAGCGCATGCTTCCAGTCCAGCTTCCTGCCAGAGTGTTTCGCTTTGTAGTGTGTTTCGAATTTGTCAATCTCTGATTTGATTTGCCGAGGTATGATAACGGGAACGGTAGGATAGGTTGGCCACGAAGAGGCTGATAATACGTTCACGTTGAGATCGATAGCGTGCTTCTCATTCCGTTCTTCGGCAATCATCTTGTAGGAAGACATTTCTTCTCGGGATAATTCGATATCCTTGAACATCTGCTCCAAATTGGCCGTGAAGCCAGCACCACATTCTAGCGCG
This sequence comes from Didymosphaeria variabile, assembly GCF_027946475.1. NCBI lineage: Eukaryota > Fungi > Ascomycota > Dothideomycetes > Pleosporales > Didymosphaeriaceae > Didymosphaeria > Didymosphaeria variabile. Next base: position 3,894,215 of record NW_026611622.1, on the reverse strand, counting down.
AGGTCAGCGAGCGTATAAAAGTACGAGGAACGGGATGATCATACCGGTCTTTAGTCGCGCCAGCATACTCCTTTCAGCATCAGCGCTTGCGCTTCGACCCATCAACAGCCGACGGGCGAGATCTTTTTTGTAGAAAGCCTCAAACACTGCTTTGCCATGCACGAAACGGAATAGGTCAAGCACCTGGTCAAGTTGATTGTTAACTTCGGTGTCTTCGTCAAAGACCACGTCCTCGTTGTCTTCTTCAGCATCTACATCCACGGCCTTCTCCGTCTTCCTGCTCAGCTGTGCAGGAATGGCCTTGGCTCCACCTCTCAACAGCATGTCCACATATTTCGCGATCATCTCTCCAGGTTTAGAGTTGTCTGTGTTCCATGTTCCGCTGGATTTCTTTGTTTTGTTCATGAAAGTCTCGAAAGCCTCCCTGAGGCCATGACCCAAGGCCGAATTCCGGTGAAATGACACTTTCCAAATGGTATCCAGCTGGCGCTTCATGGTCAGCAGCTTTACCACCATGCCATCCTGCTCCTTCTCATCGAACACGATATAGGTACCGGTGTCTTCGATCCACTTCATGAAAGCCGGTCGTAGGTTCACACCCAGCTTGCGTCGCTCAAGGAGGGTATACAGCCGGTCAAGGTCTTCGACTGCATTGTCTTCAAGTAGATCAGCAAACTCATCTTCGTTAGTGAGCCTCGTTTCTTTCCGCGAGATGATGTGATCCTCGAGTAGTGTTAAAAGATCCCGCTTGGTTGACCCATCCAATCGGAAGACTTCCACTCTTGTGATTTCACTCTTCATCAGCGATTGTGCACTCTTCACGTATTCTGGCAGACTTTGCTCTGCGCTCTCCCTATCCGCCCACTCCTTAACATATGTTTGACTCAACTCCAGCATGCGCGGTTCGAAGTGATGTGTGTAGACCTGCATGTCATGGAACATGTCGACAGCCTTGGAGAACAGCTCCCGGTCAAGATCCTCGCCTGCTCGGTCAATTGCAATGAGGTCGCATGCGCCGTCCACGATGCGAGGGTTAAGCTTTGGGTTCTCGAAGATGCTGGAGCGGAAAAGCTTGACGGTAATGTCGCGGAGCGACTCTTGTTTGGGCAGCAGATACGAACGATCAAGGTAGCAGAAGATCCAGTCGACATATTTCTGAACACAATTAGCAATCTAGACTCAAGCTCAATCTCGCATTTTCTTGTACCACGTACCAATTGCTCGTTCCATATCGCCCACGCCTGTAGCGTAGCCCGCAAAACATCAACATTCTTCCTTCCCAGCATCTCATCAACTCGCTGCTTTAAAGGCCCGTCCACATACGTCTTACACTTTACAACCAGCCTCTTCTTTGCTTCCACGGCCATCCCTTGGCGACAAATGTTCTCGACGCCTCTGTAGAGCTCTTCCAAGCTAAAGTTGATCTTGCCCTGCTGGAAGATGGTGTCCAACGCAGCATCCACCTTTTTCCATGTCTGGTCCAGAAATGCCTTAGGATCGACACTTCGCGTAGGCCTGAAGTTCTTCACCAGCAGTTTCTTTGGTCCCGTATTCGCGCTCATGTTCGGCGTTGCCTTCCTAAAACCGTTCTTCCTCGCAGGACTATTGTCCGGGCTCGAGCCTAGGTCTATCACCTCGGGCTCCCCTCGCTTGCTTGGAAAGTGGTACATGCTGGCGGTGCTCATGGCTTTCTCTGGGGTCGTTTCAATGTCGGCTGGGGAGCTACCGAGCTTGGGGCGCTTCGAAGAAGGCGAGAGGGGAGCTGTGCCAGAGACGTTTGGCTTCTGCTGGGAGGTGAACAGCTCTTTGATAGTTCGGTCCGAATGCTTGCGTTTCTTGTCGGCCTGGGTTGCCTGCGTCGAGGACATTGGCGGGCGGGGAATTAGTGACGATGCGACGTGCAGACGAGCTTCGTTGGTCGGGCGGCGATAGCGGATGACGCGACTAGGGTAAGCCGAGCTCAGACCTGCACGTCAACGATACCTACCTCGTATCGATAAGCAAACAATGTTGAAGTCTCGAGCTTCCAGACATCAACCCACCCCTGACAGAAATGGTTTAGACGATTTGTGATCGCGAAAATTGCTCAGCGTTGTCGAAAGGATGCTGCTGGTCGCACTCAATGAATCCCAGTAAGAGCCCCCCGGGTGAGTCTTGGCAGACATGCTGCCTTGAAGTTGAACCCCACTGGAACAGAGAGTAGCAAGACATATTGAACGGGTGAATAGTGAGAAATATTGAGCTAATGAAAGAGCCGGTGAGCTGCGGCTGCAAGAAATAATCGCCTTGGCCGAACCATGGGAATCTACCTGTCAAGTTACAGAAACCGAGCAAGGCTTTGGAGTATACCGGCCTCTACCAAGCTGTATTAGACGCGTACTTTAGCCTCTGTACTGTAAACTCATCATTTATAGAATGCATACCGTGGCTGTTAGATTCAGTACCGAGGTGGGTGGTGCATAGTGAGTCAAGTCATCCCAGGATACTCTTCGCGCCAAGTCTGGTCTACATGCTGCATCATTTTCTGAAATGCATTTTTCTTTCGGCCCTTTAGTAAAGAAGGTAGAAGTTGTGCCCACAAAGATGAGGAAGTCATCGACTGCGTTCACCTGCAAGTATATTCAAGCGGCCCTTGACGATAGCAGTTTTCCTTGAGCTTTTCTAACACCGCAGCCATGTCAAAACAGACGAGGATGCACCGAACGTTCGACCAAGTCTCGGTGACCTTTACGCTCGGCGCAGAGGTTCTTCACATGACTTTGCCGCGGAAGGATACATTCTACCCGCATCCCAGCACGGTTCCAATAGGGAAGAACACTCCGCTTACACGGCAGGTGAACTGCCCCGTATGTACCTGTCCTGCTGAGGATGCTCTCAGACTATACTGCGGCCATGTTTACTGCAAGGAATGCTTCGTCGATCAGTGTACACAACATTCGCAGGAATTTCCCATCAGGTGCCTTGAAGGCTACGGAGATTCAAGAGCATGCAACCAGCCTCTGTCGCTATGTGATCTAGAGCGAGCCCTTCCAGCTAGCACGCTGGACAAGCTACTCGAGGCTTCATTCAAGCAGTACATACGTTCTCGTCCGGCCAAGTTCCGGTACTGTCCCGTGCCGACATGCGGCCGGCTCAATCCTATCAAGAGAATGTTGCCGCCTGATGCTTCGCCGGTCACTATAACGTGCTATGGCTGCCGGGAGCCTTTTTGTCTCACGTGCAACGCTCCAGCACATCCCAATCGCACCTGCGAGCAAGCCGGCAACAACGCGAGCTTGGACGAGTGGAAACGGGAAAGTGGCGCAAAAGACTGCCCAAAATGCAGTACCACCACCATCAAAGAGTCCGGATGCAACCACATGCGATGCCCGGCATGTATGGTCCACTTCTGCTGGTCCTGCCTCGCATCCCTCGGCACCAGCGGGCAGACCTACGAGCACATGAATAACGTGCATAATGGGGACTGGGGTATCGAGCGACTACCGTACCTACCTGCACCACCTAATATTCTCGTACGCATTGCCGCAAGGCTTGGTATCAACTACGAACAGCTCCTACAGCAGTGGGACTGGGAACTTGAGCACCAGCCCGGAGCCGACGAAGACGACGACGCCGAACAGCAGCCTGAAATCCACCCCAACGGCGATGATGCCGAACCCCAGCCTGGTATCAATCATGACAACAACGACGCCCGAAATCTAGTCATGCACACGTACCATCATCACCTAGTCTCCGCTTTCGAGTACGCTTTCGAGCACGGCTTTGGGGCCCTTCGGCCAGACGCTGATCGGTCCGAGGATAGACAGGAGGCCTTCATAGCCTTGGTGCGTAACGTCGCCCACTTTATCGAGTGGTATCCGCAATTTGCAATAAACGCATTCTGCATCCGCGTGGATCGTCTGAGACAGTTCGAAGATGTCGTACTGTGGCATCTTGACGACGCTGGGCCGAAACTGAGGTTGGCGTTAGATAAGCTCTATGAGCGTGGACTTTACGATATGCTGTTTTACCTAGAATTGATGGAGGAGAGAGAGAGACTGGAGGCTCTTAGGCAGCACATTATCGATGCCATCGCTCAAGAGGATGCAGCTACCGCTATCAACATTAACGATGCGCAAGTAGTAGAGGTAGGCGAAGAGGAAGCGGAGCAGGAGCAGGATCCGCGTAGGTATGCGTTTGAGATCGAGCGCTCATAGTTGGAGAAAAATAAGGTGATCTCAGCATGGTTAAGTCGCTCAGGTCAGTACGTAACTCGCTCAGCAACCTTTTCCCATCCGCCCAGTTCATGTAGCGCATTTCATGTATACAACGAATTTGGAGATACCCGATTAAGATAGTCGGAAAAATGAATTTCGTAACTAGAATTTGAAGTACTATATAAACAGCCTTGCACAATAATTGTCCTTGCTGAAATACCACACCAGCTTTGAAGTTGTATCCATTGAAATGTCCGATCCTGCTGTGAGAAGGATGCACTGTTGGGCGTCATTATAGATATGTTAGGATCACAGCGCATAAACACAGCTCTGGTGGTTTAGTCCTTCAGTTTTCAAAAAGGTAGATGAGCACCAAACAAATGGTCACCCACCAAGAACTTGCGCCTTAAAAATCCAAAAACATACAACAGCGGGGATTCCGGAACGATCACCGATTTCCGTACTAATCCGCCGGTATCCTGCTTAAGTACCGCTGAGCGAACGGGAAGCGCTGTGTTCAGGATCCTGTGGTCGTATGTGGAAGTAATGTCGCAGCATAACCCTTATTTACTCGGTGAGATTGGCTATTACAAGTCGTTCACGATTTGACCACCGTACATAGCTACGCTGCTGGGAATCGTCAGGCTATAAATGGCACTGGGATGTTTCTGATGGCGATCGCGTTTGATTGAGCATGAGTCGCAGTTTCCCAACAATCGTTATGGTATCACCCGCTACAGTCGAGCAAGGACATAAGTCATGGTAGTGTCGACATGTATAATTACAATATAGAAGCGAAGAGATCGCCTTCTGCCGTGGGTATCATTTCACTGAAAGGAATTCATGACCTCGTACGATGCCAAATGCTGTTCGACCTTGCGTTGCCCGCCGCAGGATAACGCACGGCGCTCAGTTTGACCTTCCCCTCAAGCTGCTTGTTCTCTCTGCATCCGCCTTCTTTCATCTACCTCCTTGCACCTTTTCAATGTATATGCTTCTAGTTCGGCGAGGTTCGCGAATTGGGGTCTTCCAGGGGCAGCTCCTAGGCCTTTTCCGATACCGAATGAAGCCTTGAATATCTTGCTAGGCTGTGGAGTTCCTAGCGGCGTGGAAGGTGCGGAGAACTTGCCCTTCAGGTCTGACTTCGCCTCTGACTCCTTGCTAGCCCATGCGACAGACTCTAGAAAAGGGTAATCTCTCTTGCCACCAAGAATCGCAGCATGTGCGCTGTCGAGACGGTCGTAGACAACAGTCACAACAGCCTCTAGCCTCCTGTGTTTCTCTCCAGGAACCTTGACTTTCTTGTCGTTGCCCATGACCACGGTATCGATCTGTCCATACCGCTCAAATATGCTCGTCATGATGTCTTTATCCCAAGTCGCAGCCTCGCCCTCTCGTCGAAACCGCACCTTGACTGAGCGGTCTACCTGTGCCTTGAGCTCCTCATCTTGTCGCTGCTTCTGTAGGCGGGCCTGGTATTCCTCCCTCTGTTTCCGTCCCTCCTCTGCGAGCCGTGCTATCTTCTGTTCGAGCTCTGTGGCCTCCTCACGTCGCCGCTTGAGGTTTTGTACACCCTCGCGCTCTGCCTTCTCTAACTCCTCCACCATCTTTCGCCGCTGACCGCCCAGACGCTCTTTCTCGAGCTCTCTCTCTTTTCGTCGCTGCCGTTGTCTGTCATATTCGCCTTTGAGGGTGGGATCGATGAGGATATCACGAGCGATACCGAGGAGAATGAACTGGTCCGCTGCATCCTTGTTGTCTGGGTTCTTGTCGGGATGGTATTTCACGGAGGTTTTGCGGTATTGGCGTTTTATTTCTGATTCAACGGCAAGGACATCCACACCGAGGAGCTCGTAGAAGTCATCGGTAGAGTTCTTCGCAATTTCTTCGAGATCTTTGTTATCGGCCATAATGCCGGATATTGTGTTGGTCTATAACGCGGGCGTCAGGAACTGAGCGCTTCAGTGCCCGGTTTCGTGAAGTCGACAGTGATCTTTCCCTCTTTCAGAACCTGCGATAGGAGGCGCGCAACTTTGAGTGAGAGGTTGCAAGTGCTTTTATGTCGATGCGACGCGTGTGGGCGATTCGAGAAGTTTTCGCGCAATGGACTATGTTTGCGAAGGCGGCAGGTTGGAAAGTTGAATCACGTGTATGATCGGCGCCGCTAAATCGGAGCATTTCCGTCACCGTTCCTGAAGCAGCTCAATTGAAGAAAGCTCCCCCGCCCCGCCCATGTTCCCTCACCAACTCAAGCGCACCACCATGGCTTCCTCCTCAAAAGAAAGCCGGAAGGTGCTCGAGGGCATTTTCGGTAAGCAAAATTCCAAATTAAATTGCTTCTACGAACCTATGCGACATAATTCGGTTCCAAAATTTGTCGAGGAAAGAGCTAATGAACGCATAGCGATCAACAAACCCCAATGGGCATCCTCCGCTGGCGTCCTTCGCGATCTCCAAACTCATTTCGACAAATCGACCCTCTTCGCTCCATGGCTGACACACACCAAGCGCTCGATGGAGCTATCCGGCTCGAAAAGAAAGCACATCCAGAATCTCAAAGTCAAGCTCGGTCATGGCGGCACCCTCGATCCGCTCGCAACAGGCGTCCTGATAGTCGGTGTAGGGCGCGGTACCAAGTGTCTCTCGCGCTTCCTCGAATGCACCAAGTCGTACGAATGCGTGGTGCTCTTTGGTGCTGCAACGGATAGCTATGATGCAGTAGGCAAGATTGTGAGCAAGAACGATTATCAGCATGTTACAAAGGAATTGGTCGAAGAAAAGTTGGCTCAGTTCAGGGGAAAGATTATGCAGAAGCCGAGCATATTCTCAGCGCTGAAGGTCGACGGGAAGAAAATGTACGAGTACGCCAGGGCCGGCGGAGATATCCCTGAGATACCGGCGAGGCCAGTAGAGGTGGAGAAGCTGGAGCTCGTGGAATGGCTGGAGCCTGGGTCGCATGAGTTTGCGTGGCCGAAAGAAGAGGTCGATGGTACAGAAAAGGTGGGCGCGGAGAAGCTGTTAGGAATACGGAAGAAGGATGCAGATGTGGCAGCGTCGCGAAGCAGAAAGAGGTCGCGATCGCCCCAGGAAGAGATTGTGGCTAACGAGAATTCGCTTTCCAAGAAACTGAAGGAGGACGATGAGCACTCTATGTCCGGCGCACTTCCGGTACAAGATGCCCCGACGGAAGTACCCGCAGATGGAGTTCCAGTGGAAGCCTCCACCAAGGAAACCCCCACAGAAGGAGCTTCAGAACCTGCCAACGGAGCAAAGACAAACCCCACAGAGGATAACCAACCAGCCGAGCCATCACCGAAGCCCCCAGCAGTGCGTCTCCGCATGACCGTAACCTCCGGCTTCTACGTACGCTCCCTCTGCCACGACCTTGGGCTAGCCTGTAACTCGCTCGGCTTGATGTCCTCTCTGATCCGCACGCGACAAGGCGACTACGAGCTGGAGAAGAATGTGCTTGAGTACTCTGACCTGGAGGCTGGCGCCGACACCTGGGAGCCAAAGGTGCAGAAACACCTGGAAGATTTCATGGAGAAGGAAGGATGGGAAGCAGAAGAGGTTCTCGATGAGGAGGAATGGAAGGAAGTGGCCAAGGAGAAGCGAAGAGACAATGATAGGGATAGGAGTTACCGTGGGGGTGGGAAGAAGTGGAGGCGATGATGTGGCTTGGGCAGCTCTACTAGTATACTTGCATATCTTTGAGATACCCCTTCAGATTTGATTCATACATGAAGAATAAGATTGGTTAACACCTTGCCCATGCACTTTAGTCTAATGGGATCCGGACCATAGCACCCCTCAGGTCGTGCATGCTAAGAAAATTTGAAAAGACCCAATTCATGTAGCATCATTACGAAGACTCCTGGTGCTCCGTATACTATCCCTTCGACTCCGCATGCTGTCTCTCCTGCTCGACAGACTCTCCCTGACACTGAGAATAGGCTCCGCGCCCTGCGTGCCCATCTCCTCGTCTTTTGTATCTTCATGATTGATACACAAGAATGACACTACCATAACAGCAGCGCCGACCCAATACAACGGGCTACTATACTGCTTATCCAACACCATCTGCCCCACTAAACTCAGCGGAATTGTCAGACTAAGACCGACCGTAATAATCAGTGGAGACGTAAGCAGCAAAGAATATGCCCAACAGAAGTCGGATACCAGCGAGGAAGCAGAGTTGACAAGTACGATGGTAAGAATTTTACCCGTGGGCGGCAGCTGAAAGGTCTCAGTGCCGGTAAGGTGAAGGATGACCATGCCGGGCCAGAGGAGGAAGACGTTCAGTGTGCCGACTAAGCCAAAGAAGAGCGGCATGTTCACTTTGCTTTCATCGCCTATCCGTTTTTTCATATAGACGGCGTAGAAGCCGTAGCAGACGGCGGAGATGAAGGCCATGGCGTCGCCGATGGCGAGCTCGCGCGGCGTCTTGTGCGGAAAGGAACCACGGTTTTCGTCGGTCTCGCCGGACACATCGACAGAGGAGATGAGGATCACGCCCGCGAGGGAAGCACATACACCGATGAATTTGCGCAAGGTAAAGCGCTCTACCCGCATGAGCGTACCGCAAAGGAGCGTCCAGATCGATGACGTGGAGGAGAGGATCGTAGACGAAGCGACTGTCGTGTATTCTAGACAGGCGGCCGCGAAGTAGTTGGCCAAAAACCATAGCAGACAAAACTCAAACGCAAGCTTCATTGTCTCGCCCAACGTGAGTCCCTCCTCTTCAGCATCCAACATTGCGCCTATTTCCTGGCTTTCACCTAGCTCATCGCCGAGAAGGAGGGAGGTTGCGCCAGAAGCGCGATCACGGCTCGATTTGGAAAACAAAGAAGAGCCAGACGAAGACTCATGGTCGCGGAGGAGTTTGTAGCGACCGACACGACGCTGTACTAGGTTGCGAATCTGTAAAATAAAGGGTTGCTGCTTGATGTTGTCTCGGTCGTCCCAAGCATGCCGTAAAAATATAGGAATAAGGGGTATCATGAAGAACGCGGTGTTTACGTAGGTAACGAAGTAGGGTTTTGAGTAGGAGTTGTCAGCGAATATAGTCTGTCCAGCACAATCAGCTTTGGTCACTCTCCAGGGTGCGGTGGAATGGGGACGCACACTAGCTAGGAAGTTAGACGCCGTCCATAAAAACACTGTGGCCAGCAACAGTAGGATTCCTATAGCGTGTCTCCATTTTGACTTGCGCGGCTTCTTGCCCTCACTCCACACGCTAATCACGCTCGCCGGACTCTGTATGGGGCTTGCCGGGTCTCGGTCATAGTGTCTGTCTTGGGCATCTTCGCTATTTCGCGGCGAGGGAACCGCGTTCAAAGGCGGCGGAGGCATGACGGAGTATGTATAGGCGCGTTGCGGAGGCTCTAGGGAGGCAGTCGGGGATATGATAAGAGAGAGATGGAAGTCAGCGTGCTCCGTTGTCGCGCAGCATCGAGCGAAAGGGTGCCCATGGAACGTTGGAACGGGTGACCGGCAAGTCTAAGGCGGCAGTGAACGTGGTAGTTGAGGGAACCTGTGACCAGGGACGGACGTTTCGGAGCCCTTGAAGTGTATCTGTTGTTTCTGGCACAGCTCGGCCTTGTGCACTAGTCCAACGGCCAGCGGCGCGTGCACGAAAGCCACACTTTGTGGCGCTGCCGGCATCCGCTTCAGAGCGATGCAGCTGACGCACCATGTCATCCCATGTACGCTTGCATGTCACGTCCGCCCTTAAACGCCTGCTGAAGAAACTGTAAATTCGACATACGGAATCCCTTAAGTTGTTCCAATGTCAAATTGCTATGTCACTTTTGCGCACAAGTCTAACTACGATCCGTGGGGTCTCGGAAAATGCATCTGGATAACAAGCTGTAAATTCTGATATATCAATATTCGGGTACTATGTGATCCTCCAGTGTATTGCGTACAAGAAATGAAACAACTAGAAGAGTTTCTTATGGTGAGATATGCACGCGCCAAACACCGAACTCCACAACAGACTCAGGTAGAATATGCAAGTCGCCAAAGCGCTGGATGCGCACAACATGCCCAAGACTAGCAAGCACAGCCACCGTCACCGCCAGGCTTCAGGTCAATCGGAATCGTCTCGGGGAAGTCAGAGTTGAAGTCGCCAACTTCCTCCTGTGCAAGAGCTTGCCGCGCGATGACCTCGAACGCTTGCTCCACATTGATAGCCTCCTTTGCGCTTGTCTCAAAGTATGGAATGCCGCCCTTGGACTGGCAGTAGGTCATGGCACGCTTCTGCGAGATCTGCACGCAGTTAGTCAGGTCCAAACATGACGCACCATGAGCTCACCATTCTCTTACTCTCCTCCACATCGATTTTGTTTCCGATCACGACGAAGGGGAAGCTTTCAGGGTCCATAGGGCTGGCCTGTACCAGAAATTCGTCCCGCCAGCTATCCAATGTGTCGAAACTCTTGGAGTTGTTGACGTCGTAAACGAGCACACAACAGTCAGCGCCGCGATAGAAGGCCACGCCTAAAGACTGGAACCTCTCCTGCCCAGCGGTGTCCCACAACTGTCCCATGTCAGCGTTATGCCATATGTTCTAGTTGCTGTATCCGCACCTGCATCGTGACGAGGCGATCGTCTACGAGTACCTCTTTGGTGAGGAAATCGGCGCCTATCGTGGCTTTGTAGCTCGCGCTGAATTTCTTGTTGACCTAATTATGTGTCAGACCGAGCTGCTGGGGGTATTTTGCGATGCGATCGAAGGGGGCACTGCGCGCGCGTACATATTGGTTCATCAAGCTGGTCTTGCCGACCCCGCTGTCACCGAGGATGATGACCTACTCATCGTTAGTCAATAACTCAAAGTACACCGGTGATGTCACTATTCTACCTTCAGAAGAACCTTCTTTCGTGATGCCATGGTGTGTGTGTGGAGGTGTGAGTGGTGATGTAGAGCGACGCGCGATCGATGGAGCACTGGGGGATAGCCCGCGGCTAGCACCTAACACAATCTGCGCGATAAGGATAGGCAGCGAATTCCGCGCTTGCGATACGAGAAGACGTGTGAGTAGGGTTGAGGAGAGGCAGAAAGTTGTGACTTGTTTACGCGACAGGTCGAAGGGCCGGTTAGTCGAGTGTTCTTGAGAGTTAAACCATGGGAACGTTGACGTCGCTCGCCAAGCACACGATAGCTCTAAGCTCCGACCAATCATTGCCGGTCCATCTGACCCACTTGCTCACCCACCCTGTTGGCTTTCGTCGTGAGGGAATCTAACTTAGGCACGCAGCAATTCTCATACATACGAAGGAGGTCGTATGTAGTGAGTCAGCCTTGGCTACCTTACATAGGATTGGCGAGGGTGGTGACTTACAATACGAGCTCCTTCGTACATACAAATTTGCGATCCATGTGCCACAGCACCTGTTGTGACCGCCATCTTGAGTTCGAGATAGCCGTATCCTAAATTCCACTGATCGCGGCGCCCTCTTCGCAGACTCGGTATCTGTGCCGCAGTAGGGATTTGTGAGTCGGGGACGGCTAGTCACTTGGAGATGACCAGCAAAGGTACGGACGGCGGCTTTAGGCTTGCGATGATACGGAGTGACATTGAGTGAGCTGCATCATCCACGAAGGCTCTCGGGGCACCAATAACAATAAGCTTGTTCGCCTATTGAGTGATCTGTAGGATCTTCATTCACATAACAGATTCACTGCCCTCCTCCGCCAGAAGTCCTATAGAAAGACCGACATTCGTCGCTCCTTTTGCGGCGGCTCTGCGTCGGCCTTTCTCCGCGTCAACAAAATGTCTTCACTTTCAAAACGAACCCGTGCCACACATGATCTGGAGTCATCGCAGTGCTTGCTCTATAGCAGGATCTTTTAGCCATCTGCAGGGTCTGCCCTCACAGACACCTCGTTACAAAGATATGAACCAAGCTCATCCGAAACGAAGGTTCTGCCACCTGCGCAATACATTATAGAAAGCGGGTGCTAATTTACCCAGGTTGGCAGGCGCCAAAGCAAGCCTCGAGGCTGAAGCTTAACAAGGCTTGTACTCATGGGACGATGCATACATACCTTCCTGTTGATGATAGTTCTTTCGGAATGAGCCTATCAGAAGTGCAGCCCTTTTAAGCATCGAGAAGCCTCGGCTCTAGCGCATCGCGCAATGCTTATCTCTTCCGCTTTAATCTGTAGAACCTACCAATCGTCCTCGTTCCTGGGACTCCTATATGGCGATTCAACTGCGACGCCCCCTTTTCGCCACTAGAGATGAACGTCTCGCGGATGTACCTGACCTGCGCTGATCGCTGTTTGACTGGCACCTGGTAGCCGTAGCGACCTTGATGCAGCCCCAAGTTACACCCGTTGCACTAAAGTCGGGCCTTGAGGCTTGTCGTGCCTAGTCGTGCTCATTTGATTACAAGCCTCGCTCATCCTAGCACCTTCCCGGCTCGTCACTCCTTCCGCCGATGATGCGAGACCTTATCCAGGGTAATTCTGCCGATCAACAGCACACCGAGGCGTGATTTGCCCACAGCCACATTCTCCTTGAGCCACCTACTCAATCTGTTATGGCTGCTACACCCATCTATTGGCGTTGAGCCATACCCGTCATGCAGAGCTCACTTTCCGTTGGAGGCATGAACCCTACACGACCTTTATAAAAGACCGCCGATAGCCAGCTCTGCTCCAGCAACGATCGCCTCCTTCAACCGTTGACTATGCGCTCGATCGTATCTTTCCTGGCTACGGCCGCTGTATTCGCTGGCCTTGCCTCAGCTGCTCCATCTATTAAGCATGACAGACGCTCTTTAGTCGAACGCGAAGGCGTTGTATACAATGTCTTTGAGCATGCTGCCACAGGCGCGAAGATTGAGTTCGTCAATAACTCCGGCATTTGCGAAACAACCCCAGGCGTCAACCAATACTCTGGTTACCTCAGTGTCGGCACAAACATGAACATGTGGTTCTGGTGAGTTGCCTGCCACTACTAGTTGTGACGTCGCTGACAGGCTAAGGTTCTTCGAAGCACGACAAAACCCCTCCACTGCTCCTCTCGCTGCGTGGTTCAATGGAGGTCCCGGCTGCAGCTCGATGATAGGGCTCTTCCAGGAAAATGGACCCTGCAAGTTTCCCTTAGGCGGGTCGAGTACCAAGCCCGTCAACAATACCTTTAGCTTCAACAACTATGCCAATATGCTCTACATCGATCAGCCAATTGGCGTGGGGTTCTCTTACGGTACCGATTCAGTCACTTCCACTGAGACTGCGGCTCCGTACGTGTATAAGCTGATTCAAGCGTTCTATGCGTCGTTCCCTCAGTACGAATCTCGCGACTTTGGTATCTTCACAGAATCTTATGGCGGACATTATGGGTAAGTAGTATCGAGGCTTAAGTGGTGCTGAGACTTACTGAGTCCATTCGCACTTACCTGAACTTGACTGATCTCTTTGCCACCCTTTCTAGGCCCGAATTTGCCAAATATATCCTGGACCAGAACAAGGCCAATGCTGGGGAGAAGATCAACATTGTCGCCCTAGGCATCAACAACGGCTGGTTCGATGCCAAGATTCAGGAACCCGCCTATGCTACATATCTGTACAACAACAGCCACAAGCCGCTGATCAGCAAGAGTCAATACACGTCGTACATCAATGCTTACAACAGTAAATGTCTTCCGGCAATCAACACATGCTACTCCAGTGGCACCAATTCCGCGTGCAGCAACGCCAACAATGTCTGCTACAACGCAATTGAAGGACCACTTTCGAGTGTCGCAGATTTCGACGTCTATGACGTTCGAGCACCAAGCAATGACCCGGAGCCTCCGGAGACGTACGTTGATTACCTGACATCGGCCGCTGTCGTGAAGGCCATTGGGGCAAAGTCTACTTATACAGAGTGTTCTGATTCCGCAGGCAACAAGTTCTCTCCTAGCGGTGATAGTAAGTGCAGCTCTTCTTGGTTCGGAACACTTGTCTCCTAGTCGTCACCCTCGCTTGAAAGTGCATGACGATTCCGTGTAATCAGTACCACGTCTAACACAACCAGACCCGCGCTCCTTCTTGGATGAGCTTAGTGATGTAGTCTCAGCAGGTATCACTACGCTTATCTGGGCGGGTGATGCAGACTGGATTTGCAATTGGTATGGAGTGCAGGACGTTGTGAATCAAGTCACATACTCGGACCAGACTGCGTTCAGAGCGAAGACCCTTGGCCCGTATAAGGTCAATGGAAAGGAAGGAGGGCAATTCAAGACTCAAGGAAATCTGTCTTTCTTGAGAGTCTATGATGCCGGTCACGAGGTGCGTTAATCCCGGGTACGAAGTGGCTATGTCATAGACATAGCTACTGCGTACCTATACCCCCTTTTGACTTACACTGATTCGTGCTCGCGCGTCTAGGTGCCGTACTACCAGCCTGAGTTGGCACTCCAAGCCTTTATTCAGACGATGAAGAAGGGTGCCATCGCTTCAACGTAGAAAGGTTGACATGCCTTCGTTGGCTCGCAATGATGGCCACCGGAATAGGTTGCCATAGTATCTATCGGAACAGCTTGCAGAAATGACCGTCGATATACATGAACATTATCCACTCGGTGATCCTTTGCAGAATCCAGAGCTGTGCCGCGCTAAAGATGAGGCTCAAACAAGATCGGAGAATATTTGTCGCTAGCGTTGCCACTGTCGCGCTAAGGCCATCGAAACGGGCCGTTCATGTTTTCCGCTCTTGGGACGCGTCACTTGTCCCAAGCAACCATGACGCGGCAAGAACCTCCAATTTGGCCTTCGTACTACAGTGCCACACTCCAATTGCCATAAACATATTGTGGCTGAGGTACAGAACTACTTTCGGGCCTTGATCTGGCGCCCGAAGTCGTGGCCGATCTGGCCGATGTACGAGACTTCATCGTCGAACACTGTCACAACCTGAAGCAGAAGACTTGGCAACGAGTAGGTTTGTACAATGTGTATTTGCAGAACAAGCGCAACCTGCGCCTGGTGACGACAAACTGTGCTGTTCCCAAGGCGATCTACGCGGCCTCTGCGATTGATTCCATACAAGAGATGTGTTCCGCCGGTGTCGAGAAACGTTTCTCACCTACCTACATTCGCTTTTCATTCGCTTCCTGTTTCTACTAATCGTCTCGAACATGCGTCGATCGTTTCTCACCACGCCGCTAGTTCTGGCCACGGCCGCTACTGCCGCTACTCTCGAGGATGTCTGTACTGTGGAGAACGTGCAGTCCGCCCTTCCTGCGGATGGTGACATCCTAGGCATTAACCTGCTCCCTGATACTATCACCGCGGCCGCTGTGTATAATGCGTCAACTGGAGGAGGAATGATGAAGAGACAAGAGGGAGGATCGACCAGCAGTGCCACCTACTCTTACTGCAACGTTACCGTGTCTTACACTCATACCGGCAAGAACGACACGATCCCGGTAATCTTCGCTCTGCCTCAACCGTCAGACTTCAAGAACCGCTTCTACCTCAGCGGTGGTGGAGGGTTCTCCCTTTCTAGCTCCGCTACAGGTGGTCTTTCTTATGGAGCTGCGTCTGGCGCTACCTCGGCCGGATACGATGCCTTCAACAACGCCTATGACACGAAGGTCCTGTATGGCAATGGATCCATTAACTGGGATGCTACCTACGCTTTCGGCTACACTGCTCTTGGGGAGCTGACTAAGATCGGGAAACCTCTTTCTCAGGCTTTCTATGGGTCCGTCAATGCTTCGAAACTTTACACATACTTCGAGGGTTGCTCAGATGGTGGCCGAGAGGCAATGAGCCAGGTCCAACGCTGGGGAGAAGAGTACGATGGGGTAGTCGCTGGAGCCCCCGCTTTCCGCTTCGCACAGCAACAAGTCACCCATGTGCTTCCCTCCGCGATCGAGCAAACTCTAGACTACTATCCACCGCCTTGTGCCTTGAAGAAGATCGTCAATGCGACCATCGATGCTTGCGATTCGCTTGACGGACGCACTGATGGTGTCATCTCTCGTACGGATCTCTGCATGCTCAACTTCAATCTGAGCTCCATCGTTGGAGAATCGTACTACTGCGCAGGCCAAACGAGCACTTCGCTTGGTTTCGGCTTCAGCAAGCGTCAAGCACCGGCTGGTAGCTCATCATCCTATCAGCCAGTCCAGAACGGCACTGTCACAGCAGAGGATATTGCCGTCGCCCAGGGTGTCTACGACGGACTGTTCAACTCCCAGGGCGAGCGCGCTTACATTGGATGGCGGATTGGTTCGGAGCTCAGCGACGCAGAGACCACATGGGACAACGACACCAGCTCTTGGGCAATGAACATTCCCTCTACGGGCGGCGAATACGTGACCAAGTTTGTGCAGCTCCTCGATCTGGACAACCTTTCGGATCTGGAAGGTGTCACGTACGACACGCTTGTTGACTGGATGAACACGGGTATGATCCGCTACATGGACAGCCTTCAAACCACCCTCCCAGACCTTACGCCCTTCCAGTCAACTGGTGGAAAGTTGCTTCACTACCACGGCGAATCTGACCCCAGTATTCCCTCCGCTTCCTCGGCGCACTACTGGCAATCTGTTCGCTCAATTATGTATCCCAACGCCACCGACGAGGAAGCTCAAGAGGCTATGGCCGACTGGTACCAGTTCTACCTCATCCCTGGGTAGGTTTTCGACCCTCCGTCAGTTCTTGATCAAGCCAAGCTAATTCTTACAGATATGCCCACTGTGGCAGCAACTCCCTCCAGCCGAACGGCCCCGCTCCCGAAGACAACATGGCGACCATCATCGACTGGGTGGAGAACGGCATCACGCCCAGCCGCCTGAACGCCACCGTATCCTCGGGCGACTACTCCGGCGAGGTGCAGCAGCTGTGCCAGTGGCCTCAGAGACCGAAGTGGTCCGGTAACAGCACGGACTTCGAGTGCGAGAACGACGAGGCTTCGATCGATAGCTGGACATACACCTTCGATGCATTCAAGCTGCCTGTGTACTAGAATTTGACTTCTGTACGGACGATGCAATACAAGAAAGCAGCTCTAGAGCTGTTAGCTTGTGCATCGCTCCCAGACGCACCGCACGGTAGCAGACTTCGGAATGTATGCCTACTGAGCTGCAAGCCCATCCCTTTAGAAAAGGGCAATGGCCATCTCTCTTCTGCATAGTTTGTTCTCATCCAACTCTATACGCTCGTTTGTACATGTAAATAATAAGCTACACGCCTGTATATATCGATTGTACTGTATGAAAATCATGACTATAGAACGCGAAATACCAAATAGATTTCTTGTTTGCAATGCAAGCTGCGCTTCATGCAGTCCATCGTTAGCGGGCTCATGTGCGAAATGGAGGGCCAAATAGCTCTGATTCGACATCCTGTAGTACTACTCTAGTATGAACCATGCAGAAGTTTGACTCGGGTAAAAGAAAATGTACAGTATTTGGTGTTGCGCATGATGCTACTCTAGATAAACAAACAGATGTTACAATGTATGATGAAGTATAGTCCCGCACCCAGAGAAATGCTAAACACCTCGTACGCCTACCCAGTACATATACAAATATACAGCTTCCGAGAAGCAAAAATCTAGAACCGAAAAGAACAGTGCCTGTGTCTAAGATGCCCCGAAGCTCTTCCGTAATCTATCATTAGTTTACAACCTCTTCGCGATGCCATTCTCGAGGAATTCGAAGCATCCATCGGCTTGTCGCGCTGCCTCTTTTTCTACCCAAGAGGCGATCCCCTTGGCGGCTGCGTGGGCGCTGTCCAGGTACAATTGGAAGAAACCCTGCAACTGAGACGGCGTGAACGAATTCTCGGGGATTGCCTTCGCAAAGTCGCGCGCGAGGCTTCTCATTTCGTCCATATCAACAACGACGCCACGCGAGTTCGCGTTGTCGCTGCCAGCTAACTCGTCGGGGGAAAACATGCGCACAAACATCTGCTCGGCTGAGGCAGGGGTGATATTTCCGAGGAAAACCTTCATGTCTACACGTCCGGGCCGGATAAGCGCAGGATCAAGCAGCTCGGGTTTGTTGGTCGTCATGATCACGATGCGTCCTTCTTGCGAGCCCACTCCGTCTAGCACATTCAGTAGGCCCGACAGTGTGCAATTTGACCTGCTGTTGTCCCTATCGCTTCCGCTGCTTCGCTCGCTTCTCCGGTCAGGGGAGTGGGATCGGGATGTGCGCTCGATCCAAACAGCGTCGATGTCCTCTAGAAGAACAATGCACTGTGGAGGAATCTCTTGAAACATTTGCTCGAGATCCGAGTCCGACGCGATGCTGGGTACCTTAACCTCGTACAGATCAAGACCGAACTCGCCAGCTAACGCTGTCGACAAAGACGACTTGCCTGTTCCCGGGGGGCCGTAGAACAAGTATCCTCTTCGATAGGGCATGCTGCGGCTCTGATACCGGCGCTGTGTCCGCGGGTCAAGATAAGTCCTGACGTCGTCCAATAGCTCTTGCTTGACGGAGTCGTCAAAGTGCACCGTGTCCAGTAGTCGAATGGGCTTGCGTGTCTTTGGCTGCCACGACATGCCATAGCGGTCGCGCCCATAGATAATCACAAAGTACTGCGTCTGACGGTCGGCCCACTCGCGGGCTACCTCGATGAACTTCTGGACAGGCTCAATGGACCACCCGAAGCAGCTGATTGTTAACTCCTCGCCGCCAACGCCATCATATGCCGGATCTGACATTGCCGAACTGCTGAAGTTGTCCCGCGTCGCCACAAATAGTCTTCCGTTAAACCAGAACCACCTCGAATCCCAGTGAGGCGCATACTGAACAGCTCGTCGCGTTTTCTTGAGCGAGGCTGCTCGATCCGTCGCATCTCCACGGCCCATCTCTGTACGACCAGTAAAAGCACGATGGTGCCGTGGTCTGTTGGGACGCAAGCCATTTCACACAATTCTTATTGACTGGATCGCCTCCCGGGACGGTAACAGAAGCAAGGAAGAATTGCCGGATCCAGCCGTAGGTTTCGTGCCATGCACTACGTAGCAGCCTCCAGCCTGCAGGAGCAGCGCCAATAATAGCAATGAGGGAGCCTACGTGGGTGATGTCGAGATCTGAGGCGGTCCAGTTGAAGCGGGCAAGGACGGCTCTCATGACTCCGGTGCCATGAGCCCAGGGATCGACGAGGAGACGCTCCCCGTTTAGATGGGATTGGTGCAGCAGGCTCATGGCGGACTACTGAGAACTGGCTGTTTAATGGAACTGCCCGGTTTGTATGGAAAAGAATGGTCGAGGGTTCAAGCCCCCACGTGGCTTTACGCGAAAGCAATCGGTAGAATATATGGAAGCATGAGCGAATAGCATGGAGAATTTGATGTGCTGGCCTATCCAAGAGCTTAGCGGCCGCCCAAAGCAGAGGGCATATATGTTGCGGCGCTCATGCGGGTCTTAAACCCCTCGATATCTGAATTGAGTGTTTTGGAATGAGTGACAGGATGGTACGCATGGATAATAGAACGATGGAAATAGCGACGGAGTGAGATGCTAAAAGTTCATCAAAAAGGTGCACGGACTTCCGTCCTTCACCCTAGCGTGCCTAGCTAGGAATAGACACGCGGATAATCAATTGTAGTCTTTGATTCACTGTTCACTACACAAGATAGAGACAGACATGAAGCAAGAAACCACTTGATGTTGTTCTCGTTGTTATCCTTTGGATACACGGATTCATCGTCAATTAGATCGGTCAAGAACGGGTGAAAACGCATCAAGACCAGAACACTTCACGAGGGCACAATACACATCCACTCACACATTTGATTCCGCTATGTACACCTCATCCAGTCCCGGATCTCGCACAAATGCTAATCAGAATGCTATGTATGTATACATCGCAACTCCAAACCACCAAGAACAACAAAATAAAATCGCAAAGATTGAAGAAGCGTAGCGCGCCGCGTACCGCTGTGGGATGCATTGCAAGACGAACGTGATTAAGGAGAGTAATGAAGCTGAAGAACTCCGCCATCCGTAAAAGCACCTAAGCACCAGAATGGAAGAAAGATGCGAAAATGAAGAAAGAGGAAGAAACATCGCAGACGCAAAAATGCTCATGTGTAGTGGGTAAACTTCTCGAACGGAAAGATACGAAAAATGAAAAGGATACAAAACGACCAAAGTTCAACCGAGCGCCATTGTGTAGGAAGGGGGAGAACGCCAAAGCGCCAGTCCGTGTCAAAGCCCATCCCAAACCCAACATAATCTTCTCGAATAGAAAGGGGTATACTTCCGCAAAGCGTCATCGTACATTAAGGCGTCACAACAGCACTCCCATGTGCATTACAACATCATGCAATGTCGTGCTATCGTCCGGCAACCGGACTCGATCCTGATCTCTTCGAACGTTTTTCCAGCAGTCCGTTCAGCAGCGAGTCAAGCTGGATACTCAAGCCAGTCACGGTCTTTGTCTCTTCGACAAATAGCTGCGACATGATGGGGTGTTCAGGACCGACGGGGACGACGCCTGTGGTGTCATTGATGACCAGCAGCATGTCCCTGATATCGCTTCCATCGTCGAGGTATGTACGCAGCGAATGGTCTGACCATGCAGGTAACGTTGTGCTCTCGGAGGAGTTTGGTGGCGAGACGTCCATTGCCTTTTCTGGGACTGGCGCTGGTCGCGAGGGCGGTGGCATCGACGAAGCGGACGTGGGCTCGGTGGGATCTGGCGACGTTGCTGCTTGAGCAGTGGAGATGGTCGGTTTGCTTGGCTGCGTTGTAGAAGGACTGTCGTCGGGAGTAGGTGTCGATATGGGTGAGCTCGTGTCTTGACTTGAGGTGTCGCCTGTGAGACCTGGAGGGTGCTGAGAGTCGGATTCCTGATCTTTCTCTTGGGTGTTGTCTTTCGCTGACGGCTGAGCGTCGGCTGCCGACACATGCACGGGAGATTCGGAAAGTCTTCCGGTTGGCTCCGACTCGCTATGTTGGGCCGACTGCGGTTGCATTGCCGGGTCTGCAAACGGGTCTTTCTCGTCGTCAGAATCAAAGTCGTCCAGCTGCACGCGCTGCTTAGCTTTCTTAACCTTCTCAGGCTTCGGCTCTGCATTTTGTGAACTTTTGACGATATTGAGGGGATTGAGTTTCGAGGCTGCGGTGTTTAACGATGACGGTTTCTCAGGCGAAAGTGCGCGCTCTTCGACAGGGGGTTCTTCTGAGGGTACTAAACGCATGGTCGAAGTCATTTGCGTCGCCGGTTGATCGACAACAGATTCCTGTGCGGTCGCTGATTGCACTGCCAGAGGCTCAGGAGTATCCATCTTAAGTATACCCTTCACCTTGGAAGGCGACTCCTCCCTATTGCGCTGTGGTTTCTGCAACTTGCCCTTGCTCGACTGCCTCGATGGAGCAGCACTCTGTTCAGAGGACGCACGTTCCGCAGATAAGTCGTCCGATGGCTTTGATTGTGGTGACTCGCGGCCATATTCCTCCGACTGCTTCGAAGATGGCTCTGCGTCGCTATCATTGGAATCCATGCCGACACCCTTGCCCTTCTTGTCTTTGCGCTTGAAAAGCCCACTAAGCATTCCAGGTTTCTTCTCCTTTTTCTTCTTGTCATCCTTGACTTTGTCCGCGAACCCGTTCTTTTCTAGGCTCTCGAGACTGGGACCACGCTCCCTGGAGCCAGTGGTAGAAGTACTTGAGTCATCCCGGAGCAAATTTGGTGTAAGGGTAATCTTCCGCGTTTCTGTGTTTTCGTCCTTGAAGAAGGAGTCTGTGTTCCTCATTGTCCCGTTTCGAGACACTTTCGGATCCAGAGGTTTGTCAAAGCTTTCGTCGCTACTTCTCTGCTTCTCGCCACTACCTTTCCCAGCTTCATCTGCGGGATCACCCGTCTCTGCCTCCAACTTGGCCTGAGGATCTTTCTTAGAGCCGTTCACCTTTAGGGGCTGAACCTTAAGGTTCTCATCCTGCTCTGACTCTGACTTTTCAGCTGTTTCTTGCTGCTGCTGCTGTTCTGCGTCTGCCTGGGTTGGGTCTGCGCCACCAAACAGATCGTCGCCGTCGTCTTCATCGGAGGAATAGTCATAGTCCGACGGTTCGAAATACTGCGGCTGCGCAAATTGCACCGTCTTAGCATTGCGCCTTCGCATAGCCTTTTTCAATGGATTCTTCGTCTTCTCAGCTGTATCACCAAGCATAGTCGCAGAAAGGTCAATATTCCGGTGTTTGTTCAACCGAGCAAGTCGTTCGGTTGGGGTCTCGATATGCTCAGCCGGTAGGTATCCGATGCTGTTATCCTTTACAACGCGAACAAGCCACTAAACTCATCAGTAGACTCAATGTGGTTAAGCGAAATTAACGCACCCAGTAGCTGTTGCTGTCGTCGAGCAGTACCATAGTGTCACCTTTGGTAGCATTTGCTTGCCCTTCAACCGTCGCGACAAATGTATGCAACGAGTATACGAATTCGAAATCGATGTCCTCTACTTCACGTAAGCACTCTCCACCCCATCCGGAATCCACAAAGCGAGGGTCATCAGAGAAGGTAAAAGAAACGTCATTGGTATCATCATCATCATGAAGATTTGCGTCCCAGCTGTCGGCATCGCTGTCATCTGTCCAGGAATTATCCTCATCTTCACTAGACATTAGTGGGGGATTACCGTCTTGGCCGCTCCCGTGTGCTTCCTCCTCGAACCACGTCCGTGATAAGCTGATCGTCCTCTTAGGTATCTCGTAGCTGCTCCTCTTAGGTTCGTAGAACGGGTCTTCAGATTCGTTGAATGAAGGGCTAGGCACAGGTTGCAGCATACATTGCAACGTATCGTCGTCCGATTCAGACAATAGGGAACCCAGAGAATCCAGGCGCATGTGCTGTAATCGATGCTCCACTTGCGTAAGGTGTACCGTGTCTGGACTTATCTTGGAATCTTGTCCAGCTCCAGTATTGGTGGCGTCTTGGTCGCTGGTGGCTCGTGAACCGGCATACTCACCATGATGATGATCCGCTGACTGTACCGTATGGCTATTTTGAGAGGGGAGTGACTGAGAAGTAGGAAATAGTCGATAAGAAGAATGCGTGACTGATCTTGCGCTGCCAGCTGGGACTCGGAGCGGTCTTCGAGCGGCAGCCATCGGTAAAGGAAAATGGATGGGGGTTTCTGTGAACGGAGAGGAGGAATCGCAACCTGCCGAAGACGGCGGCGATGCGACTGGCGAAGAGCTTCGACCTGGGGACGAGCTAGGCTCCTGCCAGATAGTAGAATGAAAAGGCAACCCACCATCGGAGATCGAGGGCGAGCTCGATATTCTGTCCATGTCGTCCAGGTCCTCCTCGACATCGGCGTCTTGCATGTCTGCGTCATCGCCCTCACCACTCATACCACCATTGAGCCTGACGGCAGCGTTGTCGCCCGTATTGCCGTTGACCGCTACGGTGCTCTCGTCGTCGGACGCGGGGTCATGACGCAGTCCGTTCGTGTCGTTGTGTGCACCATTTTGCAGGCGCGCCTCTTCGTCGGAGCGCTCGTCCTCGACGCGACGCAGCGATGCCTCCTGATGCGGTGCAGCAGGGCCAATTCCGAGCGGCGCTGGGTGACTGGGTTGATTGGTGTGGTCCTGGGCGGTCGGCGACGTCTTATCCTGGAGATCCAGCGTATCTGCCACGGTCAATCAGTGCAAATCTCCCTGATAAACGCATTTGGGCGTACCAGCTCTGACGATTTGAGGGCGCGTCATGCTCGCTCATGTCCCCCGCGCTCGGCTGCGTCTACGTGTGTATCTCGGACGTCAAGATGTTGCCAAGCCAGCTGCGGCGCGGTGGATGCGAGGGGCGCTTCAGCGCAGCGTCGAACCCGTAACAGGGTCAAAAGAAGAATGGGGCGTGTGTAAAGGAGTGGACGTCGTCCAGCGGCGGTCGAAGAGGCATGCAATCGGGCTTGCACATGCACATGCAATTGCGGAGGCAGGCGAGACGGGCGGCGGAGAAGTTGGCGGAGTGCGGTGGTCGGTGGTCGTTTCAACAGCAGCAGCCAATAGCAGGCGGCGCGACGACGGAATAGCGCGCGGTGGGTGCGCAAGCCTACAGTAGTCCGGGGGCCTCCTGGAGAACGATGCGCAGCGCGGCGATGCTGGAGGACGGCGAGGGTGAGGGCTGGCGGTGCTGATGCGGACGTCGTCCTTCAGCGTAGAGTGGGAATTATTTTGGGCACCTTTCCAGACGGCTGGCCCCTTGCCAACGTGAAACACTGCCGAGCTGCTGGGTGTCATTGGCTGCCTCACGCGCTAGTCCGCGTGCCCGCATCCATGAAGCCCGTGGGAAAGGGGCTCGGAGAATAGACACTGATGCGCGCCCTCTAGAACCCACAAGTGCCCTGCCAGTGCTCAAAGACGCCCGTGTGCCGTTGCTGCGAACGCCTCATGAAACAGAAGCGAGCTGCTACACCGCTGGGGAACGTCAAACAGAACACCTCGCCCGCACGCGTTTCATTCTGCCGGACGGAGCCTGCCTGATCGTCAGAGCGCGCCGCCCCGCCTGTAGCTTGCGCTGTGGAGTGGCTTTGTGGATCTGTGAGCCAGATGCCCTCAGGTACAAGCCGCAGTGAGTAAGCATACGGATATCATGTATCGTAGATGACTCTATTCATACTGGTGTCCATTGGCTCTGGGACCACTCACGCCGTCTCCAAGCGCCAGTGCCAGCATGCCAGGTATCTCGCCAATAGCATCTCGAAACTCAAGCCAACATCACACGCATATGCAAGATCCCATAGACTCGAAGCCCTAGTGGCGCAGCTATGGTCAGGTGGAACGCTAGACAAAGAGTGCTATACAATAGCGGGCAAAGGAACAGAGGAAGACGAATCGAACAATGGATAGGTCGGTGTGACCGATGGGGAAAATAGTACTAGCTCAGTTCAATTACAAAGTAGTATGCAGGTAGCAGTAGCTTGTGTCCAATCGTGTCTGAGATCAAGGCAATGTAACGCCATGCAATGCTACAGTAAAACGCCAAATCCAATGCAGCGCTGAATATCGATACAAGGAAACGGGGGTATCGTGAGAAACAATGGCGAGAGTAGAGATAACGAAATCGCTGCCGAAGCTCCAGGCCCGTAGAGAGCTTCGCAAACCAAGTTGTAGACCGTCAAGATTCTCCCAGTGAGCATCGCCAACAAACATGTCCGTCCCACACTCTTCAATTCTTCCTTTGCGCTGCTGTCGGGACCGGTGCCAACATCGCCTTGACACGATCGATCCTGCTGACAGCCTTTTCCAACCTCTCCAACCTCGCCATCTTGTCCTTGTCTTTCTTCTCTAGGAGCTCAACTCTAGCCTCCAGCTTCGCCCGCGCCTTTCTCTCCTGCGCCACCATCTCGTTCGCCTGACTGAACAGCGTCACGCTCAGCTCCTCGATTTCACTGTCCACTTTGCGAGCCCTCTCTTCTGCTTTTGCGCGCAGTCCACGCTCCTTCTCCAGCTGTTCCAAGAGGCCCGTATCAGTGGAGCGGCTTGGCGAGTGCGAGGTGAAGGGTATGGGCGGGTTCGGCGAGCCTCGTCGTAGGAAGGAGAAGCGAGATTGCCGCGCAGAGGCCGAGTTCGCGGTAGTAGGGCGGGCTTCTTCGTTGGAGGTTCGGTGGGGCTGTAGCGAGTCTTGCGTATCTGTTCGTAGGAGCCCATTCTGTGCTTTAAAGCCGCGTAGTTGGTCTTCGTAGTCCGCGCACTTGTCCACTGTTCCCTGTGTTAGTCGTGTGCCAGCGTACAGTCCCATCTACGCCAACATACCAGCAGCTGTGGCCTTCTCCGTTAACAGCTCGACCTGGCTCTCCAAATCTCTTATTCGCTTCTGCGCCTCCTCTGCTTCGCTCATGTCCATTTCGGCCCCGCAGCTCAGACAGCTGCTTCTCTGCATGCGCTTCGCGGTTATTGACGGGGCGGGCGGTTCGTCCAGGAGGGTGGCTGCCATGTCTCTTGCGCGCGATGCGCACGACGTATCTTTTTATTTCCACGACGTCAAAGCCTCAGGCCTGATGACGACGTAACGGCTGTCGGAGGTTGTAGTAAGACTATTAGTGGGCACGGTGGGGTGCGTGTCGACGAGGCGAAGTTCGAGGTGAAACAGGGCCGGACAGGGGCTGTAGATCAAGGGTCCTCTATGGCCCAGCCTCCTTTGGGAAGATATCCGCCATCTCAGGGTTCACGTGCAGCAACATTCACCGAGCCTTTTGTGCTACTGCACTCGCAGGGAGTAACCAGTATTGTACGCAGATGGTCTGCAGAAATCAAGGCTTGAGCCGCGCAGGTGTTTTCAACGCGTCCCACCCGCCGATCTTCGAGTCATGACCGCGACGTGTTCCGCTCTTTCCTTTGCGAATACCGCGCCGATCTCGGGTCTGCAGGTATGTTACGGAACCCGCGCTATTTGGATCCATGTGGGATATTACGATTGTTGATAGGCAGGCCGTCTCGTACTTCGCTGACTGTTACCAAGTAATCGCTTTCGCGAGGGTTCCGACGGTACTGTTGCTGCCTGAGGCCTGAAAATGTTATTACCGGTACCTTGGGAGACGTTTTTCAGACTACGGCTCCGGGCACCGCACTGGCCATGTCGACCAAAATGTCACAATAGACTTTTTAACTACAATCCCCTTGCAAAGTGAGCGATAAGTCGGTGATGTGAGACTTTGTAAACATCGCTGTTAGGATGCATAGCGCACAACACACCATCGTGAAGCTCAGTGTGACTCTTTGCAATAAATTCTCCGATATTCCTGACATGCGTGAATGTTCTCAAGACTTTGGGCTTGAACCAGCCAGCTTGTTCCATAGTGCAGTTGGAACCGTGGGCTATAACTGAATTTTATGTGAAAATTATGGATCGAATAGGCCTAACTGCACTCCATATACCAAACTCAGTCGGTTACATGGATAGTAATCCAACTTTATGCGATGTTGATTCAGAAGACTCGGTGAGGCCTCAGTGACTCGGGGGAATCCCGACGTTACCGTTGGAACGTCTTCTCACTGTTTAGTCATTGCTTGATACAGTAAGAACGTGTTTGTAATGGGAGCAGAGTCACAAGTGATGGGATGGGTTTCGACAACGAATTTCCGTGGTACATTGAACATCGAAACCCACGATACCCGTTGGGACAGCTTTTCCAGCCTACAAAAATTATATTTCTGCCCAGAGGAACTCAATGTGTTGTCCTAGCTTGATGTATTTAATGCGGTGCCCAATACCTCTTCGTCAATCTTCGTCGAACACCAGCTTAATACAACACTCACAGGAATACAACAGCACCACAGCAAGGCCTTTCAAAGACTTAAAGCTAAAATACCAAGCAAGCTCCACTTCAACATACAGCGAGCCCGATCTTGTAAGACGCTTTCGCCGGATCCTCAAATTCGACCTTCAACCTCTGTCGACATGCCCCGCTACAGCCCCAAAGTTCCTGATGCGCAAAGCATCGTCAACAAGTTCAATCAGGTTCGGTGCCACCAACGCCTCAATCTCAAGTTCGATGAGCTCGAGAAGCTTTACTTCTGTGAAAGCAACATCGGCTTCCCTGCTCCTGCGACGGATGTACTTGAAGCCGAGAAAAATCGAAGAGGAGAACTCCCCCCTATGCATGTAGCTTTGGGGCTTACCAAGCGATACGCCAATATGAAACCAAATGAGATTCTCGATAGTCTCCAAATGCATGAGCATCGGCGCTACACTGCGCGATTCTACCAACAGCAAGACCTTGTTTGGGCTCACAATAATGCCGGTCAGCCAGGCTTTCAAGGACAACACACGATCCAGCCACAAGACTTCAACTTTAGTGGCCCCCATAACCCGTCTGAGCAGCTGTCCGCGGTTCAAGTCGCGCAGCCAATGGGCAGCATGATGATCCAGGAGCCAGCTATTCAAGAGCAGCCTACGTTTCAACCACAAGTATTCAACTACAATGATTTCCAGATCCCTTCTGACCAGCTGCCCGTGGCTCAAGTCACGCAGCCAATGGGCGGCTTAATGATCCAGGAGTCAGGGATTCAAGTACAGTCTATGTTCCAGCCACAAGAACACAACTACAATGGCTTCCAGAACCATTCCGAACAGCTGCCCGCAGCTCAATCCGCGCAGCCAATGGGTGGCATGATGTTCCAGGAGCCCATCGAATCTCAACAAATGGCTGCTGACAACGACGCTATGATCGATGTGATCGATCCTTTTCTCTTGGGCCTTGAGACTCCATGGGTTCCGATCCAAGATCCCGCTGCGCTCGCTGCTAACGATGCCATCACCACGGGCATTGGAACTTCAAGGGCTCCGATTCAACGTCCCGCTGCGCTCCCTGCTGGCAACGATCGCAATGACGTCCTTGCTGCCGTGGCGCCGGGTCCTGTAGATGTCCCTGCTCTTATTCGCGATATTTCTGCAAATTCTCAGCCAACTCCGCCCGAGCATGTGGAAGAGGGATCCTTGACCATTGAGGACACTTCTCTCCCAGTTCCGACGGAAGCCGAGACTGAGGAGTGGACAAGGACCTTCTTGCGCTCGCGGGAGAATGGCTTTGCACCTGTGGACGACTCGAAGGAGAATGATTTTGCACTTGTGGACGACTTCGAATTTTAGACTGATCGATGCCTTCATGCACGAACTTGTTGTTCGACGTAGTTTACGGCTTATACTCACTGTTTATCTCGTTGTGCCTCATAGATCTCGGTATACATCTTTTGTGCCTTCTCGATAGTTTCTTCTATAGTTGTCTAATCTGCAATTAGTAGTGAGGCTTGATAATGTAATCACATATCAAGCTAAAGGGTGAACGTTAATCTAACACGTGAGGATGTCTGGTGATGTCCATGTCGGGTGTTCTGTATGGTAAACGGAAGTTACATAGTTGCCAAGGCGCCGGACCCTTGCAGCGGGCACTCGCGCGTAATGCCGAAGCGCACGATTCTTCGAGAAACGTTCACTTCCCGCGCCACAACCTTCAAACCCTGCTCCTAGCTTTTGTCTGCCTGCTCATCCATGTCGTGGACAAAACCCAGCGCATCGTGTTTGCTCCACCCAGCGTTTGCGCGTCGCCCCAAGGGCTGAATCCACCCAGTCGCAACCACAAGTACACGACAAGCCTACGATATCCCCGCACGATACCGATATCACGCTCAACGCCTGCGTGCCAGAGTGGGCGATTGATCCTATACAGCCATGGGAGATTTCCTCGACGACGACTCGGTATTCCGCGCTTTCAACGACCGGAGGCTAAACGCGGAATCGCGGTTAACGGGCTACGTGTCGGTGGTACTGCTCGTCATAGCTGGGTTATACACTTGCTTCAAGGCACTGGAATTCCTTGGATACCCTGTCTGGTGGTGGATTTATATGGCACTCGAAAGAGCGAAAAGCGTCGGTATGAATGGGGTTTCTTCTACGGTCGCTCCTTCCGCGGACGACGATACGAAGATGCAGAATGGCGTAGGCATACTGGGCAGAACTTTCGGGCTGAACAGCACCAGTCTGCTACAGAAGGGTGTACGGGGAGTAGCGGGTGCCTTGTCAAAAGGGCCCAGCGATATACCTCCGGGGCTGGGCAACTGGGACAACTCATGCTATCAGAACAGCGTCATTCAGGGCATGGCCTCACTTCCTTCATTACGCGCATACCTCGCCAAAGCAACGACGGAGTATGACAGTCTCGATATCGAATCAACGAACGGCGCTTTGTTCGATATGGTCACGAAGCTAAATGACCCGCGAAACCACGGCCAGAACTTTTGGGTCCGAGGTAAACTCAAGAGCATGAGCACATTTCAACAGCAAGACGCGCAAGAGTATTATTCGAAGATATTGGATGCGCTGGAGAAGGAGGTGCAACAAGAAGTGAAGAAGAGAAGGCCTAGTGACGCGTGGATAGACGCTGCAAAGGTGGCTGCAAAGAGTGGAGAAGATGTCTCTGAGGAGACTGTAAGCAGCTACAAGTCGACTGCGGGACAGAAAGATGGTAGAACACTGTCAGAGCAGCCAAAGAGTATCCCGAACCCCCTGGACGGACTGTTGGCTCAACGAGTTGGGTGCATTAGATGTGGTTATGTTGAGGGTCTCCAGCTCATTCCATTCAACTGTGTCACAGTCTCGCTTGGTAGAAACGGTGCCTACGATATCCGCGAATGTCTCGATGACTATACCGACCTGGAGCAAATCGAGGGCGTTGAATGTGCGAAATGCACTCTTCTCAAAAACAAAGCTGCACTTGCACCGTTGGCGGATCGTGCGCCGGCATACGCAGAAAGGCTCCAATCTGTAGAGAATGCCCTCGAAAACGACGATTTCGACGACAAGACGTTGGTCAAGAATTTTAAGATTCTCAAGAAGAACTGGACACAGAGCACAAAATCGCGTCAGGCGGTCATTGCTCGTCCGCCAAAGGCACTGGTGCTGCACGTCAACCGGAGTATCTTCGACGAGATGACCGGTGCGATGTACAAGAATTCCGCCAAAGTTTCGTATCCGAGAGTGCTCGATCTGGGAAACTGGTGTCTGGGCACAGACCTGGCTGGAGGAGAATGGCCGAGGGATCCGACGAAGTCAATGCTCGGTGATGCGAATGCAGAGCCTATGACAGACTCTCCATACCAGTACCGATTGCGAGCAGCCGTCACCCATTACGGCAGCCACGGAAACGGACATTACGTCTGCTATCGGCCACATGCTAAGACGCCTGCCCCGGAGGCTGCTACAGATGAAGAGGAAGTTGCAGCTACTGGCGAGCAGTGGTGGCGTTTTAGCGATGACTCTGTCTACGCTATCCCGGAGGCGCAAGCTCATCAAGGGAACATCTTCATGCTCTTCTACGAACGCATAGATGGCGGTTCTCCGGTTCCTGATCATATGGAAGAAGCAACGCGGCAGACTATCGTGGTAGCGGAGGATATCCCCCTACCTCCGGACGATGCTCGAGTACCTCTAACATTCAGCGACGATGCTGCAGCAACGGTTCCACTACCGGATGATGATGACTTACTTACAACATTACGCACGAGTGAGGAGGGCCTTCCGATTCCTGAAAGTACGGCGCTGCATCTCGACGTCACCAGCAATACTCAAGAATCAGTTCTTTCTTCTGGTACAGACGGTTCTGATGTAGACCCAACAGCACCTGTCGAAGCGAGAAAAACGATGCCTGCGGATGCCCATGTCCCTTATCTCACTCCATCACCCGAATCACCATCAGCAACAACCTTCGACGACACCGAAACATCAGAAGCAGGCTCTGAAGGTTCACCCTCGACACGATTCACCTCGGATGACGAAACAGACGTTCCTTCATCAAAAGCACATGTCAAGCTACCGCACAGTCCACATCTGATGCGTACGGCCGGTGAATCTCCCAATCGCGCTGGCGGCAGTAGAACAAGCCTGCCCATGGTTACTGCGTAGTCTGCAGTGGTGGTCAGCGGCCTTTTAGCTCTATGGGCTATGGACCAGCAGCAAAACTTGTAATTTCTCATTCTTAACACCTTTATTTGGCATTTGGGACGGAGTTCAGGGCCTGGTGGCGGCGAAGGGATACTTGATTTTGTGCAAAGCACGGCCATGGCATTAATGAAGGCGTTAAAATCCTGTTGCCCGCAGGGTCAGGTGGGCGTTCGAGATAGGAATGTTTTGAGTAATGCGACGTTAAGCGTCGTGCATGACTGACAATTAATAACACGTATTTTTGATGATCAGAGCGGGACAAGTGCTATTGCGTAACGTCGCGCAGCTCACATCGGGGGGCCACTACACATCTTAGAGTAAATCGTAGTACAAAGTGATACTGAGTTTGGATCTTTTGAAAGTCTGCTCCATTATCAAGTGTGACTAGTTGTGGGCTTAGGTTCGCAAAGGATCACGTGCATACACAGGCTTCAAGTCTCGCGGCTGCGCCGGAGTGATGAAGCCTTTCAACAGCGGTTATCGGAACCTAATGTACGTCCAATTTGGACATGTGGATATCGGATCATAGAGGGTATGCAAAGTGAACCCAGAACAAGACTAAAAGCCAGCTCGAGGCCTTCACGAATGATGTGTTTTCCATGCAGGACCAGTCAAATACGAAGTATCGATCCTCTGCTTTAAGGAAGAGCCTTAAATCTAGAGCACTGAATACAGAGTAGTTTCGGTATGTTGTCTCGCGCTGCGCTTGTCCGAGGCAGTCCATCCTTGTGGCGTCGCTGTCTTCAAGAGGCACGATGTTAATACACCTTTGTAGCCACAATGTCTGAGATTGTTCCCAATGAAAATTTGGCAGATATGTCTTAACACATATCAAAGCATGCCCTGAGCTTTTTAGCAAAAAGTAATGGTGCTTGGCGTGGTAGGATGCGCGGTGGGCAACATGGCTGTGACTGGCTCTGAACGCCCTTTCGACGCTCACAAGCTCCGGGAGCCAAAAGAAATTTGTATTTTGACCGTGCCAGGGGTCGAACCTGAGTAGAGTTAGTAATCAATGCGGATAAGATCTCTGCAGTATCAACTACATACCTGGAATCTCTTGATTTCGGTTGAATCGTAGTCAAGCGCCTTGCCATTGGGCCACACGGCCGTGTTGTTTTCTGATTTGATGAAAATTGAGGCAAAACATTATTATATATACAATTTATCTTTCAACGCATCAGACATTGACTAAATTATGATAACTTGGAAGCCTTTGTTCGTGGAAGCGGGGCAAAAGGCACCGAAGTGGGGTGGTCGAAGTTTTCACATGCGCGCTCGCTAACGCCGTCCGACGTGTGTTCGGGAACCTCACACCTCCGACAGTCCGGTCGTGCTAGCCGGCTCACCCTATCTTTCAAGTACTCTCTGGGTATGACATACTATCAAGAGCATACAACCGCTCTGCCTCCTAGGTACATCTGCGGGCGTACGATTGAGCCTTGTTATAGAGCTACCAGTAAGCCTGCTGTGACTCAATTGTGTGCCACAATAGTGCCTTGTATACGGTATGTTCCTTGCTTTTGCTATTGGTACGAGACGAAATAGGCCGCAGAACCAGATCCTCGACACTCGTGGTTGATCAGTACACTTAGGTGCAGCGAGTCATTCATCGGAGTACCAGTACCATAAGCCATTGTTACCTTCGTCCCAAATAGTGACATCAAGAATCTGCCATAGCAACTAAGGAGCAACACACGAAACTCAACAGCCTCGACTCGTGGCCGCAACAGTGCCTACCTAAGTATTGACTCACGCACACAACCATAAATCCACTTCAAATTGCATAAACTCAACTGAGTTCGTGTATGAATAACATACCGCAGCTTCCTGATATGGTCATCAGGACCGGGAGCATACCTAGGTACGTTTACTTGGACCAAGTCTTGAGTGAAAACTAAATCAAATCGTTCGGGCCTTGTATAACCTCTCGCTAAGGCCTCCGAGAATAAGCTGTCGAAAACACATCCAACCCGCTGCGGGACAGCTACCTAGTCGACGAGGGTACTCACCCTTACCGCTGCTTGCCCGACGTTCTGCAGCTGTCCGTTAGGTGGAAACCTTGGCACAGCGACTGCGGGCTATATCTTCAACGTGCAGAGCGCCGTTTATAAATCCACTTGAACCTCGCAACCTACTGGCAAAACCCCCGCAACCCAAAGCGCAGCTGCAGTCTGATATAGGGATAAATATGGCCGTGTAAGTAGTAGAGTGTTCAACAAAACATCAAATTGACTCTACTAGGTGGTGCCAACGATGCGACAGAGCGTTCGGGACGTATCATGCTCGGAGCCAACATGTTCAGGACTCTCCGCGACACTACGAGTGCCCTGAGTGCGACTTCGATGGCGAAACTTGGGAGGAGCTGCTGAATCATTGTCGTGAAGACGAATGCCGCATAGTGTGTCAAGGGTGCGACGACGGAAAAGGCGCTCATTGGGATTCGGATGGCGACGCCTATTGGGAGCACGTTGAAGACTGCCACGTCTGCACCACTTGCGACCGTCATTTCGACAGCGAGAGCAATTTGGATCAAGTAAGGCGCCGCATCTTCGTACGCATAAACGATGACTGATCTGGCACAGCATGGCTTGACTCATCGCGCCGCTGAAATCGAGTGCTTGGGCTGCTACCGCAACTTCAAAACATACGGCGGCATGGTGAGCACCTTGTCATGCTCTGTGGAGATACTAGTCTGATTGTGTAGATCATCCACCTCGAGTCTGGTGCCTGCGAGTCTGACATCGACTACCTGGACCTCAACTCCTCGGCAGCCGAGTGTTACTCATGGGCTCAATTCATTCATACAGACTATCGCGACGATATGTTGGCCAGCTGTGACCTCAAGCGCATGTATCAAGGAACGGTCTTCCCCTACAAGTGCCCGGACTGCGACTCAGGCTTTCCCAAACTCTCCAGCCTCTTTCAGCACGTCGACTCATCAGCTTGCGACCAGACGCTGAATGAGGGTGCAATTGGACACCTGAGCCGCTTCCTACTCAGCCGATATGGTTGATCGACCAGACCGTCTTCGAAGGAAGGCGAGAACAGTACTTGGTAACAAGACATTGGTACGGTAAAAGGCTAGAACGACATACCGAATATGAGAAAAAGGAGTAGGAGAAGCTCCCAAATTAGCAGTGACCTTCGGTCGGGCAGTTTTCAAGCTTCGAACGAGGAAGTAGCAATATAATACAGTGTAGCAATTTTATCTTAACAAGTTGAGGATTAAGTGTGCATCAGAGGGATGTAGGGTGGACAGGCATATGCGATCTATGACTTGTCAGGGGTTGTAAGGCATTCCTCACGTCTTCGTGACGGGGCTACATCGGTCTAAAAAGCTGGGAAGAGTTGGGCATCGTTTTCGAGCCGATCTACAGGTGCGCCCAGTCAGAACTTTCGGTTTAGGATGCAGGGTAGATTCGGACACTTGTACACAGTACAACAAACGTCACCAAAATCGTTAAAACCTTCCTGCGCCTACTTTTAAAAATGTGAGCAAGCACCAGAAAGAGGGATCGATTCCTCTATCATTGAGTGATCACGATTTTGCAAGGGTAAAGAACATGTCGACATCTCACTGATGTGAATCGCGATCCAAGTCAATTTGTGAAGGACAATGTAATTGTCGCACTCAAATTGCACACGATGGCAGCCCTATCGTGGCTTGGCCTACTGACTCCTTTCAGGTACGTGGCATTCATAAACCATGTCCAGTCCCTACGGTAGTGCACCTGGGCAGGTTTCGTCATGTACCCTGCTGTACGTAAGACGCATAGAATTAGTTAGCTTGACGCGCGAGCTTGATACGCCGCCGGAGAGCGTCTCCGGCGCCAAAATTTTGTGCGGACAATCGTCTCACTTCGCCCCGTGCCGCAATTTGCGCTTTCTACCAAGCCCAACAAGTATTGAAATCGGCGAGACTCTTCTCTGCAACCAAGGTGTCATTATTGCGATCTTCTCTCCTTAGCATAGTTCGGTTGACAACCGAAGTTCGCAGCACAAATGCGGGTCAGGTGCCGCATCTCATCAACGGATAAATGATTCATTGCGCTTCACCTGTCCACAGGTCTCTGCGCCTACGCCGCAAGATCGACATTGTCACATCCTTCGTACGGGTCGCACTGCAAGAACGGAACGACGTATAAAACCGTTAGCTGCCCCCACGGCGCACGGGCTCGGAAGACTTCCCCTGAATGTGCATGCACGCATGCCGGCCGTTGGAGATTGATCATGCGTCGCACATCTGGAGATTATGTACCAGGCTGAGTGATGTAGCAGAGTCGGGCCGCTGCCATCCTATACTTTATGGTCGTTCTCCTGTTCTGCAGAGGTCTAGTTATTAGCGGTGACACCACCATGCTTGCGCTGATATCCGTTTCCTTCTAGAAGTCTTCTTCGAAAGTCCGTTTGAACCCTCGGGAACTAGTGCTTAGACCTGGTGGACCACTTCGGTAGAGAACAACAAGGAGAGCCTAGCAAAGCAGACGACGGGCACCGCTTCATTGTGCCAGTGATCACCGTACGGCCCGAGTTTGTAAACTTGAAGCTGCGTTAGCGCGTTGTCCAATCTTCTCCCAAGAGCCTTTGCGGCGACACAACCGACATTGGCGCAGATGGCAGGCTTGTTGTGTTTCAAGGTTCCAAACTTGTGGCCCTCTCAATATTTGCTGACCCGAAAGACCTTGCGAGAAGATCTGCGACCCTACTCATGCGTGGAGTGCATGACATGGACTCCCGTTTGCCGCGTAGCCTCCCGTAGCCAGGATGAAGTGCCGCCGATAGCGCCTGCACTTGCCAAAAGTCGTCGATTGGATCCCGCACATCAACGCCTTGGTCAATGACCTGGTAGGATCCTAGGCCCATGTCCAAATCGAGCGAGCTGCGTCTGGAGGATTCCCCTTCACACGCACAGTGGGCTGAGAAAAGGCCGTGCATATCCCAAATCCTTGTTGGCGGCACGAATCGCACTGCCGCTGCCGCGTGCACAAGGGACCTGCGGGGGACTCTTCAAAATCCACACTCTTCCCGCGCAAATTTCTACATCAATACCATTGTGTTACTGTCCAATAGCTACCGCGAGGACCGCCACCGTTGCAGCCACTTCCGACTTCCGACTACCGACTTCCGAAAACCAACATTGCCCACTATGGTGCAAGCACTTATATGCTTGTTCAGCAAACGCGAGGATCTTACCTTCAACGAGTTCAGAGAAGCTATGGAAACTCGATTTGTCCCGCTACTGGAAAAGCTCACTGGTCCTCTGTTTCCACTCACATATTCACGACGCTACATCGCCGCAGACGGCAACGCAAGAGAAAGACATAGGTCGGGCCCATTGGGGCTTCCCTCATTGATAGTTGGCGAGGCAGAATCAATAACCTGGGTGAGTCAGCTTTTCTGCTGTCCTGTTATGCACAGCAAGGCACCCTCTGCTATATCATTACTGTGTTGTATGATCACGTGAAGTCATGCTAATGGACACTACAGGACGCTCTAATCGAAGCGACATTCGAGGATGATTTGCACCTGCAACAGTTCATGTCATTCATCAACGAATCTGAAGCGGCGGAAGAGCTGATGGAGTGCGAGTCCAGCTTCTCGGATAGTGGCAGACTTCGCATCATCGTAATGGAGAACAACGTGTCCGCGTGAACAAGACTCGGGGACTAAAGACTTGGTCGTAGAGAGTACATAGACACTACTGAGATCGAGCATATCATCAGAGGCGTTCAAGAGGAGGTTGGATATTGGCGAGCGACGCAAGCATTTGGGCGATTTGAGTCATGGGTGAGCATCTCCTTCGAACGATACCAACAGTTTTCGGTCTATTCAGTATTGGCGCGTGTTTCCTTGGGAATGATGCTTGCAGTGGGGCGGTTAAGCCGCTGTTATATGGGGGGAACGGATTGATAGCGATATTATGTCGGGAAATGTAATACATGCAGTTGTTTGAAATTGTTATTCTAAAAAGTGCACAGCGGGCGACATCGCAAATCAAATCGGTCTCCTCGCCGACATGAGAGTCGGTCATATTGTATTAGGTCACAGCTTGGAACACATACTATAGTGTAAGTTACCCCACGCTATAAGGTTAGGCACTTATAGCTGGCCCCTGTCTTAACAAGAAAGACTTGGGATTGGTCGGCCACTGTGGTGGCATTGAAGGATACTTTCTGCAGCTCTTAATTACGCTGCTCGTTATCGCTGTCCGACTCCGCCTCTGAAGGAACAAAGTCGTAGCTTGTGGCCTCTGTCTTGCTTTGTTTCTATAGCCCCCCCCGGACAGCAACCTCTTTGTCTGCAAAGGAAAACTTTTTGAGACAGTCATGCGTTGTTTTGCGCTAGCAATGGATGCCACAGCAACAATCACTGACAAACCACTCTGTAGCGACTGTCCTTTGTGCTCCTAGCTTGGAACAATGTGTAACCTTTTGCCACGATGCTGTATATAAAGACATGTCTTTGTTGAGATTCTCTTCGGAAAGCGGTGGATCGCTCAGAGCTTTGTGCGCCTTTAAGCCATCCGGAGTACGTTGCTTCCGCAATGAACCATCCATGGAATGGGACAAATACTTTGCAACAAAGGTACCCCCGAAAACGGGGCCCTTCGCTACCAAATTACACACCTCAACAGATGCAATTTCCCAAAAAAGATATCAAATGGATTCTCCAAGGCAGCATAAGCTCGGTACTGATGCCTGACCAAGCCAACTATTCCTGGTTCAACATTCTTTACCAACGGTAGTGTCCATTTTCACGAAAAAAGAGAATTCTACTCTCAATCTATATAAACACATTCATAAACTTCTGCAAGGAAAGAAAACTTCGCACTCCACTCTATCCGAGAACCTGCACAACCAATATTATACTCTCAACTACTAACATGGCTTTGAACCACAACCCTTTTATTGAGCTGCTGGCTGACTGCTCCTTGGAAGATCGAGATGAAACGCCACCACCGACCAACAATGAATCGCAGGACGATGAATTTGTTTACTACGAAAGCGGCGAACCCTATTACAAATGGGAAGTCAACTCCTTCAATGTCGCTGAGTTCGAAGAGAGGTACGGCAACAGGCCCATCTTCACTCGGGAGTTCCTTCGATATATCGCAAAGAAAAAGGACGACGCAGATTCAGCGCTACAGAAAGACAAAAGCCTGACGCTGTTCCATACGCCTAGGATTGAGGAGCCGGGACATGGTGACCGATTCATCATAGGAGAGGTGCGTGACAGCCACCACTACGACGATGACATAGTCAGTGTACGATACCTATCCCGTGTTGAACTGCACCCAGAGTTCCAACAGCTTCGTCGAACCTCGGAATCCGTCGGTTTATTGCGAGAGTATAACGACGATGTTGATACGGAGGGCGATTGGCTGCCAGTGCCGTTCGCGCTTCAATTGGTCGAACGAGACCAGAGTACATATCATGCAGACGTAAACAAGATGGGAGAGTGGCGAGACCACTTGCAGCAAATGAAGAAGTTCTGGATAAACAGCAAAGCTTGTAAGGATATTGGGGATGCTATCCTTGGATGCCCGATTCCTGTGCAACGCATAGTATGCTTCGGATTAGGAACTTTGCCGTTTGAAGCAAAAGACTTTAACAGGGTATTGGAGCACTTGATGGTCCTTCAACTTGCCGAACTGCTCGATGAGACCAACAAGGAAAAGGGTTCGTCAATTTCGCCCGTAGAAGTCTTCCTCCAAGATCCGGCATACCAGAAGAAGGATCGACAGCTTCTCCAAGGACTGCGACAAGGCGTCAAGTTCGTCGAAGATCCCCAAGGCGTTCTTGCGATCGACCAAAATACGTTGGTAATCGGTGCCTTTGTACCGACTGCTTTTCCGCTCATGCAAATCATGGCGGATTCGTTCGAGGAGGGTCAGGGTCCGGCTGCCTTTTTGATCGATAACATCCAGCGCAGGTGCGATGAACCCGGCATGTACAAGAGTAATGATCGACTTTCACCACGCGCGGAGCACATGGTGGAAAACTACACCAAGCACTCTGGCGTTTTTTCAAAAGAAGCGTTGCGCAAGGAGCTCCAGGAGGCGCTAGTAGGACATCCGCGGTATTGGATGGAGTCCATGGGCCTTTGGACGAGGAAGAAGGACGAACAGGCTCCTGCAGGAAAAGCTGCTCCTTGATGACCCTATTGAGCATCTTGTCCAGCAATCGCGCGTTCACGTCCAGTATAAACATCCTTCTAATTGGCACGACGATGTTTCGTGTTGTATACAGCCTTATAAGAAATGATATCAGTAATCTACTCAATGTTGTAAATGCAGTTCAACGTGATACAACTGCTACTAGATTTTAAGAACTGTCTCCCTGCTCTATTAGGCTGTTTATTGTCTTTTTGACAGCTTGGTGCCCCATTTTAACGTCTACCAGGCCCAGAATATAGACTCAACAGAGTCTGGCCAATGACTAGCCTCGTATAGTATACAGCTTGGCTGAAATTCAGTGAAAGAGGTACCCAAAACCATGATAAGGTGGGGGAGGAACTTTTGTAAACCAATGATAAACGCATTGTGTCCTGCACGTTTTTAGCTGACATCTTCTCGTCTACCTTCGCGACGGTTTAGCCTGCATCTTGAAGGGCGTCAGCGATATGTCAATTTACGAACGTCTGTTATTTTCCATTCGATCAGAGCCACAGAGGCTGCAGGAATAACTCGGACTCATACCACATTGTCCCGCCGAGATCAGGTCGGCTATGCAGTGAACGGTTAGCAAGTAATAGATGGCATTATGGATCTTGGGGTAATTTACTCTTTAATGAGTGTCCAATGTTACGACGTGAAATAGTATCATTGATGTTCACACGCAAGATACCATACGTATGCATGCTACCGCCATGAGATCCGAATTCTATCTTCAGTAGCCATAGTGGGCTGTGGTAGTCGTGACTTGAACAATAATTGATGTTAGGCGTATGTGGTGGCTAGACGCGATCGTTAGTCTAGCCCGCTGCCTCGATACACCACAGTGGCCGACACGAAAATGTGACTTCTGCGCGCCAGGTCCTACCTCTCGCGCAAATGAGAACACAGTCCATGACTTCAGAGTTCGTATCATAGCTCAAGTTACCTTAGAGTAGACTATCTTAAATGTGAATTGTAAACGCTTTATCCTAAGAGTTAACACAAGAGCCTCCGACAGTCCAGGTGTAAGTATCTTGTTGCTTTGGATGCTCGTTGCCACCGTCACCGTGTTGAATATGGTGGGTGGCAAGCTGTTCGAAGCACCTTGTCTGCGAGACATAGCACAAGAGAAAACCGAGAACAGCAGGAAGCTTAAGCTACAGCAGTACCACGCGTCATGGTACCTTTAGACAAGTTTTCGCTGTAAGATCCGAGTGCTGTCGGCTTCCGCAGAATTTAGTCTGGGTAAGGGGTGCTCAGAAGATCGA
This sequence comes from Didymosphaeria variabile, assembly GCF_027946475.1. Taxonomy (NCBI): domain Eukaryota; kingdom Fungi; phylum Ascomycota; class Dothideomycetes; order Pleosporales; family Didymosphaeriaceae; genus Didymosphaeria; species Didymosphaeria variabile. The sequence goes on along the minus strand of NW_026611622.1, from coordinate 3,853,193 downwards.
CCCAGCGCTGTACAGACCTTTGCTTCCTTCACTGGCACTGCCGCACGTGACTTGCACTTATCTACACAGTATGGATGACCGAGACGATATAATAAATAGGATTAAAGGCATGTCCGTCATATCGCGAATAAACTCCGTACATTGCGTCCGACAGATGTAAATGAACTCTGATGGTGAGCAAGTGAGATCTGTCGCCACGATTTCGTCCATGTCTTTGACTTTTACTCTACCAGTACAAGCACTCGGCGCTAGTGAGTGGCACGTTTTGAGGCTGAAGTAGCCCTGATACAGAAGGCGGCGGCTTAAGAGATGTTTCACTTCACTGCGAAGTTCGGTCGAGTGGCACAGGGCGTTCTCGTTGGCGCGCGCGGCAAAAGCATGGCTTCTCGCTCAAGAAGATTGGGGACACGGTGGTAATATCGGTGGTGACGGCGCGACGCATTGGTGAGCAAGACGACCGAACCCAGGCGAAGGCGGCGGAAGGAGCACGGACCCGCCTTCCAGGCAAGCATGGCTTGGCAGCGAGCTCTCACCAACATCATCGCCGCTAGATCCACGGTCGGAGCTCATATAAACCACGTCTCGCCCCAACTGCCCCATTCATCTCCACCCATCAACCCCCCCCAACTGCCTCTTAAGCAGGCTCATTCCACATTCCGCGCAGCAAACAGGTTCTGCGTCACACTCACACTGTCATTTTCCACCTAGTCAACACATAGACCGCGCATCATGTCGGCTGAGCCAGATCACACAAAGCCCAAGGTCGACCTGTCCAAGTAAGTTTGCGGCGCTTCCAGCCTCTCTATCCTCAGCTACAGCTACTGACATGATCAGGGACCCCTCGGGCGGCGAGCACAAGACTGTAGGCAAACTCTCCGAGAGCTCAGCGATGAGCACCGCTAACCCGCCACAGGACGACGAGGTAGCAACAGCCATTCTCAAGAAGAAGAAGAAGCCCAACTCCCTCATGTACGTGAAAGCCGCTTGCACATGTAGTCCGAAGGCGGAAACTGACAGCTTCGCAGCGTTACCGATGCCGTCAACGATGACAACTCCATTATTGCCCTCTCCAACAACACGATGGAGACGCTCCAGCTCTTCCGTGGCGACACCGTCTTGGTCAAGGGCAAGAAGCGCAAGGACACAGTCCTCATTGTGCTGGCAGATGACGACCTCGATGATGGCTCCGCGCGGATAAACCGAGTCGTTCGCCACAACCTGCGGGTGAAGCACGGCGACGTTATCACCATTCACCCGTGCCCAGACATCAAATACGTGAGTATCTCATCTGGTCGAGAGAAAGTCGACGTTTTGACTGACACCCTTGCAGGCCAAGCGCATTGCTGTCCTTCCCATTGCCGATACCGTTGAGGGCATCACTGGCTCATTATTCGACGTTTTCCTTGCGCCATACTTCCGCGAAGCATACCGGCCCGTGCGACAAGGCGATACCTTCACAGCTCGCGGTGGTATGCGACAAGTCGAATTCAAGGTTGTGGAGGTCGACCCACCAGAGTTTGGTATCGTTGCGCAGGACACCGTCATCCACTGCGAGGGCGAGCCGATACAACGCGAAGATGAGGAGGGTAACCTCAACGAGGTTGGCTACGACGACATTGGTGGTTGCCGCAAGCAGATGGCCCAGATTCGAGAGCTTGTTGAGCTGCCACTGCGACATCCACAGCTCTTCAAGTCCATCGGTATCAAGCCGCCCCGTGGTATCCTCATGTACGGCCCGCCCGGTACCGGTAAGACGCTGATGGCTCGTGCTGTCGCCAACGAGACTGGTGCTTTCTTTTTCCTGATCAATGGACCCGAAATCATGTCCAAGATGGCTGGTGAATCAGAATCGAATCTGCGAAAGGCTTTCGAAGAGGCCGAGAAGAACTCACCGGCCATTATCTTCATTGACGAAATCGATTCGATCGCGCCCAAGCGTGAGAAGACGAACGGTGAAGTCGAGCGCCGCGTGGTTTCTCAGCTGCTCACCCTCATGGACGGCATGAAGGCTCGTTCAAACGTGGTCGTCATGGCTGCCACTAACCGCCCGAACTCCATCGACCCTGCCCTGCGTCGTTTCGGCCGTTTCGATCGCGAAGTTGACATCGGTATCCCTGACCCCACTGGTCGTCTCGAGATTCTCCAGATCCACACGAAGAACATGAAGCTTGGTGACGATGTCGACCTACAGACCATCGCCGCTGAGACTCACGGTTACGTTGGTTCCGATTTGGCTTCCCTCTGCTCTGAGGCAGCCATGCAACAGATTCGTGAGAAGATGGATCTCATCGATCTGGACGAAGACACTATTGACGCTGAGGTTCTTGACTCTCTTGGTGTCACCATGGAGAACTTCCGTTTTGCTCTCGGTGTCTCCAACCCGTCTGCTCTGCGCGAAGTCGCCGTCGTGGAGGTGCCCAACGTTCGCTGGGAGGATATTGGTGGTCTCGAGGACGTCAAGCGCGAGCTTATCGAGTCCGTCCAATATCCTGTCGATCACCCCGACAAGTTCCTCAAGTTTGGTCTGTCTCCGTCTCGTGGTGTGCTCTTCTATGGACCACCTGGTACGGGTAAGACGCTGCTCGCCAAGGCCGTTGCCAACGAGTGCGCTGCCAACTTCATTTCCGTCAAGGGTCCTGAACTGCTTTCCATGTGGTTCGGTGAATCCGAGAGCAACATCCGGGACATTTTCGACAAGGCTCGCGCTGCCGCACCTTGCGTCGTCTTCTTGGATGAGTTAGATTCCATTGCGAAGTCTCGTGGCGGATCTCAGGGCGATGCTGGCGGTGCTTCAGACCGTGTCGTCAACCAGCTCCTGACCGAGATGGACGGTATGACATCAAAGAAGAACGTTTTCGTCATCGGTGCTACCAACCGTCCCGAACAGTTGGATAACGCTCTCTGCCGTCCTGGACGTCTTGACACTCTTGTCTACGTTCCTCTGCCTGACCAGTCGTCCCGTGCCGGTATCTTGAAGGCTCAGCTCCGCAAGACTCCTGTTGCGCCCGATGTCGACCTGGACTTCATTGCCGCCAACACCCATGGATTCTCTGGTGCCGATCTTGGCTTCGTTACTCAGCGTGCTGTCAAGCTTGCCATAAAGCAGGCTATCTCTACCGAGATCGAGCGCCGGAAAGCTCGCGAGGCTGCCGGTGAGGACGTTGACATGGAGGACGGTGGCGACGACCCCGTTCCCGAGCTCACCAAGGCACACTTCGAGGAGGCCATGCGCTCTGCCCGTCGCTCTGTCACCGATGTTGAGATCCGCCGATACGAGGCTTTCGCTCAGTCAATGAAGAACTCTGGCGGTTCAAGCTTCTTCCGCTTCCCTGATGGACAGGATCCCGCCAACGAGCAACAGAACACTTTCGGGCAGGCTGGTGAGGACGAGGATCTGTACAGCTAGGGGTTACCGTCTTACGTTCCCTGAGTTTATCTGTCGGTCTTCAACACGGTTCACGGATTATCACCACGATGGATTAATGTCGGCGCATCTCTTCACATGTGGAATGGTAGTCTAGTTCATGCATGCCACGGGAGGTGCTTTCGCCTTCCTGGCTAGAGATGTTATATTGGTAGTTTGGAGATGGATTGCGCGGAGGAGCGTGGCTACCGATCTCAATGAAGAATCCATAATGAAATTTGCATGTTTAGAAGTAACACTTGAGCCTTGCTATCTTGACTGAATTGTCGTGACTGTGTCTGTCATTGAGATGTGCCTAAATACCATGCTCGTAACCAGCCACCGCGGCTCCCTTCCGACTTATTTGTGCCCGGGGATGTTACTATCACGTGCTCTCTCTCGCGGACATCAAGATCGGCTGAAAACTTCCGAACGAACAAACGTTGGCAAGTGACCTGTCGGATAATGTGTCCTATGTAATTCACCCTGCAGTGTCTAAAGTTACAACTTGATACTACCCTGGCAGGTTTACGCAGAAGGGGCCGACTTCCTCACACAGGTAAAGACAAACACTATAAAAGTTCAAATTCGCATGTGCCGGTAGTATCTACTACCTAAAGCGTCGTGGCACGCTGCCGTGCTACTCACGATACGCTACTCTTGCCGCCCGCTGCCTGCCGTACAACGAGGCGGCCCCGCTTCGCGTTCCTGAACAAACCCCACGAATTCCAGCGTCCAGGGACCAGGTTGTAAGCGTGGAGCTTGATAGGCCTAGACCTTTGGTTTGGTGGTGGTCTTCATTGGTGGACACGATTGGACCTGCTGCGGTGAACGCGGACGGTGGGTATCAACTCGTATCGAACATCACGAGGTTGATGGAGTGATGTCGATCAGGGCCATGGTATTGGTGTTCTGTGATCGGCTGGATTGTGGCATGTCCTGGGGTTGCTCATCATGCTTTCGTTGGGCCCTGCACGTGGTTTCTTTTTCCCGGATATGCTGCTATAGTAATCCTGCTGCTGAGAACGGAGCTGTTGAAAGCAACACTCTGCTGCCCAAGGCCCTCGCTGCCGAAGATTTTACGGCCGAGTCTTTTCTTGAGTCATCTCTAGAGGACTCGTGATGCAGATCACTTCGTGTCAGCAGTGATCTCGCAGACTTTGTTGAGCTCTTTGACAACGGTCTTGGCGCCCTCCTTGGTCACGCTGGTCGGCAGGGCGAGGTTGTAATCGTCGCTCTCGCTGCTGTGGCCGTTGACCCCGTTCACACCGTTGGCGGCGTCCTTGTTCTTTGCGGCCTGCGTGTCGTGCAGGACCTTAGCTTCGACTCTTTGCAAGATCTCTGGAAAGGTGGAGACGCCTTCAACACGCAGCAAGTGGTTGATGTAGGCTCTGAGGGTGGCCTTGAAACCGGTCGCTTGCATCTCATGGTTGAGTGTTTCCTCGATGTTGCGGATGCCGGCGCCTGAGAGCAGGGCAGCGTAGATGTCGTTGCGGACATCGTCAGGGAGTCGTTCCTGGGCCTGTGAAGCAGTCATGGTGATGGGCTTGCTGTCGGACATGGGGGTTCGGGCGCCGGATATGGGGTTGGGCGTGAAGTGTTGGTGTGTGCGTCGGCCTGGGATAGTCGGGCGGCTCGCAGGCTGGCAACGGTGGGATGGCCGACAGTGGAAGCGAGGCGGGTCCCGCTGGTTGGCGAGCCGTCAGGATTGCGCGAGCTCGGGCTGCCGATCGCCAGGCGGTGAGTGTGCAGCTTGCAACGAGAGTTCTCTGGCTGCCCAGAGGTGTGGTTGGCTGTCGGCGCAGGGCTTTTCATCCAAGATTGCGTGTGCGCGGGCTGTGATGGCGACCCACTGCCTAGTGCGCGTCGTCCGGCTGTGGGCTTGGGCTGGGTTTGTCCATTTGCAGGCGCGGAGGGCTTTGTGGGAATTGAAGCCAATACTTTTCTTATTGGGAGCCCGGGGCAATGCTTGGCTGACTGCTTGCAGTGTGCTTGCCGCCGAGGGAGCGACTACTGCACTGTACACAGTATTCGTCTGGCTTGTCGTTTGCTGAAGCCTTCTGTCTTGTGCTGCGTTTTGGCTAGACCGCTGCCGTGTTGCCGTGCTATTGCCTCAGAGACTCATCTGCTGGAGAAGCAGGAGTCAGTCCGTGTAGCAGAGGAAGCTTTGCTGGTGCTTGCAAGTGCGCCGCCGACAACAACAACGTGCCCGCCTCCACAACCACAAAGCCCACTCCACGCCCACATCCACGCCCACGCCGCCGCCCACAGGCTCCCCGCGCGTGCCCGCCCTGTTCGCTACCGCCGCATGTCTATCTGACACAGGCCTTCGAGCTTCGACGTTCCAGCAGCAGCGAGTGCCAGGCCGCGAAACACGCCTAGTCAATCTCGCTTCGTCTCAGCAGGGTCGTGGATGCCCAGCGCAAGAGACGTAGCGCCGGGACCTCCACTTCACTGCACCTCCATCGAAGCACGACAACGGAGACCAGCGCGTCCTGCTTCAGCAAGCAACCAAGTTCGAGGCCTTGGCGCCGCCGTCCCATCCTCCGCACCGTAGCGCCGCGAGCTACTTCCCCGCGTCACCCGCCATGGCATACACATCCAACTACCACGACGACTCCGACGAGGACTACGAGGCCAGCGACGAACACGAGCGAAGCGTCATCCAGAGCCCGACCCTCCCCGTCGATTACGCAGAGAGCTCGCCCACATCGTCCGGGCCCATGAGCACCGAGCACACGCCCACCACCTTCACGCACTCGCGGGACAGCAAGGGCAGCCCCACTGGCCTGATAACAGAGTGGACCAAAGGGCAGGTCGCAGACTTTGTGGCTGGCTTGGGTCTCAAGCAGTATGCGGACACCTTCATCGGTAGGCAACTTACATGGTAAACGTCGGCGGCAGCCTGCTAACTGGTTCACAGAGCACGAGTTCTCGGGGGAGGTGCTCGTCGAGGTGCAACATGCCGAGCTCAAAGAGATTGGTCTTCACAGCGTTGGCCACCGGCTCACTATCCTCAAGGGTGTCTATGAGATCAAAGTAAAGCAGAACATACCCATCGAGCCGGATCACTACGTCCCGCTGTGTACGGCCCCTTGCACTAGATACAAGGCAATTGCTAACAGCTAGCAGCCGCAGATACGTCCGCTCAAGACGCTCCGCCCACACAGGAAGACTTCGCTAAGGTCATACGCGTAGTGCAGGCACGCGACGAGCGATTACACGCCAGCGAGATGGAGATACGACACCTGAAGGAGGACTTGAACCGGGTGCTCGAAGACTACAAGAAGCTCCGTGACGAGACCCTCGCCATGGCTCGCGCATACAAAGACAGCCAGCAGCCGCTGCCCACGCCTCACGACCATTCTGTCACGTCGCCCCCGGCTGCAATGGGAGGCGTGGGGAGCAGTCTGTCACGTAAGTTCTCTACCAAGAGACTTTTCCTTGCGTCTGGCCCGAAGAACCCCTCTCCGACTATTCCGGAAGGGCGCGCCCTGGTCGACAATTCGTCTCTCGATCCTTCCGCAGCAGCTCTGGCAGCATCCTCACACCTCACAGCGTCAATTGCCGGCGGCCATCAAATGTCGCCCAATGCCGTTCCGCAGCCCTCTCCTACCTCTCCCGCATATCAAACCAACAACCAGAACCGTTCCTACAATTCACGCAGCGCACATCCAGACCACGATACGCAGAGCTGGTCTCGGGATAATAGCACCTGGTCAGATTCAACAATGACATCAGAACGAGCACGTAATACACCTGCGCCGCTTAGAGCGCCAATGCGGTCGAATGCCGCACCAACGCCCAACCCTGACGACCGCGATCCACCACTCTCTGGAGGTACCATGAGCTCGAACCCCCCCTCCGCACAATCATCCTCAACCAACCCGCAAGTCGAAATATTCAAGTCGTTCCGCGTGTCCATCGACGATCCATGCCACAAAGTCCTACCTGTTGCACTGAAGAAGTACAACATTACGGCTGACTGGCGACAATACGCTCTGTACATTGTCCATGGCGACCAAGAACGATGTCTGGGCCTGAATGAGAGGCCTTTGATATTATTTAAACAATTAGATAAGGAAGGTCGCAAACCCATGTTTATGCTTCGGAAACACGCCGCACCTGCCGAAGGCCACGTAAGCACTGTTGGCGGGAACGATATAAGAAGCGTAGGCGGTGGCACCGGCAGTTTCGGATGGGATGGGAACAACAGAGGAGTCCAATTACCTGGAGGCGTTTTATAAGCTCCAAACGAAAAGCTTCAACGACGTCGCCGTTTCCATTCACAGTATATTTTATCACGCACTTGAAGAACTGGATTGAAGAAGGGCAAAGACCACGCATTGGACGAGACGACTCACATGGTCATTGTGCGCAGCCACAGCACCGCTACTCTTGCCTTATATGGCCGGAGAGAGATGCAGAAGCACAGAGGCAGGACGAGGAAAACTGGTGTGGCCCTACGCAAACGACGTCCGCGATCTGCATCGCCTATAACGGACCCCTTGCAGCCGGACATTCACAATGGCGAGCTACTTCCAGATAATCACGGTTGTTGCTTAATGTAGCGTTCTTCAGTTCCGTTGTACGGCGCCTTTCGGCGTTGTTGTTCATTTGGGTGGGGCGGCTTTGGCAGCGCAGTCTTCATCGCCATGTTGTCACGATTGGGAGGTTTCATCTATGAGGGTAACCGAAGAAGGAGAGAGTGATGTGTTGTATGTGGAGGAAAGCATTTCCGGCATGATCTACGGCTGTCTTGTTAGAATTGCAGCGCCTTTTCTACTTCATGGCTTGCATAGCGAAGTATTTGAGTTGCGAGCAAAAGTTTGGAATTCATGTGGATGGTGCTGTTGATTCGAGGGGACAAGATAGGCGGGTGTAGATGGGTAGAGGGAGAGAGGAGGAATAAGAGGTCGTAACAATATCATCATATTGAATATCCAGTACACATACGACCCTTCGCAGAAGCCTGAACGAATCGTAGTGACTGGTTAAGAGTGGCAGCTGTCGATACAAGATCAACATGGTTGTGGTGCTGTTCCTGCATGATGGGCTGGGGTATTGTTTCAGCGCCAGGGGAGTATGGTAAGCTGTCAAGTCTAGCCGGCGGGGTGCAATCGTTTACTGCTTTGAGAACTTGGTCGCGACAACGTGTGATGAAATTGTCTGTTGAGGGTACGAATGCACGCTATAGACTAAGTGGGTTTGTCACACTTGGGTGAAACGCACGACGATGTGACTTCAAGATGCTAAGTTAGAGGCACACCGTAGGTCGAGTCATGCTAGGACGCGGTGCATGTGACATGATTAGAACGGCTCTATACTGCCAATGAACAACACATTGTACAAGTGTACATATACAAGTAATCTACAACGAGATTTAGCTCGTCATCGGCCAAGTCCACTTCTTGACGACTTTCCAGGTACAATAAACATTTATCTCTTCTCGTGCGACTCTAACGGAGCCTCGACCCTTGTCTTGTCCTCGATCTCTTTCTCTTTCTTCACCGCTTCGATCCTGTCTTTGAGAAGCGCTATCTCTACGTCCACTTTCAAAATCCTCTCCCTCATCATCCCCTCATATTCTTCATCACTTAGCGTTCGCATAGGGCTCCACTTGCTCTTCCCTAACCGCTGCATAAATGTCTCTTTCACTTCGCCCTTCTCCTTCATCTCTCTCTCCTCCCTAGCTTTTCCCGATTTCCGAACGTCCAGCCACTCATACGCGTGCTGTCCTCCGAATCCAAACAAGGAAAACATAATGGTACCGGGGATAACGTTCCGTGGCCCACGGAAAAGGAAGCCCAACGTAAAGCCAGTGGCTGCGCCGGAGATGGTGGATGCGCGGATGCGGTCTGAGTGGGAGGGGCCATGATCAGGAAGGGGGAGTAGGGGTGCACCGCGAGTGAGATTCCACCAGTTTCGCAGGCCGGTAGAGTTGAGGATAGAGGTCCGGATACTGAAGAAGGTCGTGCCGATGGCGAACCACTGAGCGCCCGAGACAAGGGAGAAGAGGACGGGGGTTTGGGTGCGGAGGGTGCCGTAGGTAGCGCCGACAATGAGACCAGGGATAGCTGGGTATATTAGTCGGATCATGAGGAATTATCTAAATTTGCAAAGCTTTGCTAGAATTGATCGCGACAAGAAAAAGGACAGAGCTCCCACGAGAAATGAACCCCGTAGATGCATACGTGTGTATGGATCCATGGATGGATGGAGCAAGGGCACGTGATATCGCTTGGCAGGTGCGCAATTCCTTTGGGTGCTGCCTCCCTGCCGGTTGAAATGCAAGCAGCTTCCGAAAGTAACTCTTGAAGTTTTGGTGGATTGATGGTTATACAACAACAATGGCTTGTACTTGAGGGAATAGTAGACGAGATGCGGACTTACCAGAACCAGCGCCCATCAGCGCCCCCTTTTTGGCCACATGGAGTGGATGCGTGACCAGAGTCTGGTCAGGCGATGTACTCATTGCTATCACATCGACAGATGCAAAACGAACCTCGACTGGGAATGCTGTAAGAGGCGCAAAATCCGGGGACGGAAAGCACTACGGAATGCCAAGCGTTTTAGCGTGTAGAGAATGAACATTAATCGCACTTGCCTGCCCGCGATTTTCTTCAGGCAGGTCCCCTCGACCACACCCCCACATACTTCGGCGAACGAACCACTTACACACATACAAGAATTCTTGAGAGCCCGCATAGCTCTCAGGATATACTCGGCCAGCGCGCAGTTTCGACAGCGCGTTGACTGCTAACCGCAATCATGGGTACGTTGCCTCGCGCACTCGGTACGACGTCAGGCAGCGCCGACACTCTACCCCACCTTTTGCGCGGCCTGCAAATTCATGCGACATCCGTAGCTAACATTTGTGCTTTGCAGGTCCGAAAAAGCAGCAGAAAATGTCCCTGGGGGACTTTCTGGGCGACCAATGTAGGCCCGACCCCGCTCCGTGTGGGGAGGCGAAAGGCTGACGCTGTTGTAGCACTCGGATCATGGGCTGATGAAATGGAGGATATGCCCGTCAATGGTGAGTAGCCCCTCTCTTGCGAGTCGCAATTTTGAGTACTAACTTTGCTGCAGCCTCAAGTAAATAACCCCATCTCTCGCTTCGCAAGTTCTCAACAAACGGTGTACTAATTACCTTGTAGGCGGCGGCGGCGGCTATGGAGGAGGCGAGAGGCGCACTTTCAGCTCCGCTGGCGGTGGATTCGGTTCCGACCGCGGCGCAGGCGGTGGTGGCTTCGGTATGTTTGATTATTGCGGTATTCGAACGTGTGCTAATGGATTCGACAGGTGGTAGCGACCGCCTTGGAGGCTACGCTGTGCGCGAGGAACTCCCTCTTCCTTCCAGGCCCCCGTATACGGCCCATCTGGGTAACCTCTCTTTCGATGCTACCGAGGGCGATATCAACGACTTCTTCACCGACTGCGAGGTCACCAATGTTCGCATTGTGGAGGACAAGCTCGAGCGAAAGCCGAAAGGCTTCGGATATGTTGAATTCGGCAGTGTCGATGGCCTGAAGAAGGCGCTCGACCTGTCTGGCACGCAATTCCAAGGCAGAAATATCCGAGTTAGCGTTGCTGAACCTCGTACGTATTGGACGTGCATATGGCTGCGAACACAAGATACTGACAAGTTGCAGCCAAAGACCGTCCCGAACAAAAGGATATGTCCGACTGGACCCGAAGGGGTCCTCTACCTGACCTTCCCGGTCAGCAGCGCCGTCCGTCTGAGCGCGGTGGATATCGCCAGTTCGACGAAGGATCCGATGCAGGTGGTGAGCGGAGACGCCCCCCTCCATTCAGCAGCGATGGCAAGGAGCGCGATTTCGGCAACTGGGAGCGCAAGGGTCCGCTTTCTCCTGTTCCCCAAACGGGGCCTATGAGGGAAGGTGGCCGTGTGCGCAGCAACGACGGTCCCCGCGAGCGACGACAGTCTCCCGCTTGGGGTGAGGGACGCTCCAACGACGGTTCTCGTCCTCCGCGTCGCGAGTTCTCTGACCGACCTCAACATGACCGTCAGCCCACTGCTCCTGAGCTCGACAACCAGTGGCGAACTAAGATGCGTCCGGACGCTCCAGTCAAGTCGCCCACAGCTACGCCTGATGCTAGCACTCCTTCGTCTCCCGCGCCTCAACCTGCCGCTCCGGCAACTCGCCCCAAGCTCAACCTCGCTAAGCGAACTATCTCGGAGGCACCCCAGACTCCCTCGGCCGCCGCCCAATCTGACTCCAAGTCCAACCCATTTGGCGCTGCTAGACCCATTGACACCGCTGCTCGTGAGCGTGAAATTGAGGAGAAGAGGCAACTGGCTATCCGTCAGAAGAAGGAGTCTGACGACAAGGCTCGCGAGGAGCGGAAGGCTAAGGATTCCGCCGAGAAGAGTGTCTCCTCCCCGAAAACCGAGGCACCATCTACCCCCTCAACTGAAAAGACTGAGAATGGGAACGAGGAGAAGCCGCGTGCCAACTTTGAGATTCTACAACGTGTAGGAGAGGAAGCTGATGTCCCTCCAGAGGTTGAAGCTGCCGACGCACCTGCGAACGATGATGTTGTTGACGACAAGAATGTAAAGCCGAAGGAAGTAGTGCGTGATACCAAGCAGGACAACTCTTGGAGACGAAAGTCTAGCACGCCTGCGGCATCCACACCTACCACAACAGAGAGCATGGACGATGACGGTTGGAGTACCGTCACTAAGCCTACGAAGAATCCGAGGGGCGGAAAGGGCCGCGGTGGCCCAGCTCGCGCCATTGCCTCCTAAGCCATGGGCTAGTTGTGGATTAGACATCCACTGTCTTATCAAGCATCTTTTGATGTTCGCAACGCTGCGCATGAGTCTTGACATGAACCGGCCGTCCGGTTTCATGGCTTCGATACTTGCTCAAATTTGCGAGCTTCAAGATCTTGTTGGCAATTTTACGTCCTCTGTCGTACATTGGCATATATCTCTTTCAGCATGTTCGGTTGCTTTGCCTGTATCTGCTCGCAAGGCGCTGTTCGTTCGGTGCAGGCTGGGTCTTCTTGGACCCATATCATACACGCTCAACGGCTCTCACGTCTCTTCGATCATGACCATCTCCACTTCTACGTGTTTGAGCGCACCACACCTTGTACTCGTTTCCTGTGTTCCAAAAGTTTGATGTCTTCGACTTCCTTCAGATCTGAAAATACGGCATTTTCTGCATCTATACCTCCCCTCTCCATTTGCACGTGCTAGCTTGGGTTTGGTCGAAGGCATACGCGCAATGACTGGCAGTTACGATTGTTTGCTCGGATTTTGAGGGCTGGGCGCGTAGGCTCGGATTTATGAAATGGAGGAAGAGGTGGTCACATTCTGTTCGCGAAATGATAGACGATTTGGTGCTCGGGCATGTATTTAGCTTTTCACGATAGATACGTAATGAGTTGTCTATCTTCTTCACCGCTTGAAAGACTTGATCGATTTTGAACCATATGTCGGGCCTTGATTGGGAAGGTGTAGGCAGTAGATGGGTCTAACTGCAGCCGGTGGTTTTGGTCTCGCCTGCAGAAATATCGTTCCACCGCTTGTCGACCGCAAGCGGAAACAGTCAGCCCACCGCAGCAATCATATGAGTGCTACGGCGAGAGGCAGAGGGTGGAAGAATACTAAAATGATCAGCCCGTGCTGTGTTACGAATTATGAAGTAGAGCATGCGTACAATATTTTAGCGACTACGCGCTGTCTCGCTTTCGATCAACGCACAGTCTAGTGTAGTACGGAAGGATATGTATTCTTGTATGAGTGTCCCAATGTCTGGCTCACTACTCAGATAGTAGCCACACTCGCGTACATGTGAACGTCGGTAATACGCTATTGGGTCGCAAGTTTGGAGACTCATTGCAGTCTAAAGTCATCACAGGACCTACTAACAAAGACCATGTTACGGAGCCTCCAATAATCGAGACTTCTTTCCAACTATTATGGAGTGCAAGGGCCATCCTTCGAGTATAAAAGCCTCGATGTGATTTTCGTGGCCATTTGACGATCGCTCCTTTGCGGGGCCTAGCCTAATTGGACCCTGCGTGATCTTCATACGTCAGACTGCACCGCTTGTATAACTTCGATAATCTTGGTTTAACTGAATTCCTGTAACAACTCTCCTCAATAACATTTTCGTTCTTTACCGTATCGCGTCCCCGTTTGATGTTCATGTAGATTGATTTTCCAGTGCAATGTCCTCGCAAAGCCAACCTCCTGATCCAAAGACAACTACGTCACAGCCGAAACAAGCGAGATCGAGAAAAGCTGCAGTTCCGGCTGAACAGAATGTTTCTGGGAGAGCAGGCTCCGCCGGTGGAGTCATGCTAGAGAAGGACCGTACTGCGAAGGGAACAGCTCCTTCTAAACCGGCTGCAAAGGCCGCAGCTGTTGCGACTTCGGAGGTCGAGGATAAAGATGCAGCGATCACCTCAACAGGCCCCAACAGACAACGGAGGCGACCACGAAAGCTCAACAGAGACACTCCTGCCAATGACGCTCCCTCCGCCGCTACTGGCGCGCCGATCACGCCGGCCCCTACCACCGAGATCGAAGCGTTGAAATCCCGTGTTCGGGGGCTCGAAGCAAAGGTTGAGGAGCTTTATCAGTCGTCAGAAGGGAGAACTCGCTCGCCTCGACGTCGCGGCAAGGGCCGTAAAAACTCGTCCGCGCAGTCAGTCCCTACGGTCAACACTGTTTCTGCCGAGGTCGAGGAGGAAGAAGCAGACGAGGAGCTCATACGCGCTGAAGAAGAGCTAGAAAGCGCAAGGCAGGAGTTGGAGATCTACCAACCCAGAAACAGAATGCGGGGCAAGAGGTCTACGTCGGGCGATATAGATTACATTGAAGAGATTCCACGAGAGGGAGCCGAAGAGATGATAGACAACGAAGGGCGTCAGGTTACTCTGACAGGCAGCTATCGCATTCCCCTGCCTGCTAAGCTTGATATGAAGGATGTAAAGACCATACAATCTGGAGTCTCAGCGGCCCAAAATGTTGCAAGATCCTTCCTCGAGCAACGCCGGGCCGCTCGTGGGGCTTCCGCATCCTCCAATCCGCCCACTCCAAGTGCGGCATCCGCGAAGTCGACGAATACTACGCCCAAGCCTAGCAGGAAGACGAGCAGCATGGAAGTCACAAAGGAAACGGATGGCAAGAGCTGGGGTGAGTGGTTTGGCGGGTACAGTGTGGCCATTAGCAGGGCAGTCAAGACCATCGAAGCGGAAGCCGCAGTCGAGACCCAGAGAGCGCAAGCGAGTGCACCGGCTGCGGCACCTGGGTCGAGGAAAGCGTCTGGAAAGAGACCTACAGCGAGGGGAAGGCAGAGTGAGGGAGTTGCTTAGATGCTTTCCCACAGGAGAACGGTCTGAGTACGATCAGCGCTGCGATCAGGGCTAGGCTCACAATCGTACTCATGTCTTCGTCTTCGTCTTGCATGATTTACGATATGTTCATATTAGGTTAGGCTTTTCTGTATGATTAGGAGTCCTCGGTTCACATGTGATTGATCGACGTAGGTAGTCGATTCTTGGTACTTCTGGCGCGCATAGGGATGTTCTTGAGTACTGTGTAGGTATTGTACAGCATTTACGAAAATAATGTCAATGGATTACATAGCCGTGAATTGGGTTAACGATGATACCAGAGGGGCAGAACCGTGAAGGCTGTGAGTAAAGCCGGGCGTATAGATAATGTACCTGTGGCCTCTGTGTTGCCCTTCCTGGGGGGACTTGATGGTGTTCTCGATGCAAACTTCAGGCGAGGTGTGGCCCTACACATTATGAATGTTGGGAGAATATACGCGTACGTGGTGTGACACTCGCATGCACGGACGCTACGATCCCGCTTGGAGCCCATGGTGTGTGCTAAAAGCCGTGTGAACCAGCGGTGACTTGTGCAGGCCGGATCCCGGTGCCGTGACCCCTGCAACGCCAATGCACATCTCCCGCTCCCAATCAAGGCACAAAACTCACTTCATCAGACTGATTCATAGTCTTCGACCATGGCGTGAGTGTCCCTGATTGCAGGAGTCAGCCAGGCACGCCACGGCGTATCCGCAAATTGGCACACGAAAAGGATTTCTAGTCTGTCTTCCAAGGTGTTGAGATGCCAGCAGGGTGATCGATCGCGTCATGGTGACCTAAGACCCCAATGACATAACGCGTTACGCCACACCTGCACTAACCAGCCATCCAATGCGGGTCGCATGTCTGGACTGTCGACTGCAGTGCATCGTGCACTAGACGTTGTGTCGCGCGTTTACAGACGCTCGCTGTTGCTGTGGCTGGACGGTCCTCGCAATCCTGTGTTTGGAGGGGAGGAATTGAACGAAGGACGTGGGCGACGTGCGGAGTAAAGGCACCCCTGGCGGCCATGGCGATGGGATTTGGCGCGCAGGATGGGATTTGCGCCTGTGGCTTGAGCGCGTTCAACATGCGATGACGCACACCAGGATCAACACCTGGCATCCCCATTGGCGATCCGAGACTTCAAGCCAGGCCGCGCCGTCGACATCCGTCATTGACGGGCCTCTGTGGCCTCCTTTGGGCGCGAGCCAGCCCAATTGGGGCATAGGGAGCTGGAATGGCGATTGCGGCCTTGAGCGCACATTACTCGCTTTGTCCTGCGCCGGGCCTCGATCGGGCAGCGCAAATCACTGCTGGCAGAACGCTGGCCCAGGCGTGTTTGGCGCGCGTGCGGGGAGTAGCGAAAGCTCATTTTGCGTGTCGCGGCCATGACGTCGGGGAACACACGCAGGGCAGGTTTCGTGCCACGGCAACGACGACGCAGCCCAGCAACCGAATAAAACGTGCCCAGCGCTCCTGCTCTGTCTCACTCACATATACCACCTCTTTTGATACCCTAACTCGCCCACCCACCACCCACATCCCCCACCTAATCACTATTTAGCTCGCGTCCGTATACTTGATACCCCAGCATACGCCTGATTGATATTGATCCACCATGTCGTCCTCCAAGGCCGTAAACGTGCCGGTCAACGAGAAACAGAAGGAGAAGGATGTCAACAACAAGCTCCAGCTCTACGGCATCTCCCAAGGTATGTGCACATGAAGGTGCTACGGCACATACCCGCGCCCGGGCCACGTGCGCGACAACAACTGACCTGCATCACAGCATTCGCCAACGGCAAAGTCCCCTCAAACAAGCAGATTGATGTTGCCCTCAACTCGGCGCTGGCCTCAAGACAGTTGAGCTCTCCTTCCAAGAAGCTGTCCGCGGAGGGTCAGACACTTGTTGCCGATCTGAAGGACGTCATCGAGCAGGCCAAGACACTACTGCTCACCAAGAATGAGGGTAACCTGCTACAAGACTTCATTTGGCAGACCGAGCAGATTACCGGCGGCAACGCGCAGGTTCCTCAAGCACCTGTCGACAAGGACACTGCCAGGCAGCATGGCAACGAGGCCCTCGAGGGTCTCCGCACCCTCGGCACCCTTATCATCTCCAATGGCCAGTTCAGGAAGCTCCTCTCGGACGCTACCATCCTCTTACGGGACATTGCTGGCGACGCTGCCCAGAACACGGCCAACAAGGTGAAGCCGGGTGAGCATCAGCTCAACCAGATGGACCGCCCGGCCGAAGACAACACCTGGCATGACGTCCCCGACTTTTCCAAGGACAACCTTAAGAATCAGATGAAGCAGCAGTCCCCCTTCTCCAAGGGCGACGCTCAGAAGGCCGCGGGTGATGTTACTCAGGCCGCTCACCCCGAGGGCTCGCGCGACCCCGCTGATGTTGCTCAAGCTGGTGCCACCGAAGCCCAGACTGGTCAGGCGACCGGTCTTAATGCTCAAAACGCTGCGAGCGAGGCCAAGCGTCAGGTGTCCGAGAACGTTCCAGAGGAGCAAAAGGACCGCGCGCGTCAACAACGCGAGCGCCTGAACAACTACCTCCGACAGAAGATGCCCGAGGAGCGCCGTGAGCAGACCATCTGGCGTCTAAAGAAGATGGTCGTCGAAATCCAGGGCCACCAAGACTACCAGCGCGCCATCGACACTTTGCTAACATTGGCCGAGCGCTACGCCGGACACGGTCGTGATGTTGCCCAGCAGGGCAAGGGATCCGTCCAAGGTGCGCATCAGGATGATTCGCTTCAGATGGCGGAAGCTGACCTCAAGGTGTGTTCTTCAGGCTTTGTTCGTGATAATATAGATTGGCTAACGAATATCAAGACTCTGTTGGAACGCTTTGCCAACAGCACCTCTTTCGATGATCTAATCGACTCCATCAACCAGATCTACAAGGACGCTGACCGCGACCCTGACCTCAAGAACTGGTTCAAGCACATGGATGCCTACGTCCGCAAGTGCCTGAAGCAGCAAGGCTTCATCATGGAGGATAGCTCCAACGAGGAGTGGAACCGCTTGTATGACGATGGACACGCGCTCCTTCGTGGACGCTACCGTGGCCATACCGACCGTATTGCCGACGAGTTCAAGTTCATCGGTCAGCAGTTCGACTCTGACCCTCAGAACAGGGCTTTTGCCAACTCCCTTACGAAGCTGTTCAATGACCTTGGCCATGACGAGAATGGCACGACGACTTTCAAGCCTCATCTCGTTAAGGATTTGACTGAAGTCATCCTTCCCGGCATCTTCGAAAACATCCGCTATGTCCCTATTCCTCGTATTGAGTACTCTGACCCTATGGTCGACGCTGTTGTTGAGAACCTCGTCATTGAGGGTGACAATCTCGCACCTAACGTTGCCGAATTTGGCTCTGACAACTACTGGCGCTGGGGCCGCAAGCACGTGTCCAGCAAGAACAAGAACAAGGTTATGCTGTCTGTTAGCGGCATTCAGATGGACCTCCGCGACGTTTCATACTATGTGAAGCGTAAGCAGGGCTTCCCTTCGATTACCGACAAGGGTGTCATGGACATCTTCATGGGTGGCAATGGATTCAGCTTTAAGGTCGAGATGGAGAACGCTGACAGGTCCAACGACAACGTTCACTACTTCAAGATTAACAAGGTTACTAGCGATATCGAGAACTTGCAGATCAAGATGAAGAAGAGCAATCACAAGCTTCTCTTCAACCTCTTCAAGCCACTTCTGCTTAAGGTCATGCGCCCTGTCATTCAGCGCGTCCTTGAGAAGCAGATCAAGGACAACGTCAATCAGCTCGACGCCATTATCTACGACATCAAGAAGGAAGCCGACAAGGCTGCCGAGGACGCCAAGCGTAACCCTGATCCGGAGAACATTCAGAACATCTACCAGCGCTATGCTTCTGCTGCCAACCAGCGCATTATGCAGGGCAAGCAGAAGAAGGACAAGCTTGAGGAGCGTGCCAAGGATACACACGTCAACATGGCCGTTACTCAACATGACAGCATGTTCCAGAACATCAACCTCCCCGGCGGCATCAGCACAAAGGCCACTGAGTACAAGGAGCTCGCTGCTAAAGGTGAGAAGTGGGAGAGTCCCATCTTCGGCATCGGCAGTGCCAAGGAGACCTCTACTCTTCCCAAGATTCCCTCCGTCCAGCGCAAGCCTCACGGTCGCCCCGAGGGGTACGGAGCTGATCCTAGCATGGGTGGTCCTGGTGCTGGTCTTGGTAGCTCTCAGGGTGTTGGATCCGGCTTCCATAACGAGGCCGGTCAGGGCTTGTCTCAGACTGGCTACGATGGTGCTGGCTACGGCCAGGGAGGCTCCACTGGTGCTGGATACGCACAAGGAGGCCCAACTGGCGCCGGATACTCACAAGGAGGTCCAACTGGTGCCGGATACGCACAGGGAGGTCCAACTGGTGCCGGGTTCGCACAAGGTCACCCGACTGGTGCTGGTGCTGGCCTCGCCAATCAGATGGACGGTGCTTTCAACGCATCTGCCCCCAACACTGAGTCCGTCCCCGGAGGTACTGGCACTGCTGGCGCCCAGCCAGGCCAAGGCCAATGTGAGTAATATCCATCTTTGTAGCATTTTGAACTTTACTTATCATTCATTAGTCAACACTACCCTCGGTGCCAACAACCCCGTTCTCCGCGGTGACATTTAAGCGCCTCGTTTGATCGACGTTGCTTTCTTGTATGATATACCCGCGTGACTTGATATTCACGAATTTTCTTTTTACTCGGCTCGTTTTGGTAATGGATGATACCACCTCGCCTATTGGCGCATGAGTATATGGTTTTCCAAAAATGGTTTGGATGGATAAGTTCGCTCGTAATGTGGAGGCTTGGGCGTGGGATGGATAAAATGACTAGCGCACGAATGCAATTTTCCGTAGTTTGTTATGCATTGATTCTGTTTCTCGTGAAGGTGATTGTAATGTTGACTCATTCTTATTGAAGTTATATCCAATACCGTGTCGTGATAAGAGGATTTATGTTCACTTTTAGGCGAAAGCGGGCTACAAGCTCACCAGCACTTAAGCAAGACAATCATAGATTGTACGTCTCAGAGTGGCTCGCTCCACCATGCTTGTTTAGGATTACACTTCGACGCTGTAAAGTCCATGTTCACATACACGCGAGAGAATGTATGCAATCAACTGCGTGTGGTTTGCATTGGTGGCGTGGTGGGATGAATTCTTAATCCTGTGTATATATCTTTAACGTGGTGAAACGTGAGCCCGCAATCGCCTGCTTAGGGGGGAGGAGCTTCGTGAGAAGTTGGGAAAATACGGTAATTTCAATTGGATACAGTCGTATAGATTTCCGTGCATCTAGCGTACATATCATCGTAACATTATATTCTACATGGCCTCATCAGGGTTACCACGACCGACTCGTCACACAAGCAACAGCCGTCCAGCCTACGCTCCACCGCACGCTGCCCATTACTACAACCAGCACGCATATCCCCGCAGCGACATTGGCGAAAGCGTACTTCCACGCGTGACTCCTCTTCAACGTGTCGATTTCTAGTACCCATGTAGACACGGTAGTCAGACACCCGTCGAAGCCGTCCATGATGCCCTGCAGGACCTGGCATCCCGTCCGGCCGCCGCCCACGCCAGACCCGCCGATACGGACGTGTTGCAGATCGTACGCCATGCCCAGGACAGCGGTGCCGAAGATGTTGACGGCGAAGGTACCCAGTGGAAACGAGGGGATGATGGGGTTCAACTTGAGCGAGACGTAGAAGCGCAGGAGGCAGCCGAGGGGAGCGAAGACGCAGGCGAAGACGGCTTGGCCGCGCCAGGTCTCGGTCGACGCGTGTCGGTCAGGGGGCCATATCGCCAGGAAGATGGCACCGAGCCAGGCGCCCCAGGCGACGAATACGACTATGGGATCGATGATTGCGCGCGTAAAGCGGAAGGGCAGCGTGGGTGTGAAGCGGTCGAGTAGAAGGGCGATGTGTGCGCCTGCCTTGAGCGCGGAGTAGCATACTGCTATGGTGATGATTACGACTGCGAGGCCGGCCATGAAAGAGTATCCGGCGTTTCGCCCAGCCATCACGTTAGTGTTGGGATACCGGAGGTCATTGAGGAAGGCGAGGAAGACGTCACGGATGAAGCTTGAGAAGCTCGTGAAGCTGCCGCAGAAGCCAGTCGCAAGTCCAATGTATAGCGGGATCGTCTTCTTCACTTTGGCGTGCGAGGCTGCCTTGTTCTTGTGTTCGAGAGCCTTTTCTTCGTCGGAGGCCGGTGTGCGTGGAGGCGTAGGTGCGCGGTGACCCCATTCCTG
Source organism: Didymosphaeria variabile (assembly GCF_027946475.1). Lineage (NCBI taxonomy): Eukaryota > Fungi > Ascomycota > Dothideomycetes > Pleosporales > Didymosphaeriaceae > Didymosphaeria > Didymosphaeria variabile. The sequence continues at coordinate 3,832,124 of NW_026611622.1, read as the reverse complement.
GCGGAAGAGGCGGCGGTCTTGCGAGAGAAAGCCCATAAACAGCGTGCCGCCAAAGTTAGCCCAGAGCACTGGGAAGGTAGATGGTGCGCCGGGGTAGAAGGTTAGCCATTGGACGCCCAGGCGCGCGAGTGTACCGAGTATGGCGAAGAAAATCAGGTACGAGATGGTGTAGAGCTCTGTAGCGAACGGGTGGTACGTTGATTTTTGCTCAGATCGGTGGCGGCCTATTGAGGGTAGGGCGGTAACGGAAGATGGGGTGCCTCGTCCGGGTATGAAGCTGCTTCGGCCAGAGCGCTGCTTTCTGGATTGTGACGCTGAGCGCTCTTCTTCTAGCGTGTGGTGGACGTATCGTCGGCCTTCGTTTGGATTCTGTATGGGCGCCGGGGCCTCGACTTCATCCAGTCCGTCGTCATCTTCAGGCCCATCCGGGAACAGCAGCTCCTCTATGTTCCTGCCTCGTGAGCCCGCCGGCGCATTGCTCCCTCCAGTGCCGCCTCTACTTCGCGTTCTTCGCTTGTCCAAGCCATGCTTTCTCTGTGGGATGCGTGGCACGTTGGGAGCGGGCGAGGATCTATCCGGTACGTCTGGTATGCGTGTCGGCGAGTGTGGGGGTGACACGTAGTCGTCGTCGAGAGTGTAGGCGCGAGCCTGCTGGCCACTGACGGGACGTGACTGTGGGCGCGACTGCGGGCGCGACGGGGTGTGAGATCGGTCGGAGCGCAAAGAAGAGCGTTGCTGGTTGTAGTGCGAGTCGCGCCGCCGCGAGGCATCGTCACTGTCGGCCATTATTGCTTTTTCTTGGACGACGCAGCACGATCAATGGATGGGAACACAACAACGGCCATGCAGCTTTTCTAAAACGTATGCGGACGGCACGGCAGGCTCTGTGGCGCCGGCTGGAACCACCAGGACCAGAGTTGAGCAGCCGTCGAACCGCAGGCCGCCTCAGCTCAACGATATTTTAAAAGGATCGCCCGCTGTTATTGCACGAAGCGAGGCGGCGTGCGCTGGGATCAGTGTGCTATGGCAGGGCATGGTGTAACAGGCACAAAAGCACGATGACGGTTGTGCTCGATCGTCGCGGTACGATGCCTGCAAGGAACAGCCCTCGGCCTCCTCCGCATATGCGCTAGGCGATAGCTTGACAAGCCGCCCTCTTATCAGCGGTCCCGCCCGCCTTGCAGCTACAACGGAGCCTCAAAGCTCCAGCTGTCCCCTTCGGTTACAAATAGTCAGAGTGTAGTATTTGCAGCGTGGCAGGAGCTCGTTACACAAACATAAAACATGGCGAACCTACCCAAGAATGCCCACGTCTCGCAGCATCCGTGTCTGCAAGCGAAGCTCTCCCAGCTGCGCTCCGCAACCACAAGCTCCAAGGATGTCCAGTCGCTCGTACACGAGATCGCCATGATGGTCGGCTATGAGGCCCTGGCGCAGGGGTTGAAGACACAGCAGGGAAGCACCGTACGTATCACCATATCTCATCCTGGAATCATACCTGTGCATCGTTTCCTCCATCAGCGCGGAGCTTGTTCCCCGCATCTGCTCTGGACCCCACCCGCCATGTCCCGTCACACACAATAGCATATGTCTAATGCTACACACATATCACTATAAATCATTCAAAAGGCTGACTTTAGCAGGACAAATCACCGCTTGGCTACTCCTATACCACCACTACCACCTCCCCACACCCCACCTCCATATCCCTGGTCCCCATCCTACGGAGCGGCCTCTCCATGGTCCCCGCCCTGACCTCACTTCTTCCTCAGCCCGTTGCAGTCCACCACCTCGGCCTGTACCGTGAGAAGAGCACCCTCCAACCGGTCGAGTATTATAACAACTTGCCATATCACGCGCCCACGACATCAAACCCAAATGCCAGCGGTCCCTCGGAGCTCGCCATCATCGTCGACCCTGTCATTGCCACTGGTGCGACTGCCTCTGCTGCCATTGACAGCCTGAAGGACTGGGGTGTGAAGAGGATCATTGTCGTCAGTGTACTAGCGACTGAGGAGGGGCTGAAGCAGGCCTGTGGCGAGTGGGAGGAGGGTGTTGAGATATGGGTAGGTGGATGTGATGGCGAGGTTGATGAGAAGGGCATGATCAAGCCCGGGCTGGGTGATATTGGAGACAGACTCTTCCTGACGCTTGGAAAATGATTTCACGGAAAGTCCGTCTGCCCAAGTAAACAGCACCGTGGGTGGATTCACTGAGAGTAAGTAAGACAATCTAAGGAAGTTTAACACAACTTGAGGCGCACTGAGGGTTGGCGGCTTGTGGGTCATGCGACTTTGACAGCGTGGCTCTCAAGAGGAGCTGCGATGAGTACTGACCTGTCTGAGTCGCGTCTTATGTTCGCATTGCGGCAGTAAATGTGTTTGGTCAAGTTCTACCTCAGCCGCTCGCGGGGGCACCTGCTCCATTTGATTTGCTACTCATAAACAAAAGCATATGCGGAAGCGTCGCCAGCACGCTCGCTTGGCTCCTTTTGAATATTTGTTCTCAACTGAACAGATGACCGATCCATTGGATTGGGTTTCAATATTCTAGCCGAGCCGTTGCACCGTCGTTCTATCGCACCTTCGCTATCTAATCGTTACATCTACCGGTACGATTTGAAGAAGTTTACAACACGTGTTTACTCTGGGATTTCTCACACTTTCACACATACGCCGAGGTGTGACGTGGCGGTGCCCGGACAACCGACTGACGGCGATAGGCTGAGGCAGCATTCACTCCAGGCGCGCCAGTCACGCGACACGGAAGCGGCTCGGCGACTGCCGAACTCGTAGCACTCATTATCAACACTCGACGCTCTCTTATCAACAGGGTTCCACAGCACATCGCGGAATGGGAGTCGCGTTGTGCCTCATGTCGCTGTCAGCTAGGACTGAGCCGCCAGATCCTACATCGACTGAGCCGGCGAAATGCTCACCTCTGCTAAAGCTCCCTAATGAGTTGCTGCTCTCCGTCACTCAGCGACTCTGCGATAACAGCGATCTTTGCCAGCTTTCACTTGTTTGCCGGAGGTTGAAGGATGTCGCGCAAGAAACACTTCTGAAAGAGGTCGTGCTGCCAGCTTACAGTACGCGCGAGCTAGTCCGAACGCTGTGCGACCGTCCAGATCTATGCGGGAAGATCAATAGTGTAGATCTCGACGACTACGCTTGCTCAGGACGCCCAAAACATGGTTTCAGACCCACCGAGTGGAGCTACTTCCGCAAGTGCCGCGAAATCATCGGAAAAGAAGTCTTCAACAAGGTTGTGGACCGCAAGGATGGCGTACAACTACCGTGCCCCAAGGAGCACCCATTCTTTCTGGACGTCCTGATTGCGGCTTGCCCGAACATCAAGGAGCTCATTATAAGGTTGCCTGGAATCGAGCAAGATCCGGTGCAAATCATTTTGGGTGAGTATAACCACGGAACAAACCTTGGGGTGTATGGGTCTTGTTGCTTATTTGGGAGCAACATACGGCTTGCAACAGCTATCGAAATCTTACATATCCATGAAATCGCTTGCTGACTTCCAACAGGCATTGAAAATGGTAGCGCGCTGAATCCGTTCTTTGGAGTATCGCGAGATTTGCTTGAGAAACGACTACGGACCCTCACGATCCGCGAATCTAGGGGCTACATGCTTCTCAAGACTCCCAACGTGACACTGTCCGGATACTCACATCTGACGTTCCTGAGTATACCCACAGATGCTTTGATTTTCATGTCCCGGATACCAACTGCTGTCGCTCAGGCGCTGCCCACGAGCCTTCATCATCTACAGATCAAACCTTGCAATCGCTTCATCGTTCTGTGGTTCCCAGAGTTGGCCGCGGCTTATTTCAACGGCTTGCTTCCCAAGTTGTGTCAAATCGATCTTCATTTCCAGGATTGTCTGAAAGATAGCTTACTCTTGATTGACCAGGGGCGCGGTCGTCTAAGGCCACTGAGAGATGTCATCGGCATGTTGAAGCACGATTACGGAGCCTCTCTGCGGGGCTACAACGGATCTGGCGAGTTCACAGGGTACCTGCTGGAGGAACTCGAAGCTTGGTCACTCCTCTCTAATACTGAGCTGTGGTATCCCTCCGGAACAGATACGGAATTCTCATCGATGGTTGCGAGGACGGCGGAAGGTGCGCCACGAAGCAGGTCCAAAGAGGAGATCCGCACATATATCAAGCGCGATATAATATTCAGGTTCAAGCCCGATGTCTACCTCCAAGTCAATGCTCCTCTTTCGTTTCCCACAGGTGCAAAGGAACTGCCAAAGGTTGTGAAGCCAAGCTTCACCAGCGAATTCGCACGTTGGCTAGCATCCGTGGCAGCTACCCAACGAAAGTCCGAGTCAGCTCTTCGTGAAGCACCAGCACAATCAAGTCTGGAATCACCGATCGAGGAAGATCCTGCAGGTAAGCAGTCCATTGCCATGTATTTCGACGTTGTGCTAGCACGATTTCTAGAACGATTGCTAATTGAGGCGCAGCCACGGCAGCTGCAATGATATTCCAAGGATTAGTTGGCTCCTGCCCTTATGTCCCATTCGATCCTAATCAATGGCTCGATCTACAATTCTTCGAAGACCTACGTTCGCAGAGGAGAAAGGCTCTGGTCCCATCCAAAGGCAAGAACAACCAAAAGAGAAAGCATACCGTAACCTCTGTCGTGCGAGGAGGTAGCAATGCTCGACGTGTCAAAGCGAGGTTGTCGGGATAAGTGTGATGTCGCTTCCGGAATCAGTGGATGATGCAGATGTCATGTCTGTACGTCGCGGACAGGGATGTAATGGATAGTTACCAGAGGGTAACCTCCTAGAATAAAAGGACGCGGAACAGCGAGGGACCAGATATATGGCTTTGCGAAGGCAATGAGGCTCATTCAACGGACCATACGGAGGGTGTTGCAACAACATAGTTGAATACTGGGATCAAAATTCCAGAGGCATGTTACTATTTCGGTCATATCAGTATGCCTCATAGGCTTAGCGGCCGTTGCGTATAAGCGCAGCCGTGCCCATAATGGAAGCTTGCATCACAGTGCCCTACAGTTACTTTATTCACACCCTTGTAGCATTGTTCTAGACCCTTGCCGCGGCAATAAGGCTGTGTTCTGTGCCCTGCAGTGCCCCAGCAACGTCGAGTATGACATCGGTGGCGCAGCGGCTGTGGTGCTCACCCTCGTCCCCCGCGCACCGTTATCGATACCACGACCGCTATACCATGCATACTGACGTATCGTGATCACGATCTATCCGAGCTGAAGACTGGGTCTAGATCCTGTAGACGGTGTGTTTATGGCCATCAACTCAAGATGATTCGAATGTAAAAGACGACTGCGCTCAGCCAGGTAGAAGTACGAGGGTGGCGGAAGTGTGGAGTTCTAGACCATGCACTTTGCGTTAGAAGCTGAGCATCGTACAGCCAACCCCTCTCTACATGGCAGCGATTGACAATATAACATTTAGCGCTTCCCTGCGAATAGTTCATATATCGACCCAAAACCACCTGAGATTGAGCAAAAGACCATCATCCCATATCTCACACATCGACCACAATTATGAAGCTGCCAATGGACACAGCTCGAGAAGCTCAGCAGCCTACGCCGTGCATCAACGAAGATTCGCATCTCACAATCACCATCCACATGACTCCAACAAAGACAAGACCACGCCGACCCGTTCAACGTGCAGACAACGTTATAATCGAGACCCCAAGGTACCACTCACCAACACAACTACCTCCACCCACAATTTTCGTGTTCCACCCCGCTCCAGTAATCTTCCACCTTGCTAGCGCAGATGCGAGCAGCGAACGGACGTGGAAAAGGATACGAAGGCAAACAAGGAAAGCGTCACGAACAGGGCAACAGCACATGCAGCCCGACTCGCCAACTCCCTTGTGAAAATCAGTATTTGAACGCGCATAATTATTTCCATCGCAGTAGCGATAAAGGTTACGAAGTCACGTCTGATTACCATTCGAAGATAATGCCTGTCAGGTTGTGGAAGACCCCCAGTCCTGGCGGATGCTCATGTCGCGAATGCTCTCCAATACTCGGCGGTGACGATGGCGCTCGGGTAGCTCGACGTTCACATGCTTGAACGGGACTGAACTCGACTAATTCAATTCTTCTGCTCCGGGAGGATTGCCTCTTTTGCTATATAGCAGGAGAAATATGCTTAGTATACCTGACTTTGGCGTTCCGACTTGGTCCTCTTGGGTCTGACACAACCTTGTTCTTATACAACAAGACTTTCTCAGGGTATGTAAGGTCTCTTGGAGGAGCGAGGGAAACCAATGACCAGGGCATTGGCAGATCTAAAAATTATTGATGACTTGGTATCGGACTGCGTTTCAACGATGATACGTGCCATGACGCAGGACAAGTCCACAATCATATTATTTTCAAGTCAACCAATTCGTTCCTCTTGTGGCACTGATTCTATAGTGTGAGGGAAGTGTTCATGATGCGAAGTCGACGAGCGAGGTCCATGATTCAGGGTCTCCCACGAGCCTCGGGTATCCGCGTTCCAGATGACGTCTTCACAGGTGACACAAAGAGCGGAGCCGCCTACAACATCCCCGCACGTTTCTTCGCTCCTCTTACAGATATCTAATTCTTGAATACCATTTCAAAGCCTATTCTGTCCTTCGCAGAAACGCTTTGATCGCTTGCAAGGCGTCCACTTATCGCCATGACCTACGTCTACAATGCGCAGCTCGTAAGCTTCACGTGCGCTTCGAAGTGATGCGAATGTTGATTTATGTAGGATGCGTTCACGCTGTACCACCAGTCGAACGAAGACAGATCGCGTAAAGAGGTGGCGGGACCTGCACTGCCTGCACTTGGGCACGCGACTTCCGGTGCAGCTGGCACGGCCATTTCCAAGCTCATAACCTATCCTCTGGAACTTGTGATAACGCGACTGCAAGCACAGAAGCAATTCCAGACCGATGGAAGCAAGGCGGACTACGACGGCATCCTCGATGCAGCACGAAAGATCTACGAAAATGAAGGAGGAATTGGGGCGTTCTACAACGGTGTTTCGCAGGAGATCGTCAAGGGAATGGCGGACAGTTTTCTTTTCTTCCTTGCATATTCTTACGTTGGTGAAAAGAGGAGAGCATCACAAGGATCACGCAAGCTGTCAGCTGTAGATGAGATTGGTGTAGGAGTTGTTGCTGGGGCATTCGCCAAGTTATGGACAACGCCGATACAGAACATCGTCACGCGGAAGCAGACCGCCGCTCTGGTACACGCACGGGATCCTATATCGTCAATCTCACCCAATTTGAGCGCCAAGGACATAGCTTTACAGATTCGAGATGAGAAGGGATGGCAGGGTTTCTGGTCGGGTTACTCTGCGAGCCTGGTGTTGACGCTGAACCCCTCGATTACGTTCCTGCTGCACAAGATGCTACTACGGCTACTTGTATCGAGAGACAAGCGATCGGACCCCGGAGCTCGACTCACTTTCCTCATAGCGGCAGTCAGCAAAGCGCTCGCGTCTACGATTACATACCCATTCTCGCTAGCAAAGACCCGCGCTCAGGTATCCTCGCAGAAGCCGTCCCAGGCCACAGGCCCTACGTCTGAAACGGAGAAGTCAGACGTTAGCCAGTCACCAGCGGTACAAGCACGCCAACGAACCGTCTTCAGCACTATTCTCCGCATCGCTAAGACCGAAGGCTTGTGGGCGCTCTATCAAGGCCTGGGTGCAGAAGTGTTGAAGGGGTTTTTCTCGCATGGGATCACGATGCTCATGAAAGATCAGATTCACACTGTCATCATCAATCTGTACTACCTCATTCTGAAGTCACTCAAGCAGTATCCTAGCCCGGAAGAAATGGCGAAGTTGGCGTCTGAACAGGCACAGGATGCATATGAGCAAGGCAAACAACAGGCTGGCGATGCGTATGCCAAGGGCGTGGTAGTTGCTGAGTCTGCTGCGGGCAAGGTGCAAGAAGTGGTGGTGATTGGGTCGCAACAGGCAGAGGAGCTGCTCGAGAAAGGGCGAGAGGTGGCGGGCAATGCTTCGAAACAGGTGCAGGAGAAGCTTAGTGGCGAAAAGTGAGCGATGGGTAAGGTTTTTGAACATTGAAAGTGTACATATATACCAGGGTTGTAGCGTTGCATTTCCATGTACTGGGTGTATTTTTGGCAAATTGGACGATGGCGAGCCTGACCTGGTTATGAGATTGGGGCGTTTCAGGTTGATCTGATCGAGGTGAGAACCTCGAGACACAATGTAATAAAATTTGTATCAGACGTTTATTTTCAACTGGTGCGATTTGTCTTTCAAGGTTAGCAGTTGAGCAGGAAAGACAGGTGTGTTGGGCTGCATAGACACTGCAAGCGGTAACGCTGTCACATTGAGCTAGCGGCCTGCATGTGGTTTCCAGTCGCAACGGTTAGCCACGCGGGAAACTGAGATGGCTGGTGCGTCAACAAACGCCCCTCGACCAACATCACCACGACACCACCTACTCTACCGCCCCGGATACTAACCACTAACCAGCACAGGGACAGGACAAATATATACTGCGACGCTGTTTGCGGCGCAAAGACATTCGGCTGAATTGTGAGTCGCCGCATGACTGTTATCAACAGCGCATGCCCGCGACGTGAAACATCGACCGCGGCCGCACAAGGGAGGAACGACCGCCTCTCACTTGCGCTCCCTCTACTGCGCAGCGCATTCACTACTCTGCCCACCAACTCTATTCCTTCAGCGCGCCCGGGCGCACCCCGCATAACGACACCAGCGCCTGCTCCTGAGCCGCAGCCAACAACACTGACGTCGCGCCTGCACCATGGCCGACGGCGCCTCCTCGCCCGCGCGAGGCGAGTGGAGCAGCACCGAGGAAGAGCTGGCATACTACAAGACGCAGTATGAAACTTTGGAGGTCGAGCTGCAGGAGTTTCAGGCCTCTAGCAAGGAGCTAGAGGTGGAGATGGAGAAGGACATCGAGGAGAGCGAAAAGCGGGAGCGCAAGCTGAAAGAGAAAGTTGAGGGGCTCGGCTTCGAAGTTGAAGAGTGGAAGGTACGCTATCATCCGCCTAGGCCGCGAGCGACTTTGCTCTAGATACTGACGTTCGTGTGCAGACCAAATACAAGCAAAGCAAGACCGAAGCCAGCAATGCGCAGAATACACTCCAGAAGGAGATCACGGCGCTCCGCGAGTCGCAGCGATCGCTCCAGATGCAGCTCCGCGATACCGAAGTCCAGAACGACGACCTAGAGCGCCAAGGTCGTAATCAAACATCGTCGCTTGAGGACCTGGAGTCCAAATACAACGTCACCCTAGAACGAACCGTCATGTTGGACGAGGAGATCAAGATTGGGGAACAGGAGCGTGAGGGCTTGAGAATCGAGACCCAACGACTTCGGGACGAATTGTCCGACCTTCGCATCGAGGCTGAGATCGTACAAGAGAAGCTGCGCATCGCAGAGGAGACCATAGAGAGCCACCATCAACGCAAGACCTCGAACCTGCTTGCTGGCGATTCGTTACGTCCCCGCTCACCCGTCTCAGAGACATCGACCTCCGCCACCACGCTTTCTTCGCCCACGACCGCTTCCACGCCACCTCGCTCAAAACCCGAATCTTTGCTTCCCGATACTACGCCTCCTTCTCCACCTCTATCCGAAGCATCACTTGCTACAAAGCCTGTACCTTCGACGCCTATGCCTGCACGGAAAAAGTCTATTGCGTTAGACCCCTCCGCCACGCCCCGACCTGGCATATACTCCTCACGACCAGCACGGCACTCTCGAGCCCCCAGTATTCCAACGTCGATGAGGGCTGCAGCCACACCCAGCGGTCGTGCTACGCCTTCTATCCGGACCACCGCCCCGGCGCAAAAGAGCGCCAGGCCAAGTGTGGGAGGAAAGCCAGCGGGTGGTCTGCCGAGGTCTGGTTCCTTGTACCAGATTCGAAATCTAATTGGCAACATGCAGAAGCTTGAGGAGCGTGTACACAACGTGAGATCGAGACTACCGGCTCCGACGCATACCCCACCACGTGCCAGTCCGCGTACCGCAAGTGCTCTCGGACACCACATACCGAGCACCGTGACAGTAAGAAGAAGCAGCAAACGAACGTCACAAGCTTCCACGAGCTCCGCTATGAACAACACTGGTGAAACTGGCGTGAGCCGTCTGTCCTTCGGAGTGTCGCGCGAGCCCAGCAGCAGCCGCCCGAGCAGTCGGGCCTCTGTAGCGTCCCAGCGACCAGCGAGCAGGAGCAGCACGCGGACGCCATTGGGCCACTACGCCTCTTCGTCCATCAGTGGGGTAGAGGGGCGGATCCCACGCCCACGGAGCTCAATGAGCGGACAGTCTAGTGGGCACAGCCATTCCCATTCGATGTCTTTATCGGGCGCCATGCGGGACGACCCAGACGGCCTGAGTGATGGGAGCAGTTCAGCCACACCTATAGGGCGCCGCATGTCGGTCGACAGGACAGGCATTCCCACCCCGAGCGGCATTCCACGGAGACAGAGCGCAGGAAGAAGGACCAGCGCAGAGCTGGGTATGCATGGAATGGGTCCTCCTGCGAGGCCGCGCAAGATGAGCCAGGTAGAGGAGTCCTTCTAGGAGTGAGCATACACTTGAGCAAATTGGGCAGGTTCCTGCAGACGACGCATCTTCTTATCGGTACATGATTCGTTACGATCTTCTGCATTGGCTTGGAGTTGGGATGGCATCTGCATCGAAGGCGACTGGGGTTCAATGCCCAATTTGGAACACATTGCACATATGGGATGAGACGGCTATTTGTCGGGTCGCGGCATGGACGCTTCTTGAGATTGGCATTCTTAGGCATCTCATTCACATACTTTACCATTTCATTTGTTTCGGCGGAGAGGATACCCGGTAGTAGGCAGGCAGAAACGGCAATCGCGTCTCAATGATATTGTCAAATCAAGAGTGGTTCCCACTATCTGCTATATTACTAAGTGACATGGTACAGCAGAGCCAAAGCAGTGTGCAAATGACATGCCTAGATCCCTGCAGGGCATCTCGCACGTGTTAGTCCGCACAATGCACACGCCGACATAGCCAGGTTTTCACACAATCAGCTTCTTCGGGAACACAAGTCTGCCGGATGCCAGGTACAGATTCTGACAGGTGCAGCACGGATGGGGAAAATTGTATGGTAGCGAGCACGGGCCTAGGTGTTGACGCTGTCAGTGGGAAACACCATGCGGGAGTCGTACGATTTCTGCGGATCGGTCCGTGACAGACCCTGCAGGTGGGAACCGGAGTGCTCAGCTGGTCGGAACGATGCAGCTTAATCATCACGGAGCTTCCTAGATCCAGATAAGGCCGACGTATATCTTATCTTACCGTCTGTGTTCTACATGTGTATGTTTGTAGCCAGATTCTACAGTACCTGTCGTGTACTTTGTAGGTGGGTCGGCGAAGCAGCGCGACAAGCAGGCTTCGGCTTACTGAGGATCGCCGAGAGACTCATGGCTGAAACCGTGTTTTCTGACAGGCCTCCGCTCGAGAATAGCGATGCAGCATGACGGGCACACGATGGCCCTTCGATAGAGCGGTAGTTGGTAGTTGGGGTCGTACCGGACGGACTCCGAAGGGTTGTCAGTGGAGAGCCGACTCGCTTGTAGCATCAAGACACGAGCGAAGGGCTGGTTAGACGTCGACTTGAGCACGAATGATCGGAGCTGTAGAGGGGCGCCGGCAGTGTGAGATGTTAGGCGGGCGCAGTAGCTGTGTTGGTGGAGTGTTGGATGGGCAGGCTCGGAGGCAGAGACACTGGCGCCAGGGGAGTGATGGGCAGGCGGCGGCAGACGGGGCAAGCTGGCAAGCTACAGCAGGTGCGAGGATGGATGTAGCGGGTCTTTATCGTGGTGGACGCTGGTGCGCTCAACGAGAGAGGGCAAGTCAGACGTTGACCGACAATGCCTCCGACTACTGCATATGGTCCTCAACAAGGCACAGGAGCGCAGACGAGTCGTGGGCAGGCGGGCGCCCGACCCTGCACCCCAGAAATTCGCGCAGGGCACGATGGCATTCTCTCTGCTTCGACGACGGCGCAGAGTCTGTTGCAATAGGGCCCCGATGCGGCCCTCGGGCTCCGGCGCCGCTGTAGGACGTCGGTCGCTCTCTGCTGCACGGGGCGCTCGGCGAGGCCAGGGGCAGCGTTTGGTCGCGGGAGCTCTTGGGGCGAGTTGCGGGCTGCATGCTTAGCCTGCTTGGGTAGGGCGTCGACGACGATGCGCGCGGGCGTGGCCTCTGCTCAACAGCTTCGGGTCGAGCTTGGGGGTGTCCCGTAGAGTAGAATTTTAATAACTAGAGAACATCCGCCCGCCCTCGCTCCCTTTCTCTGCTTGCTCCTGTCCTTGCCGCCTCTTAATACCCGCGATACCCTGCATACGCTCATTGCTCCTTCCTTTGTTTGCATTGCATTGCGGCGAGGCAGCTCCTCCGCAGCTCTGCCCATTGCACACGTATAGGCCCAGCGTCTACAGCTTTGCCCGCTGACCGCTGTTCGCACTATCGTGCTACTGCTCTACTAATACACGAAGCTCCGGCACCTCCCACCGGTAGCTTCTACCATACTGTAGCAGGCGTGCAATTGGCTGCAATTGTCTCCAACCCGTCGTCAAGAGGTCCCGGGATTTACGCAAAATCGCCGACACTCTTCCTATAAATTTATCCCGACCCACCTCCGACCTCCGCCCTCCACCGCAGTCCCTGCACGGGCACATTCCCCTCCTCTCAACATCATGGCCGGAGCTCAGCAAAACGGCACCAATGGCTCTGCCAATGGTAGCCCGAGCTCTTCGGCCGCAAAATACAACCTCGCACCGCATTTCATCGGCGGGAACCATCTCGGTGCAGCGGCGCCCGGCAAGGTCAAGGACTTTGTGGCCGCTCAGGATGGTCACACCGTCATCACAAACGTCCTCATTGCCAACAACGGTATTGCTGCAGTCAAGGAGATCCGCTCCGTGCGGAAGTGGGCATACGAGACCTTTGGCGATGAGCGGGCCATCCAGTTCACCGTCATGGCCACGCCCGAGGATCTGCAGGCGAACGCAGAGTACATCCGCATGGCTGACCAGTACGTTGAGGTGAGTGGGCAGATACTGCAAATTTGATCACTTGGGAAAAGAACCATGGCTGACAGATGCAGGTGCCGGGAGGTACCAACAACAACAACTACGCCAACGTCGAGCTGATTGTCGATATTGCCGAGCGTATGAATGTTCACGCCGTGTGGGCAGGATGGTGCGTATCCTATCAGTCTCAACCATGAATAAAATCTGACTGTGTACCTAGGGGTCACGCATCCGAGAACCCAAAGCTCCCCGAATCGCTCGCCGCCTCCCCGAAGAAGATCGTTTTCATTGGTCCACCAGGGTCCGCCATGCGGTCGCTGGGAGACAAGATCTCGTCCACAATCGTCGCACAGCACGCCAAGGTGCCTTGCATCCCATGGTCGGGAGAGGGCGTAGATCAGGTCGTGGTCGATGACAAGGGCATTGTCACCGTCGAGGAAAGCGTCTACGACAAGGGCTGCACCAAGACACCTGAAGAGGGTCTGGAGGCAGCCAAGAAGATTGGCTTCCCTGTCATGGTGAAGGCCTCGGAAGGTGGTGGCGGAAAGGGCATTCGAAAGGTCGAAAGTGAGGAAGACTTCATCCCGCTGTACAAGGCGGCGGCGTCGGAAATTCCTGGCTCGCCTATTTTCATCATGAAGCTCGCAGGCACTGCACGTCATTTGGAAGTGCAGCTGCTCGCTGACCAGTATGGTAACAATATCTCGCTGTTTGGTCGTGACTGCTCCGTCCAGCGACGACACCAGAAGATCATTGAGGAAGCGCCTGTAACGGTTGCCACACCAAAGACTTTCCACGAGATGGAGAAGGCGGCTGTAGCTCTCGGCAAGCTCGTCGGCTACGTCTCCGCTGGTACAGTCGAGTACCTCTACTCGCACGCCGACGACAAGTTCTACTTCCTAGAGCTGAACCCCCGTCTTCAAGTCGAGCACCCTACCACTGAGATGGTCACTGGCGTTAATCTCCCAGCTGCCCAGCTTCAGATTGCCATGGGTCTCCCTCTGCACCGCATTCGCGACATCAGATTGCTTTATGGCGCGGACCCTCACACCAGCACTCCCCTAGACTTCGACTTCGACAAGGAGGGCAGCGTCCAGAAGCAGCGACGACCCACTCCCAAGGGCCACTGCACTGCCTGCCGTATCACATCCGAAGATCCTGACGAGGGTTTCAAGCCTTCTGGCGGTACAATGCACGACCTCAACTTCAGGAGTAGCTCGAACGTTTGGGGTTACTTCTCCGTCAGTTCCGCTGGTGGTATCCACAGCTTCTCCGATTCCCAATTCGGTCACATTTTCGCTTATGGCGAGAACCGACAAGCATCACGGAAACACATGGTCGTTGCGCTCAAGGAATTGAGCATTCGTGGTGACTTCAAGACCACCGTCGAGTACCTTATCAAGCTTCTTGAGACCCCTGCTTTCGAAGACAACACCATTACCACTGGCTGGTTGGACGAACTGATCTCCAAGAAGCTCACTGCCGAGCGCCCTGATCCCATGATCGCTGTTGTATGCGGTGCCGTCACCAAGGCGCACGTTGCGAGCGAAGACTGCATTACTGAGTACAAGACCAGCCTTGAGAAGGGTCAGGTTCCTTCCAAGGATGTTCTCAAGACCGTGTTCCCCATCGACTTTATCTACGAGGGTTTCCGGTACAAATTCACTGCCACCCGATCCAGCATCGACAGCTTTACTCTCTTCATCAACGGTTCAAAGTGCTCCGTTGGTGTAAGAGCACTTGCTGATGGTGGTCTTCTTGTGCTTCTCAGCGGCAAGTCCCACAGCGTGTACTGGAAGGAGGAGGTCGGCGCTACTCGTGTCTCCGTCGATGGAAAGACCGCGCTTCTGGAACAAGAGAACGACCCTACTCAGCTCCGCACGCCGTCTCCTGGTAAACTCGTCAAATTCACTGTTGAGAACGGCGACCACATTAAGAAGGGACAACCTTTCGCCGAAGTCGAAGTCATGAAGATGTACATGCCGCTCATTGCACAGGAGGACGGTATTGTCAGCCTAATCAAGCAGCCCGGAGCTACCCTTGAAGCCGGTGACATTCTTGGTATACTCGCACTGGATGACCCCTCTAAGGTGAAGTCGGCTCAGCCATTTGTGGGCCTGCTTCCCGATCTCGGTCCGCCGCAGGTCATGGGTAACAAGCCGCCGCAGAGGTTCGCCTACCTGTTTGGCGTTGTTATGCACATTCTACAAGGTTTCGACAACCAGGTCATCATGCAGAGCACACTGAAAGAGCTTGTCGAGGTCCTCCGTGACTCTGAGCTGCCATACGGTGAGTGGATCGCACAGGCTTCTGCTCTCCACTCTCGCATGCCCCAGAAGCTTGACACAACCTTGTCCGAAGTTGTCGAGCGCGCCCACAAGCGAAACCTAGAATTCCCTGCCAAGCAACTCGCGAAGGCTTTCCAACGCTTCCTTGACGAGAATGTTCCCGGGAACGATGCAGAGCTTTTGAAGGCCGGTCTGTCACCCCTGACCGAGATCATCGACCGCTACGCCGACGGGCTCAAGGCGCATGAATACCACGTTATGATCCGCATTCTGGAGCAGTACTGGACCGTTGAGAACCTGTTCTCCAACCGTGCTGGCCGGGATGAGGAGGTCATCCTCAAGTTGCGTGACGAGAACCGGGGCAACATTGTTCCTGTCGTTCACACAGTTCTCTCTCACACCAGAGTCAACGCTAAGAACAACCTTCTTATTGCAATTCTAGACCTTTACCGGCCCAACAAGCCTGGTGCTGGTAATGTTGCCAAATACTTCAAGGATGCTCTCAAGAAGCTTACTGAGCTCGAATCCCGACAAACTGCCAAGGTTTCTTTGAAGGCTCGTGAGGTGCTCATTCAGTGCGCCATGCCTTCCCTCGAAGAGCGTACTTCGCAGATGGAGCACATTCTCCGTTCCGCCGTTGTTGAGTCTCGATACGGCGAGAGTGGTTGGGATCACCGCGAGCCCAATTTCGAGGTCATCAAGGAAGTCGTTGACTCCAGGTACACTGTCTTCGATGTGCTGCCTCAGTTCTTCGTCCACCAAGATCCATGGGTAGCTCTCGCTGCTCTGGAAGTATACACTCGTCGCGCCTACCGCGCCTACCAGCTCAAGGACATACACTACCATACGGACAGCGAGCAGCCATACCTCCTATCTTGGGACTTTATCCTTCGCAAAGTTGGCGAGCAAGAGTATGGCCTACCTGTCGAGGCTTCACAGCCTGGCACACCAAGCACGCCTGCATTTGAGCGACCTCCTCGCATTCACTCTATCAGTGATCTATCTTATCTGAACTCGAGGGTAGAGGGCGAGCCTAGTCGCAAGGGTGTGGTTGTTCCCGTGGAATACTTAGACGACGTCGATGAGTCCATCGGCAAGGCCCTTGAGATCTTCCCATCGCTTAGTGCGAAAAAGAGCGCTGTCAACCTCAGGGACACCATGACCTTGAAGCGTACTCCTACTTCTGGAGCGAACGTCAATCAGACTCCTGATGAACTTACCGGGGTACTGAACGTTGCCGTTCGCGACGTGGAGAGCTTCGATGACAAGGAGATCATGGAGCGCATCTTGCCCATCGTAAAGGAGTACAAGGAAGAGCTCTTGGCCCGCCGTATCCGCCGTCTTACATTCGTGTGCGGTCACAAGGATGGAACCTACCCTGGTTACTACACTTTCCGTGGCCCTCACTACGCCGAAGACGACAGCATTCGTCACGTGGAACCCGCTCTTGCCTTCCAGCTCGAGCTTGGTCGTCTGTCCAAGTTCAACATCAAACCGGTCTTCACGGAGAACCGAAATATTCACATTTACGAGGCCGTGGGCAAGGGTGCTGAGAGCGACAAGCGCTACTTTTTGAGGGCTGTCGTTCGTTCCGGCCGCCTTCGGGAGGACATTCCTACCGCCGAGTACATGATCTCCGAGACAGACAGGTTGATGACCGATATTCTCGATGCTCTTGAAATCGTCGGAACCTCTCAAGCTGACATGAACCACATCTTCATCAACTTCTCTCACGTTTTCCCGCTCGCGCTAAGCGAGATTGAGGAAGCCATTGGTGGTTTCTTGGACCGCTTCGGTCGTCGTCTTTGGCGTCTGCGTGTTACTGGTGCTGAGATCCGCATCATCGTAACCGACCCTACAACTGGTGCTCCCTATCCTCTGCGCGTCGTCATCACCAACACTTCGGGCTATGTCATCAACGTGGAAATGTATGCTGAGCGCAAGTCTGAGAAGGCTGGCCGATGGGTCTTCCACAGCGTTGGTGGAACGACCAAGATGGGTGCTCTTCATCTCCAGCCCGTCAACACTCCCTACCCCACCAAGGGCGCTCTGCAGCCAAAGCGTTACAAGGCTCATCTCATGGGTACTCAATACGTTTACGACTTCCCTGAGCTCTTCCGCCAGGCTACAGAGAACAGCTGGAACAACGCTGTTGCCAAACACCCTCACCTGAGCGACAAGCAGCCGTCAAAGGGAGAGTGCATTGAGTACTACGAGTTGGTGCTCGATGACAACGATAACTTGATTGAGGTGAACCGTGATTCAGGCACCAACACCATTGGTATGGTTGGATGGATCGTCACGGCCAAGACACCAGAGTATTCACGTGGCCGCCGTTACATCATTATTGCCAATGACATTACCTTCAAGATTGGATCATTCGGCCCTCAGGAAGACAAATTCTTCCACAAGTGTTCTGAGCTCGCTCGCAAGCTCGGCATCCCCAGACTTTACCTATCCGCCAACTCTGGTGCACGCATTGGTCTCGCTGAAGAGCTCATCCCTCATTTCTCCGTTGCGTGGAAGGATGCCAGCAAGCCTGAATCTGGGTTCGAGTATCTCTACCTGACGCCAGAGAAGTACAAGGCCTTCATTGACGGTCAGCGCGAGGATGTGATCTGCGAGAAGGTCGTCATCGAAGGTGAAGAGCGATACAAGATCACCACGGTCATTGGTCGTGAAGATGGTCTCGGTGTCGAGTCTCTCCGTGGATCGGGTCTGATTGCTGGTGAAACCTCAAGGGCTTATGAGGACATCTTCACCATCACTTTGGTCACTTGCCGTTCAGTTGGTATGTATCGCTATACCCAATTCACAACAATCGTGATTGCTAACACTATGTAGGTATTGGTGCCTATCTTGTCCGCCTCGGCCAGCGTGCTATCCAGATTGAGGGTCAGCCTATCATTCTCACTGGTGCTCAAGCTATCAACAAGCTCCTTGGACGTGAAGTGTACACTTCCAACCTCCAGCTCGGTGGCACTCAAATCATGTACAGGAACGGTGTTTCTCACATGACCGCCGAGGACGACTTTGAGGGTGTGTCCAAGATCGTCAAGTGGATGGCATACGTACCCGACAAGAAGGGCAACCCAGTTCCCGTTTCCCCGACCGCAGACGAGTGGGATCGTGACGTCACCTACTATCCTCCTGGCAAATCTGCCTACGATGTCAGGCATCTGATCGCAGGTAAAGAGGATGAGGATGGCTTCCAGGCTGGTCTGTTCGACCGCGGGTCCTTCGAGGAGGCTCTCGGTGGGTGGGCCAAGACTGTCGTTGTCGGTCGCGCTCGCCTTGGTGGTATCCCCATTGGTGTTATTGGCGTTGAAACCCGCTCGGTTGAGAACGTTACACCGGCTGATCCCGCCAACCCCGACTCCATCGAGCAAGTCACGTCAGAAGCTGGTGGTGTTTGGTACCCCAACTCCGCTTTCAAGACCGCTCAGGCCATCAAGGACTTCAACAATGGTGAACAACTACCCTTAATGATCCTTGCCAACTGGCGTGGTTTCTCTGGTGGCCAGCGCGACATGTACAACGAGGTGCTCAAGTATGGTTCGTACATTGTCGACGCCCTCGTCAAGTACGAGCAGCCCGTGTTCGTCTACATTCCACCCTTCGGCGAGCTTCGCGGTGGATCTTGGGTCGTTGTTGACCCGACCATCAATCCTCAATACATGGAAATGTATGCTGATGAGGATTCCCGCGGTGGTGTTCTGGAGCCGGAAGGTATCGTCGGCATCAAGTACCGCAAGGAACGCCAGCTCGAGACGATGGCCCGCAACGACCCGACTTATGGTGCTCTCAAGCGCAAGCTGAACGACCCTGCGACACCTCAGGACCAGCTCCAGAGCATCAAGGCCGAAATGACGGAGCGCGAACAGCTACTCCTGCCCGTATACAGCCAGATTGCACTTCAATTTGCCGACCTGCACGACCGCGCCGGCCGCATGGAGGCCAAGGGTGTCATCCGCTCTGCCCTGCGATGGCAAAATGCGCGCCGTTTCTTCTACTGGCGCCTCCGTCGCCGTCTCAACGAGGAGTACATCCTCAGGAAGCTTGCTACGGCGGCAGCACCTTCTTCCGCCGATCACTCATCTGCTAAGCTTGATAACTATACCCGTGCTAAGGGCCTTGAAATGCTGAAGGCTTGGTGTGCGATCCCCAAATTCGACAACGATGACATGAGCGTCGCGGTATGGTACGAGGAGAACAGGAAGACTGTACACGACCGCGTCGAGCTCCTGAAGAGGGACGGCATTGCGCTTGAGGTTGCGCAGCTCATGCGGAAAGATCGTGAGGGTGGCCTTAAGGGTGTTATGGCACTTTTGAGCACTCTGCCGACCAGCGAGAAGGAGGAAGTACTCAAGATGTTGTCAAAAGCATAAGCATAGTTTGCGCTTGCTCGGGTTTGGAATGTAAGAATAGGTGGTTATTTTCTTTTCTGATCTTCGGATTATCATGAGGCGGGTGTACAGGATATTCCATTGATTCGTGTTTGTAGTGAATGCTTTGGGCGGAGTTGTTGCGTAGCGACTTTGTTTGCTTTTGTAACGCCGCGATGTCTTTCATTGGCATGTCAAGTCAAGAAAAGTGAGTTAGATATCTAGATCTATCTATCCACAAAGATTACTTCAACATTTCAGCTTTGTCAAGTACGCGTGAAAAGGATGCAATGCCCAAGCCACTTCTCACATCCTTTAGGGAGAACAGGGTATCCTGGCGCATCCGCAACGATACCGTCCGTCCGATACCCTTTTTCACTTTTACTTGACCTGATTACGGCTAGGAGATGGGGTCGTGTTCGTTTTTTTGCGCGATCCGCTGCGGGGCCGCCGTAGGGCCGTGATAGTTACGTCACATTACTAGCACAACGAGCAAAATGAGAACACCCCTCATCGGTTGCACTTCTCGAAACTACATATACGCTCGGCCCTGTACCTCCTGTGGCACAACCACTTGACTGCTACTGCGAATCCCCCACCCGCCTTCATCCGGACCTCTGAACGCAAGCAAAATCAGCCAACATGGTCTACACAATTGTGGTGCACCTCTACGCCAAAGAGGACCAAGAGAGCATTGAGAAGCTCAAGGCGAAGCTGATAGAGGCGAGCCAGGTATACAGCAAAGACCGCGAGACGCTCTCGTGGTTCGTCATGCAGGATGTTTCGGATAAGAGAAAATTCACCATTGTGGAGCGGTACCTGAAGGAGTCGGTATGTATCCCATCCCCTTATTGGCGTCAACTCCCCTCCATATCCGTCTTCTCCGTCTGCTTCAGCAAGAATGAAACATGAAATATCGAAGCACTACCATCGCCAGTAGAAACGTGCAGAAGTAGAAGGTGGTCAGCTAACACGTGATCGTGACCCCAGAGCCAAAAGTACCACCTCGAGAATCCCTACTGGAAGACTTTCGACCCGTATGTGCTTCCGCTGCTGGACAAGCCGATGGATTTGAGGAGGTTGGAGGAGCTGGATACGAGTGGTAGTGCGGCGGGGGCGCATTATCATGATGAGGCGAGGGGGGATACTACGGTGGCGAGTATGTATAATGATACTGTTTAGGAAAGGGGAGGTTGATTTGTGATGGGCTCTGGGAATGGAACATTGTATAACGAGGCCCGATGTTTATGTTGAACTTGCTGTCCGGTGTGCGTGTACGTGTATTACTGGAAGTCCTTTCCTTTCATCAATCACTTCGCGTCCATATGCGGTTGCGTCGCGGGACCCTGGACAGTAAACCTGGAAGGACATTAGGATAAGCTTTCGTAGCTTCGCTGATAATTCCGTTCCGGGTTGCGATGATTTGAAATGCCTTGCACAGCAGTCGATCTCGTATATTGCAATAAAGCGGTTCCTGCATATCACCCGGCCGGCATATGTATGATTCGCTTCAAGTAGATTGCAAACATAGTATTTGACCGAGGTAAATCCATTATGGCCGTAATTTCACATCTTTGGAAGCTTCAGAGGATGGGAATACGGAAAAGTTGAGATGGTAGACAACGGTTTCGACTGCGATTACAAGTGCGACTCTCATCCGGAACTCTTCGATGCTAGCCAACGATCGTCACAAACATGTCTACCTCGTGCTGGGGCCTTCAAGCCTTAAATTCGAGCCCCTGGGAGGCCCCAGACGCTGCAATCTTGAAGTCGACACAAGACTCATAAGTCTGCTTTGCAGCAGTACCGAGCCACCACCACTGAAGCACCTGCGTTCGTTTTAGCAAGACAGCTAGTCTTTCGCAAATCGGACCTTCCACTTACACAGTCACCAGCCATCGCGCAGGTAGTTTCCAGCCCACTCGGCACCGTAACACTGAACTCCCTCTGCTCAATCGGAACATCCGCCTCGCTCTTCCCCGGCGCATACCCCTTAGTCCACACTTTCAAAAAGTCTCCCACCACCTTATTCTGCTTCGTGCTCACGATACTCACGTTCGCAATCCCCTCGTGCGGAATGCGCAGCCAGATCTTGACTGGGACGACATCTCCCGCCTTCCACGTCTGCACGTTGGCACTGTTGTCGGCGTACTGGAGCCCCTTGCACAGGTAGAGGTTGCAGGCTGCGGCGCTGAATTTGCTGTCGGTGCTGGCGAGCTTGGTGAGTTGCTCGACGTAGGACGTGTTGTCGGACTTTATGGCTGAGACGATGGCTTGGCCGCAGGCGGTGGTTTGTCCGGGCCCGGTTGCGCGGGAGGGAGGGTTCATGATGATGCCATGGGAGAGGACGGCGGGGGCCAAGAGGAGGACGGTGGCTAGTGTGGAGAGCATTGTGGGCTATGGGGGCAATGGAGGAGCTGATTCAGAGAGGGTAGAATGCTGAGTAGTTGGGGGAAGCCTATCATATAAGTATCGAAGTACTTAAGGAACGAAGCGGAAGGGTGAGGCTCGTTGCTTGCAAATCCACATGGACTTTTGTGCATACAATCTCGCCTGATAAATGCTTCGAGCATTTATAGTGGTTACCCCTCCAATGCAATTAGGCGACGTGGGTCGGATTGGGCTCATGAGGGCGAAATCTGGTAGTGTAATGTATACGGCGGCGAATGGGCTTCCCAGACTACATTGCTGTTCCGGGGGCCGGGGTACAAGCTTTCGTGGAACCAGAGCTCGAAGCATATTCTAGTGAGGTGTAGAATTGTACATGCGTACAGTCTTTCATATTTGTCAGGTGTTCAGTACTTGTCGACCCTATTGGGATGGAAGATGAAAGCATGCAGCGGTCGGAGGTCCGACCGACCCCCGCAGCTAAGGCGCGGGCCGCGGTTTGACTAGCGCGTCGTCGCGTCTCCCCTATGCTCGTAGCTTCGCGGTTGCTGCAAAGTGACGCATGATCATTTCCCCCAACGCAACCTCCGAACGAATTGAATCGCGATCGCAGACCCTGCGCCGTTGAGAAGGCTTCATGAGCTCTCACAATTCCTTCAAAAGACCCTTCCCCGACGAGGGCCCGGCAGCTGAACCCCAAAAGCGACAGCGACAGGAGGGCGCCATCTGCCCAACCGAAGAGCCTCACACATGCGCAACGCCCTTTTCAGGGGGGGGAAGAAGAAATACTACGCGGTCTGGGGCGGCCCGAATCCTGGTGTGCACTATACCGTCTGGGATGTCGCGCGGAAATGGATAGAGAGGCATAGCGTGATGCAACGCTCTTTCAAAGATGCTGGGTCAGCATGGCAATACTATCAAGGAGAGAAGAGATCTGGTTTGGCAAATGTACGCCCACAGACTCATGCCGCTCCGCAAGCCCCTCGGGGGCCCTCCATTGTTCAACGATCAGACCAGTTCCCAGTACGCCCACAGACCCATGCCGCTCCGCAAGCCCCTCGGGGACCCTCCAATGTCCAACGAGCAGACCAGTCCCCGTATCCCCGCCCACCGCAGCCTCCGCCATCGAGCACAGTACCGGATCCCGAGGCCGATGTCATACCGCTGGATCACGACATTCTCACCACCGCAAGAGAGGTCGCCGCGGCTCTGATGCGTCGACTCGGTATGCTTGAAGCATCGCCGGAGTCGTCCAACCCACAATCCCACAGGGACTCCGCCCCGTCCCCCTCCATGCCCAGCCTCGCACCCCCGCGGGAACCTCCTTTGTCCCCCGAACAAGCTAAGCTGGTCGATCTCATCGTCAAGGAAAGGAAGAATGTCTTCTATACTGGGTCAGCAGGTGTCGGAAAATCGAGGGTCTTGAAAGCGTTCAGGCAACGTCTCTCTTCCATGGGCTACAAAGTGAACGTTGTCGCCCCTACTGGGCGTGCTGCTTTGGACATAAATGGTTCGACTACGTGGTCGTATGCTGGCTGGACACCAGATAGCATGAAGAAGCCGCTGAAGGACCTCCAGAACGAGGCTTGGAAGAACACGACCAAGAAGCGTCTACAAAAAGACAGACGTTCTTGTGATTGACGAGATCAGTATGGTCGAAAATTTCCACTTGGAGAGGCTGAGCGCCATCATGAAAGAAGTGCGACACAATGGTAAAGCTTTCGGCGGTGTTCAAGTAGTTATTACTGGAGACTTCTGCCAGCTTCCTCCAGTCAATCCGTTCATGTACTGCATCATCTGTGGAAAGCCTCTCATTGAAAAGGCGAAAAAGTCGGCTTATGAGTGCGTCGAGTGCGATGCAATCTACAACGATGAAGACAAATGGGCTTTCCAGAGTAAAGCATGGCAGGTGAGCCTCAATATACAATATGAAGACACTATTTACGAGATCTGCTCCTAAGACGCCATACGCGTGCAAGAGTTGACTCGAATGCTCTTCGTGTAGCAACAGAGTTTCTAGACCCGTGCGGATGCTAACACGACATAGGAAGCGAACTTTGAATATGTCAATCTGGAAACAGTTTTTCGACAACGTGATCGGGCGTTTATCGACATCTTGCAAAAGCTGCGCCTGGGATTGCCGTTACTTGCGAGCGATAGAAAACTCCTATGCCAGAGCAAACCAAGCATACACAATGCCGTCAAACTCTATCCGCGTAAGCAAGACGTGAAGAGAATAAACAATGCAGAGTTTAAGAAGCTACGGACGGAACCGCGGCTATACCCCTCCACCGATCACTTCGAACAGCAGCACCATCATGGCATGCTTCAGTTCTACAACAATAGAGCAGTGGACGGCACTTTGATAAAATTGGTACGGCAGCCTCTATTTGCGCGGTTGTAAACGTGCTAACATTCCCACAGGCTGAGCATCGTTATGAACCACAGCTCGAGCTAAAGGCAGGAATGCTCGTAGTTTTGATGGCCAACATCAGCATATCCGAAGGACTGGTCAATGGATCCCAAGGCACAATCGTTGGGTTTCAGGACTTCTGGGACGTCGAAGAGGAACAGAGACCAGACGACCAGATTATAACTAGTAGGGCATACTTTGCGTCCACTTTATCATCTAAACTTACACCCTCTAGATATTGAGATCATGCTTGAGGGAGATCATAAACGATATCGCGCGCGTCGGATCTTCGACTTCATGAAGGCTGCACCCTGCAAACAATGGCCAATCGTAAGGTTCTGGCATAGAGGACAGCCAAAAGTACTTCCGATAACGGCCAGTTGTTACCCGACAGAGCTTGGCGACGAGCCGGCTCTCAACCCACGATATAGTCTTTTGAGTCGAACGCAAATTCCACTCATGGCTGCGTGGGCCATGACTATCCATAAAAGCCAAGGCATGACTCTCGAGAAAGTAGAGGTCGATTTGAGCAGGAACTTCGAAGAAGGAATGGCATATGTCGCGTTGAGTAGAGCGACGACTCTAGAGGGACTTAGGGTGATCTCATTTCCCGAAAAATCAGAGATGGGGTGCAACGAAGAGGTCAGGGAGTTCCTTTGGGAAAAGTTTAATATGGGAAATAACACCGATGATTGAACCAGGGCCGCCTGGCATGAGGTAACGAGGGTAATAATGGCGTGTATGCGCTGCGCCCAAGGGATAGATAGCCCCACACTGGAATGTTACACACATGCTGAGAGGGTCTCAGTTAATCTGAATTGCATGATCAAAGGGGAGATCTATAACATGGCACGCATCGTCCCTCTACACCGCAACGCCATGTCATCCATCCATCCCAAACCCACGACCTAGCACATCATTCCCACGCACGCACGCTCGCTCAGAAACCACGGTGCTTCTCGGCCCTTCTCGCCGCTGCTTTTGCAATCACGATGCCCAATATCATCGCGCAAATGAAGAGTACCATGAACACCCCTGCGACCATGGCACAGCAGGCGCGCTCCGACTCCCTGCGCTCGCGTCTCTCGGCTTGCTTGTCGCATTCTTCGCAGTGGACGTGCGGCTTGGGGCGGAACACGCCAGCGATGGTCTGCGCAAGGGTTTCCGGGCTCTGCTGCTGCGCGGTTGGCATCGATGCCAGGTTATGGCTGTGATTGTGGTTGTGGGCGTCTTGCTCGACGTCGCTCTGGGGGACGGCGGCGTACTACGGAAATCATTAGGAAACGCTTTTGTAAGCTGCATGAGATCTTTCAAAGTGTTATCGCATCCATGTTGCGTCTCGTTGAAGCTCCAACGTGCATGCAGCATCTGGTGCCGCATCCGTAGCGACTTGAACCAGAGGCAGCTCGTTGCGCGGAGTCTTCACTACAGAAGAAACGACGCTTAGACTCGGCATGAGAGATGAGAATGCTTACGCCCGAAGATGAAGAGTGCGCGAAGGCATTTGTAGGCCCGTGGAGGTGGATGACGTCGTCGTAGGCTGGGGCGGCTTCGTCCTGCGGGATACCCGCGCTCTCGGTGCGCTTAAAAGATTCGGCCATCGCAGTCGCAGTGGATATCACGAAATGTGTCGTGTATTGCGATCGTCAAGGTGTAGGACTACCGAGTAGGCGTGCGCGGTCAGCTCTCGCTTTGTTATATGGCTACACCTGCTGTAGGATTGGATGCCTGAGGCGTTGCGGCTGTGCTGTCCGCGTAAGCTGGCGCAAAAGGGCTGGGCCGGTGTTCGTATTCGTCGCTTTCCTCGCGCTGAATGGACGATGCGAATGTGGCGCATGCAAGAATACAAGATAGTTGGATAGATAGCTCCTGATGATAGGTTGTGTTGATGAATGTCCCAGACTCGCTCGGGAAACCTCTCCAGTCGTGACTTCCGTCTGACATATGGATCAGATGCATTCACTCAAGTCGACCCCGGCGTGAAGCTCTCGTTGCCGGCCTCGCTTATGATACAAGCTTTCCTGTGCTTTGTTCTCTATACTCTTGTTTGACTGCTTGCGATGGAAATACGCCGATGGCAATAC
Source organism: Didymosphaeria variabile (assembly GCF_027946475.1). Classification (NCBI taxonomy): domain Eukaryota; kingdom Fungi; phylum Ascomycota; class Dothideomycetes; order Pleosporales; family Didymosphaeriaceae; genus Didymosphaeria; species Didymosphaeria variabile. The sequence continues at coordinate 3,805,475 of NW_026611622.1, read as the reverse complement.
GCCGATGAAAACTCGCCGATTGAAATCCGCAATTTGGGCTAGAAAGCATGTCGCGTGAGCGTCTGAGAGGACTGCGAACCTACATGTACTGTTACCTGGTACAGAGAAAGCCTCTAGCGATCCTTAGAAATTTACACACCTGTGCTCAGACTACAAAGTGTTCATTGTCTTTTCACCGTCAGCATAAACCGAGTTGCAATCAGAAAATCAAGTTGGGGCTGGTGACGTGCTTATCCACGACGCACAGCCGAACATGCAACGCACAAAATACGAGGTAGACAACATTTGAACATTCTGCATAACATACACGCTGACATGCGCATATTCGGTGATGCCATCGACTGGTGTCCACCTTCCTGTTTGGTCCGGGGACTCCACACGAGGCGAAAGTCAAGCATCGATAAGCTCTGCAGCCGAGGCGTGTGCCTGCTTGATGCCTGTTGCTAAAAGAGGGATCTTCGTATCGACATGTCGAATCTCCGATTGTCACCGACTCTCTCGGTGAAGTGCTTCCCTTTCATTGACATGGAGCAACACCAGGTCTCCGTGACACACGACGTGGCGCTCATCAATTCGCAAGCCCTGAGAGACCTTGGGCATACGCTGGTAAAGGGTACACAGCCATGCTTTAGACCCCATCAACACGAACGGGGCCCGCACACGCGATAAACGGAACGTTGAGCAGCCAGTCATCTGCATCCCCCGGTCGGAAGCTTACCTAGCGGCTCCAGTTTTATCCCCGGACACTGGCCTCCGGCACAATTCAGCCATATCACCTACTCTTCCTGGTAAGCAGCTCTACACCAGGATGCGATGCCGTCATGCTTGAGCTATTTTATATTTGACTCGTTGGGACGGCGATTGCTCGAATTGACCAGCTGTGACTTGCTCTCGTCCTTCCTCCACGCATCATGAAGCTCTCACTTTTCAGCTCGCTGCTGTGTGCTTCCAGCGTTTTGGCCGCAAATTCGCCTCACAAGCGCAATGTGTTCCACAAGCACAGGCCGACCGTTGAGAAGCGCGTGGCAAACCAGCCCTTCCAACACCCCGAGTTGCAGAAGAGAGCGTCGTCCTTCTTGACCGACAAGACGAAGCGTACGCGAAGCTAAACTTCCTCGTGTATCGACAAAGTATCTAACTTTGTCCAGAATTCTCTGTCAACGGCTCAGGCATCCCTGAGGTACCGTTCGACATCGGAGAGTCCTATGCTGGTTTGCTACCCATCTCGGAGGATCCAGATGAGTCCCGCAAGCTCTTCTTTTGGTACGTCCGCCAAATGTTAGATACGCGCAAGAAGCTTACATGTGCCAAGGTTTTTCCCAACGACGGCGGCAGAAACGCCCAAAGAAGTTGTCATCTGGTAAGGGTATCTGTCGATAAGAGCCGAGTATCTGCTAACCTACCCAGGCTCAATGGTGGCCCAGGCTGCAGCTCATTGAGTGGTCTTCTGACTGAGAATGGCCCATTCACATGGGAAGCCGGGACCCTCGCTCCTGTGCAGAATTCATACTCATGGACGAATCTGACCAATATGATTTGGGTCGAACAGCCGGTCGGAGTGGGATATTCGCAGGGAACGCCGAACATTACCAATGAAATCGAATTGGCAGCTGAATTCCGCGGTTTCTGGAAGAACTTCATTTCGACCTTCGAGATGCAGAAGTGGGATGTCTACGTCACTGGAGAATCTTATGCCGGGTTCTACGTGCCTTACATTGCCGACGGCTTTATTGGCGCCAATGACACCGAGTGAGTTTCACGCTGAGATTTTGGCTTCTTAAAGGCATACGCTAATCACACAAACTACAGGTACTTCAACCTAAAGGGTATTTCCATCAATGACCCCATCATCGGCGACGACACAAACCAGCAACAAGGTAAGAATCTTGCGCAAGCAAAGTTTCTGAGCTGACATCTTCAAGTTGTTGCCTTGCCCTACGTCGAGTACTGGCAGAACTTGATCGACCTCAATGAAACTATCCTCAACGAGTTGCGGGAACGTCAAGACTCCTGCAACTACTCGTCCTACTTGGACACTTATTTCCAATTCCCTCCTCCTCAGGGACCATTCCCAGTTCTCCCGGAGCCGTCCCGTCGGAACAACTACAGTTGCGACCAGTTCGACAACTTCTATGGTGCCATACTCGAAGTCAACCCCTGCTTCAACATCTATCACATCACCGAAACCTGCCCTCATCCCTTCGGTCAGCTCGGCATAATTAACCCCGGCGATTACCAGCCTCCAGGTGCCATAGTCTACTTCAACCGCACCGATGTCAAAGAAGCCCTCCACGCGCCCCTTGACTCCAACTGGCAGCAATGCACCGACGTGGACGTGTTCGGCAACGGCACTGACCGCGGCGACGACACGTCCCCCGGCCCAGCCATCGACGGCACTCTCCAGCGCGTCATCGAGTTCACAAACAACACCCTCATCGGCTCCGGCGATCTCGACTTCCTGCTCTCCACCAACGGAACCCTCCTCGCCATTCAAAATATGACATGGAACGGCCTCCAAGGCCTGCAGAAGTACCCAACTACCACGCTCTACGCTCCGTACCACCCGGAGTACAACGGCGGCTCGCTTGCAGGCGCGGGTGCGCAGGGTGTGTGGACCACCGAGCGCGGCTTGACGTTCTACACGGCGCATCTTGCGGGACACGAGCTTCCCGGGTATACACCTGGTGTTGCGTACCGCATGTTGGAGATTCTGCTTGGCAGGATCGATAACTTTAGTAATACTGCTAGCTTCACTACTCAAATGAATGGGTCGTGGACGGGGAATAGCACGATTTATAAGGAGTGAGTGGGCTAGTGGGTTACATAGGGTTTATGTATATTGTCATGTAAAGAACTTGAATGTTACATTATGACTTGGTTTATCCAATACGATTGCATTCGGGAACTATCTGTATAAGTAATTGGTTAAATGAGATCCTGGCAATGATACAAGGTTGGTTTGCTGCTCAATCACTGACGTTGTTATGAGTGCAACGACGATCGGACTTGTGAGATAGAGACGTGATGCGCGCTTCTGTTCGAGTTATCTCCTGAAACATTATCGCACCCTCTTTCTTGTGTACAACGACTTCTAGATGTATCATTCGCGCTTCTATCGGACGTGGAGGGGTTCGCAAAACGGTGAGACTATTCCTAAAAGCGCCGCTAGCCCCACTATCGCATAGCCATCGCCACTAATACACGGATCAATACTTTCTTATCGCAACACACATGCTCTTACACTTGACATTGCGCCTATCTTTGCTGTGGTCTTCGTCACTCGAATATGGCGACAGCCGTTAGAGCTGGAAGTGTCGTCGGTGCGCTGTCGTGTCAGAAAGACTCTTACCTGCAGACCCTGGAAACCGAAGTCCTTTCATGCGAGCAATACATTCGCCCAGAAGCGCACGGAAAATCAAAAAGCAAAAAGTCCCACGACCCTTCCAAGATCCAAGGAGGCACAAATCCAGCATCAAATCAGAAATGGATGATCGAGTTCGCTGACTCAGTTCTGTTTCCCGAGGGCGGTGGACAACATACCGATCACGGCTCAATTACACCACTGGGCGCAGATATGGTGAACCCGATACCCATCGAAAACATTCAGCGGCACGGCTTACGGTGTATACATCTGTCGCCAACGCCCCTGAAAGTCGGCACCACTGTGCGACAAACAGTCGACTACCCACGAAGATGGGACCTAATGCAACAGCACACAGGACAACACTTACTCTCGGCGATAATGGACGGTATGGAGTTACCAACTCTAGGTTGGAGTATGGGACAACCAGGAGAAATGAACTACGTCGAACTACCCCGAAAACCAACAGATGAAGAGATCAGCCTCATCCAGCTGAAGTGCAACGCCACCATCCGCGAAAACCTTCCAGTCACAGTCGAAACTCCGAAGGATAAAGTGTCCTCAAGTCTACCTTTAGACTACGATGCAGCGGAGGGTGTGGTACGCTTCATCAAGATCGGTAACCTAGATTACAACGCTTGCTGTGGAACGCACCTCAAGCAGACGTCACACATCGGCGTCATCCTCTTGCACCACACACAATCCATAAGAGGAACCAACTCTCGCCTTTTCTTCACAGCAGGTGACCGCGCGTTAAAGCTAGCTACCGAGTCGATCAACGGCCTGCGGAACATCGGCGTCTCGCTCTCAACTAGTGCGGCGCCTGAAGATATTGCAGACAAAATTAAGATCCTCAACGAGCAAGTCTCGGAAGGTAGGAAGAAAGAAAAGAGGATGGTAGTAGAGCTTGCAAAGTACGAGGCGAGAGAGATTAAAGAGACGCTCCAGCGTTCAAGTGGTGCGTTCCTGCATAGACCTGAAGATGACGTGGACTTCATCAATCGGGTTTTGATTGAGGTGGCGGATACGCTCGACCAAGGTGGCGTTATCGTACTGTGCACTGGGGATGTGAAGTCGAGTGGCATGGTTGTGATACAAGGGAGGGAAGATTTGGTCACAGGATTGTCAGCACAGGTACGTGACGTTGTGAAGACGGCGAAGGGTGGGGGCAAGGGGAGGAAATGGCAGGGCAAAGTTACAGAGTGGGAAAAGGGGGAAGTAGAGGCATTGGAGAATGCGGTGAGAGAATTGTGAGTGTATGTGATGAAGTTGTCTAGCAAGCGAGCGGGATCTGGACTTCAGCACTCCCAATATATACAGTTTAATTTGATAGATATCAAAGCACCTAAAAACCCGTATCTACATAACACTTAAAGACCCTTATATACACATCTCTGCACCGAATTGCAAACCGTGATCGATTTGTCACACTTCAACAGTGATACGCGGTTTGCCCCTTTGCTAAGCTCGGTCGCAATTCGGCTTTTGCGATCTCCAGCCACTGGACATTGTGAAGCTTCTTTCTCCACTCTAAGCGGAGGAGGTCGGTGCGCCGGTAGGCGCAGCACCAGTCATTGATCCAGAGAAGCTACCGCTTGGAGCGTCACCGCTGGGTCCACCGGCGGAGTCCTCATTCTTGACGCCTCCGTCGGCGGTGAGGAGCGAAGCATAGCTGGTGTTGTAGGACGCAGTTGGGTCGACACCAATGGTGACCCAGGAGAAGAGACCGCTCTCGGCGCCGACAGAGTCGTCGAGGTAGACATAGTCGAATACGGGGTCGGAGTTGCTGTCCTCTGTTTCAACGGTAAAGACATGGTCGACAGAGTTGAGGGTGATGTCGACGGTGCTGGTGTTGTAAGGGTACGTGGACTCGACCTCCGTGATGAGATCCTGATCGAAGAACAGCTGTCCAATGTGGGACACGCTGCCACCGGTGATGGTACCGTTGCTCAGGAGCGATGCGTTGACGTGGCCAACGACATGGACGTGCGTTGCGCGGCCGCTGTAGTGGCCAGGGAAGACGGAGCGGAAGGAAGCAATACCGTTCTCGTCTGTCTGCTGGATGCCGCGCAGGGCGGTCTTGTCAAGGTTTGTCGCGTCGTCGCCGTTTCCGTTGCTGTCGTCCTGGACTCCAGAGTAGACACCAGTGGAGTTGCAGTTCCACACGTCCCACCAAAGCTGTGGGATGGGCTCGCAAGTGTTGATATCGATGAACTGAGCGTGCATGTAGTTTACGACACCAGGCTCGTTGTCGACGATGTCCTCACGGTTGAGTTCACCCTTGACCCAGAAAGGGCCAATCTCGCCCTCAGGGGAGAGGATGCAGGTGTCGTTCGAGAAGAGAGTGGAAGCGTCGGTATCAGTCGTGATGCCGGTTACGTTTGAGTGATGGGTCGTGTTGAGCACAGTATCAGCATCGCGACGTTCGAGGCCGTCACCTTTGACGATGTCAGTTTGGTACTTCGCCTTATAACATTGCAGTGTCCGAGGATAATTTACTGACCGAGGGCCTTTTTACGCAAGTCATTCAACAGCGCTCTGCGGTGGTTCGCTGCCGTTTTCAGGGTGCCTCTGGCTTCCAAATGGGCAGCGCAATCGTCAAGCGAGCGACGTGAGTTTGCCAAAAAGCTACGCTTCACGGCCTTGTTCGTAACTTCGTGCTCATGACCTGGGTGGGCCAAAGCTGGGATAGCGAAGCCAAGCGCCGCCAGCATCGTGACTTGAGAGAAGGCAACCATATTGAAGGCAGGTATATTGTTTTATTTGGACAATATGCGAATGGAAAAAGCGATTGTGCAGTAGTGAATGTACAGCTGTAGTGAAGAACCTCCATCGGGAGGATTCTAGTGACCTATATACCATCGCTATAACATGCAGTCTCTATGATGTCTCGTCTCGATGTTTCTGCATGTGGGTGCGATGGAGAGCCTGTGCGCACTGTTCCCATCGAGCAAGCCCCAAAATGTTGTTGCGGTAGACGTCGAGGCTGAGACACGTAAGCGGCTGCATCACCAAACCACGTCCCACCTACGTAAGCTAATTTAGCTCGTAAACGAATGGCTGAAATGCCCAAACATCGCACGCGCTAACGAATCCTTCTGGACGTACTCCACCTCAGTTGTTCGCCGTCTCGGATTCTGTCCGGTAATCATTTGCCGTATGGTTGGTTGCGGGCACGTTTGTTGCGGGGCACCTACCATGGCCATCTCCACAAGCTATGACTTTGCTGTATTCGAAACATCGAACCCTTGAAACGATCGTCACTCCGCGGATACGTGTTGAACCCTTTTTTTCCACCGCGCAGACTTTCCAGCTTCAGAATCGCTGACGACGATTCTCGGGGTGACTTTCCCATACAGCCCCAAACCTGTTGACTCTTGAAATCATTCAGTACACCGGCTTCACCAGAAGCACGATGTGTAGAAACGAGCTCTGGTAAGAAGAAAAGCGATGGCGCATTGCGGAGTGCGTCTCTATTCAATTCGCTCCTATGCGTGGCTTTGGAGCAACTGCTCACATCTACCGTCTGTTGCGTTCGCCAGAGTCAATCCGCAACCACAACAAGAGAGGCGCGTCTATCTGTGGCTGTGTCGAGGTTCTATCATACCCTGTACAACTACCTGGGTTGTTTGGATGGAGGGCATGTTCAAAAGTTTCCTTGCTAACCTGCGATGAAAACGGCTGACGCGTCGCCGTCACTGGTAGAGCTTGGCGTTCATGGTTCAGGATATCGTTGCAGCGAGGCTGCCATGAGCTCACTGTGCGATATGCACAATGACATGAAGCAAAGTCTATGAGACGCAATACAAGAATTTCTGACGATTGTTTGTACGCTGGCTAATTTCCCCATAGCATGTTTGACCTGATAACTCCCTACACATGCATGCCTTGGACTGTCGCACTAAAGGCCGGACCTTTCGAACGTACTTGTGACGACCCAAAGTCGAAGCGCTCCAACAAAGCATGCTAATGTGAAAACAATTGTGCCCTCGAGAGCTTCTATCCTGTACTTCATGGTTTGGAGTTCTGTAATTCAGCTGGAAATCGCAAAACAGAAAACCCTTATCTGGACTCGCGGTAGGCATCACTGTCATCTCTATGAACCAAGATTCGTTCTATGCGGTGCCACGGCCGCCTAGCTTGGCATTCTGCCTTGGAAATGGCCCTATAAAGTGCTTAGCAAGATGCTTAACGGAACGTATATGGCTTCTAAACGTCACCACAAACATGTTCTCCGATCTCCGGCTACTGCTGTTCTGCATGTTCGCCCCATTTTAAGAATGTGCCGCTGAAAGAATTTCTCAGTAAATTGGGAGTAAGTGCACACTGATGTATATTCTCACTTCGAGCGAGTTGAAGATCTAGAGGGTTGCATGGGATATGTTTAAGAGACGTATCCTGAGAACATAGAAACGATTGTAATACTTAGTAAGGCGGATTATATCGGTAAGGTAGAATAGTTCGCGCTTGCGTTAATAAAGTGCAGAGCGTATCCGAAGCTGCAAGCAATCTACCTTGAGGACCTTGAAAGGAACAGGCCCCCAATTACGTCAAAGAAAGAGTACGTGTGGACCTGGTGTGTTTTCTAGAAGCGATGAAAATGGGACATGAGCTCGGGATCGAGGTGCATACGCTTACGGATAAGGTCGCACCGAAGCGCGCGAGAGGGTTTCCAAAAACGCTGGATAAATACGATCTTGTGAGCGGAGCTTACAAAGTAAAAATGTAAAAATGATCACAAATGTATTTGATGCCTATGAAGGGTGAGAAGTGCCGCCTAGATGTGGGATTTGTGGTTCATGTGAGACCTGTTTGTAACAGTACACTAAAGAATCATGGAGCTCGACAGATGATAGGAGTTCTTAGATTTTCTCCACGCGTATATTCCGTCTAATCTATATGTCAGGTCATTTGAATCGATTTTCCACATCCATAACACCGTGAGATGGACCGCCCGATGTTCAAAGTCAACGAGTAGAAATGCTGGAATGGCAACATAAGACACTATCCAGATTTAGCATTAATACGGTTGCACTAGCATACATATCGCTTCACTCATCTAATTTGTGCACGCAATTAAGAAGAATGTAAATTCCTTCCCGCCCCTGGATCTATCTTCCATTTTCTATATTTCGTTCTATTTCATTCCATGGCATCAGAGCTGTATCGAATGACACAGGCATCGGTCTTGCACCCGGCCTCTACAGCCTCTCGTTTCAGTTTCTCGATTGTATCAGAGTGGTGTTGCGGGAACTGGTGAAGGTACCAAGATGGTCCCATAATTTTGATGGAGTGCGGGTGAATACATACACCGGTCAAGGTGGAGGCGCTACACTACAGAAGGGACGGGCCGGTGTTTTTTCGCGTTGGCTTCTCTCGCGCGATAGTATAGGCCGTGACTACAGGTTGCGACTGTTGATGCGCTGTGTATATCCTCGTGATAAGAACTTCGTGAGCATGCAGGAATAAGGATGAGCTCGTCAGATCAGCTTACTCGCCACGTCCAGGTCATTGGTGGGAGATTAGCTCGAAAGTTACATAATGTCAGCAGCAGGCACGCGGCATTCCCCACGCAGTAAATGTTTGTATGTCTTCCACCACGAGCAGAGTGTACCACAATAAGGCTTCGGCGTTGTAATCTTGCATCTACACATCTATCCAAAGACCGAATTGGAAGGTATCACAACGCAAAGTGCATCCATGTCCGCGAAAGGTGGTCGGCAGCAACCGCAACACTTCGCCACTTGCTGTGCCGCTTTCAATACACGATCAATTCGGGGTAACCCTATGATATCTCGACAATCCCTCTATCGTCAACATCAGACTCGTACAGTCGCAAGTATCCTAAAGCCTGAGATTAGTCAACGCGTTTCGTAACATTCAAGCACCTTCTATCTTGTTTTTGATCTAAGCGAACTTACACAGCCTGAAAAACATCGAGACATAATCCAGTACGTATAACACATGGAGTAATAAGTCTCTATGGCTTAACTTTATAGAAAGCCACATGTCGAAATCCGTCGCCATCATCGGCACCGGTCCGGCGGGGATCATCGCGGCGCGAAAGCTGCTCCAGTGTGGCCAATTCGACGTCACCATCTTCGAAAAGAGAGATTGTATCGGGGGGATCATGGGTTCCGGGTGGCATTATCAATCCGAACATGCGGACCAACCAATGCAAATTCACTATGAGTTTTTCGGATCTGTCGTGGGAGTCTCTCGGATCTTCACCAGTCTATCCCAAAGCTGCGGATGTCTATCTGTATCTTGAGGAATACTTCAAGCGGTACATTCCTGTGAGAACTGTATGCTTCCGCACTGCTGTCAAGAAGGTGGAACGGATACCAGACGAGCCCGTAGCCGGCGGCAATCGCTGGAAGTTGCATCTTCATGAGACAACCGCAGACGGAGGCTCGATTGAATTCAGTAGGACTTTTGACTACCTGGTAGCTGCGCCCGGATTCTATAATATCCCCAAGATGCCGCGGTCCGGGGACTTAAACATTCCGGTGCTGCACAGCACTCGGTACCGAACCCTAGAGGACATTGATCAAAGGTTGCCCACCACAGACAGGGAGCGCGTGATACTAGTAGTGGGAGGCTCACATTCGGGCGGAGATATTGCTGCCTCGATAGCGCTCCAGCTTTCGGATGCGCAGTACTCTCCTACATCTTCTGGCTCCCATCGCGCAGAATGGAAAAATACTCGGATTGTACATGTTAGCTCGCACGAAATGTTCGCTCTGCCAGCGTTCGTACAAGACTTGCGTGCCCCCTCCTGCACCTTCCAGCCAGTTGATTTTACCTTGTTCAACCGTTCTAGCAGGCCCAGTGGTATGTGATTCTGTATCTGTAAGAATCTCCAAATCTTGCGAAGTCGCAAGAAGTTGACTTTTACTAAATTATTATCAATTCTAGATCCACCCCCATCATTTACAGTGGGCTTGGTAACTCCAGAAAAAGTAAAAGCCTCACGCAAGATGATTCACACCATCAGCGATGGAGACGAAGGGTATGTTGACACTCGCGAAACAGACGAACTGGCACCGATCGGAATTTTGGGGGACTCTTATCCACAATTCGTCAAAGCAGGACGCATCGCGCAGGTCCGTGGGACTCTGTCCCGCCTCCATCAAGTAGACAAGGGAGACTTGGTCACCGCTACCATCCAGAAGGTGAAGAATGACGGCAACTTCGCCGTCCACAATGTGTGCGCAGTCATACAAGCCACTGGGTTCGACACGGCTTCATCGCTTGCATTCCTCTCCCCTCAGACCAAGATGGCTCTCGATCACGATCCAACATGCTCCCCAGCGCCCTTCGTCCTCGACACCAACTTGCTGTCGCAGAACTCATCACTGCCCACACTCGGGCTTGTCGGGTACCCAGGTGCCTACTGGCCTCTGTTCGAGATGCAAGCGCGCGCCATCGTCAAGGCTTGGACCTCGCCGTCTTTACCTGAGCTCACCAACACGCCCAGTCACGTTGAACAAAGGTCTAAGCTGCGAAGATACTATGCGGACTTGCGAAGGACCTTCAAAGAGGGCAGAAAAGATGAAGTACCGCATAACCCTTTTGGCGACTCTCTCGGCGCGCTTGAACAAGCCAGTCGTGAGCTTGACCTCGAACGCTTCGACTTGGGTTTCTCAGAGGCAGAAGGTTTCGTGTGCGCGGCGCGGTACACGGAGCCCGGTAGCGACAAGACAGAAGCCATGAAGACGTTAATGGAAGTACAAAGAGTGCGGAGGGGAGGGCAGCAGGGTAGCTTTCTGGCCAGAGCGGTCGCTCGTGGCTTGATGGGGAAGTGGGTCGCAGCTGGGCAGATACCTAATGGTGAGATCAAGGTCGTGCAGCTATCCTTTTATCCTAGGTACCCAACAGATGAGGCATTTGACTGGGAGTATGTCGCGGTGAGTGAAGAGCATGGGGAGACAATGCGCAAAGTTTACCGATACTCAGAGGCTGCTGACTGCATTACTGTATGGACCGTAGCAGAGGACGGGTTCAGGACAGGCATACCGGAGTACACGTTCCAGTTCAAACATGCTCAGCAGGAGCATGGAAAGCATACGGCAGTGGCCGTGCTGGTCCCATCGTCAAGTCAAGGGGAAAGCGTGGACGGATTGGGGGTCTTCCGGTTCCACTTTGCTGGGTCTTCATTGAAGACTTGGACAATCAAAAATCCGGATGGACCGTTCACGTTCGCTGAACTGAACTTTGTTCGCGTCGGCCTAGGGCAGCATCGCTAAATGCAAATACGATCGTGCAAATGCCTTGCTGCGTTTTCACAATTTCCATCGCTTGGCACACTCTACACCTTCGGCGATTGTACCCACTCGGGCATCAATCGCATATCCTTCTTTTTCAAACTTTTTACACTCGTCCCACAAATCTCTCAAAGGGACCGAGAAGGTCTCAATGAACTCGTTATCTTCTAGTGACGGCTGAGGATTCTGGTTTTCCGGTAGCGAGAGATCGACAGTAACATGAATCATGCGCAAGTTCGTATTGCAGAAGCCCGGATCTGTCGCTTGATGAACATCAAATCATAACGTCCCGGGGAAGGCAACACTCACCGTTGAACATGATAGGGCTGACGCCGAAGTCTCCTTCCATTACCTTGCCGACGTAGCCCGTCTCTTCTTTGAGCTCTCGCACTGCGCACACCTCGGCTGTTTCGTTCGGATCGATGAGTCCAGCGGGGACTTCGATCACTATCGCATCGACGGGAGGGCGCCATTGCTTTTGTAGAAGGATCCGCGGAGAGTCATCTGGTTTCGAGGGATCCTGTAGGACTGCTAGGATGCCAACACCGTCGATATCTGAGCCTTTTGGGCGAGTGAGACGCTCGCCTGACTCCCATGTTCGTTCCACGCCTTCAGGATCTGTGTAGGTGATCCTGAACACGATCTGTTGTCAAGACTAGTCACATGACATGCTTTAGAAGACGTAAATACTCACTTGACCAAAGTTGCCCAACGAGCATCTTTGTGATCCTAGAGAAGAGGCTCAGCAATGTTCAAGATCTGGATGGTGCACGACATACCAATGGTTCAACCTTGACTACTTTTGACTGTTTCGTTGCCGCCATGGCTACCTTCTGTCAATTGATGCGTTGGGCTGAGGTTGGAAGACGCTTTCCCCAAGTTTGGTGGGGCAGGACGCGCTCAACACGCGCCAAGAAGGGCGACCGCAACTGAGAATGTGGGCGACCTTTCTTATCCCCCTCACCATCATGCACTATTCACCAGCCTCGGAGAAGCAACGCGACGGAACTAGATCCTCATCAGTGTCTGCTGATGATGCGTCGTTTCTACGTTCTCTGGCGTCGTGCCGAGAGCGGTGTTTGCGTAGAGTCATGAGCAGCGCCTCATCGAGCCGCGGACGATGACGACGACTACCCCAGATCAGTGTACGAATAGAGGAGGCTATGTTTCAAGTTCAACAACCAAGCGAGCCCTCGTTGCATTCACAGGCATGGAACAACTTCGAGCGGACGGGAGTCTTCTGACGCGCTTCGCTCCGCGCCTCGTCGCATTGTTTTCTTTTGCCAACCTGAAAACACGGCTGATGTCAAAACGGTGTTGGCATTCCCCTCTCAACTCGGTACTTAGAAGCTTGCTATATTAAAATCGATAGTCTCGACCGGCTCTTGGCCGCTGTTTAGGCTAACGATGAGGCTAGTACGCTGCAGACACCTGGACCTGCATTTCAATCACGGTGGAGACACTCAGCGAAGACACTGAGCCGTGTAACCGGTGCCGCCGGATTTTCTTCGCACCGACAATGATGCCGTCAGGCTAACTTCTATACGAGACGCCTCTCACCTTGGAGGGCATGGCAATCGCTTACGGTCTGGGCGCAAAAGGGCGTTTAGTTCGAAAGGGCACCGTTGTTTGAACATCAAAAACTCCTCGCACGTTTTACGCCAAAGCCAAGTCTGTCTGGATGGGATCTTCGTCTGATGGAGCGGCGTCGTGACCCCGAGTGACCAGGCTCAGTCTTGACAATGGGTCGAATCGCCAAGTATACCGATACCCGTGATGGCCTGTGGCTCAGTTCGTTCTAGGTTTGCTCACATGACTAGCCATTGAGAGTCCAGAGGTGCAACAGCAGAGCACATGCATGTGCCGACCTCATCACCCACAGCTCACTACAATCGTCAACCTCTTTCGGGCAGGTGTGTGCTCTGCACGGCTATGTCCATGTGCTGCTGTCGAGATTCTTTTCACATAGATCCAATGCGATTTCAGAGATGCTTCGATAAGTCGGTCCACTAAACAAGCGAGAGTCATGCAGCGAGTCACGAATGGACCAGATAAGGATCCCCAATACGAGAAAGCGATGTCGTCCGAGGCTTTCCCCTTGACGTGGCAGCGTGGAAAGACTTCGCGCTCTTCTCCTTTACGAATCTATCGCCTCAACGTATCGTCCCCTGCCAAGGCAGGTAGAGTGGAGACGCCGGCGTAGCTAGCGCGCTCGCTTGTCCTGTTCCTCGTTGCGTCTTTCAAGTCGTTTCAAGGGTGTGCCGCCTGCCGCCTGCAGCCCATCACCGTTTGGGCTGCGGCCCGAACGATGAATGTGCCACCCATGTTCTTGCTCGCAGATTGCCGACTAACTATTGCAATCGACACACTGTACCTGAAGAAAGGTCTATGCGAATGGTGAACGCAAGCTCAAGCCAGGCAACATCGTAAAGAACATACACTTGATTCAGCCGAAGCATTGACTATCACGCGACTTCCACGAAGCTTCTACATCGCGGCTGGGCAAACATCCAACCATTGGAATGTCAAACACGCTCTACACCAGAACGGCTAGCACCGTACAAAATGGTTGTCCAGAATTGGAACTGCACAGGCCAAAGGCCCAATTATTGGCCACAAGCGCTCGGCTCGCGGATGCACTATGAACTCAAGTCCTCGTTTCGCAAGCAACTCAAAGCGCTCAAGGTCCAAACAGGCCATCGTCCCCATGGCGCAGGGTATGGGCACTATACCGAGGGGCTGGCTATGGTCTGCTTCTTTACTGAACTGGGCCCCATCCGTCACGCTGTGTTCACTCTTTCTTGGTTTCTGCGACTGTCAAGCCTTCATTGACCAGTGTGCCTTGCCACACGTTCTTTCATTTTTGCTCACTTCAATATACAGTCGCGGAACTGCTTCGTCACCACCACGCTCCTTCATTCGTCCCCAAGTTGCAGGGATAGTTTTTGCGTACACCTGAAACAACGATTCCGCGTTCTCCCACGAGCACGACGCATTTGGCACCCTGTAACAACTTATTCCGCAATCGAACGGACGGTTCTGGACTTGTTCTCGAGTCATCACTATCGAAGCCCCTAGCGCGCAAGGCTTCGCCTCGTTGCTTGGTGTTGGCTTCGTGCCCTCATAGCAGACGTGATACCCGTCTGTGAAGGGTCCAGGATCTCCCGTCATTCGTTTGCTTCACGAGTCCATCTTTACATATCTTAATATTCAACATGGGTAATTGGTTCGGGAACCTTGACCTTGCCTACAAGTACACGTATGTCAGCGTATCTGCCGCCCACATCGGCTGTTCGCTAATTCTCGCAGAGTCGTATTCGTATCGCTGTTGGTTCTGACAATCCTTGCTGGATTGATCAAAGTGTTCTTCGATCGTAGGAAGTGAGTAGGACCCAAAGACGTGTCTCACGACAAACTGACAGAGAAAAAGGTTGAAAAAACTTGTGGCGAAACAGAACGAAGATGCAGGCATCAGAGAAGAAAGGGTGGAATTGACAGGACGGGAGAAGGATGAAGGTGATTACTTTGGCATCCGTGCTTTGGAAGCAGGCTTCTACGCTGGCGTGGCGCAATCGCGCCCAACTTCAAGAGCAGGCTCGGTCGCTGGAAGCCCCTACATGAGCACCAGCACCCTCGTTGGCGGTGCTGGGAACCCCAAGGACTCGATGAACAGCAGTGTCACTACGCTCCCACTTGCCCACACTAAAGAGCGCAATCAGAACAGCTTCCGCGACTCTGATACTCTGCCATCGCCTCAGTCTGAGTCCCCACCGCGAATGAAGTCACCCCCGGCTATCAGACTGGCACCCTCAACCGCTGAGCTGACTGGAAGGCATCGCCTTAGCGAAGCGGTCGACATGAACCTGAGCGTTCCTCCTTCCCCGACCGTCTCGCGAGGACCATCGTCTCCTACATTTGGTGGCTCAGAAAGTGGCGACAGTGACGGACATCTCTCGCCGCGCTCGCAGCGGTCACCTACCTCCTCCAGCTTCACGAAGCTCGAGCATTACTCGCCCAACCCGCCGCAGCTACCGATGCCACAACCAGAGGGCTTCCGAGCATCGTTTGTGTCGGTCCACGAGCAATACCTGTCGCAAACGGGCTCTCTCCTTATGGCTTCGCCTTCAGCTAGCGGGTCTACCTCACCAGCTCTTCCTTCTATGCCCGGCATCACGCTGAATGATGGTGGTACGTAGAATTTACTTGTCATGGAAAACCTGTTTTGTGCAGATGGGCTATACACAGAGAACACGGCTGACTTGAACAAGACGCTGCTCCACCCTCTCCCGTTCGGCTGCTTCCAAAGACGTACCAACCGTCCCACCAACGTGACGACAGCGGTTCGAGCAGCATTTACAGCGAAAAGCGGCACAGCACCATCGAGAACGACTCCAATCGCAAATCCGGCATTGCACCTTTCCCCAACAAGGATGACAACCGCAAGACCCTCCTCCTTGCACCAGGCGCTGCTGGCGAAAATCGGTACAGCGACATTTATGATGCGTACTACCGCCAGTCTCTGCTCAACCCCGGCCAGAATGCCAACAATGCATCACGACCTGACGATGAACTCCACCTCGAGAGTAAGGCAGGTGCGGGTATGGCAATGTGAGGACGTTGATTTTGGGTTTTTAGGGCCAGCCAGAATCTGACGGGGCTCGCTTGGCAGTTGCTGAAGTGAGCTCGTATCTTCGCTACACAACGTTGCGCTCAGCGCGCACGTGGGGAGGGCGCACAGGGCGCATTTTGCACAGCAAAGGCGTTCCATCCGCTGTGTGGATTGTCCGTGATGCTTCCATGGAATATCAACTGCATAGCTCTTTCCTTTTGGACAATGGAAGACGCATGGCAGGAAGGACCGGAGGGGCTGTGGAGGCAACGACTACCGACGCGTCACGGCGAGCGGCTACGCAACTTCTACCGGAGGCGTTGGACGACATAACGCGTCTCGGACTCAGTGTAGGCATGACGACGAAGCACTACCTATACCTACTCTTTACTATAATTTCTATTAGACGCGCAATACCCATATGCATAGCTTGGCGTCGCGTCTCGCCACAAAATACCCATTACTCTCCAACACTCGTTTCTCTTGCATGTGAAGTTTATCGTAGAATTTTTCCTTTTGCAAAGGGCACCGCGACTGATTATGGTCCGACCCGACGGAACTCTGGGGAAAGAAATGAGGGCGGAATGATTTTCACGTGTCTATCGGACCACCAGGGCGGCTGATTGGCTGGCCCCTGGCAGAAGCGAGGCGGTGAGGGCGGGCGATGGCCAGCCTCGACGTCCTTTCTTAAGATCGCCACCTGCCGGCGAATTATGAGTTCATGACCCTGAACGCCTCGTGCTAGCGGACCCTCGTTCTGTGACTTTTCAACCTCGTGGGGACGCATTCCGCATACTCACACCACTCCCACCACGACACGAAGGGCGAGCAATTAATACGTATTCTTACGCGAAATGTCAACCACGACGACCACGACTGCTACTTCGACGGGCACACGGAGAGCCTCCACCACGTTCCGCACACGGCCAATGGAACAGAAGAATGGCGCGCTCAGCGCCATCGAGACGCGAGACCACCGCGAGATCCGGCGGCGAGAGCACCACGAGGCAGACATTGTAATTGTGGGCGCGGGTGTACTGGGATGCGCGGCGGCGGTCGCTTTTGGCAAGCAGGGGCGTAGCGTGATACTGCTGGAGAGGAGTCTGAAGGAGCCAGATCGGATAGTGGGGGAGCTGCTGCAGCCTGGTGGGGTTCGCGCTTTGGAGGAGCTGGGTTTGAGAGGTGCGTTATGTCTACAGGAGGACAATGCGGGATTGGACCGGCCTAACAAGAAGCAGATTGTCTGGAGGGCATTGATGCGATACCCTGCTACGGCTATCAAATCGACTTCCACAAGGAGAACGTACACATTCCGTACCCATCCAATCTCACACCCACATCCAACCGTCGTCCAGAAGGGCGCGCCTTCCACCACGGCCGCTTTATCCAGAAATTACGAGAGGCCGCGCGCGCTGCTCCCAACGTCACAGTTGTCGAGACCACCGTCACAGACATCGTCAAGGACTCATATACTAATCAGATACTAGGCGTAGAAGCGCAGACAGCAGGAAAGCCAGACTACTATTTTGGCGCACTCACATTGGTCGCCGATGGCTACGCGAGCAAGTTCCGGAAAGGCTACATCAACAAGACGCCACAAGTACGGAGTAAATTCTGGGCTCTGGAGCTGATCGATGCGGACCTCCCCCGGCCAAACCACGGTCACGTTATTCTGAGCAACGCACCCCCGATCCTCATCTACCAGATCGGCACCCACGAAACCCGCATCCTGATCGACGTCCCTGAAAACTGCCCTTCCGCGAGCGTAAAGGCCGGTGGCATCAAAAACCACATGCTTAACGTCGCGCTCCCCGCGTTGCCAAAATCCGTGCAACCCTCGTTCCGGAGAGCCCTCGAAGAAGGCAAGCTCCGCAGCATGCCGAACTCGTTCCTGCCACCTGCAACGCAGAAAACACCCGGCATGATCATCCTCGGCGACGCGATGAACATGCGGCATCCGCTGACGGGCGGCGGCATGACGGTCGCGTTCAACGACGTGGTGCACATCTCGCGCCTCTTGTCACCCGAGGCGGTGCCGAATCTCGAAGAGACATCCGTTGTGCTGAGCGCCATGAGCCGCTTCCATTGGGTGCGCAAGGACAGCTCATCCGTCATTAATATCCTCGCCATGGCGTTGTACTCTCTTTTCGCAGCCGACGATGCTGCCCTCACAGCGCTCCAGAACGGATGTTTCAGATACTTCCAACGGGGCGGGAAGTGCATCGAGGAACCGTGCGGGCTACTGTCCGGACTGCTGAAGAACCCGTGGGTATTAGTGTACCATTTCTTTGCGGTGGCTTTCTACGCCATTTGGTGTAGGGCGTTGCAGGGTCCTGTCTGGCGGATACCCTATGTTTTCCTTGTAGAAAGCGTTCTTATTATCTACAAGGCGTGTATAGTTATTGGGCCGTACTTGTTGGCGGAGATGAGGGCGTAGCCTGCGTTAGATGGCTTTATACGGTAGCCTGAAAAAGACGGCAAGGCGCTAGAGGAAAGGGATGATATCTATGTATATAGAAACTAATAGTAATACCTTCTGCATGACAAGTATCATTTGGTTCGGCGTTGGATGTGTGGGATTGATTATGTAGACGTAGGGGTGTGGGTTCCTCGGTCACGGAAAGGACACTGATGCCTCTCCATCCCATCCACGTCCCCAATCGTCAGCAATAGCCGATTATAATCATCACCACAGCTCCGCCCATCGCACCCCTCGAAAACGCATAAATACCACTTCCCTTTCCAGTCTTCGCTCCACACACTTCGTCGAGTCTTCTGTCTCACTAAAAGAAGAAACGCACCCCTGTCATGGGTCGCTCGTGCTTGTTCAAAATAGCGACACCCTCATTTCATGAGCGGGCTGGCTGGTCGTCCAAAAAGTACAGAAAACAGACGGATATGCCTCTCTTCTTCCTCGGATCGAAAATAAAAAGCCGCTGGGAAGCCGGAGATGGGTCGCGTGCCTGGGCAGTTCCGAAAAGAGAAGCCTCATGAGATATGGGAGTGAGATTCTCTTATCGAAAAGAGAAAGGTTTCGATTACATGTGTGGGCGCGGTTGCGGCGACATGTTAAAAAGGTTGGGGAGTCGTGCATGCGCGGTGCTGTTCTCCAAACCCCACCACGACAAGGACAAGTCGTCGCTTCCTATGTTCTACCATAAGGAGGACTCCTTCATATGCGGTTACTCTGTTTATCGAAAAGTCCCTAGGGCGACAATCCATGGGTGGGCGGGTTTGCGCTCGCCAAAAAGGGTCCAAGATCAATGGAATGTGCCTTTCCTCTCTCTCCCTCTTCACCAAAGATGCAGGACCAGAGTATGCATGGAGCCTGCTTTCTGCTCTTCGACGATGTACATTTTGAGGAGGCAGAGGCTTCTAAAAGACATCCGCGATCTGTACGATGTGCCGCTGCTTTTCAAAAATCCAATTGCCTTCCTGGAATGTGGAGGATTGGTCGTCACAAAACCCCAAGAAGACGAAGTATGTGCCGCTCTCTTCTCCTGCTCTTTTCAGAAGAGACATGAGAACCACTTCATGTCCCTCCTGCTTCTCTACTTTTGCTCTCCACACTGCCATCTTTCAGGCGTTTGCTTGACCGAAACCTCGTGAAGTCATGTCTATGTGCTCCTCCGCTGAAGCTTGCACTCTGTAGCTATACGCTCGGACTGGCTCCCTTTCTCAAAATTGGAAAAGAGACAGAGAATGCCTGACTTTTCTTCGGCCACCGGCGTGGGACAAGATGGTCGAGGAGTATATATACCTCCTCAATTCTCACTCTCTTTCTTCACACTTCGTTGAGGGGCTGCCTCTCTAAAATGTGAGGATGGCACAACCGATGTGCTCCTCTGCTACAAGATAATAGCCGTTCACATTCATGGCTGGACTGGCTTGTGTTCTTGAAAAGCCATTTACAACAATGCTATGCGTGCTTGGGGTTTCTTGTCTCGAAAGAACGTCGATGGATCCTAAAATGCAGCACCTCTCTAAAAGGTGAGGGAACTTTGGGACATGGGCGGTTTTGTTCTCCTGAAGCCCTAAAGCAGTACGAAGATGTGTCCCTGTGCTTTGGTCTCACTGGAATGTGCTTCCTGTGTCCAAAATACGCATCTGTTCCGCAAATGGGCGAGCGCCCTTTCTCAAAAGTCTGACTTGAAGCACTCCATGTGTGCGAGTGTGCTCTTGGCTGGAAAAGACAACGGGGAAAACCATCATGCGCCGCGCGTCCGTCCTAAAACTACCACACCATAACTCTATGTGCGGGTTGAGGGTGATCAAACAGAACAAGAAAAATGTGATGTGCCTCCGCGCTCTGCCTCCCAAAACCAGCTACGTAGTGCAAATGTGCTTCCTCGAAAATCAGCGAAGACGACAACCCATGAGCGGCTTTGCTCTTTGCGAAGCCTCGAGCAGTTCTAAAATATCTCTCCGCACTTTGACCTCTGAATCTGCTGACGAGTGAGTTCATGTGCTGCCTGTCCTCCAAAGCGCTCACAGAGAGCAAGCATGAGCAGCTTTGTTCCCTCAAAAAGACATGCATACGTTTCGCGTGCCCTCTTCTGTCCGAAAAGAGAAGGTGACACAATTATGGGCTGTTGTTCTTTCCAACACAAAATCAACGCGGTATATCTGCATTTTTGTCCTCTCAAAAGCGAGACTCATCGACAAAATGGCGCTGTGCGCTCTTGTCGACCAAAGCCGCAACGAGACAGAGTGATGTGTCGCTTCTGCTCCTCTACAGATCTAGGCAGACCGCACGCATGTTTGCGTGCGTCTCCTCTGCAAAGCTTACAGAACGCACTGTGATGTGCGTCTGCGCCTGGCTCTCAGGAATCATCATCCATTGGACTCATGCGCCTCTTCCTCTCTTTCACAATCCACACCTCATGTGGTCTGTGCGTGCTGCTGGAATTTTCAAAGACAACCTGACCAGTGCTTTGTGTGCCTTTGTTCTTGGCTTTCTAAAATAGAAGACCTCAATGACATGCCGCTTGCTGTTGCAAACGATAGAGGCGAGCACAGTATGGTTTGCTTGGCCTTGTCTCTAAAGACATACAATCGCAGAAACATGTGCCTGTTCTCGCTGTCCAGAAACAGTGGAATGCAACTTGCATGTGGTTGCGTCTTGGTCTTTGGACCGGACGGTGAATGATCGGGCTGATCCTAAGTCGAGATGCACATGTGCCGACTTCGTGCTTTCAAAGCTTGGTTCAAGCTCTGCATGCTCTTGGCTTAATACCCTTCCTCATTGATCCATGAGCGGCCTGGATTGCGCTTTCGCTGAAGAACCTCAACAGTAAAGCTTCCATGTGTCGGTTCTGTTCGTCCGAAATTGGAGAATTGGAATGTGCATGACATGGAAAAATGTCCGTTGCGTGCTGTTGGGCGACATGACCGCCAGAAGAGGACACTGTATTATATGATGAGCTCTTCTGATGTTCGTCGCTCACATCGAGCATCGAAGTGCCTGCTCTCAAAGCTATTGACTAAGAGGATTTGCGCTTCCCGCGCTCTCGCATTGAAGGTGCGCAATTACACGTGCTATTTGCTACTATCATACGCATCAAGGGATATGGTCCGTTTGTCTCGGAAGCCTCAAAAACGCACTACATTGTGGCCCATGCTCGTTCTATGCTTGTGGACCAGTCGATCGGGGGTGGCAATTTACATGCAATGTGCTGTCTTGCGCTTCAATGAATGGCACCAGTCATGAACCAAACTAGTGGAGGCAAACACTTCACATGGAATCTTGCACACTAATGTCGGTCTTGTGGTTGTACTCGGAATTCGCCGCTTCTTCCATGTATCGGCATCGTGCTTTATCCAAAACGGAAGCGTTGGGCTCCATGGGTGGGTTAGGCCTCTTGAAAGCCAGTGTACCCAGATCAAAATGTGGATTTTCTTGTCGCTATAGACAGGCACGCGAGTTGCCTAGGGAAAACAACCTTAGATAGAGGAAAACATCTAGTCGATTCATGAACTGCTTTACTGTCTCCGATAAATTTTGAGTCAAGAAGTCTTTTCTATGTCGGAACATGCATACAAGATATGTGTGTAAAGTTGGTATATTACGCTTATTATCGGTAGCTGGGACATGTGAGTGGTAATGAAGTGGCACGACCCAAGTCTAAGGTTCTGCCCCCCATCAGTTTGGCCGCTGCCTAGTCTTGCGTTTGGCGTTGCACATGCGATTGGCTGCGCCTGCCCCATCTGAAAGCTGTGCCGCAACTCCGCCAATCAATAATACGGCAAACATCACCAGCTTCAGCTCGTAAAAATTTCACCTAGCAGGATAGTCAGATGCTACACAGTCTTTTGTCTCCCTCTCTTGTTGCTGACTCACAAGTACCTCTGTGACTGTATCTATGGCTCTCAGATAACATGGACGACTTTCCTATCGAGATCATCGACTGCATTAGCTCTTTTCTCGACCAGAATACTCTTAAGCGCACGCTGTTTGTGTCTCGCGCGTTCCAGGCCAGTGCTGAGTACCATTCCGGTGCATTTCGAAACTTCATCATCAAATCGCCTTTTCAGCAATCTTCCAGATTTCGCCAACGTCTCAAGGGAGACGACGAGAAAGATGTCTTCACCAAGTTCTTGGATACTTATAACGGTCACCGTTTCCGATATTTACGCTACGTCGAGGTCCATACCGCTTTCCCCACGCTGAAATATCTTGAGGAAGACCCCGATGATTTTCCATGCCGCGAAAGCCCTGAAGAACTGATGGAGAAAGACGAGATCTTTACGAAACAGATCGATCGAGTGTTCCAAACGCTCAAGTTCGTAGATTCCCGTCAAAGTAAAGGCCAGATTGAACTGTGTATCGTTACTCCCGTGCAGTGGGTGGATGCAGATTTCTGTCACCATCGTGTAAGCTCCGCCTGGCGAGTCCATCTTCTGAGTCCTTCGCGCCTACCTCAACTTGATTGCGTACGCAGCTTGACTATTTGCAATCCCCAAGATAGCGAATATATCAACAGCGGAAAATTCGACGAAGAGGACTTTCGTTACGACTCAAGACTCGACTGGCGCGTGCTGTTGGATGTGGCGAGCCGATGCCCAAATTTGGAATATCTGGGTTGCCAAACTGGTTCACGCGAGGAGACGGTATCGCCCGAAAACAGGGAGAAGTGGCATTTTGAGCGAGACTACGACGCATGTATCGCTGCTACACGAAAGGACTTCGCAGCAGCGGCACAAGAGCTTACTCTACCGGCGTCACTAAAGAATGTGCAACTCGACTTCCTCAACCCCCTGTGGAAGCACATAGCTGAACAACGCGGCGCTGGTCCAGAATTTATAGATCCACTTCAGTACGACCCGTTCAGTACCAGCCTAAGGACACTGGCAACGAATCTGCGACGTGTTGACCTACGTGTTATGGCCGATCAGACGCTCTTCTGTGGTCAGTCCTCAATCACGTACTGGCCCAACCTCGAGTTCTTGAATACCACCTTTCACCTACGGACACCCTCAGGCTCTTGGTACTTCCGCGGGCCGGATGGTCAAGGCGAAAGTGACATAGGATACGCGATCACAGACACTATGCGGCCTCCTTTCAGCGATGACAATGACGAGGATATACGCTGGCATGATGAGCGCCGCCAAGAATTTGCGCCTAGCGACAGCTATGTCCCGATGACTACTTTTCGAGCTGTGCCGAATGATCATGTGATAACGCCGTTTTTATCTGCGTTTGCCAAAGCTGCATCGGAAATGCATGCATTGCGTGCTGCAGTGCTATGGGCACCAATCAACCATAGAGCATGGGGACTCGCATATACGATACCCAACGAAATTCGACCCTTAGATGTATCCTCTGGCATCCCCCATTCAAGTTTCCGGCAAATCTGGTGGAGTGTAGGGGGATGGCGGCCCAAGCCTTCACTACATCGACTTCTGCAAGGGATAGGCGCGACTATGCACGGGGAAGAACTTCATGAATATTGGGGCTCGGAGGAATCGGATGAGGGCATGCTATTGGGGAGGGTATTCGAGCAGTCCTTTGCTGCCTTTCCACGACGGGATGGCCCAGGTCCAAGAGATCATCTGGTGAAGGACTGGTATTCGAGAACAATGTCTTAGGACACGTCTCATATCACATGAAAACCAGAGACGTGATCACTTTTACCTCAATACTGTTGGAGGGAACACCTGTGTAGATACATCAAAGATCGGACCTGTATATTATGGTGCTTCTTTCCGTACTTCTACCGCACCATGAGTTCGCGACGAGCCCAACTCACCCAAGTGGTGAAAATCAACCTCACTATTTCCCCGGACTCTTTACAACCTGCGGCACAATCTCAACCCAATAACCCTGCAACCGTTAGCACTCCCCAATCCGACTTCCTAGCTTTCGTACTTACATCAGGGTCCCTCACAAAAGCCAACTGCCGAAAAACATGTTTATACCCCTCCGCCACCTTCCCTTCTTTCCCTTTCACCACTTCTTCCGGCAAGCCCATCCCTTCCTCCTTATCCTCACCCAAAGGCTTAATAACTTCGAATCCAAACCTCCTCACCCTCTCCAGCGCCTCCTCAACATCCGGAACCGTGAACCCTAGGTGCCCAAATCCTACACCTCCCTTTCCGTATTCATTTCCATTCACATACTCCAGATCCTTGTCAGCAGGGATATGGTACAGTTCCAGCAGGCCTTTCGATGTGCCGAGGGTGCTGATCTGCGTGTCACGCGGACCGAGGTAGTATATCGTCCAGGGGCCGGCGTTGAAGATGAAGACGGTATGCAGGCCGAAGCAGTCGTTGTAGAAGCGGAGGGATACTTCGGGATCTTTGATGCGTAGCATGAGGTGATTCAGGCGGTAGCCTGCCGTGGATGGGGAGGAAGGACGTGGGGGCGGTAGAATATGCTGGCCGGCAGGATAAGGGCCTGCAGGGAAGTTTGGATCGTTCGCTTGCATTGTGATTGGAGATTGTGGTGATGGTAGTGTTGAGTGGATGCTAGATTGGTGTGGGGTCTGGGGCAGAAAGGTCCCGGCACTGTTGATTCGGCCGTAGCTGTTGGAGTGTTAATGAAGTCTATGCAGGTATGTTACGCGCACTCTTTCCCCCCGCGTATAAGTAGGCCGCCACTTTAAAGGCCCCTAGAGATACGGAGCACCGGAGGTAGTGTTGGCTAGACTATCCACTCGTGGACCGCATGTGGGGTAGCAGTTTAGTGTACTGATGCGGGGCCCTCCTCCGCCCCCAGCTCCATCAAAACAAAACGCCACGCAAACTTAATGGTAGTAAAAGCGAAAAAATTGTACGCTGATAGAAAGACTTTGGTTGTCCCACAGGAAGAACTCATGCTAATCGATTGTTACTTCCGAGTTCTCAACTGAGGTAAGCTTGGGTCGGGCAAGCACCAGGAACTCATCACAGTCTCGGGTCTGCAACTCAATATCAGTGAGAGTCGGGCAAAATTCCACAAGACTAACAAGACTGATTTTCATGCGCTGGCTGTTTGCTAGGCCGATAATGAGCTGCTGACTACGCTTTTGCTTGCGTGCCCTCTTGACGATCGCTATTGCTACACACCCGGGCATCATCGGGTTCCATAACCGCGTGTGATTCAGCGCCGCTGACATGGACAAGCTCATATTTCTACAAACTCCTCTGAGCTCTTCTCTCACACCTAGCTTTCTATCTGCATCATCCTTATTGCCCGCCAACAAAACGCCGGCAATACTCTGAGTCTAATTCGGCTGCCTGAGAGCGTCAACATCTTCAGCCGAAAGTGGCATCATCTTATCTGAGTCGGTAACAAGAATCTCCCACTTGAGGGTCGCGTCAAACCCAGGTCTCGAAACCAGATTGACGAGAACGTCCTCATCGGGCCGAGGCGTTACCTCCCACAGGCTCGCCTTGTTCGTAGTCAACTCTTTCCATGTGCCACCCGAAGGTTGCATATCAAAGCGTAGGATCAGCAATGCAGCGAATGCAAAGATCTCTGTGCTTGCAAAATGTCGACCTGGACAGAGCGTAGTTCCTCCGCCAAAGCCACGAAAAGCGACCGGATTCGAACGTTTCTCATTTGGCAGGAAGCGGCGGTGATCGAACGAGTGGACGTTCTCACCCCAGATAGCGGCATCTTGATGTTGCACGGGTGCTGGGATCATGACAGTTCCTCCTTTTTTGAGGAGATATTTCCCATCTAAGACATGATCTTCCATGACCAACCGCGTGGAGATACCAACTGAGTGAAGTCTCAACACCTCTTGCAAGCTAGAAAGCAAGATGGGACAGGAAGTCTTGACTTGAGTGAGATCCAGTGTGATTGTTTTGTCAAACGCACCTTCACGCTTTTCGTGCGATGTCGCAGACAAGATCTGGCCGAGCTCTTTTCGACAGTCCTCGAGGGCACCCGGGCTTGAGTAGAGATGGTAAACGAGCCAGAAGCAGGCGGGCGAAGTGTTGGTAAGTATTGCAATCGCGCCAGCTGTTTCGAACCTTGCGATATCTTCAAGCGGTATCTTATGCTCTATGCTATGCTCGTAACGAGCTTTGATGAGCGCTGAGCCTTTTTCGTGGCCGCCGTCATTGAAGTATTTCACAAAGCGCTTGGTCATAAATTCTCGGGCTTTGAAGCTTTCTCGAACAAAAGACTGGGGAAAGCCCATAAGAAGACCCATTACACCTTCTTGAAATTCCCTACACGTAGTTAGCAGATGCACATCGAACTATGCTAATTGGCAAGCGTACCAGAAAGCCTCTACAATGGTTGGATCCCGGAAAGGGTTTTGGTCTCCGTAAACTGAATCTGTCGTTGCAAGAGTAATTTCTCGTTTGATAAAGTCGAATAGTCTAATGACTTCCGACGATTGTATGCTTTCCAAGGATGAAGTTATCTTCCGTGCCATGACGCGGTTCATCGCGTCCAGCCCTGGACCGGGAAACAGTGGCGGGTGTATAGCTTTGTAGTGAGTGACTGAATAACCCCAGAATCCCTCGTCGCCATTCACGTTCGTGTTGAGGATATCGTTGGCGGTGTTACTCGATCCGCATACGTTCATTGCAAGTTTCGCTTGCAAAGGAGGGAAGGCTAGTATTTTGTATTGCCGTTGGACGGCTGGAATCAAGGACGTCGCGTTGATAACGTAGAGACGCTCTCCGGGAAGTCGAATTGTTCATGCCGGCAATTTGTAACGCTTCCTAACGATTTCATTAGATATTTTGCGTATAGCTAGACTAGAGGTTTATATAAGAAATCTGTCCAGTATTTTATACGTACCAGAGCTCGGTGTAATATCTGCTCTTCTTCCTCGAAAGATCAACCATGGGCTCGATGAAAGGTACCAAAGCTGGAACAGGTGGCGGCTCTCTTGCATCTTGGGTGAGGTGAAGGATTAGATGCAAGCCTCCGTAGATAACAGTGGCGATGGTAATGACCATTGCTAGTGCCGCGGACGTAGAAGAAGACATAGCGAGGATAAGCTTTTGCAGCATCTGCGCCTGATGCACGTTCTGTTCCATAGTGTCACCGGCAAGTGGAAAGATTTGTTGATTTGGAGAGAGAACGGGACGAGACGATGCATCTTTCGCGGGCGAGGCGTGGAAACGCGAGCATCATTCAGACTGTGCCACAATCCCACGGGACTTGGTCTTGGATATCGTATCATGCAACATACACATTTGATTGGGTCCCGAAGTTACGGTCATTGGGTGTGACAGCACGGTCTTCGATTGGTATATTAAATGGCGCGAGTGTTTGATTGTGCTTTTATAGAATGCTGCGCCGCGCTGTGCCGTGCATGAACATGGACCAGCTGTACTTGCAGAGTTTGGAGTTATATTGAAGTATTAAGAGGAAACTGGGGCAGTGCGTAATTGAAGATATTTTACGCTGCGCAGTTGATGAGATGCTGGACACTAGATCTTCTCGTCATGTATGCAGGTTCGAATCGTACGTTTCGAGTTTCATGTTTTCACCGTAGCCTTTGGTATGGCAACAGATATATCATAACTCATGCTATTGCAGCTGTCACATTTCAGAAGCCTGCTAACGAAGCAGCGCACCTATGATAGATACCTAGCCTTCTTTTCTGTGAAAGGCACGGTGAGCCATCGCTTCGTTCCTGCTTAAGGTTTTGACATCACATAGAAGGAAAGCTCATATTGTTCAACGCTCCCTGCCTACGTAACCTCCTCCCTCCCACCCAATCTCGTATCTCCAGCATCCTCCCCAGCTAATAGCCCCCTCCCTTCGTCTTCCTCATCCTCAGGTTGCACACGCCCAACGCCTCTCCCTCCACCAACCGCATCGTCCTCATATGCCTCCCTGTCTTCT
The DNA here is from genome assembly GCF_027946475.1 of Didymosphaeria variabile. Lineage (NCBI taxonomy): Eukaryota > Fungi > Ascomycota > Dothideomycetes > Pleosporales > Didymosphaeriaceae > Didymosphaeria > Didymosphaeria variabile. The sequence continues at coordinate 3,776,943 of NW_026611622.1, read as the reverse complement.
ACTCCATCGAGCACAAACCACACATCCTTCTTCGTTAGCAGCCCCTTTAGCGTTCCTCTTTCTGTGAAGACTACATATCGTAGTCCCAACTTCATGAACATGGCATATGTGAGCTGGAAGCTCGCTTTAGAGTTCAGCGTTATGGGTGTTTGGTCCATCCAAGGCCGCAAATCAAGTGACGTCGTCGGGTCGGCGAGCGGCTGATGAGAGAAATGGGCTTCTGTCTCAGGTGAGAGATTGCGTGGTGTGGATAGTGCAGACTTAAGAGCGAATGCGAGTTCGGTCCGGGAAATGTAACCTAGAAGGAGCGCGTCCTGAGAGCTGTCTATGACTGGGAAACCCCTGAAGCGGTGCTGCGATAGCAGCTGGCGGAGAGAGGCGATGGTATGTCCCGTAGCGGTGATAGTGATGAGGTCGTCGATGCGGGTCATGACCTGGGCAGCGGGTACATCTGGGATGGACGAGCTGTTGTCGTCACGATTGTCGAGGAACGGGTAGCCGTTGAAGTGAATCCAGGACTCGTAGATGCCGCGTGGAGAGATGGCGTCGCCGACCCACTTGCTTATCATGACCGCGATCATGATAGGGAGTACATAGGTGAGTGCGCCTGTTAGCTCGAACATAATGACTACGAGAGAGACGGTCATGCGAGTTACACCCCCAAGGGCGGAAGCGGCGCCGATAATAGCATAAGTGCCGGGTGTAACGCAGGGGACGTCTGGCTCACAAGAGCCAAAGATGAAGAGGCTGGGCCAGGCCTGTTGAAATTGTTCGATTGAGAGGCCCACGGCGCGGCCGTAGAGACCGCCGATGGCCATGGAGGGAAGGATGATGCCGGCTGGAATCTGAAGGCCGAATGTGAAGCTTGCAAGAATGATACCGAGGCCTGCTGAGATGAGAAGTAGGGCTACAACGCCAGTGTTGGCTTTGCCTGCCTTGCAGAGACCTAGCGTATCGTCTGTCAGGTCGACGCATTCGGCGAAGAGGAAGTATACGAGCTCAGAAGCCTGGGCGCGCATGAATTTGATAGGGTAGTTAATCATAGCTGTCGCGACGGCGACGACGACAACTTCGGTGACGGGACCTTTCAAGTATGTTCGGTGGTTCCGCCACTCAGCGACCCGCATGTTGAGCTTGGTGAACATTCCTCCGTATAAGCCACCGAGGACTCCAAGAAAAGCGAACGGAACCAGCTCGAAATCGTGCCACCCGCTATGATAGGTGACCTGGTACAAGACGAGCTTGCCTGTCCTGAAAGGATTGAGTGCTTGCAGGGTGACCGCTGCAACCATGGCGCAGACGAAGCTCTGCCACATGGTCTTGTCAGGGAAGTAGTAGGATAGCTGCTCGAGACTGAACAGCACTCCGCCAATAGGAGAGCCGAATGCAACCGATATACCGGCCGCAGCCGCAGCGGAAAGTACTTCTCGTTTTCGTGCTAGAATAATCAGCTTCATTATATCAATGAGACGAGTGGCTTACCCTCATTATTATTGATATTAGGAAATAGTTTCATGAAGAGATTTGCGGAACAACACGCGACGTGAACCAGTGGGCCTTCCTTGCCTAGCCAAAGGCCCGATGCAACCGCCAGACACTGCAACTGTTAGAGATGGCTCCTTCTGCGGCAGAGTATTCCTTACCAAACCCAAGGTCTTGATAACCAAGGTCCAAACGCCCAGAAAACGTCGTATGACAAAGCCACCAAGAACCGTCTTGATCTCTGCGATACCGCTATGTTTCGCATGAGTTGAGAATTCGCGCACAAGAAGGCTCGCGCAAGCTGCAAACAGAACCTGCGCATAATCAGTCGGGTGTCCGCAATTCGATCGCCGCCAACTTACCGAAAACAATACGAAAAGAATATACTCCACGATCCAGCCACCGCCCACGGACCGGATTCCCATCGCCGTGCTCCAAGGATGCCAATCGTTACACTTCGCATACTCGGTATAGCCCCAACAGCAAAAGCCTTTGTTCAAATAGAACCTCCCATCCCCATTTACATTGCTGCAATATCCGGTTTTCAAATCGCCCAACCAGTCGCTTGCAACGTCAATGAAGGCTGCAATACCGCCGCAGAGCACGCCGGCCGCAATTAAGATAATCCATATCTGACTCGCATCCGCAATTTGCTTGATATGCCCGAGTATGCCTGACGCGCTGGAATATAGATATCTCAGCCGTTGCCGCTCCTTCGCATATTCGAAAATCCAGTCGATGGCTGTAAGATCATCGTAGCCTACACGGCGCCCAGGACCTTCGACATACCAGTCGAGCCCGTTGGCATCTTTTGTGTCTTGAAGTTGCTCGCCGGCGTCGGCGGGCGTATCGAGGTAGTTTAGGATGAGCTCTGTGGAGTCATTTGCGCCCGAGCTCGACCTCAGGTGATGGGCGCGCGTATTTGGGGCCCGTGGAATGGGAGAGGCGCGGTCTTTGGCTGCACTAAGCGGTGACGAGAGGAAGCGAGACAGACCGAAAGTGGATGCGGTGGCCTTTTGCTTGCGCTTGAACGATACTCTAGCCAAATCAGCTTCCCTCTGGGACTCATGATACAGTCCTTCTCCTTACTGCTCTGGTAGTGCGTTTCCCAACGGGTCCTCATCTAAGAGGCCGTACTCCTCGCTGAGCTCATCCTCGACGACCGGCTGCCTGTTCGCTTGGGATCGGCTGGAGGACGCTTCGGCCTGTCCGTGGGCGGACTGGTTTGATGAAGAGCTGGACATGCCCTGAGAATGTGGAATCTATCAGCTGAGAGGGCATGTTCTCATGTGCGCATGCTGTAATTCGTGGTTGTGCTTATCGGAAGCTCGACGCGGTCGTCGGAGGTTGACACAAACGCGACCAAACTGTGGCCGTGCGGCTGCTGCGCCACACCCGCGTCAGGCACATCGAGGCTACCTAGGTATGACATTAGCTTGGTTCGACACAATATATGTGCAAAGTCAATTGGTTAGTAAAGACTTCTACAGGTAGATGCCCTGAGCGTAGTGCTGATACTTTACTGCCTTGCTCAGCGGAACATTGAACGTTCTCGCCTCGCAACGTACATGGAAGGTATTGGTCATCATGTTGCGCGATGGTAAGATACAAATTCGTAAAGAATCATTAAAACTACATCTGGAGATATTCATTGCGCCTCTGATTTCGGATCTTTCGCCTTTTAGAGACTCCTACACTTTTACTGGCGGTGTTGATATCACGTGATGCTCATGAACCATATAGCCACCAATATGGGCATCCCTTGCTATCTGAGCTCGTATATTCTGATATCCATACAGTGAGACATGTTAGTGCTGATATTTTTCTTATCTACTGGGCCAGTGCCGCAGGATCATGGAATACGAACTTGCGAAACGCCTGTAGGTACTAAAGACCCCTAGGGATCCAAACAATTACTTCTGGATAAGCACAACAACGGCCGCAATTGTTCGGCCTGATCAGTTGCATCTCAGATACTATATTAACGACTGCAAATGTTATCAAGGTAGTGGGGGTTTTCAACCGACGTCTCCAGGCCGTTGTCTCTCAAGCCGATTTCACATACCGATGGTCAGCCACCAGAACCGAAGTCAAGACACCTGAAACCCTTCTGGTACTCTGAACCGGTGGTCTTCGACGGCAGTTACAATTCGGTGGAGTATCGCAGATACGGCCCGATTCCACCCAGCGAGGATTCTTCATCAACAGTGTCGCGAGAAGAGCAGCATCGTGTAAGGAGGTGATCGGTGTACAGATTGTAGTGACATGATGAGACTCATGGATTGCAGAGACAGACCACGCCTATTATATTTACATCAGCATGAGATGAACGCTCTCCAAGGCGTTCCCACCTCCCTCGGCCCGGAGCAATCCCATCATCCTACCCCGCAGCTAGCGCGCTCCCACCTCGTACCCCACAACTTCCCCAGCATCTCGCAACACCTGCCGCAGGATGCCGCCAGATAGCCCACTTGGTGCATTTCCAAGCGCATCGATTCCGCTTTTGAGACGACTCGGGCTTGACGATTCGCTTAGAGGTCCTAATTCGCCGTCTTTGAGTGGTCGCTGTCATTAGACCGAGGTTTGAACGAGTTGGTGGGTTGTCCGGGCGGTAGGAGGAGGCTTAGAGATGTAGGAAGCGTCATGGGCACAGCGTGTGGTTGATAAAGAGGGGAAGGGCGGGGGTGTACTTCATTCCTCAACCCATCTGCTCGTATCCGACCACTCCTGTTCTTTCGCAGGTTGCTTATCGTCCCTGCCTTACCAACTTCCGAACCCACTAGCATCGTTTCCTCGTTGTGTATTGGCCGATACCATAAGCATGGCGGACAGCAAAGAGCAAGAGCAGGTGTTCGACATTCCGAAGACGTGCAAGGCGGGTGTCGTTGTCAACGAAGGTCCGGACTTTCGCATCGAAGTTCGAGATGTGCCGGTCCCAGAGATACGTACGTGTCGCTGTTGTCATTGCATTCATAACATCTTTCCAAGGTTGGAATGAAAACGACTGACTTTTGTAGAACCGCACGAAGTTCTTGTCAAGCTCAACGCGACCGGAATCTGCCACTCCGACCTACACTTCATGCTCAATGACTGGGCCCTACCTAAGATGTCCGAGCTCGGTACGCAATGCGCAGGACACGAGGGTGCCGGTGTAATTGTGAAGGTTGGCTCGAACGTCAAGACTTTGAAGCCTGGCATGAGAGCTGGTCTTAAGGTACGCCACCAGAATCCCATTCCGATCGCATGAGAGCATTCTGACAATTTCCGTAGCCCATCCAAGATACCTGCGGCGCCTGCGAGCTCTGCCGTACAGATAACGAATGCTACTGCGCAAAAGCCGTCCTGACTGGCCTGACAATAAATGGCTCATACCAGCAATACATCGTCTCCCCCGAACGCTACACCACCATCATCCCCGATGGAGTGTCCGATATTATCGCCGGTCCGATTATGTGCTCCGCATCTACAATTTATACATCGATTAAGGAGTCCGGTCTACAACCAGGTGACTGGGCTGTCTTCCCTGGCGCAGGCGGCGGTGTCGGCATGCAGGGCTTGCAGCTCGCCAAAGCTATGGGTCTGCGATCTGTTGCAATAGACACAGGGGCGGAAAAGAAGAAGCTCTGCGTTGAGAACGGCGCAGAGCACTTCATCGACTTCAAGGAGGTGTCCAACATCGCCGAGGAAGTGGTCAAGCTATGTGATGGCATCGGTGCGCATGCCGTGTACGTGACTGCCGTGCAGTCCTACTCACAGTCCATCTCATTTCTAGGCGGCAGAGTCGGAGGAAAGGTTATGTGCATTGGACTGCCTCCGGTAGGAGCCCACCACATCGATGTGGACCCGAACCAGATGTGCTTCAGGAGGCAGTCGGTGCAGGGCACGCTGGTCAGCAGTATGGGCGATGTCGACAAAACGCTCCAATTTGCACAGAGAGGATTACTGAAGCCAATTTGCACGGTGTACCCGTTGAGCCAGTTCAATGAGGTGGTACAGAAGCTGAGGAGAGGAGAGATCGCTGGCAGGGCCGTGATAGACTTCAACACCGAATAGAGCAGGAGTGAGTGAACTTATTTGTACCCTAGGAGATATGATGCGCAGTTTTCTTCCTAGTATAGCCTTGCAATTCAGGCCAATTACTGAATATCGTAGTAAGCTTGCGACTTCGCAGTTCCCGAAGCTAACCGGACAGAATTAGAAACGCGAAATCGCCCCACCCCATGCGTGAAATGATGGCGATGAATCATCGCGCCAATCGGAGTGGAAGGTACGCGTGGGGCGAGGTAAGCGACGACAAGATTACAGGGGTCGAAAGCGGTGAGGCAGTGCACATCGCATGCCCTGCCACTGTGTTTAAACAAGCTCTTTTCTCACGTTGCCAATGCTCACGACGATCTCAGCCTTGTACTCATACTTGAATACAGGCAGTCTCTCACCTTCTGCGTGGAGTGGTATGCGAGGAAAAGCTAGGTTTGGATAAGATCAGGCTGGGACGAAAAAGCTGGAGCATACGATGCATTGGGCGATATACGGATTTGGACCTCGAGGACCAAATCGCAGACGACTCAACGAAGCCTTGGAGGATTGAGAACGCTTGCGCCTAAGGGCGATCCTCCCGCGACCACCACCATGACGTTTGGCTTCTCGAGTCGGGAGCGCAAGCATAAGAAACTGTCCAAACCTGTTGCCGCGCAGCAGCCGTACATGCATGCGGCCTCACAGTCGACGCTGTATACGCAGCAAAGCTATGCGACACCGGATGCCTCTCATGGGCACCATACGTACCCGGCAAGCCCTCCACCACATTTTGCGTACGCCGTAAGCCAACCACCATCCGCTGGCCATATCTCGCCACCAGCACAGCACCATCCAGTATACGGACCAACACCGCAAATGCCGCAGCAGTTCCACCAGCCCTATCCCGCTTCACCACCTTATCAACAGCCGCAGCCTTACTATGGCGACTCCACAGCTAGCTTTGCTACCCAGTCTTCCCCAAGAAACGATGGAGTGCTGAAGACTCAGTGGAACCGAGCTGGACGTTTAGCTTCAAGATCGTACCAGGACCTGACGGCTCAAGTCTCTTCAGGTGCCCACAAAAGCGTCGAGCTCGCGAACAAGAGCGTCGCAGTGACAATGACGACCTTCGTTGAGAGGCCCACTACGCTGGTTACGAAGAAGAGCGTCCAGATGATCAACCAAAGTGCGGCGCTCTGCGATCGATTGAGCTCGAAGCTAGATGCCGTCATCACTAGTATTGACGAGGGCATGTTCAGCGGGAAAGAGCAGGATCTCATGGTCGAGGATGACGAGACGCCATATGCCTCTACATCTACGCTACAGCCCAGCATTGCGCTCGACCGATCAGCAGCTGCGGCTGTATACCCTAGTCAGAAAAACGCGAAAAGCTCAAATATGTTTTCGAAGGTCTGGCTATACTCAAATTCGCGACTCCCGCCGCACCTTCCACCCTTCAAGGTCTACATGCCCACGTATCCGTTGCTGTGTCTGGCTGCTGCGTACTCTGAGCGGGTGTATACTCCGGCTGCGCTACCAAACACGGAATCTGAGACGCATGTTCCTGCAGACTGGCGCTCGGGAACGAAAGCTATGATCTTAAAGTCGCTCCCTCGCGATGACATGAACACAGTGGTGTTTGCGATTCGTGGGTCGCAAACGTTCATGGACTGGGCTGTGAACTATAAATCGGCACCAACAAGCCCAGAAGGCTTCCTGGACGACCCAGGCAACCTCTGCCACGCCGGATTTCTCTACGTAGCAAGGAAGATGGTAGCACCGGTCGCCGAACGTCTGCGCGTTCTGCTCCAAGAAAACCCAGCCCGCTCCAACTGCAGTTTGCTCATCACCGGCCACTCTGCGGGTGGTGCAGTAGCCGCTCTCCTCTACGCTCACATGATGAGCACGCAAATCCAGTCCGAGCTCAGCTACCTCACGGGCTTTTTCAAACGCGTGCACTGCATAACGTTTGGCGCACCGCCCATCACGCTCCTCCCGTTGAGACCCAGCCAGGAAAAGCGGCATCGCAAGAGCCTCTTCTACAGCTTCATTAACGAGGGAGATCCTGTGCCCCGCGCGGACAAGGCAGTCGTGAAGAGCCTTGTCAAACTCTGGTCTAGCCCTCCGCCAAATACGACGTACACCTCCAGCCTGACTTGCATGTCGAAGCTGAACCTCACCTCCACGAACCTCACGAAGCCCGAAAAATCGCGCAAGTTCGTCAAGCCATCAAAAGCTCCATTACCTGCGGCATCGTCAAGCCTGACGACCGTAACATCCGCGCCATGGCCCCTGGTTCCATGCACGCTTAGCAACGCGGGACGTCTAATCGTGCTTAGAGAGAAGCTGGGGAATACAGCGGAGGAAGACGTTGAGGCCATCACGGTAGAAGACGAGATGTTGAGAAAAGTCGTATATGGCGACCCAGTGAAGCACCAGATGAGTATGTACAAGCGGCGTGTGGAATTGGTTGCTACGAAGGCGGTTACGGCGAGAGAGTATTAGCTTACGTTTGATGGTATATACCCTGGATTCCCTACTTCTACTCGTGCGCGCTAGTGCATAGGTGTGAATGTGCGTAGTAGCCGCTTCGACATGCCATGCTACCTACATAGCCGTTAGACTGGACGCAGGTGTCAGTCGGTTTTACCCTTCTTTGCTTTTTCCTCTCCGCATAACTTCCGCAGCTGATCATTCTTTCTTAAGCGCTTGTGTAACGTGGATATGCGGCGTGGATCATGTGTTCAACGCACGGATCGTGAGGGACGCAGCCCGCACCTCTCGTCCCGCAGCTCTTGCACCATCTCTCTACTCCTTGCCGCTTTCTAATATCACACTGCAGCGTCATTACGGATTTCTATCTTTACTCGCGTTCAGTCCATCGTTAAAGGAGATTTCGAATGCAATTGGGTCTGTTGAGACGCGTTAGAAAGAGCAATCGTCGCGACCTACGTTGCACAAGAAAATCTGCGTCAGCCGGCCGTCTCTCGTTACAGATGAACGCTTGAAGCCTGGTTGATTTGCCTTCTGTTGTGGTGCCGGCGTCATCTCTCTGATGAAAATCTCAGGCTACCTCAAGCGGTTATATGTTCCTGCGATGTCTCGGCTTATGTGTTCAAGAATCCTGCAAGGAAGGACATACCTACCGAGACGACATTACTCAACTGAAAATTCAACAAAGCAAGTGACTCTCACGAACTTGAACAATGTTCAGGAGCAAAGGCTACAGATCACAAGACCACAATACGACAACTGTCAATCCACGCCCGAGTCCGACAATGATCCAAGAGTGATCTCCCCGACGGCAATACGAGGGGGAGTCCGACAAGAGAAGAGACGAGAATGCCCTCACTTGCCCCGGTTCCATGTCAGACCCTCGCCGAGCGACTTGCGATCCAAACTTGACCGCACCCTCCTAGGTCTCAGATTGCTGACGAGTCGAAGTCTTCATATAGCAGCTCTCAACCAGAGAAAAGCTTATATCGCCGTTCATGACCAAATTGTCCAGGATGGCGGTCCACGGAAGATCCCTACAAGGCGGCCAATCCTCGAGAAGCACAACGTAGGGCATCCGCCTCTCATTTATTTACTTCGTCCTACAAAGAAGCGCTTAATCACTAAGACTAATGCGACAACTCCAACGCCTCAACATCGTGAAGCAGCGGTCTCGCGGAGTCGACCGTCAGTAGGGGACAGCCAGCGCGCAGATCTGCCTCAAGTACATCAGGCTCCGAAAGGCCAGCGTCGATATATGTCATATCGTACTGCTTCCCGAATTAGACCGCTCTTTACTCGTCGATATTTCTCGTCATCAATTACCGACGATCGTGCTCTTGAGACCGAGGGTCCATGGGGACGGTTTGAGTCAATTCGAGAAGAGTGCCTAGATCAAGACAGACTCATTTCCCGAGGAAAGGGTGCCTGGAATAACTTACTCGTTTTAATTGAACTAGACTTACGTGTTGGCCAGCAACGTTTGGAGGCCTGGAAGCTACATATAGTGGAACTACAACTTGCATTGGACCGCGCTGAGGGAATGGAAAAGGTGCAATTAGCTGCTCAAATCCAAAGCAGTCAAGCTTCGTGCTACGAGCAACGCGAACTTCTCAACTTCCAGATCAATGAGCGTTTCCTTCAACGGCTGACTTTCGCACTGTCACGCTCACCGTATGCATTGTTGCGAGATTTCCATATCCAAACCGACGACCTCCGGAAGAGGTTCAAGAATGATCTCCATTCCCTAAGTAGCCTTCGAAAGATTCGATCCGATCTCGTAGTCAATCCCGGGGCGGCGCACTTGGCGCTAGTAACATATCCGATCGAAAAGCTCTTGGCCAACATCCATTTGGCTTACGACATCACTTTCATACTTGTGAGCGACACCTTAAGAAAAATTAGGCATCTAGGATTCCGAAAGTATTTATTCCGTTATCGAGAGTCTAGTATGGAATTCAGCCGGTGCATGGCAGAGGCTTCGCCGTTTCTAGCTGTCTCCGTGCGACGCACTACTGGCTTTGGCACACAGAGCATCTATTCTGCTTTTCACTTCTATGTCAAGGTGTCCAAATGGAACGCCTTCCAATTGTCTAGGACTTTGAGAAGATGGCTCCGCGATGCTATCATGAAGAAGAGTTATCGCGGCCTGAGAAAGCATGAGCGAGCATTGTCCGATAGCTTTGTACGTCTCACTACGTCGGCGAGTGGCCTACGGCACATGTTGAACCACGAGTATCTTGATCTATTTTCTCGGCGCCTAGATTCGATGACCACATCCGAATTACAGTTCCGAGAGCTAGCTACGATGAGGCTGTGGGAAAGCTACTGGCGCAATCAACGAGAGTACGAAGATGGAATCAAAAAGATCGATGCAGATCTCCGAGAAGCGAGAAAAGCAAGGGATGCGGCTAGAAAGCAAAGGAGTAAAGATCAGAAGATGAAAAGGAAGGGTTTGAAGCGTTTGAAGATCAGCCATGACATGCACTGATGCGGCTTAGTTTGGACCGTTATGACTCTCCAGCTTTCGAACACACAGGAATGCATTTTAGCGGAGCGTATAACGCCTCAGACCGCGGGCTATGAGCTTGCCAATCTTGCCTTTACGTACAAATCTGAGCCATCTTCCGCAAAGCTCCGATGCTCCACCGAACTTTCCACTTTCTCCGCTGGAAGAGCTCATCCTGCCGCGGAAACCTTATTTGTTGAGCTATCATCAATACACATCATGATTCGAGGTGCTTGCTAGTACTCATGCATCTGCATAAAACCTTTTCGTCATTTGAGCTTGCTCCGAATGTGTTCCTCAATTCTCTAGTTCTCAAGGAGGCACATCTATACCACATATCACGGCGCATAACATTGAATAAAGATCGAGAAAATGAAAATCATTATTAGACTTGGCATTTTCCTACTTACCGTGGATCAGGTTGAATTAATACCACATCTAATACAGTCCTAAGTCAATATCTCGAGTACAGTCGGCCAGCGTATTGCCTATCCTAGGGCAACACACTTTACTCAACTTTTGATGTAGCACTGCTACCAATATTGAACGAGACGATCAAGCAACCTTGAAAAACGAATATTATCCAATTTGGGAACGTACGGTCAATCCAGATCCAAGTTCTTCTTCCCCACCCACATGCTCGCCTTCACGCTCCATCATATCGAGTCGGGATTCCGCCTATCCAGCATGGCTCTTTCCCCATTTCTCCATCACCATTCTAACCACGGTCGGACCCGCAGCACCAACACTAACCATACAAGCCACAACTCCGCAGCTCAGCGTAATAAGGTGGCTGACCCGACACCCATGTAAGTAACTACCTAAAACCATATCCAAGTCGCCGCCATGGAACAGATTCCTGATCTGCGTAGCTCCAGCATTCACAACATCATGCGGATCCAAGCTCGGCAAACTCTTCTTGAGATGTGCGACCAGACCTTGTTGAAACGACGCTTCGCAGGCGGCTACAAATAGTGTTGTACCCAGATTCTCGGTGAAGAGCGTCAATGAAGTAACGGAGGGAATGTCGTTGCGCGGTACAAGAGCCTGATTGTAGATCATAGGAATTTGGAGGGCAAGGCCTACACCCATACCCGTGAGCAGCTCGAATCCAAGCCATTCACGTGTCGAAGCGGGTGCATTGACAGAGTATATAGTCGCTGTGCCCGCGGTGCCGAGGAAGGCGCCCACGAGGAGGAATGGCTGGTGGTGGCGCCACCAGGTTAGTGCGCCGTTCGAGAATGCGGTGAAGACCGACACGGCTAGAATGAGAGGGATAAGTCGGATGCCGCTTTGCGAAGCGGATGTTGCGTCTACAGACTGGAACTGCACCGGGAGCATGTACTGCAGAGGGAAGAACATTCCTGAGAGGAAGAAGGCGTACATCAAGTTCAGGCAAACGTCCCATTTCTTGATGAGGTGGGCGTGGACCATGGCTTTATCGCGCATCTTGTACTCGTTGTAGATGAACGCGAGGAAGCTGAGAACAGAGCCGACGAGGCTGCCCCATACTGTGGGCGAGCTCCATGGGTGGGTTCCGGAGAAATGCATGCCGAGGACAAAGCAACTGAGGAAAGAGGTGACGAGGCATCCTCCATTCAAGTCGAGGCCGATGATGCGCTCTCGCAGCTTCATGTCTCTGATCACGATCGGAGATCGGAATGTTAGGGTCATGATGGCAACTGCGAGGCCGCCGATGGGAAGACTTATCCTGTGGGAAGGTCAAAAAGGTGATTACATTCTCACACAATAGGGCCCGATGTAGAAGGCAAAAAGGCTTTTGGATCAACATACCAGAAGCACCATCGCCACCCCACGCTATCCGTCAACCCACCACCCAACAACGGCCCTGCCACACTACTAATCCCAAATGTCGCACTGACCACACCCATGTACGCCGCGCGATACTTATCCTCAACACTGATCGCAATAATGATAAACGCGCCAGTCATTAAGCCCCCACCACCAAGCCCCGCCACCACTCTCCCCATAATCAGCACTTCAGAGCTCTTCGACGCGCCACAAATGATATTCCCTAGCTCAAAGATCGCCACCGCGAGCATAAAGACTCGTTTCAGCGGGAAGTACTGGTAGGCTTTGCCCCAGACCAGCTTAAAGGCTCCATTTGTGATAGAGTAGGCTGAACCATACCATGCGATGTTGGCGATGGAGCCGAATTCTGAGGTGATGGTTGGGATGGCGGTTGCGATGATGGAGAAGTCGAGGGCAGCAAGGAGGATGCTTATCATGAGGCCGAGCGTAAGTATGATCAATCTGATGCCTTTGGGATGCTGATACTGCGGCGATGCTGTAGCGATCGTGATGATCGACGCTGTTTCGCGTGAGTCATCCTTGGAACCATCTGTGACGGCGTTCTGCGCCGCTACAGAAGTCGCCGGTACGACGTTGCGAGCCTCGAGCTCGATGGAATCCATTTTGTCGTAAACCGGAGTTGAGGTAGGTAGACAGAATGGTTGGAGTCATAGCCTGATATATGCTTGAGCGTAGGGCGTGTCACGCCAAGAAATTGCTGGATGAGGAAGGTGTCAAATGCATTGGGTTAGTCTCTGTAAGACCTAATTACCTTCGTATGCATATCCGCACATCATCTAGTTGGATAAAGTGAAAAGGTGGCACGCTTCGGCACGTCGCACAATTGAATGAGCGGTAGATGCGAAGAGAATCATTTTGACAGAGAGCTCAGGCTCAGGCTTCGGATTAATTCGGTTGGAGGTCTCTGTGCTACCAGGTGCGTTGAGCAGGTGCTCCCTGAGGTGTGCGGAAGGTGCTTTGCACTAGATCCATAGCGTATATAGGCGGGTTTTGCCACCTAACCAATGCATCACTCTTCTACGCAACAATAAGGTGTAGGTACGCCTTCGGCAACTCCAACGCGTGAAAATCATGCCAGGCCCTGAAATGGCACCTTAAGAAACTCGTGTATGCCATCGACCAATCGCCAATCCATCCTTGAATCGTAATCAAGTTCATGCTCCGCTCCGTCTGCTGTTCGAGGAAAGCAGACTGCATCACTATGTTGCAGTCGACTTCTTGCGTTTGGGATATTTCTCCGCGTAGGTTGGAACAGGGGATCTAGTCGCTTCCATCTTTGCCTTTCGAAGCAGGTTGTAGACAGCCTTCTTCCTGCTCGCAACAACCAAGTTTCTAAGCTGAGCTCCACTATCGAGCAAAACTTGAATGACGTCGGTATCGCCTCGCTTCATGGCGACTTCGATGGGCTTGACATGCTCTTGCATATATCCAGAGGGCCGATTCTTTGTGACATAGACGCCATTGACTGTAGCTCCGCTGTTTAGAACAGTTTTCACAACTTCAGGACAGCCTTCTTTCACTGCGACAAGAAGGGGGGTTGAAGTTCGCCAGACGTGGTTGGGTCCCATAGCAGGATGTCCGATGAGCTTTGCGATCGCATTTGTGTTAGAAAGCTTGCAAGCCAGCTGGAACAACTGTTTCTCTATCTTCATCTCCTGATGCAGAGGAAACCTCACACCGAAGACCATGTCGAGTACCTCATCCATACCGGACTCCAGAGCGATTTTCACCCAGCGGGTGAAAACGCGGGGATGAATCCTAAGCCTTGCATGGTGCATGTCGAACAGTATCTGCACCATATCCAACCTCCTGGCATCAACGGCTTCTTGAAGGTTGCGGGTGAAATACATCGACAGATAAGAACCTAGATCACCGGTAGAGTGAAATTCAGTTCGAGGGATAGCCTTAAGAGACTCTGAGATGGCAGTGAGCATCTCAATATTCTCCAGAGCCACCGCGTTGTGTATGGGGTTTCCGAAGATGGAGTTGTCCATGAAGCATTCTGAAGTAGTGGGCCGGTTGTCCAATAATAATTCCTTGACCATCTTAATATTTCCGACAGCGGATGCCGCTCCTAGCTTGCTCTGGTAGTGGTCTGCTGTGCTCTCTCGAGCCTTGGTCATCTCGTCTGCATCCCAAAACGACTTGCTTCCGATACCCAAGATACTGGCCAAGGTCTCTCCCTGGTACTTTGCTGAGTGTCGTCTGTCCATAGTTACGGCGACCGCCTTGCAAAACTTCTCACGAAGGCTAAAGAGGCCAGCCTCTGTAGTAATTCCCAGCTCATCCTGAAAAGAGGCGATCATATTGTTGATAGCGTTGCAGAGCGCGTGCTTAGTGTTACGAAACTTGGTCTGGTAGAAGAGATATAGCCAGATCTTCTGCCGGAGGATCTTATGATTCTTTCTTCCTTCGAAGACCTGCTTGCTTTGCTTGGCAAAGATATCGTATTCGATCTCCGCAGCGAAGGTTCCTAGGAATGTTAGCATATGCGGCACTACATGTAGTAGAAAAGAGTAAAGCTTTGCGATGATTCATAATGTCTACTTACGACAGACAGCGCGCAACTTCTAGGCACCGGATGGCTCCGCCTCGCGCACAAGGTCGTGGACGATTTTCTGGAAGACCTCTGGCGGTAGGTCCAGCAGCTCCATACTGTTCAGCAGCTCCGAGCTAGCCGAGACGATTAGTGGTTGAGAAGAGCGAACAGGGTAAGTCAAAGCTGTTCTGGAGTGGAGAGGGTACAAAGACTTGTCTTCAAAAAGGGCTTGATATACGCGATCGGGGTGAAAATCGAAGAGGGTAAGAAGTCTGCGCCACGTCACGTGAGAGTGAACGACCGGATGGTTTGGAGATCCGTGAGTGACAAGTAGGGAAGTGGCAATTCTAAAGGTATTGGATTTGGCCTATAGAAGTCATTTCTGCTCACTGTACATCATGCTCTGTCTATAATTGCTTGCAAAGATTTTCTTCTGGCGATGAGCAACGAGCCACGCGTGCAAGATAATAATAGGCTGGGCGTGAGAAGCAATCCTGCGCTCAAGTGAGATGGAACTCGAGTGACCAAGGTGGTTCGAGTGTGGAAGGGCCTCGCGAGGCGGTGCCAAAGCGCACTGAAATCTGAGGTTAAGCCCACCGCAATCTCTAGTCCATTCTAAATTTCATGTGGGCGTACGCTGTAAGAAGTGCAAAACAAGTGAGGGACATGTCTTCGTTCGCGAGAAAATCAGATAACAAACCCTTTTGAATGGTTATCATGTCTACTTAGCGCAATGCTCCCGGGTGTCATGCTATGAGATACATGGAGCTTTACACACGTGGCGAAGCACTCATTCCCAGGAGTTAATACAAACAGATCCAATACCTTTATCAGGCCTAATTTGCCGATGTGGCTAGATGAGACAAGTCGGGGTGGGGTCCATGCTGGCGATGCTCGTTGACATCAAACTCGGCAGCTAGCAATGCAGGTACAACTTTATTACTACGTCGCTCACTGAGATTGTGGGTGTCACAAGTTGACTGACATCTCATAGAACTGTCGCTTGCACACATGAGAGTCACAAGTCACTAGAGCCCTCATGCACCCATCTTCGAAAATGCCAAACATTTCATATCCTACTCTTGGTTCCGTCAACACGGATGAGTTACCCAACGCCAGAAATGCACGATTTTGCCCCAACAAACGCCATCAAATGCTACAAAATTCTAAACACTCCCCACAACCTCCCCAAACCACTGCCTCAGCGCCCCCGCCAAAACCCCTGGCAACTCCCGCACATCCCTCACCACCAAGAAGTACCTGAAAGGAAACCTTTCCATATACTTCCATCTCACGACCTTGCCCTCGGGCGAAATCTCCACAGATTGCAGATCCATGATGCCCTTTTGTACTTTTTCGGCCTCTGCGGCTGCGGTTTCGGACTGATTAACAGGAGACGAGGCAGAGGAATCGATGATCACGAAAACTATCATAACGCGCTCCTCCTGTGCGCGGCGAACAAGACGCTGGATCTCAGCGTGAGAATCGCAGATACCATCACTCACGATGAGCATGAGCTGCCAGAGATCTTCGCCTGCCGAACTACTACCCTTACGTCGCGCTTCAGCGAACAGATCGAGCGACTTGTGAACCAGACCCCGCACATCTGTCTTCTGCTGGTTGAAGCCGAATTGCTCGAAGACCTTGACGCCAGCTTCGCTAGTGAATGGCTTGTCGAAGTCGTGCGCGACATTGATGTTGTCGCCGAAGCCAGTAACGGCGACTTCGCCGACTTCGAGCATGGCCATGCTACGTGCGACGAGGGTGAGCGTTTTCAGTGCGAGGTTGCTGGAGCCGCTCTCGGCCATGGATTTGGAATCATCTAGGGCGATCATGACTTGATAGGACCGTTTGGAGGGCAAAGATCGCCGTAGCCAGATTTTGTCGCGCTTGTAACTGGACGCGATGTACGGGATGATGCGCTTGAGGTTGAGACGTTTGCCGGTGCGGAAGTCGCCGCGGAGCTTAGTAGCGAGGGTCGGTGCGAGGATAAGGCGAAGCGACTCGGTGAGTTGTTGAGATAGCGAGTGCGTAGATGCTTCGTGAGAGAGCCATAGAGCACGGGCACTTTCTGGCGTGAGCGCGGATAGGTCATCGAGATGGACGAGGTCCAACTTGGTTTCGACCTCGTCGACTGAGGAGCTATCAGAAATATCATCTTCGATAGGCATGGCGTCGTCCATGCTGGCGTCATCGTCACCCTCTGTGAAAGGCTTTTGCTCGCCGATGAAGGCTTGAGGACGGCCATCGGTAGTAGACTGCTGCTGAGCTTCTTGTTCTTCCTGCTGAGCGGGTTCGTTGTCTTGCATGTCGACGTCTTGCTGCGTATCTTGTACCTCTTCGTTGTCTTCTGGTCGAGCAGCGCCCTTTTCTTCTTCGTCGACTGCCATAGCCATGTCATGATCCAAAGCTTTAGCTTGTTCTTCAGTTGCCGTGCCTAGGGCTTGCGTATCAGCCTGCTCCTCTTCATCTTGCAGATGCTCGAAGTCAGCATTGGCCATGTCGACCTCTTTGTCAATCTGCTGCACTTGAGTCTCGTCCTTTTGGCGAGCATCTGAAATCTGCTTCTGCTGGTTGTACCATCGTTCCAGTACATCGCCCAGCTTCTTGAAAGATTGCGTCTCAGGTGACTCTTCAGGCTGTTCACCACGGCCACCAGCATCAGGTTGAGCACTTTGACCCAGAGTGCCGTCTTCAGCAGTGGTTTCTTGTTGCTGCTCTGCTGACTCGCCTTCGGCGCCCTCGTCACGGTTAGCAGCACTGGCGGATGTTTGTTCCTGCTGGTTCTTGTGCGCTTCTTCGTTGGCGTCTGCGCCTGCGCCAGCCTCGGCATCCGGGTCAGCCTGACGTTCGTCCTTTGTATCGTTCAACATGTCTTCTACAACATGATCATCAGGTAGAGGTACAGCATCGTCCTCCGGCTCTTCGCCTTCTTGCTCCTGCTCCTCTTCCTCCTTCATCTCTTCGTCCTCGACGTGGCCTGTGGTTTCCTTCTCTTCTTCGCCTTCTTGCTCGGGACCAATCTCTTCGTCAACAGTGTCAGGCTGAGCACCAGCTTCTCCCTCCATCTCCTCTTCCGGCAGATCATCATCCATATCTATGTCATCGTTGTTGTCATCACCCTTCTCGTCGTCTTCGTTGCCATCCATGTTAAGCTCGTCCGGTAGATCAAGCGTCTCCTCTTCTTTGGCATGCGGATCCATCTGCTCCGTCTCCCCCACGCCTACATTCTCCTCCTGATCTTCTCCCTCCATCTCCATCTCCTCATCTTCTTCGCCGCCTTCCTTATCCTCTTTCTCATCTTTCTTTTCATCTTTGCCATCCTTCTGTTGCTGATCAGCAGCGACCTGCTCATCCTGGTTCTCGGTGCCAACATCCTCCTTGCCTTCCTTCTCTTTCAGATCCTCCTCCTTTCCACCTTCGTCCCACATCTTCTCATCCACCGCACTCGGTCCAAGATCATCCACACTTCCAACCTCGCTCTGCACATCATCATCACCTTCCTCGCCTTCTTCATCACCCTTATCCTCCTTTTCGGCCGTCTCACCCGTCTCACCCTCCATCTCCTGGTCGCCCATGTCGACAGCATCTTCCTGGTCTTCGATACTGCCTTCCCTTTCGCCCTTTTCTTGCGCCAACTCTTCAAGGTCCTCATCATCTTCGATGTCCTTCGAGATGTCTTCTGCGCCTTCACCAGCGCCGAGACCTGTCCCTTCTTCGAGTTTCTCGTCCTTGGACTTATCGTCTTGGTCGGAAGACTTCTCGGGGGGCCGGCAGAAGCCTTGGGTGCCGACCTGGATGAAGGATTTAGCGAGACGGTGGAGCAACTTAGATGTTGAGGTGTGCAAGGTGGAGAAGCGGTCGACGAGGGATACATAGGAGACGAGGTATTGGTCTAGAAGAGGCTGCACTGTGCTAAACAGGGCCGCGATGACACGCAAATTGTCGTCTCCAGAGGTAAGGTGAACCTTCTCGAGGAGTGTTGTGATCGCCTCGCCGATTTGCGGAGCATGGAGCGCATTGATGGCGACAGACAATGCTTCTTCTTCCTTGACTAGCCAGGCAGCGTCATCGGTCGAGGTAGGTAGACCCTTCAGCGCACTCTCAACATCTTGCATCGACCCGAGAATTAGGTCTATAGCTGCAAGGATTTCCTTCGAATGTGACTCCACCGTGACGCGCTGTT
Organism: Didymosphaeria variabile; assembly: GCF_027946475.1. Taxonomy (NCBI): domain Eukaryota; kingdom Fungi; phylum Ascomycota; class Dothideomycetes; order Pleosporales; family Didymosphaeriaceae; genus Didymosphaeria; species Didymosphaeria variabile. Next base: position 3,757,884 of record NW_026611622.1, on the reverse strand, counting down.
CACTGGCCATGACTGAGGTGGCATTGGGGTAAGAGAATAGAAAGCTCTCGACATGCTTGAGCACAATGCGAGAGACGGGGAAGCGCTCCATCCAGGTATTGAAGACTTTGCCGAAATCTTCCAGTTGGTTTTGAATAGACTGCTCGAGGTGGCTGTGAGCTTCGGACCACACATTCGACGGCAGGGTCGGTAAGTGGTCGAACTCATCAGCTGAATCGCGTAGTTGACCACTCCACTTCCGCATGTCAATTCTTAGCTCATCTATTTCTGCGATCTTTCCAAGTTTTGTCTGAGCAGCAATGACCTCTGCGCCGGTATCGAGGATAGCGCAGAGCCACGAGATACTGGGCCGCACAGTAGCCCCAGCTGCGACTTGAGCCGTTGTTACGCGCACAACATTCTGTTCATGCATCGCAGAGAGTTGCACTATTTTTGAGATCGGAACTTGCAGCCGTGTGAGAGTATTCGTCGCCTTGCTCAAGAGGCTGCGTTGTCGGATTGAAGCATGCAGCAAGCCCTCAAGATATCCAATACTTCTCATGATATCGTTGCTCGTCAAATCCCCGTGATGTTCCTTAGCCATGCCCCGAACTTGTTCCATCATGCTCAGCGCCTTGTGGAGGAAGAACTCAGCACCGCTTCCTTGCCCAGCCCCAACGAGAGGCAGAGCAGACAGCACCGTGGAGAGCTCGTCTTGCCGCGCCAATAGCTCAGTGCTCAGGTTGGCCTTGACACCCATCTGGCGGAGCTCTTTCATCGTGTCGGCGTAGACCTTGCGCTTCCGGGTTTTGAGATGCTGAACAGTCACCTTGGTCTCCTCTGTCAGCGTTGTAGGAGTGGCTTTCTGAAGCTCAACAATGGAACTCTCAAGGTCAACGATGAAGCTGTCGATGTAAATAGCGCCGTCGATGGTCTCAGTGTTGGGTATCGTCATCCGACGCATCATAGGCACAGTGACAACCAGGTTCTTGAATCTTGTAGGCCGAGAGCTCCAGCCCTGGACGTTCTTTTCACACAGCGCAACAGCAGTGGGCGAAACAGTGGTACCCACCTCACCCACAACGATCGCCGTAATTGGGATTTGCTCCTCAGGAAAGCCAGCATTAACAATACCGGAAACGGGCTGATTCAGTATCGCCCTGAACTTTCTCACCGACCTACTCAGCTTGCGATGCGACGTCTTCGCACTCTGCTTTAGGGCTTCGATGTTCGTATCCTTCCAACTAGCCAGTTTGATCACATCGACAACCTGTTTCTCAAGCTTCTGGCGTCCCTGGGCGAGTGCTTCGCGCACAGGCTTCTGCAGGCGGGAAAAGTAAGTGATGAAGTTTTCCAGTGCGGTACCCAGGGTCTCGAAGAGTCCGTTATCTTGCACCCGCATGACAACGTGTGCGTGCAATTGTTGTAGGAGTTTGATGCGCTGCTCGTATTGGCCGAGTGTAGTGGCATAGAAAAAGCCTTCGAGCGTCTTGAGCAGATCCTTTGTGAAGATCTTCATGGTGGGCGCGTCTTCCACCGAATCTGCAGCGGCAATGATAGTCTCGTACGCGACGAAGAACCAACTATTAGCACTATCACGGCACTTGGCGGTTTCCATGTCGAACAACCGCGCCCATGTCGTAAGCTCGAGTTGTCGCCAACTCACAAGTAGGCTTGTGAGGTCATCGAAAAGAGGTGCGGTGCTAAACTCCTTGCTCGCGACCCGTTGCCACTCGTACATGTACCCGTGTAGTTTCTCTAGTTTCGTGATCAGCTTTGCGATAGGATCGACATGTCGAAACTCGAGCGCTTCGTCGCATGTGCGCAGGACCTCCGACAGGGTGGCGTGTTCGGGCCATATGCTGCGAATCTGTCGATATCGAATTTGGATGCGGTGAATTAAGGCCATCATTCGCTTTGCTTCTGGGAGATTGGCATCGAAGTAGAAGTTGTACGCTTTGTTTTGTCCCGAAGATGCGAGTGTGTCTGCTTTCTTCTCGAGCGCAATGTAAATGGCGGGCAAAGCGAACTCGTACTGGGAGCCGTGTGCTTTGCCTTCTGCTACACGACTCATCTCTCTGGCGCACCATTCGAGTAGTGCTTTTATACCGTCAGAGGCACTGTCGCTATTAAGGAAGATTGAAGCATGCATATTAGCAAGCCTGATGGCGTGTTCGCGAGAAGTAGAAGACTGTGTTGTCTGCATGGTACCCTCGTCCTCGTAGTCTGGGAATAGCGAGCGGTCTTCTTCATCGTCATCCTCTTCTTCGCCACGGTAGGTGTATAAGCTACTGTTCTTGGCTTCGTCTTGCTGGTCTTTCAAAAGCTGCGCCTTCCACTCGCCGTAGAGAGACGAAAAGAGATTGTGGATGAGATGCCTAGGCCTCTCGGCGGACAGGTACTGCGCGTCTACGGCCTTGATGATAGCCAAGCAGTGCAGAGCATGCCATCTGAGGTCCACGGCATGATGACTCCTTGCCAACTCGACCTCGCACTGGTGGATCAAGATCTCAGAGTTTATGTTGCGCGTGTGGTAAGCGTGAAACCCGAAGAATGGAGTGTATCTTGTGATGTATGCGAATGATCTAGAGACATCGCTCTCCTCTTCCTGCTCTATCGCGCCAAGCGACAGACCAATGCTGAGACACACGAGGAAGCCAACAGCAGGACTAGTAATATCATCATAGCTCCGATATCCTTCTGTCAGCCTCCGTATGATATGTGAAATGTTCTGCTTCAGCGTATTGTCTAAAGCAGCCTCTCTGACGGACAATGCTCCCGCGCTAAGTGGTTGTATCACGCTCAATAGGTTCGAAAACTCGCCCTGGAGAGCATCAAGCTGGGAAACCTGGGGTCGAACGATGGCGGGTACCGGTGGCTCTTCTCCCATTTCGCGGATCGCGCTCTCTGTTTGCCGTATGCGGAAGCTGCTCTCTTGGCCAGTTACATCAATCTGGAATTCGCGTAACATTTGTAGTGCACATAGAAGACCGGTTCTTTCTTCGTCGAACAAGTTACGCTCAATCATGGGTCGCAATGCCGGATCATGAGGGTAGTTTGGCACGTAGAGGTTCAAACCCGTCAGGGCTAGCAAAATCCAAGCCTGGGAGTCCATTTTGTTGAAGGCACTTGCGTGGTGGAAACACTGTTTTAAAGGGGCCAGGGCTCTGCGATAATCCTTTGATATGGGTGCTGTAGGGTGGAACTCCAATGAGTTTTGATCGACTTGAGCTATAATATCAACGCAATGCGATGAATAAAGCCCATTGAGAATTTGGCGGTAAATCCAGGACAGCGCATCGTGTTGGTGATTGGTAAAGTGCTCCGAGTCTAAGACAAGCTCCTGGGCAAGAACCTGAATTTCTGCTTCGAATCGCTCCAGCTGAGCAAGCTGAACATCGTCCGCACCCCGAAGACGCGAGAGCATAGCGGTGTGGACCCGCCCTTCAATAGCAACAAGTTGACTAGCCTGCTTGTGCAATCCGATGTACCGAGCTAGACGGTCCATATTGCCCCACGCACCAACTTGCTCCATTGGCTCGTCCGCAAGTTTGGCCAACTTTGTCGGTCTTCTCGCAAGTAATGAGGATTTGGCTCGCACAACTGGCACATCAGCGGTTGGCGCAATGTACCGGCGATCCGAAGTTGGTATAGGACTTTGCGCGATGTCAAGATACTGATTCAGTCCTTCAAAAACATCCTCGAAGTAGGGCGTGACCGTGACATCGTCCTCGCCAACACTGCCTTCGAGTTCGCGGACGGCGATTTCGAGCGCCGTGACAAGCTCGCCAGCATCAACGTCTTGTGTCCTGACGAGCTCTAAGGAGCTGGCAAACCGCTCCCGGATCTGTATCATCTCGTCCAGCTTCAAATGCGATTTCCACATTGTCGCATCCAGCCGGTCGGCTAGGGTCTCGAGCGCAAGCAACGCAGCAAGCTGAGCCTGCGTCTTCGACGTATTAGGCTTGAAGTGCCGCCATATGCGTTCCATGCCCAACCCACTACTCAATTGAACGTCGCTGCCAAACTTTGACACCTCTTTGGACAACTTATTACCCAGATCGACAGCAATTGGTACAGGGGCATTCATGAGTCGTATTAGCACATCCGACAGCATCTTCAGATATGTCTGAAACGTCGCGCGATCGAAGTTCGACCCCGTCATTAGCTTGTGGAAAGCCCAGAATAGTTGACGCAAGAGCTTCGGCGTCAAGCCTTCGATCTCAATCAAACTCATAGAGTCTCCAGCGTGGCCAAGGGCCTGAATGCACGATGATATGCCCTGCCAGAAAGCATACAAGAAGGCAGGGAGCTTTTGCAGTTCTTTCCGGCGCTCGAATTTCATGGAGGGAAGATCCGCGAGAGCCTTCTGCATGTTATAGCATTCGAGCAAGACGTCGAAGACTGAGGCGAACCGCTTGGAGAGGAGTTCGGAGACTTTGCTACGGCGAAGAATGAGCTCGTTGTTGAGTGGATGATATGGTTGCAAGGCATGAGTCGAATCTATACCATGGTTATCGCCGAGAAGATGCTGAAGAGATCGCGCTTGAGGATCGGCCACCGAAGTGAAAAACTGTAGCTGATGGTGTAGATGTTCCATGGTGTTATCGGACCCAGCTTGGATGCCGTTAAGCGTTGTTGCACACTGGCCATGGTATGTAAGCAGTCCTTTCGACACTTGCTTCTCAAAACTTAGAAGCAAGCTGGTATCTACGGTCGAGAGGCTTTCAAGCTGCGGCTGCGTAGCTTGAATCGAAGCCACCTTACACAACTGCCGGAAGCGGTACATTCGACTGTCAAGCGGGTATTCCACTGCCGCCTCGGCCTCCTCACCCTGGTTAGCACCTTCTTCAACCAACAAGCAAATTTCAACAGCTCTGTTTCGCATCGCTCGGCTTAGCTCTCCAAACCTCGGATCCACAGTCATAAAGATCCTAAAATCAGGATGCGGTTTGACGACCCTCGCCTCACCGTCAGCAGTCGAGTGCTCGTTGATGCTAAGGTATCCATTTGGTTCGAGCAACGAATTGAGGCGATCGAGAACCGCGCTACTGCACAGGTTGGCGTTATCAAGTACGAGCCATTTTCCTTGTTGGAGGGCTTGTATGAGAATGCCGTCGACCCATTGGAAGCGGGCACCGTCGATTTGCTGGGGTGTATTGATGAGGACCTCGAGTTCTTGGCTGAGTTGAATGGCTTCTGTGGACGCGGGGTTCTCTTGTGCAAGGCCTTGCAGAAGCACCAAGATCTCTCGTGTATCTGCAAGGGAGTAGTTGGTGAGAAGTTCTAGTAATCTAGTCGCAACTGGTGTTGGATTCGCTGCGGATGAAAGTGCACGTCGGACAAACTCATCCAGTGTTGACATGAAGTGCTGTAGCTCTCGAGACGGATCAACCTGCTCGTAGCCGCCAACAAGATCCATGGCATCGATATCTGCGTTCATTGAAAAAGTGACCATGCTGGCACCAGCGAATGATGCAACCTGGTTTAGCATTGAGGTCTTTCCTGATCCGGGTGGCCCGACCAGTATCACAGGCCAGTTCTGCCTCACGCTAACCACGAGCGCTTCCATCGGAGCCAACTGTCTGATACGAAAAGTAGACGTAGGATCAGGCCTTGTAACGGCATGGTGTCTGGGAAGCAAGCCCATTCCAACCTGTAAAGTCGACGAGGAAAGATTGTGGTGAAGTGTGATTCGAGGATCATGCTGACCATATATCGACTCGAAAAGTTTGAAAAGATGAACGCGATCTGTCTCTGAACGGAAGCGCTGGGCGAAGACAGTATCTAGGAAGTCTCTTGCAGTCCCAGAGAATTGTGGCGAGGTAAGCAGCTGTAGCCAACGAAGGGTATCTCGCAAATTGAATTCCCACGGCGCGCCAAGGTGTCCGAAAGCGCGGCGACTTACAACTTGCTCATCGAGCTGTGCGACGAATGTGATCATTTTTTTGACTTCCTCTTCAGCAATGCCGGGAAAAACTTTGCGGCAGATGAGAGACAAATCCTCGGGTCGGAATATATCGGCGTAAACAACCGTGAACCGATTAACGAAAGACGCCGGAAGGCCTTTTCGACCACCACCTTGATGATGAGGATTCTGTGCGGCAAATACACGGAAGTCGTGATGTTTGTGGAATGTCTGATCGAGCTCTGAGATATAAACCTCGCCACGGTGATCAAGCACCGCGTTCAGACCTTCAAGTACAGATTGAGATGCAAGGTTCATCTCGTCAAGCAGCACCCAATCGCCATTCTTCATAGCCTTGAGGAAGGGCGCGTCGCACCAAGCGAAGGTTCCGGCTTGTCCGCCTTCAACGGGTACGTCGGATCCAAACAAGTCCATCAGATCTGTCTGCTCGGACAGGTTAAGTCTAGTGAGGGGCTTCCCAATTGCTCGGGCAAGAGCGGTAACAAGCGTGGTCTTACCGACACCGGGATTACCCTCAAGCAGGATCGGTTTTGACAGCTGCAAAGCACGCACAACTCTGGTGGCATTCAGTTGTGTAGTAGGCGCTTCGAGCGAGAAGCTGACATCCTCGGCAGTCGTTGATGAGAATTTCGGAATCGAAAAAGGTCCCAATTGAAGACTTTTCGGGTTCGAGGCGACCGTGGTGGAACCGAAATATATCGGCGTTACGTCCTCGTCAAGGAGCATGCCTTAGATAGCGCAGACATGCCTTACGTTCCTCATCAATCGATGCTGCAGATATAGCGAGCAGGCCTGCAGGATTTGCCCCTAGCGTATCGATGAAGACCATAGCAGCACCATGTACGATGGCGAAGACCGGTTCGTCGCTTGGAGAGTTATTGACGAACGTAACCCAAGCAAGTGTGTCTCGAATAGATATAGATGCTGCAGCAGAGGTGTCGTACTTGTTGTTGAACCACTTAGAGAACGAGACGAGTTCTCCCGCATACTGCACAGCGCTCGGCTTCAACTTCGATTGAACAATCTGTGTAATGTCCTCGTCATCTGATAGAGCAGGCACCCATATCTCAGTGAAACGATTTCTCAGAGCAGGCGACAGCTCCTTCTTGCCGTAATCACCACCGGGATTCATTGTGGCGAGGAACTGAAAGCCTTGGGTTGCAATGACCAGGGGAGTCCACAGGTCCTTTTTCAGCAAGTAGTAAGGTTCGCGACGACTCCAGGACACTATTCAAGCGTTCGAGCACAGAGTCGTCTGCAAGTGATATCTCGTCCAGTAGGAAGTATTGTCCAGTTTTCATTGCGTGGACTAGGCTTCCATCAGCCCACTCGAACAAAGCTGCAGCCTTGATGCGGTTCGCTTGAATCTCTTCGCGATGTGAAAGAGAGATGAGATCAAGTGCGTCTGGCCTCTCGGCTAAAAATCTGTCGTATATCCCGAGCAGCTCTGATAATCCCGGGGCCACTTCTTGCAACTGGTGATGAGGACCCAAAGCCTCCTGTAATTGCCTGTAGAGAAGGTCTTCAACCGCAGCTCTGTTTCGAATCGGCCTTTGCGCACCAATCAAGTCGCCAGTCTCGGTGTTTTGATGTGCATTCAGGATGTGTAATTGCTTTTGAAAGGCATCTGCGAGCATTTGACAGACAGTTGTCTTGCCACATCCTGTCTCTCCGACAAGCAGCACAGGCTCGTTGTTGCGGATAGCATGTGCGACTAATACGAACAGCCGCCGCATTGCCTTTGTCCAGACAACAGTGGCATCCGCACCAGTCATCTCCTTGCATAACTTGATTTCCGGTGAATCATCTTCACTAAACATGATCTCCTCCTGTATTTCCACCTTTGGGCCCTTCTTACTCATTACAGTCTCGATGATCTTCTTGACGGCTATTCGCTCCTCTTCTTTCCGTACGCGCTCAGCAAGCAGCATGTAACCATTACTTGCAAGATCTTGAATCGTATCTGCTTTGCGCTGAGCCCAGCGAAACAGGTCCCGAAGTGTTGCAAAACTCTTTTGCTCGAATATTCGGTTCTCTTGTCGTAGGATGGAAAGCTCTTGGTACACACTGACGATTCGCTTACACCATGATTCGGGGATCATGGTACGTCGATGTAAGATTTCCGTTAGCTCTTCTACTGGAATATCGTCGAAGTGAAGTTCCAAGAAACGATTGCGGAAGGCCCGAGACAAGGCTTTTCGTCCACCATATAGGCCTGCAGGATTCTGCGTTGCAAAAAGCATGAAGTCTTCGTGGGGTCGAACTACCTCTTGGGTTTCCGGTATCAGCAGTTCTCGGTTGTCGTCGAGAAGTCGATTGAGGGCTTCTAAAACATCGGTGGGCGCCAAATTCAGTTCATCCAACACGATCCAGTGACCTTCTCTTAATGCTCTAACAAGGATACCCTCTTGGAAAGTAAGCTTGCCGTCAGCGCCCGAAACATAAGATCCCAAGTACTCCTGCAGGTCAGTATGTTCGTGATTGTTGATGCGCACAAACTTGTTGCCCGACCGCTTCGCGAGGTATTCGATCATGCTGGTCTTTCCAGAGGATGTAGGACCCTGAATCAGTACAGGATAGCGCCGCGTTGAGGAAGCTCGGATCAAGTTGTTCATGTTGCGTTGAACGAAGGGCGTAATGATATAGTGAAGTTGCTCCTCGACCGGCTGCCCACCTTGTCGAAGCCAATAGTGACCTTGCCTAACGTAACTCCTCCCATCACTTGGCTGGAGCATCGGCTTGCCCAGCTCAGATTTCATAACGGACTTTTGCTGGAAGAGGTACTCTTTGATGAGCGGTGCGACGAGATCTTCCGACGCCTTGCCAAGGAACGTAAGAAAGCTCATGTGGAAGCCTTCGAACAACGCACGGCGTAATGTACATAGCGGCGCAATCTCACGGGCATATGAGAGTGTCCGCGTCAGTGTGCGAAGACTAAAATGTGCCTTTTGTTCTGCGCCATCTACCAGCATATTCGCCCTAGCCAGCTCTTGAATCTTGAGATAGAGCTTCGTGACATCGGAGGCCACCCGAACGATGGTGGTGTCAAGCTGGTCTCCTCCCAGGTATTTCTCTACGATGCTCTGCAGACTCTTCTTGTCGCTATCGGGGCTCTCAACGTACAGCTCAGTGAACCGAGATCGGATGCCCGGTGGCAAGTCCTTTTTGCCTACATCGGTTGCCGGGTTCATAGCTGCGAAGACTCTGAAATTTGGGTGAGCGATCACACGTTCGACATTGCCCGTTTCTGTAAGCAAAATGGATGGCGCGCCATCTGGACCTCCACCCAGAAGATCCGCAAGAGCCTCGAGCGTGTCCGAAGATGCCAAATTTATCTCGTCGAGTAAGACCCAGTCACCATTCCTGACAGCCTTTACAATGTTGCCTTCGAGAAAAGAGAATGCGAATGCCTCAGAGCCATTCGCAAGCTGCGCCTCGAGATCATGCAGGTCTGTTGCGAATTTATCCCACCGCGATCCGAGAAACGTGGCTGGTAGCGAATCCATCTTGCGTTTCTTTTTGGGTTGGCCACCATCAGGATCTGGCGATGAGGTCTGCGACTCGTGTGCTTTGCGTGCTGCATCTACCATCTTTAATGCCTCCCGCCAGAGCGTGCACACACCTTTCCAATTGCCCTTTGCGACACGCTTTCCAAGCATCTCCATGAATCGCTGATTCTTCTTTCGCGAAAACGTGGTGTCGAACAGCACATCGAACTCGTCTTTCATAGGAATGACAAGGCTACGAACGTTGACAGGCTTATAACCGCCAAGCAGATCGCCACTTTCGCTCTGTTGCGACAAGTTGAATGCAATGAGATTCCTTCCTAGCTGCTCGGCTAGGTACTGGATGCATGTTGTCTTTCCAGTACCCGTCTCGCCTACAAGAAGTAGTGGTTCTTGACGATCGACAGCTACTGCAATCTTCTCGAGTAGTCGCAAAGTGTAGCCATTCGTTGAAAAAGGCCTGCTCGTAGTGTTCAGTTTTGTATTCTTGTGTCTTGAGAGCCGTGTCCTTCCTATCTTTATGGTGCCAGAGGACGTGCTCTTGGCTGGAGCTTCAAGCTTGATATCTCGATTCTGTAAGAGATGATCTCGCCGTTGAGGATCGATGTGAAGCTCTTCAGCCACACACGCCATCACTCGTGCTCGAGTGTGTTCACTTCGCAAGCTGCCCGCAAAGCAGTCGAATGCCTCCATAAAGATGTCATCCCTTTGAGCCTCGCTGAAGGAAGAAGATTTTGCTAGCAGGACTGCGATGCGATCGCACCATTTCAGCAGATCTCGCGGCGTAAGTGCCCGTAGCGATGTGCCATTCTCCGAAGAGAACTTTGCATCTGAGTACAAGTCAAGCAGGCGAGCATAAACTCTCATAATACCCGATACGTGCTTGCCAAGTGCTGGGTACTTGTCTGACACGATCTTCTCAAACTCGTCGAGCCCTGGCATGTGGACTGTAGTAGACTTCCAAAAGCGGTGACCAATCATGTTCTGGCGGGGAACAATTTCCTGGCCTCGCGGATTGAGCGTGCTGCGCATAGTGGCGATGATCCTGAAACCTCTTGCAGCTCGGACGGTTTCTCCCCTGCTTGGGATGAGCAACTCGCCGCGCTCGATGAGAGGAAGCAAAGTGCTGACGACCTCGTTCGGCGCTCGATCAAGATCTTCGATAAAAATCCATCTGCCTTCTCGGACGGCTGTCGTGAGCACACCGGGTCGCCAACTGAAGGTTCCGGGTTTTGCCCCAGTGGCGTACATGCCTACAAGCAACTTCGCATCGCTCTGTTCGTTCAGATGGAGAGTGACCATGCTGTCCAGCTTATTTAGTTGCCATGATAGATACCGTGTGAGTAGCGTCTTTCCGGATCCCGCAAGGCCCGTGAGTAGAAGAGGGCTTGAGCCTAACAAACCATGAGCGATACTCTGCAGATTGGACTCCGTCGTAGGTGTCGAGATAACTTCCAACGGCCTTTCCTTTGATGGAGCTCCATCCAAACGCGGCAGTAACACTCCACTGACGTTGACGGTATAGGGCGAAAGCTGTCGAGCTAGTGCTGATGGGACTTGTCGCGCCTCTACCGACCGGTTTTGTTGTAATCTCGACTGCAGCTCTTTCCATCTCTTCTCCTCCCACAACGACAAAAATACAAAATCGATGGTTCGACCTTCCCATACGCCCTCGACCTCGACCTTTCCAACGACTCTCTTGACCATCTCTTGCATTGCATGATCCGCCGTATGCACATACAGGCAGAAATTCCTGACTGCCAGATACCGTACACACGGATTCGTGTGCTGAAAGAGCTGCTCCACAGCAGCTGGTCGCATATACTTCGCAAAACTCCGACAGTCGAAGCTCATGAGGCGAAACCATCCCAGCAAAGCCTGACATAACTCTTGCTCTGGTAGTCTCTCAACATCTCGTCTTTGGATTCCACTTTGCTGCGCTCCGAGAAACGGCACTTGAGGCGACGCGGCGAGTCGCTCCGCATGCTCCGCGAGATGAGGTGCAAGAGGTAATATTCTTCCTAAAGCGGCAAGCTCCAGCTCAGGCGTGACTTCTGCACTCATCCACCTCGTGCAGACCTCCACAAACAAAAATTCATATTGGACAAACAGATCATCCGTGCGTGCTGGGATGATTGACTTCCGGGCGAGCCACTCAAAGTCGACCGTTTTACCGGCCTGCGTGGAGCCGTCCATATCGTGATATCCGGGTGATAAACGTTTCAGGCCGGGTTCCCATGCTTTTCAGTGTCGTATAAGATTCCAGAACGCTCAGTATATCGGTCCACAAGCCCGAAATGTCGCAAAAACCCCGTGGTTGGGTCGTTGCAGAAACTCGCCTCGCGCATCAAAAAAGTTCGAGGCGTTCAACTTTCGCGCCAAGCCGCTAGTCCTAATCCACACCTCTCCGCTCCGCAAAATCTCGCGAACTTGTGAACCTCGCAGCAGCTCATCACTTCATCAAAGACAACCACACACGCCTGTCTCCGCCGTCATGTCCGCCCCCGCATCTCGCGCCCTCAGGCGCTGCGTCTGCACCGCAAAGTCCAACACCTCGTACCTCCGCCCCACAGCCGCCTTCGCACAGCAGAGGATAGCACAAAGATGGCAGTCGACCGATGCTGCAACGGCGCCTACGAACCCCAAAATCGCGACGATTGTGGATCAGATTAGTCAATTGACATTGCTGGAGACGGCAGATTTGGTCTCGACGCTGAAGGTACGACTTCTCCGCTTATTGGCAGGATGGGAGGAAAGGACAGTCGCGTTCTTCAGACGGCAACGGCGTTCTTCAACTGGCCACCACAACTCAGAAGTTTTCTAGCATTTCAAATGCGTCGCTCTCGCCTTCAATATTACACATCTGTACAGAGCACGAACAACTGCTAACATACCTCCCTAGACTCGCCTCAACATCCCCGACATGCCTATGGGCGGTTTCGTCGCCGGCGCCGGCGGCGCAGGTCCAGCAGCCGCCGCCCCCGTGGAAGAAGAGGAGGCTGCCCCGGCCGCTGCCGAGAAGTCGCTCTTCAACCTCAAGCTCGAGAAGTTCGACGCCGGTGCCAAGCCCAAGGTCATCAAGGAGATCAAGGCCATGCTCGGCCTGTCGCTGGTAGACAGCAAGAAGTTCGTTGAGAGCGTGCCAAAGATGATGAAGGAGGGCGTTCCCAAGGAGGATGCGGAGAAGATTGTTGAGACGCTGAAGGCGTTGGGGGCGACAGTCATCATGGAGTAAGGAATGTAATTGGGAGCGCAAAGATGGATTGGGGCCGTTTCATGAAGGCTTGCATTAGATGCATGAGAAGGGGAATGGAGGAGTTGTACTATATCACCAGCATTTGCGCGTGTACAGATATGTATAAGAACAAGTTCTTGGATTGCATTACTCAAAATGTCTCGAAAACGCCTAACAGAATGCTCCTGTGGTATCTTTTCGAGGTCCCAAAAAGTCAAAACGCCTACCAATGCCACGCGATTGCTGCCCTTTGCTTCGAGTGAGATATCTCGTGACCATCGACCGTGCAGCATTCGAGATGCCCATCCATGATCGAATCCCTGGTGAAGCTGCCCAGGTTTTTGGTGTAGAAGTACTCTGGCATATTGGTCGCCATATATTGCCTAGCCCTCCTCAGCTTCATCCCTCCTCCCATCCCCTTCAGACATGTCGGTACTTGACCGCTAGCCAAGCGCAATAGCCTGTCTCCTCTCTACCATATCCTCACTCGCCGCTATATAATCATCCTCCCCAATCTCACTCGCCTCTTCCCACAGCCTCTCCATCTCAGCTTCGTTCTCTCCTGGGACAGCCCAGATGCTTTCCCTCGCGCGCTTATGCCTCTCCCTATCCTCTTCAATGCGCTGTTCAATCTGCCGTTTGTCCAACCTCGCGCCGTTCCTCTTGGGCGTACCTTCATCGCCGGCGTTAACGAAGAGATTGCCTTCTCCTCCCTCGCGCTCGCGTTCTTTGAGGATGTCTTCGAGTTCAACAACCGTATCCTTCATCAATACGCCCTTCTCTCCCAAGCCCCCCAGCACCTTCCTCACCACCCTTACATTCGCAGCCCCACTACCATCTCCCGGGACCACCGCGTCCACAACCCGTAAAATGTCCCTCTGCATCATTCTCACGAACTCCAACGCGCCTTCCTGCTTCGCTAAACTCGTGAGCGTCTCTATGAAATACATTATGTTTGCGCGCGTGTTGAGGGAGGATGTTTCGAGCTGTTCGAGGATGCACGAGTGCAGATCTTCGTCCATTGAGCGGTTCTTAAGGGCGAATATGGCGGCGCGTTGGTGCGTAGTGTGCGAGGCGGTGAGGTGGGTGAGGTGAGAGGTGAAGCGGATGCGGACTTCGAAGGGGTCCATCGTGTGTAGAGTCGTTGGAGGTGATCGGAGGCAAGGCGCAGGAGCTCTGAATAGCTACAGTAGAGCACAAGGTAGGTGCACTGGGAGGCAGTCGGTAGTCAAAAGAAGGTTGCGTGCCACCTGGGGAGAAGTAGGTGACTGTCTCGTGGGTACCGCTACATATACAGGTACAGTATAGGTGTCGCGTGAAAACTACTGGGGTATAGATGTTTCGTGGGTTGAGCTGCATATGCAGGTCGGAGGTTTAGCGTGTTGCGGGGATGTCGTGCGTTGCCAGCGGCCAAAAGTGCAAAGTTCCCACTTGGGCTTGTCTTCCGATGAACCGCGTCTACCCATGATGTCGCGCACGGACCATCCGAAAGCGGGATGCTTTACCTTTATGACTACGCGCCCTCTCTTCATAATTTTGCACCTACAAGACTATTACCTGCCTTCAAGATACGCAAAACGAAATGGCTGCTTCTCAGGACTCCAAAGGTCTAACATTGACCGTGCTCGGCTCCGGTACGTAGAAGTCTACTCCGCAATTGAGACCCCGCACAAAGTTGCACACGAGTGATTTCGAGCTCAAAGAACACTCCGATACCATACAGTTATACGTACTGTTGTTTGAGATCCCATGGCTCTCAGGTCACCTTTTTCGCCCACTCAAACTTCTCAAATCCCTCAATGTCATTGCACCACTTCGTTTCCACCATTCTAACGATCCCCAGGCACAATGGGCATCGCCATAATGGGCGGTGTCATGGCCTCTCTCGCCGCCGCGAAAACCCAAGCCGCCATATCAGATGCGCCGAAAGACACGCCAAACCTCCAAAACTTCGTCGCCTGCGACGCCTGGGCACCTGCTGAAGAAAAGGTCAAGGCCGCGCTGGGCCACTACAACTTCTCGCTCACCACCCTGACCAACAAAAACCTCGAGGGCATACAGAAGGGAGATATCATCCTGCTTTCTTGCAAGCCGCACATCTTCAAGGACATCCTGGGCGAGGAGGGCGTGCGCGATGCGTTGAAGGGAAAGATCATAGTATCTATATTGGCAGGCGTGACGCAGGAGCAGATCGAGGGGTTCTTGTACCCTGATGGCCCACCAGCGGATGCATGCCGCGTCGTACGCGTTATGCCAAACACCGCCTCTTTCGTCCGCGAAAGCATGTCCGTCATTCAGACCTCAACACCACCACTCAAGCCCGAACAACACAAGCTGGTCGAGTTCATATTTTCTTCGATCGGCCGCGTCGTCACACTCCCACCTGCGCTGATGGACATCTCCACCGCTCTCTGCGGCTCTGGGCCCGCGTTTTTCGCGCTTGTCCTCGAAGCTGCTGCCGACGCTGGTGTAGCGATGGGTCTGCCGCGCGCGGAGGCGCAGATCATGGCGGCGCAGACGATGCGCGGGACCACGGGGCTGGTGCTTGAGGGTGGCGAGCATCCTGCTATCCTAAGGGATAAGGTCAGCACGCCGGGAGGATGCACGATTGGCGGATTGCTGGCACTAGAGGAGGGCGGCGTGAGGGGCGCATTCTCACGGGCGGTGAGGGAGGCGACGTGTGTGGCGAGTCAGTTGGGGCAAGGCGTGAAGAATGTCAACGGAACGAGGCGTTGAGGTGGTCAGAGTATACGGCCGACTTAAAAGTGTGATGCACAGGTAGGTTGGGCCCGAATTAACGAAAAGTAACCTTAAGTGGCGATGTCAAAGCTGCTGCACCAACAATGAAATTAACGATAAATGAAAGGTTGAGTAGCGGTTTCATTAGTCAATTACGTTCTGACCCGAATGATTTGACTTTTGGTATTCAATATGATGATGTTTTGCTACATCCATCAAACGCAGCCTGATTTGTGCAGTGCTGAGTGGCGGAAGGGTATAATACAAGAATTGCCTGTCACGAAAGAAGTGAAAAGGCCGCTTCATGCCCGATGCCTGATGCCAATGCGCTGTCAATGTGCACAAAACGTACCTGTAGAGCTGGTAATGTACCGCTGATCCGATGATGGTCCGTTCCAGAAGAGAGAGCAGTGTCTCGTAGTCGTGTCGTCCAGGATACTGCAATCCGGGAAGTCGAATGTCAAACCGATATTCCTCCGATCCAACCTTGAAACCCCTCCAATCCCTTATACCCGCACCTGACAGATCCGCACGGAAGACAAATTCGCCAACATGCAATATGACTTACCACCTCCTCCCATCCCTTTCTCTCTCCACCCTCTCCAACTCCCTCTCCACATCCCCCTCATTTTTCACGCCGCCCCTCCTCGGCGCCCCAGCCTTCTTCCTCAGCCCCTTCGCCAGCACACTCGCCAGATCTGCACCCCCCGTATCCCCGCTCTTCTTCTTCTTACTACTATGACTCGCCGGGCCTGTGGGCACACTGCCCCTGATCTCCCTCTCATCGTCGTCATAATCGTCGCGTGAGCGCTTCGAAGATAATGCTGGCCGAGAGGAGGATTGGTGGGAAGACGAGATCCGGGAGTGAAGCGAGCGAGACTCGGGGCGGTCGGAGGGCGCATTACGCTCGAGCATGTCGCGAGCGCGGGCGTTCTTTTCGCGCTCCGCGGCGTAATGGTCCTGCGGCGCTGATTCCGTGGAGGTCGAAGGGAGGGACGAGCTCATGCTGCCTTTCCTGCTGTGCCGGCGGTCCCGGTCCCGATCTGCTGCCGGACCCTTAGGCGGCATCAAGGCACGGGGGCCGGTGGGCGGTTGCGGAGGACCCATGGAGATCGTAGTCTTTGGCCTACTTGCTCCGCGTATGGAGAAGTTGTCCGCTGAAGGACCGGTGGGCGCATTCACTGGCGGGGAGACTGCACGGGTGGATGATTCCTTCTCGTAATCGCGATCACGATCACGAGCGCGGTCGCGGTCGCGGTCGCGGTCTTTGCGGCTTCGACGTGAGGAACGGTGTTTGTCGTCATCGTAGTCGCGTTCGTCTTCTTCGGCTTCACGGTCACGGCGACGGCGTCTCTCCTTGTCCTTGTCCTTGTCGCGAGACCGGTACTTCTCGTCATCGTAGTCGCGCTCATAGTCCCGGTCCTTCCTATCCTTGCGGTCACGGTCTCGTGACCGTGACCGATCACGATATTTGTCGCGATCCTTGTCTCTATCACTTCGATCCTTGCGGCGGGAGCTCGAATCGTCGTTGGCATGATTTTCGGTATCTCCCACAGTGACTGAGCGAGAACGTGAGCGATGACGGCGCCTATGCTCCCGACTTCGATCTCGGTGCGATCGAGAAGAGCGAGACTTATCTTTGTCACGACGGCTACGATACTTGGAATCGGCAGAGGCACTGCGTGTTCGATCGCCCCGCGAGCCCCGTGATTCGCGGTCATCGCGGCCGCGATCATCGTAGTTGTCACGTTCATCTCGCTCGTCGTGGTCGTCATAACGTGAGGACCGATGCCGACGTTTCTCTTTTCGACGCTCGTAGTCATCATCGTCTTCTGCCTGTGGTGTTCGAGATCGCGCACGGTCGTCCCGCCGCTCGGGTTCTGCTGAAAGGGATCGATCACGTTGCTCGTCTTGGACTGCAGCTTTCAGTTCAGATTCTGCACGCGAGCGAGACCGTGACCTGTCTCTAGTACGGAGGCTTTCGTCTCGTACAGGTGATCGGCTGTGTGTTGTCAGCATTTCCAAGTCGACCCCGGACATAGATTCAAACTTACGATCGAACTCGTCGCGGTGGGCTGTGACTTCCAGCCGGAGCCTCGGCGGCAGGAGTTGCAACAGGAGGCGGGTTGTAACGAACGTTGTTTGCTCGACTTGAGAATCCGGTATTAGGGCGACCCTCACGCATCGCTCGAGGTCCTGTGGGAGCGCCTGCCACGCCGACTCCACGGGGCTCGCCTGTGAGAACGGTTGCTGCACCATAGGCATTATTGAAGCCGCCACGAGAACCAAAGTTGTTGTTATGGTAACCCATGTTGCCCATGCCGTGATTGTACGCTCCGTTCATTTGATTCGCGTTGAACGAATTCATCATTTGAGGAGCAAACTGCATGTTACCACCCATCATGTTGGAGCCAAATTCTTGGTCTTCCATCTCCACAGAATCAACAGTCTGAATTTGATTAAGCGCAGAAGATTGATCTGCTCCAGGTCCTGCTGTATTCGCATCTTCTGCTGCCTCTGGCACGTCCTCGGTAGCCGCACCTTCGGCTGCTTGTTCTTTGCCATCTCCTTCGGCAGCGGTCGTTTCCGCCTTACCTTCTTGGGCAGTTTCAGCGGATGCAGAAGCCTGCTCATCTTTACCTTGATCCTCGGTGGTAGTTTCGACAGTTCCTGCGCGGGACTCGCCTTCGGGCTGTTCGAAACCGGGATTGTCAGTTGTCGTGTTCTTGGGGGAAAGATGAAAAGGATGAGATGCCTTCGGTAGCTTCGGCAAACTCGAGCGTGAAAATCGACGTACGTTGTTGGGACCGGTCCGACTCCCTGGGCGGCTGTTCTGCTGCCTGCCGGTACCTGGACCATATCCACCTCCGAAACTTCCGTTCCTGTTTTGCTGCTGGGAAATGTTTCCTGGGCCATTGCCTTGGAAACGATTTTGGTTTGACATATGATTCTTGGGGTATTGGTTCATCATCTCGGGATAGGCTCCAGATTGATTATATCCACCACCCATTTGGTTGTAGCCATTGAACCCATAGCCGCCGCCGCCCATGCCATTCCATCCGTTCCCAAAACTGCCACCATAGTTCATGGACATGTCGTTCATCCCCATGCCCATGTTTCCACCGAAGCCGAACATGCCGTTCATGCCGTTCATATTGTTCATGCCATAGCCTGACCGGCAATTAGCGTGTGAACGATAATGCGAAGGAATGGAGGTCATACCCATGTTGTTCCAACCGGGGTTCATCATGTTGGGCATGTTATTCATCCCCATGCCGAAGTTTCCTTGACCGTTGAAGCCAAAGCCGAACTGATTAGGCATTCCGTTGGCGTTCATCATGGCGTTGCTCGGAAACACTTGGCCGTTGGGTCCGCTCGGGATTTGGCCGTTGTCCTCGTCTTGTGCAGGCTCAGCACTCTGATTATCATCTTCCGCGGCCTTGCCGTCCTGGACATCTTCTTGCTGTTGCTCATCCGGGCCGGTCGTGAACCCCTGTCCTATGTTAACCCTGACCATTACGAGCCATCGCTACTCGCCGCTTTCTCCCGTTGAAAAGCTTACCTCTTCGCGCTGTGGTGCAGCAGAAGCAGGCCTGTCTTCAATCACACTGTCGGCCGCGCTCTGATCTACACCACCATGTTCTGTCCGCGGTGCTTCCTCAATACTTTCGACCGGCTTGTCTGAAGAATCGTTCGGGAGTTGCGCCTCAGACGGTGCGGGCGTCGGTTCGACAGCAGGTGTCGGCGGTACTTCCGATGCTGCCTTGAGTTCTTCTTTCTTCTTTTGCTTTTGCAACCAGACTCGCATGGTGTTACGCAGCGCCTTGTTCGGGGGGCATGAGTCCGCTTCTACTGGCGAATGATCGCACGATGGGCATGTTGTAGGGAATTCGAGCTTCGACTGGCCTGGATAGAGGGTTAGCCATTCGTCATGTGCACTGTGACTGGTAGTACGTACAGGACGAGCAAATGACCTTGTTACAGCACAGAAGCTTGTATGAATCGAAAGCGAGCTGGTCGCAAAGCGCGCAGAAGAAGCCCTTGGGGAATGCACCTCGGTCGAGCGTACTGTGACTGTGAGCGCGCTATTGCAAATCTACAAGTGAGTGACGTACAGAGCAAACTCTTTGAGCTCGTCAGCGAGCGGCGCCAACTTGGGGTCGGTGGCCGTGGTCGCCATGGTGAGGTTCCGGGACGCAGAGCGAGCGCAAGGCTACAGCAACTGCAGTCACAATCTAAGCGATCGCATCCGCCGGCCGGAATCAATCGGTTAGACAATCAGCGCGGCAACCGGCATCGGTCGCGCAATAAGCAATAGATTGCGCGGAGGTGAAAGTTTTAGTATCAGTGACGTTGATTGCGGGCGCGGGTGCAGTTGCTGTCGCAAGTGAGGTGTCTGGAAAACTTACGTCGCCAAGGAAAGCGCGACCGCCGCATGCTCACGTGAGCAGCTCGCTCCGCAAACGCGCGCTAAGCCATTCTGCCTTCAGCGCGTCATCACGGGAAAGTAGGTACCCACCGTGCCACCATCGTTCAATACATGGCGATTGTGTTCCCCTCTTGGATGTAACCACCCTCTCATTGTGATCTCGACTATGATACTAAGCCAGATCTCTTATCTAGACTGCATCGTCTTCCTGATTTTCCTGGTCCCGCAGCTCCTGATACATGTCGGTTTAATCCGCATAGCGACATGGCTTGTTGGTGCATTGCCTTCACTGAGTATGTCTACCATATGTATCTCATCTCCGCATGTTTATATTCACAGCCTTCCAAGTCTTCGTCCTACCTTATCAATTCATCAGGGAAAGATATTTCACACCCTATGAGCAACGCAGTCCGTTCGTGCAACGCGCAACTCCGTTTCAGGACTTTGTCATCAGATGCGTTAGATATGCATTCGCTTTTATGCCAGCCTTTTTGGGACGAGTATTTTTTTCCAAAGGTGTTTCTCTACCTTTCCTGAGATTTCGCATGTTGCGACATGGCATTGTAACTTCGCCTTTGCGGTGGAATGAGATCAATAGAGTAGGTCCTGATCATGTGCAATTAACTCGTCGCTGACTCCCAAAGCCTGGTTTGAGAGGTATCTGGATCACCCATAACAAACAAGAGCAACCGGACATCATTGTCTATTACTGCCATGGTCAGTCATACATTCTCTTTCTTCGAGTCTGTGAGGTTAACCCAAAATAGGCGGAGGCTTCGCCATGGGCTCTGGCTTCTTCTACATGGAGTTCCTTCTCGCTTGGGTGGCCTTACTCAAGGAAGCCGGCTACAGGAACCCGGCCCTCTTCGCCTTGGAATACACCCTTGTTCCAGACGCCGTCTACCCCACACAACTACAAGAAACTCTCGCTGGCTATGAATATGTTCTTTCCATCGCGCGAGACCACACCCGGATCTGCGTCAGCGGCGATTCCGCTGGAGCCACCCTAATGCTCAGTTTCCTGCTCTATATGACCGACCATCCCGAACTGCGCCATCAGCGGCCGGGTTTAGCTGTCATGATCTCGCCGTGGGTAACCATCATCTCGAAGAACAACCGCGATACCCCTAGTGACTATCTCAACGCCAACAGCCTAGAGCTCTACGGTCGCCAGTACATTGGCCCCAAGGTACCAGCCGACGATCCGCTGGTGTCGCCGGGCAATTGCAAAGACATGAAGAAGTGGACGGCAGCAAGCCCAGAAAAAGGGTGGTTCTTTCTATACGGTTCTGAAGAGGTTTTGGGACCTGAGACTCGATCGCTTATTTCGTTGCTCAAGAAGACTGGCACAAACGTTGACAGCTATGAACAGCCGGGAGGTATTCATGCTTGGCCCGTGGCGTCGCTGTATCTGGGCGAGACGAGAGATATGCGGTTGCATGGTTTAAGGGATATTGTGCAGACTATTCGCAGTCGCATACATTAAACCTGAAATCAACGCAATCTGGGAGAAGAAATCCTTCACAACATCGATTCGCAGTGCCCTTGCGCCAACCGACTTTGCTCCAGTCATTGCGGTCTTAATTTGTGTCACTCAATAACATCGTCGTGCGAGTTCAAAACCCAGTTCTCTCGAGGCCCGCACGAGCCTTTCTACCCTCTCTTCTTCCCGAGCTTCCCAGTACAGCCTTACCCCTTCATCATCTGCATTCCGGGTCTGCAAAGCCGATTTGGTCAAGGGAACCTCCGACTTCATTGAGGACCATTCCAACGGCGCCTTAGCGATCTCACCCTCGGAACTGAACAACGTCAATCAGATCGCATGCATGACCAATGAATCGAAGAACTCACCTTGACTGGGTTACAACTTGATTTCCACCCTCAGAACCCTTAGTTCGACGACGATCTGATTGACTTGACATTTCCCACGTCCCAAAGCTTAAAGTTCGTATAAAGCACGTGCAAATATCTTGGCACTTTCTCCTACGGATGCCTCTACCTCAACCAGTAGATCCGGCGGCGGCGGACCCAGCATACTTATACTACACCCACGCTCCTACCGAGGTTTCCACTCATCGTCCTGCAAGCAGAAGCAGGATGAGCGGTGTTAGGACCAATAGTGTTGCCGTACCCCGCTTGATGGGGCTTAGCGCTTACCGGGTGCGGATTAGTGGTGGAAGAAAGCGGCTTAGCGCGGAGAGGGATGGAGTATGGCTGGGGGGTGCGCAATAGTGCCCGGGATTGGTTGGTGTCTTTTCCTTGAGCACTTCGCTTCGCGTGCGGAGTGCAGTTCTCTCACACATCCATTATGTTGTTGCTCAATGCGACTCAGCCCCTTCAGCAATGGGCCCGATACCATATCGATCGTCAAGGGTGTAGGATATATCCAAACATTTCAAGGTTTATGTTTGCCACTCCTCACATCATCTTGAACTGACCAGTACTCGCTGTGTTGGACGAGGCCCTCCAGACTCCACGGTTCTTCAATGTCCCTATCAAGATGAATAAGAGAATTCCTGTCTTTGATTTCCTAGATGATCGTCCAAGGCATGACAGTAGATTGCAACTTGGCTCTTACAGATAATGCCGGAAGACTTCGGGACTGCGAGCATCAGTGGCTACCGAACGAACCGATGAATCCGACGACGAAGATTAGCAACGATGGATTGGCGATAACGACTGACACTGCTGAATAACTAAAACGAAGACGCGCAGTGCAGTTTTAGCGCCTCATATGCTCGATTGGGGGTGAATTTCCTGCACGACCACCCATGCTCGGTACGTTATACGTGCCCTATCAGCAGCGTGGAAACAGGGCTCAGCTGTGCCTCATCATGTGTCTGAAGTTGACTGCGCGGCAAACACAGTGATCACGGGACATACCTTTCACCGGAAGGGTCTTGGCGTATTAAAGCCCAGATTCAGAAGCCGCTATGGACGCTGCTCAACTTTTTCCGCTCGTTATGAGCGCCATCAATATATACGGCTGCTTTTACCCCGTGAAAAAAGAATTTCAACCCACCTGGTCGAATTTCTGCTCATATAAGAAAATCCCTACGTCTGGCACATTCCACTCGACAACTGTTCTAGAGCAACCGAAAGCAACATAGTACCTTGTCCACCGAGCGCTAAGTATGGCTCCCAAGACGAGGAAACTACCTGCTGTATCAAACGCCAACGAGGAGGAATGGTCCTGTCAATACTGCCGCAAGGTATACCGCAACAAACACTCTTTCGCAGTATGTTTTGCCACCAACACGCAGGTCACTCGGATACTAATCAACTTCAGGATCACTGTAGGGCCTCTCCCTGCGCTGTCGCTCACAGAGGCGCATCTATGTGGGAATGTCCCCGCTGCGGCCTGCGAACCGCGCACCGAAGGTCAGCAGCAGTACGTACCCCACATTCAACTTACGATGCTTTGCTGACCATGGATACAGAAGCACATGCAAGATAAGTGCTGGGAGAAATGCGATGAGTGCGCCGAAGCAGGTGTCGATAGGTGTGACGCCGCGAAAGAGGAGGGCGACTGTGCCAACTGCCGTAGGCTCGGAGTGGCATGTACGAAACCATCGGAAGGTCAGGCCACCACTGGTGACCCTAGGGAGGTCAAGGCGACGGGGAGCGGTCAGAACCAATTGTCCCAACAGCCACAGCAAGACGCTTCGCAGAGTGCTCCAGAGCCGCGCCCACGACAGCTCTTGGGGGAGCGGGAGGATCATGCCTACGAGGTTCTGGACGATGAGGTTGCTGGAAGTGACAACGAAGAAGCTCTCGACAAGGATGAGAAACTAAACAAGGAGAGCCACGACACGCGTAGTCATATCCCATCGATTCAGCATGACTCTTCGGCTGATGTAGAGATGGTCGAAGCGGACCAGATGACTGTTCATGCTGAGGTTTTCGAGCCTGGATTGGCAGCCGAAGCAACTATCTCCTCCAACGTCACGAAACAGCCCCAGGACAACGACATACCTATGGTAGACACTACACAAGTACAATCTTGGAGAGAAGACAACCACTTGGGTCGCTCGGCTGGAAAACTCTTCTTGAACATCGAGACTGTTCCTCCTCAACCACGAACAGAAGGCTACTCAACGAAAGGTAAGTATTTTGTCATAAGGCCCAGTCCCAGTCCATGTTAACTTTGCCTAGAAACCGCGCGACGGTCTGCTGCCACCGTTCTATCACCAGTCGACCAAGCCTTCCTCTCCGACTCCCATCATCCGTTCCAGGAACAGACGCAAACGGCATTAGGCAAGAATACCAGGCCTCGTATGCAACCCTTAACACTGGACGCCGCTCCATCTGACGGTCATCCTCCACCTTCGGCCCCTCTTGCTGCGCCGACTACTATTCCTCGTTCCACGTTGTCCGAAGAGGCCACAGCTACTCTAGTACGTACCTCCTCGACCACCTCAGTCCCTCTAATCTGGAATGACACTAACAAGCTCCAGCCACAGCCTCAAACCCCAACTCCCCTTCCCCACAACTTCTTGCCTCCTCCAACAAATCCCTCGCCGCCCTGGTGGACCTCCATCCCCGAAATTGCATCCATGCTGGCTGCTCAGCGTCGTGCGCCAGCACCGTACGGGCTATCGAATGACTTCACAGAATTCTATAGCCATGTTCTTGAGGCAACGGATAACTTGAGCAAGAAAAAAACGCAAGGGGACAAGTGAGGTCCTGTATGGAATGGCTGCTCTTTTAGAGACGATATGGAAGCATGATCGTGTGGAGGATGAAATCCTGCATGATGAATTGAAATTATCGGGTAGCATAGAAACTAGATTATCATCATAGCATCAAGACAGCTTCTACATGGCTAGAGAAAGCAGTAAACATTGATCTCTCAAAGCAGTTTTCTAGATACAGTTCCGTGATTTGGGCAGCATTTCAAGATTATTGGATGCAGACTGACTTTGAGGGTTACCTTGGAACTCGGTAAACATGATGCCGCTCATCCATAATAAAAAGTAAAGTCGTCCCGCATAAGCTCCATGAAATAATATCCTAGATTGTGTCATTACCAGCGCCCTTGTCCATACCCACGCGTTTCATACACCGAAACTCAATCCTCATGATCCGTCGCCATCGTAACCCCCTCCCACTCATCCAACAACTTCTCCGTCTGCCTAATCTTCTCCCTAATCGCCGGCGGACTATCACTCCCCAGCGCCACTCGCACAGGGACCTCCTTGCCCTCTCCAACCCCACTCTTCGTCAGTATATCCACCAAAATCTTACACCCCTTTCCCACATCCCCATCTGCTTCCCATCCGCCCCTCCCAGCCCCTCCTCGTCTCCCCGCCGCGCTCTCCTCATACGCCTGAATCCTAGCCTTCGACTGGACGGCCGCACCAGGGTTAAGGAACCCAGTGCGGAAATAGCCTGGCTCGGCAACTGTGACAGCAATTCCAAACGGCGCTACTTCCTCCCTCAGCGCCTCAGACAGGCCGCTGACAGCCCACTTCGCACTGTAGTACAGCGCAGCGCCCGGACCCCCCGTCCAGCTCGCAATGCTCCCGAAATTGCAGATCGTCCGGTGCCCGCTTCCGTCTCTCAGATACGGCAGGAAAGCCTTGGTGACGTTCAACACGCCAATCACATTCGTGTTGAAGCTGTCGTAGTCCTCGGTGGGGGAGGTTTCTTCGACGGCGCCGACGAGGACGTAACCTGCGGCATTGACGAGGTGGGTTATGTAGCCATACTTTGCGACGGCGTCTTTCGCGACCTTCTTGATATCATCAAGGGGGGAGATGACGTCCAGTGCGACTGTATGCGCGCCTGCTTTTTTGAGGGCATCAAGTTTAGACACTGTGCGGCCGGAGGCGATGACGTGGTGGCCGCGGGCGAGGGCTTCCAGGGCGAGGTAGTGACCGAAGCCGGAGGAGGCGGCGGTGATGAACCAGACGGGTGTTTGTTCAGCCATCTTCAGGATAGTGCAGAGTGTTAAGCTGGTGATGTTGCGATGTTGATACTTGTTCTTGGTCTTGGTAACGAGAAGTGTTGCATGAATCGTCCAGATGCTCGACGCAACAGCGCAAATCCAGAGTTATATACTCTCGACCGCATCATCGTAATTCTTACATCGAGTACGCCCGTATGGCATCTCTTAACTCCGCCGAAATGCCAAGTTGCGTAATGCTGCAATGGAGGGAGGTTAGAATAACGTCTACCCTGCGTATGCTAGCTTAACTCCTTGCGTACATGTACGCGAGCAATCTACGAAAACGTGCTAATTGGTTGCAGAGCCTTGTGTAAGCGTGCCAAGCATTACCACGCTGGTGATGCAAGCCGAAATACGTCGGGCCGGCGAGCGGTTCTGCGGCATCCTTCGCAAACTGCGAAAGCGTGGTGAAAACTGTGAGATGTCCGACAATCTTCGCCATAACAATACGACGGCGGAAGCAACTGGTACGGCTCGGCCGATCAGACCGATTCTGCTATCGCCGATAACTTCGTCAGTTTATGTCCATGCAGGGAACGTACCAGATCTTTCGGTCAAACATCAAACCTCTTTACGTGGGGAAGTACTGGAAGCCGGTTTGAAAATAAAGATGGCATCCAATTACATTTACAACGGCTCGACAGAGCCCTCTGGTGGTATCATACCCATTGAGAAATATGCGACATCGAATCGAACATGTACGCCGAAACCCCTTTCCCATGCAGAGATATCAATAGAAAACATCGACACCATCTAATCGACATATCCTTTACATTTGACATGCACATAAGAATGCTCGCCTCCTTCTTTGATGACCATAGCCGTCAGCTGGCCACCACTCACGCATCCTGAGTCGAGGCCCATGCTGTGCTTTTGGATGTTCTTCCCCCGCTTCCGGTCATGTCCATAGATGACGGTTGTCCGCTCAACCTCCGGCTTGCTTTCCTGTTGATGGTTCCAGTACCTTTCCCACGGTGTGTGTTCTCGCGTCTCAGACGGCAGCAATGTGTCTAGGTCTATCGTTCGCATGTTCATCACCTGAAAGGGATCCTGCCGTTCAAACGGGACGTCTGGAACGAGGCCCGCGTGCACAACAGCGACGCTGTGGAGAGACCCGATTTGACCGACGCGGAGGATCACAGGGCAGGATTGAAGCCAGGATATTTGGGCCTGCGTGAAGGACTTTGCGAGCTTGAGCAGCTTCGGATTGTTATAGGAAGCTGCGGTTTCTTCAACATCGACCGGACGATCAACCGAGTCGACATCTGGGCGCGGAATGGTGGGGTCGTGATATTCGGCGGCTTCTTGGATCGAGAGGAGCACTTTGTCTTCGTGGTTGCCGCGAACGCAGGATGCGCCTAGCTTCGAAGCAAGAGTGACGACGCCGGGCGAGTCGGGGCCTGGTTAGTGTTAGCTGTGTCATTGCACGTTATTCCGGACGGTAACCTACCCTTCGCGATGATGTCTCCTGTGAGAACAAGGTGATCTTTTCCTTCCCGGAAATCCACCTTCTTCAACAGCGCCTTCAATTCCTTCTTACAACCATGTACATCTCCCACAACCACCAGCCTTCCCTCTCCCCTCGGCAAATGCTTATCTTCCAGATCCTTCACCTGCAACATGTCCTTGAATTCTGGTTTTGCACTCATTGCAGGTTCCAACTTCGCCGCAGCGTCCAAACGCGCTTGCTCCACCTGATACGCAGAGTAATGTGGTCCTAGGTACAAGCGCCAGCTTATCAGCAGCACAACGGCAGCAAATGCGTAGATGACGAAATACCGCTGCAGTCTCCGCGGGATGCGATTGGAGGTCCGTGTGATCATCGCCCGCCACTTGGGGTGCAGTAGGTAGTCGCCCTCGTCGACAGCGTAGAAGGCGTCTTCTTCGTCGGACACGTCGAGGTCGCTATTACTATGTACGAGGTCGATAAGCGGGCGGCGGGAGTGGTGGTCGCGTGACATTGCTTGTGCGTCGCGGGGAACGGCGGATGCGGTGCGCTTGATTAAGGGCAAATTTTCCGTCAACGTTAGATACAGAGTGCGTCCCGCTGTGCGAACCTCCTTATGTGAAAGCTATGTTGAGGTCGATTGCGCGTCGCAAAGCCGGAAACGGCGATCGATGTGTGGGGCGGCGGTGGCGGCTCCCTGAGTCGTCCGTCAAGATTGCTCTCGTTCAACCGCCAGACGTGGAAGCAGCAGTGGGTGTGCGAAGAGGTCGAGGGAGGAGGCACCGCATCTGGACCCTGGGCGAAGACAAGGCATTGAAAGGCGGACTGGGGCTCTTGGTGTCCATATCGCATGCATTGAAAAAGGACTGGCCGATGTCATCTAGCCAAACACAGTCTGGTTGACGAGGATCGGTTTCGGATGTCGGTGCCGGAGATAACTTGGCACTGGCTTGGCATGAACGAAGACCTACTTCCGGGCAAGCGTAGTCTGTGAAAGATAAAGAAGGAAATAGTGCATGCGACACAAAAACCGCTGCTGGGAAATGCATCTTGTAGAGCTCGGATAGATATTCCGTTGAGGTATCATATCCGTATCCACAGCGTCGTTTCCAAGGTTCAGAACCTCTGACCAAATTAGTCACGTGATAATATCGGTTTCGGTACTAGCGTGCTTTCGTCAAGGCCCCCACGCCCTGTATGTCTTCATGATACCGTCGGCCAATGTCTCCAGCTCTCCCTTGAAGCTTCTCATGCTGTAGCAATGTCCACAGTCCACCTCAACATCACCATTCTCGGCGAGTCGGGCGTCGGCAAGACCAGCTTCGCCGATAAAGTTTCCCACGACACCCAATATTGGCGCTATGCTCCGACCATAAGCCCAGCTTTCGCGCACATGAGCCTGCAAGTTGACGGCGACCTCTATGACCTGAATTTCCAGGACATCAGCCTGACGCCAATCAGGGTTAGGGAACCTGGGTTTGCAGATGCTATAATTAACAGTGCTTTGAGAAGCTCGCGAGGTGTCGTGCTGTTGTATGACATTACGAGTGAAGAGAGCTACAGACACGTGACAGAGTTTGGTTGGACCTATTTATGGGGGTGCAGAGACCCGGGGGGACAGTCGCGGATCGGCGATTACGAAGAGGAATACCACAGGTTTCCGAGTGGTAAGTCTACATATTCAAGCTTCTTGCTACCTTCGTATTCTTACATGCTCTACAGAGACGAGAAAATTTGGGTGCGTGCTGGTTGGGAACAAAGTCGATCTTGTCCAGGGTGATAATAGCGAGAAGAGGGAGGTTCCCAAAGAATTGGCTGAGGAATGGGCCAGCATGGTCGGCGTTGAGGCGTTCGAAGTCGATAGATATGACAAGGGCGTGCTAGAAGATGTTTTGAGAGCTTTGATAAGGAATACAAACTGGGCGAGAAGAAGGAATGAGGAAGACAGCGAGGAAGACAACGAGGTAGTGAGGGATAGGCAGAAAACGAAAGAAGAGACCGCGCAGGAACCCGAAAAGCGGAAAAGCACAAGCGGGAGATTTCCTGCATTCACAAAACTGAAAGATATTCTTAAAATGACGAGGCGGAGACCAGAAAGAGAAGAATGATGGCTTTTGCAGACGGGTGGTTCTACTGCACAACTAGTCTGGCACCGTGCCATGCCGCCAGCGGATCCGTCTCCACATTACGTATCATGACGCTATAACCCAACGTCGTAGCTCCCCTGCTGCAGAGATGCAAATGCTATGGGAAACAAGATGGTAAAGTAAACGCGGAGATATACTTAAGCAATTACGGACCAATACTTCACTCACTCTTGCACAAGCTGCAATCTCCACACCGCACATCTATACCCGCCACACACACTCACTATCAAAATATTTAAAACAAAAGGTCCCCTCATCTTGATATCCGCGACGCCGTCGCCCTTCGCCCGCATGAACCGCATAGCCATGAAGCTGAAGGGCATCCCTTTCCAACTCCAGGACGAGATCCCCTGGGGAAAGGACACAAATACCCAAGTACAACCCGCTTAAGAAACTCCCAAATCTCCTCTTTCCCGCGCCATGAGCGGAATACAGTTCCAACGCCACGCCTGTGATATAATTCTATGCTGAACATGCATTAACGTATGACGAGAACTGCTTTGGGAATGTTTACCGTGTCCGAAACGAGGGCAGCCATGATGGCAAACTTGTTCCTCATGTAAACCGCTGGTCTACCCAAAGCGGTAAACCAGCGGAGCGAGCTACCTCTTCGCCTTCTCGATACTCCGCGGTGGTAACTGCATCCTCGACACCGAAAGTCTCCGCGACCATATCTGAGGTCCAGATACGTTCCCTATTGACGGCAGCATCCCTTCCGTACAAGTACATGCCGATGCGGATGGTTGCGTACCTTTCAAACCAATATGACTTGAGGGGAAGGTGCGTATGTACCTTTTTGTGCGAGCGGTAGCGTCAAGACATGTGCGGGCGGATCAGGAAGAAAGTTATGAACATCGACGTCCTCCAAGCCACCATCGGGAAAGCACTTCGCGTCCGTTATGTATGTGACGCGTAGTGTAGACAGGTTGGGCGCTTTCAACGAAAGCGCGTCAACTCCATACTGTATAGAAGACCATATGTCGGCAACGTCGCTCGAGGTGTCAAAAGGGATATCTCTCGGGCTATAGTCCATGACAAGGGTCGCGTGACTGAGGTCTTGCAGGATATTGCCGGGTAGTTCCAAAGGACCAAGATCTTCCGCTAGTGACTTGAATCCAAAAGTGAACCTTGCCGATAGGTTCCTCGAGCACATCTGAAGATACTCCGCCTTGAGCTGAGGATGTAACAGGAGAACGCTAAGACGAGGTACACCGTATATTTCGACGCCGGCATGACTGTAATCGACTCTAGCAACTGCTTCTCTGTGTGGAAATACCCAGATGTATTCTTTGTCCTGCGTAAGGTAGGGGTCTATAGAGTTGATACTGTCAGCATAGTTGACTAAAGCAAGTTATGAGGTAGGGCGCCCACTGGTCGCACATATACAGTAATTAAGTACATGCACTGGCCGTACGGTATATAGCCGCTTCTTCTGCAACGAATGCTACTTACATATGAGGTCTCTGATCTCACGCGGGATGGTGAGCAGGTGAGGTGTAGCTGAAGCCATTTCGAAGACCCGGAAGGTTGAATGCGA
Source organism: Didymosphaeria variabile (assembly GCF_027946475.1). Lineage (NCBI taxonomy): Eukaryota > Fungi > Ascomycota > Dothideomycetes > Pleosporales > Didymosphaeriaceae > Didymosphaeria > Didymosphaeria variabile. Next base: position 3,726,986 of record NW_026611622.1, on the reverse strand, counting down.
CTGTGGTGTGTAGAGATGTGGGGGGAAGCGATATCGAGCATGTTGTTGACTTATATTGCACATGCAGGAGCGGGTGGAAACCTGGAGAGGTTTGCCAAGATCTGACAACCGCTACTGCTTTCATCCGAGCGGATTGGGCAGTTGCCATGGCGCATGTTTGCCCCAAAACAAGCCATGCTCTTGCTGTTTAGCGCGGCGTTTGGCTGAGGTTGTAAACAAATATCAAGTCTTCGCTGTGGTGGGTCAAGTCCCCATGTGCACTACTGCAGGTTGGTGTCGCAAATCAGCCCCGACAGAATCAATCCGGATATTATTTCATAGGAAGATACTTCCTCACAGTCGACCAATGCCTTTCAAAAGTCAGAAGTTAGTATGAGGCTACTCAGACTATGGGAGTTTCTTACCAATGCCATGGCTTTGGGAATGCGTGCGACAACACCGATATGCCGAAGGGTCTGTCTCATCTCCTCCCTCCGGAATGTCGTCATACCAGGGGCAGTCGAAGCACAATATAGTGGCCAGATAACAGTGATGAGCTGACTCAACCCAAACCCACCAGTGTCGAGACTCATTGAAAGTGGAACTGATGGTGCTTCTGTATTCGGAAGCAATGTCATAGTTGATCTATAGATGCTCTCAGCTGCCATCAAGGCCTCATGAGGTAGCTTATTGGAATGTCGTGTTGGTCGCGCAACGCCATTCGGATTCAGCAGCTGGTCAATCTGTAATAGGACCTTGGCTGTAACAATGAGTAGAGTGCAGTATTCCATGTACCTCGTGGGTGTAATATCTGCTCGATGAGTCAACTGTGAGCGCTACGTAGCGTAAGTGAGAACTTACCGTTGCCGGCCTCAGCATGAGCGGAAACCACTGCCAAATCTCGATACACCCGCTTTACGTTGCCTCGGATCCGCTGTATATCAATTTGTCGTGGGTGCTCCGCACTGTGTAGCAGCTCTTCCATTTCAAAGACATAAGTCCTTAGTCGCAGCTTGGACAGATCTATTGTGAAGGGGGTTCGTTCGGTCTCAATTATGTCACTCTCTCGCCCATCCTTATTGTGATCGTTTGATTTAGTCAGATACTGTAATGCTTTGTAAAACATCAAATGCTTGAAGGCGTCGTTGTGTGGCTCCTGTAGCAATGCAAAAAACCCTTCTAGATGCGTGAGCCACGTCCGATCGCTTTGGTCGATGTTGACAGTCATCTAGCACAACGGGCTCGTCAACTTCAGATCATCCGACGTATTCCTAAATCTATTTGCTAGATGACGTACCTCATACATCGCAAATAGCCAGACAGACTCGAGAGGCGGGTCGCGCGAGGAAGAATGGGACAGCTCATCTCGCAACCTACGTATAGCAGACTGATACTTCTTGTGCAATGTTCTCCGGTCCTCAATAGTCTGATAGGGCTCTTGAAGAGATTCGAACACCGCACTCATGGATTCTCTGACGGACATGATCGCAGATTGAGATAGTGGACTGCTATAGGTTTTGATACCAAACTTGGCGGGAGCACGGGTCTTTAACTGCCGATCCACTGCCATCGCCGCAGGTTTCTCAACTTGCTGTTAGCTTCTAGCTAGATGGTATGTTGTCGGTGGCATAAGGTTGCACTTGCCGAATGATCAGGGTCGCGGTCGATTTCCGGCCTGTTGTCGTCTTGCGGAATAATGCGTTCTGACACTCTAGGTTTCTCATGAATCTTGTATCCGAGGCAAACCCTTTTCGATTTCATGCAGTTTACACAACTCGGACATTTCTCGTCGCATTTGATCCGCCTAACTTTGCAAGTAGTGCAACCATTGCTTAGATGGCCGGGATTAACCATCATGCATCACCGGACCGCCACCGAATCTCAGGATCTACCAATATCCCAGCAATTGTGAAAATTGGACGATGGAATCGATAGTATAGTGGTGTTCGGTCCTAAGACGTCTCCGACGATAACGCAAGCGCCTTTTCGTCAGCATAGACTCGCGCCACGCTAGTTTTCTCGCAAAGCCTTTGATTGGCCCTTCTCTAGTCCGTCATTCCCACACTGTAGTGTCTCTACCTTATCCGTCCGCTAGTTTTCTCGCAACGGCAAATTATCCTCTTTCGTTGATTACTTTGAGACAGATGTATACGAATGCATACGCTAGCTAATTCGCAAGGCTCGTGATGGGTCACTTGCGTCTTAAGGCTCCATAAGAGTGACGATCATCATGTATGAATTGGCAGCCACGTCCTCATGCGCGACATGTCCGGGATCAATGGAGAGTACCAGCTATGTTTAAAATCCAATGAGGGTGATTCGTGCTTCGACCGGATACCACAACCTACATGTCTCCGCCCTTACTCCGGGCACCACGATATATAAGACCCATAAGATCTCATCCTCTTCCATCACTACTCAACAGCCACCTCCTCCAAATCTCATTCATCACACGACATCAATTTATCTCAGCGATGTCCATCCAAAGTATCGAGCTCTGGGGCCACTGGGGTGCTCCGAACCCATGGTGCGTCGAACACGTTCACCATCCTCGCAACACTTTGCCATCAATGCTAACAGTGAGATCGTAGGAAAGTCTGTATGATTCTCGAAGAACTACAGCTCCCGTACAAGATCCACTACAAGGAGTTTACCGACACGAAAACCGAGGACTATCTCGAAATTAATCCCAACGGTCGCCTGCCAACGATCAAAGACCCGAATTCTGGTTTGACGCTATGGGAGGTAAGTCATTCTTTACAGGTATCGCTCAAAGGCTCACTGTACTAATCAATACATCAGTCCGGCGCCATCATACAATACCTCGTAGATCGGTACGACACAGAGGGGAAGATCTCGTGTAAGAGCTTCCCGGAGAAGTACCTAACCCAGCAGTGGCTCGCCTTCCAGATATCCGGTGAGTTTGGACATACCAACTTCAGACCTATCAACAACTGACATTTGCCAAGGACAAGGTCCATACTTCGGCCAAGCGACATGGTTCGCCCGCTTCCACGCTGAGAAGATCCCTTCTGCAATCGATCGCTACGTGAACGAGATCTTTCGAGTCACAGGTGTTCTCGATAAAGCTCTCAAGGCTAACAGCACTGGATGGCTTGTTGGCGACAAGGTGACATATGCAGATCTGTCGTTCATTACATGGAGTTCAGTAGCAGAGGGGCTTGTGAAGCAGCTGGGCAAGTGGGAGGGGTTCGAGGAGCGGTTCCCCACGTATACTGGATGGCTCGCAGCCATGAGGCGCTTGGACTCTGTGAAGAAGGTTGAGGAGCAGATGGCGAAAGGCAGGGCTGCCAATGGGTTGTAGTCATTGCTTGTTCAAATTGGGACTGCTTCCAGGCGAGTCACTTTTGCGAGTGGGATCGGAATATTCTACACGACAGGATGTAAATAAACTCAACACCATTCAGGTAGTTAAAAAAGTGGTTTCGATGCCTAGTTGACATGAAAACTGTGAGTTACCTCGTCATCGCGTTTGCAAGGTGTGCAATCTTAGCTGCTATCGATATCCTCATCCGTTCCCCAGGTGACTTCAACAAGGCTCAAAGCACAATCCTCAATCCCCCAGATATCCTCAAACACGAATCGCCTATCCGCTTCTTTCAGAGCTCCCGCCATTGACCCCCGTCACGAACGCAACCGTTGAAGAAAGTCATCATGATCATGTCCACGAAACTGTGAGGAGATGATCGTCAGCAAAGCAGTCAGTTCCAATGTAGCGATTGGTCACTTACCATTTCTCTTTGTGATTCCCCCGATATTCAGCCGTGGCGTCGAAGACATGCTCGTAAAAGAGTATCTTGGCTCCTACCTTCAGCGCTGGGACCAAGGCCCGCAGGATCTTTAGGCAGTACTTCTCGCTCCAGTTGAGCATGATCCTTGCGAGAAGATACACGTCTGCCCCTTTCACAGGCTGTTCATCGAAGAAGTCGTGCGCTGTGAAGTCAACCCTTGATCGCAACTCGGCGGGCAACATCGCCTTGCCTGCAGCTACTATGTGGTCCAGATCCTGGACAATGAAGCGCATGTGCTTGGTAGACGACGCGAGGAACGCAGCCGCGTTGCCATGTCCGCCTCCCACATCGACGATGGTCATGCCGGGGCTATCATACTTAGCCCAAGCAAAAGATTGCTGCAGGAAGTGGTTATCAACGTGGCGACCATGCGACATCGCTCGGCCGAAGCGTTTTGCACGCTCTGGATGCTGTTGCAGGAAGCGATACATGGGTAAGTCTGTTCCGTGAGCAATATTGTACGCTGTTTCGTTTGGCTCGATGGACTCCCTCGGGGAAGTAAATGCATCGGGAAGCCGTAACAGGGCGGGCAGCAGCTCCTGCAACGATACTCCCAGCAGCTCGAAGAGTCCAGAGTCCCTCAAGAGCAGTGAGAGCTCACTATGTGCGACCCGACCTCGCTCGGGCTCGCGGAAGATGCCTTTGGTGATGGCGTAGCTTATGATGCGACGAAGTGGGTCTTCCTCGACGCATGTCCCCGTCTGAGTGTTATGGGACATTACTAAGTCGTCATAGCTTATGGATCCTGATGGAGGTATGAGTTGTGGGAGGTTCAGATCATGGATGATGAGCAGAGATGCTAGGTCCGCAGGCTGCCGCAGTTATCAGCGAGTGGACGCGGATGACAGTATCTGCCGATGCACCTGCTTACGAAGTACATAATGTCTGAAAGCGCCTCCTCAGGGCTCTGGAGCTGTCTCTTCATCGCTTCGAGATCGCCAAGAAGTGTTAGGCGAGCTTTCTCCAACCCTTCATCGCCTTCTTTGATCCAATGTTGATTTTCTGGATAGGTCGATTCCTTGAATCTGTCGATTTGGTCCGCGATATCGTAAACTGACCATGCTAGAGGGTGCAACTCTGACATGTTGTGGAATCTTTCGAGCGAGATATGCTAAGTAAAGGCACCGTTGGTTTATGTTATGGGGAAAGGAGCGACGTGGATATATGGGTAGTGCTCCTGTTACATTAGGCCCGCGAATCAATAGATACCTAAGGTAGTACGATACTTCACAGATCGACAGGCTCGTAAATACGCAAAATTGTCTGATCACCTCTTCACAGTGCGACACTCGCGCCCAACCCCGGACCTGTGACCGTGACACATATGAGTTGCTAGCAAACCACCCACGCTCTATCATGTCAGAGAACAGAGAAACCAAGACAACGGCACATGCAGCGTAACCCTACTGTCATATGTCACCAAATGTGGTTGGACTCGCGCTTGAAGTGTGTAAGTATACGTACTGCGCTAAAGCGTTTCCAATAATCTAACGACAGATACTACCAAATTGGTAGACACGATTCATCAAATCTTACAAGGCTTTTGATAAATCCCAGAATTGATCAACGGTAATCACAACCTGGCGCTGTTTCTGGTATTTTTGCTCGAATGGGGCCCTCGAGAAACGTAGGTTTTGTTGTGCAAGAACTACATTGCGGATGACCGCAGTTGCCGAGTACCATATGTACCTATGGTATTATAGGTAATCTTGCTCTCACACATCTTCTCCTCAATATAAAGCATGCAGATATTGATAGAGCAGAATAAAATATCCGTGTACAACGCAAGCAATTGGTGACATTCTAGAAAGTCGTTCTGACAGCCAACATCGATCAAACAATCCAGGCGACTGTTCTGACGTGTGTAGGATCGGAGCACAGATCACTGGTTCGTATCCATTCCCGGATAGCGGGGAAGCTCGCGGAGACGGGCTACGTTGAGGCTGAATATAGCTCGAACGCGCGTTCCGGGTATGAACCAAGGCGGATTTATACCGAAAAGCTTTTATACTTCAAATGATCTGAAATGGCGTCCGAATAGCTGGTATGTTCCTTGCTGGGCGGTAGGAGATTAAGCTTAAACTTGAAACGAAGAGTACCATATTACTTTTGAACATGAATCCCCTCGCATACCAAAGATGTTGATACTTCGTGTTTCAAGCTCCCGTTCTGCACTGGGTCCTTAGGTCGCCCCTCTCAACTCATGCCACGCGTAGATCTGGTTTCTTCTCAGTGTACTTGGAATTCGTCGAGTTTGCACCGCCCTGCATCTTGAACAGTTGCCATCACAATTGTATCGACCTTGGAGTTTTGAAACTTTGGTTCGTGTCTTCTTGTACATCAAACAGAAGTCTTGACCATTGCGTTTCTATATGGTCCTCAATACCCCGCGCTCAAATCGCATCAATGGAAGTATCCCAGACATATATACGTGGTGCCACATCTTCCGCTCCGTCCGCCATATGGACAGCTTGTTCTGCAGAAAGTGTTTATCCAATCCCAACAACACCAGTCTCTTATCTCATCCACATTTTGTTCTTCACCGCATATCCTCATGCCGTCATCTTCCACAAACCCCTCATCCTCTCTCCGCCCGCAACCAACCCACAAACTCCCATCCAGCCCAAATGCCACCCAGGCACACCGCCCGTAACCCCACTGAAATGGAGCGCCATCGGGAACCACGCCACCGCAATCGCCGCATCCATCCACCACCTCCGATCCACCCTCTCGTCCTCCTCCCTCACCGCCACTTCACCCTTCTCTTCCTGGCCCCTGGCTGCACGCTTCGCATTGATATTCTGCGCCTCCCTCGCCAGCCTGAGGAAATCACAGCTCACACCTGCAAGCCAGAGCCTGTACGCCGTAGTATACAGCCGAGCAGTCGTAGGATCTCTCCGGTTCAGCTTTGCAATGAAGCTAGGCGGAACAACGCCATGGTCTGCTAACACGCATATGTTCTCCAAGATCTGGTATGCGAAGTAACTGGTTGCCTGCACGACTGCTATCCTATGCAATACGACATCGCTGCCCGGCTTCGGGCCGGCCATCAGGCTACGCAACCAGGCGTATAGCGGGAGCGTGCCGAGGAGGCGGAGGGTTGTGCGGCATTTTGAGAGGAGTTGGGCGAGCGCAACGAGGGGTGGGACTGCGGAGGGGTCGACGGCGGTGAGCGTAATGGACGAGGAGGAGAATTTGAGAGTCGTGAGGAGCGTGGCGTAGACGGTGGGAGCGCGCGGTTGCAAGTATGCGAGGATGTAGAGAATGTAGTTTGACGTGGAGAGGAAGGCGGAGAGGCCACCGGGGGTTGCGATTAATCTGGGGTAAGGTGGGTTAGCGATACATTCCACTTACAATGGAAACGCATGGAACGTAAGTAGAAGGAATGAAGAGAGACTCACTTGTTCAACCGCAGCACAAATCTATCCGCCTGTCTCAGCGCGGCCGCTGCATTGCCGCCCACTCCGCCATTAGCTTTTGCTTCCCGCTTGACGCTCTCCGCCGCTTGCTTAACCTGCTCGACTGCCTTATCGGCAGCCTGCACCGCCTGGTCTGGGAGTTTGTCTGACATTTGTGGAGGATGCGAGTGGATTATGGGGCAAAGGCTTCTGGGTCGGTTGTCCTAATGAAGCAATGGGGTGCGGCCTGGTAAGCTTCTCCGCCACGGTGGTTTGGCAGGTGAGCTATGGGATGGTTGCCGAGGTTCGGCTCGGGCTTTGAGGCGTGACACAAGGATGGAGGGTGGGGGATGTGATTGGAGGATATTTCGAAAAAGATATGTAATTTGATTGGCTGCAAGGGAAACAATGACGAACTCGGCTATGAGCATCAAGCGACCGTGATCAAAGCTGAGCCAGACCATTATCTTCGAGGCTCTCGAAGACTTCTGTGAAATATGCCAGACACGGTCCGGAGGACATAGAACCGAATTGCCCACGAATCTGCGACAGCCAGAGAGTTCCCCGATATTGCTTCCATGCAACAGCAATATCTTTTGGTATGATTTTAGGGAACGTTTCTTGTAATTGCAACATACATGCGCCCTCCACATATTCTATCGCAAAATTGGTGTCCCGGAGTTCCCCTCCAACATCAAGCACTAAGTGGCGACCAGTGAAAGAGTCGAAGGAACCGCGCGCTTGCAAATAAGCGCGCCTCTTCTCTTTTGACCACGCCCGGCGATGCCCATCCCCGTCTTTCTTCCAAACCGAGGTCAGAAACAGGAGTTCAAGAATGTCCGGAGGGCTAAGATGAGCGCCGAGCTGTATGATGAAGTAACGATTATCAACATGCAGGTCATCACCCATGAACCAGTCCTGCTCGTTGAGCCAATGGTCCAAAGAATCTTTGTCGGCATGATCGATGTGCTGACATAGAAATTCGCCGAAATCGTATACCTCCAAAACATCGAGGCTCTCTTGTAGACCGCTTCGGTCGTCGAAAATGTTGTGCACTCGGTCCCACATATTGAGCGACGATGATTGCAAAGTGTAGGCACACTGATCAGCGAGCTTTCGGGCCTCAGTGGCGAGCCAATAATTAGTGAGGGCCTTGTAGAAGCGGACAATCGCCGCAGAAGAGAAAGATAAGCGAATCTTTGTCTCGTCAATGTTGCGCACCGCGCACTCGCCCTTTTCGACCAAATCCACGACGTTTAGGATTTCCGAATTGTCCGGAGGACCTCTGGAAAACTTCGCGTTCACTTTCGAGTCCACATATAAGTGTTGAAACGCTCGAAGACCTTGCCAGCGAGCGACGATGTCCCATACTTGTACTCTGGTGATCTTAGTTGCGTTGCAACACTGCTCAAAGACCTCGATCGATGGACGGGAGGAGTCAGGCGTAGTATCGCTACTAGTAAGATGCCCCGAAGCAAAATTTTGGAAAGCTTCTTGAAAATGGCAGAGGCGGATATCGTATACGTGAACATGAGAAGAGAGCTGTTCAGGATTAGAGAGGAATCTTCAAAGCGAAATCGTCGTGCAATGCAAGTGAATGAGCGCTCACTATGATGTTCCTCAAGATTTCATACCGGTGGGTCTCGTAGACGGCGTGAAGGTGCTTGGAACCTCTTGCCAGATGCAGGGCATCATCGATGCTGTCGAGAAGCTCATATATATTGAGTAGTAGCTCGGTCGAAAGGTCATGCAATTCCGCCATTGCTACAGTGCCAAATCAACCGTTTTCGTACCTTATGTTGCCCTTAAAAGACAATGCAGTGCTCAGATGTTCGACCCAGTAATGTAGTACAATCTTGAGCTGTCGTGATTATTTCGGTGCCCCAACCGCATAGTTGCTGCCAATAGCATACAGCGCACTTTATGTGTACCGCGACATTGCTGTGCCGCATCAGATACCCGCGCTAATCCTCGCGCAAGAGTTCGTTGGCAAGGGTCCTTTCCAGATCCCGCAAGCTGGTATGAAACAAGTTCCATCATTGGCGGATAGCGTTGAGAAGTACGTGACCAGCACTGGGCTAGTTGATGGTGATGATGGTAATCATACACTAGTCCGGCTGTTGGGTTATGGAACTGGGATGGTCACCGCCGGTTGATGGTGCGGAGACAGCATGCTTCTTATGAGTGAGGCGGTGAAGGAGTTCAGAAGATTACAACGGCACTTCTTGCTACTGCATCTGGTGGTGCGCCCGAGAGTCAACATCTGTGGGTCGGCGCACTTAATGTTACCTACGGTAACGTGCACGATTGCGAGTCGCCGCAGGCTTGTGATAATTGCTACTGTAGGAAGCCGCCAACTGTAAAAGAAACATTAGACGAATGTAATGCAACTGTAGGCGCGCGTCTGCAATGCGAATTGCTGCATTAGCGTCTGTATTCTGGATACAGTTCGCATTGGTGTGGAGGGGGTGAGGGGCTGTTCGTTTAGGGAAGGGTCGACCAGGGACCGCTGCCAAGGACCAGAGACGGCTACCCTGCAGTTGAAACACAGCTCGACACTCGAAACCCTGCCACAGCCTCCCACCCACACCTACCCACATCTTTTCCTCAGGGGCCATTCACTGCCACTGTAACTCTGTACCATTCTCTACACTTCTTGTTAGATCGTACAAAATACAATGGCTGGCCGCTTTGTACGAGCGTCCAAATACCGTGAGTGTCGCGCGAGCTCCATGGGTTGCTGACAGCTAACATATTGCAGGCCATGTCTTCGGACAAGGCGCGAAAAAGGTGTGTACGAGACATAGCAGCATTCGCGATCATGATGACTGACTCTGTGACCAGGAGCAAAGCTACGACAACTTGCGCATCTCCAAGAACGCCTGGGACACCAACCTGATCAAGGTCCGTTCGTTCCACCCGACGGAATCAGAGCACGCGCTCACGTTGCACAGGCGAATCCAGAATACCTCTCCGTGAACTGGGAAGCTAGCGGTGGTGGTGCCTTCGCTGTCATCCCCCTCAATGAGAAGGGTCGCGTCCCCGAGCAGATACCCCTCTTCCGAGGGCATACAGCCGCCGTTCTTGACACCGACTGGTACGCGCGCATGGGATGTACGTCGAGGGTTTAGCGCTCATATACTCTTAGGAGCCCTTTCAACGATTCATTGATCTCCTCTGCCTCTGACGATGGCAAGGTTCGTTCGCCACATATACAACGTCATGGGGAGGACGAAGCTAATCGAAGCAGGTCTTCATCTGGAAAGTGCCAGAGGGTTTCTCGCTCTACTCCGACGCTGAAGAGCCTGCCGACGTAGCTCCTGTGGCCAAGCTGAGTGGCCATCTCAGGTCCGTTTACCCCTCGCATTGAAGGAGTTAGCACTCATATGTCAACAGGAAAGTCGGACATGTTCTCTTCAACCCGGCCGCCGAGAACGTCCTCGCTTCGTCTTCTGGAGATTATACTGTGAAGTTGTGGGATGTCGAAGCCGGCGCACCCAAGCTCACCCTGAAGCACAAGGATATTGTTCAGTCTCTCTCGTGGAGCGCCGACGGCTCTCAACTTGTCACAACGAGCCGAGACAAGAAGCTGCGCGTCTGGGATGTGCGACAAGAAGCGCCCGCGATTGAGGTCCAGGGCCATCCAGGAGCCAAGAGCAGCCGTGCTGTGTGGTTGGGCGAGCATGACCGTATCGCTACCACAGGTTTCTCTCGCATGAGCGACCGCCAGCTCGCTCTCTGGGACGCACGCAAACCGGGAGAGCCCATCGGCGGCTTCACGATCTTGGATAGCATATCCGGTGTCTGCATGCCATTCTGGGACGAGGGCACACAGTGCTTGTATCTTGCTGGAAAAGGTGACGGCAACATCCGATACTACGAGTACGAAAACGACAAGTTCGAGTACCTTTCCGAATACAAGTCGTCGGAGCCGCAGCGTGGTATTGCCTTTATGCCTAAGCGCGGTATCAACCTTCACGAGAACGAGGTCCTCCGTGGGTTCAAGACCGTCAACGACACCTACATTCAGCCCATCTCCTTCATCGTTCCCAGGCGTGCGGAGATGTTCCAAAGCGACATTTACCCACCCACAACTGGTATCAAGCCCGGTACTACTGCGCAAGAGTGGTTCGGCGGCAAGACTGCACTACCCCCCAAGATTTCTCTGGAATCGGTCTATGAAGGCGAAGGTCCCAAGGAGGTCCCATCTGAGTACAAGGCACCCCACGCCGCTGAACCCATTCGAAGCGCTTCTCCTACCAAGACCGAGGCCCCGAAACCGGTTGAACCTCCTGCGCCATCGCCAGTAGCCCGTGGACCACCTCCTTCCGTGAGCGACAATAAGGCATCTCTCGCGGCGGGCGCCTCGAAATTTGCTGACAAGGAAGAGGAGCTGGAAGACGATAACAGCAGCTTCGAGGAGGTATCGAAACCTGTCGAACGTCCAACTGCCACCACTGCACGTCAGGAGGAGAAGACGCGCGGTCCAGTTTTCAAGCAGGAGCCTGAGCCATCGAAGCCTACTCCTGCCCCGACTACCGCTCCAACCTTTTCTACACCCGCACCCGCTGCATCAACTCCTACTTCATCATCGACGGCCACGCCGGCACCGAGCGCTTCGGGTGCTGCAGCTGGGTTGAAGGACTTCCTGGCCGATATTAAGAACACGGTTCAGCAGCAAAGTGAGACGCTACAGCGTCAAAACCAGATCATGTCGGACCAATCTGACCAGATCGCGCTCCTGCTGAAGAAGGTCGGCACGTTGGAGACCAAGGTCGGCTCGCAAAGTGGCGATCGCGAGAAGGATGAGCGTATCCGCGAACTGGAGCTCGAACTGGAAGAGGCTCGATCCTGATCAGTTAGAAGATAAATAGCAGGGAGAGCCAGTTGACTCGCATGAGTTCCTCGCCAGCTGTACAGTTCCCTGTAGGCGAGGTTTCAGTAGGACACTGCCCTGCTAAGGATCGTCTTCAGATGTCACTTGCGATATCGAGCCGCTAGTCCGCGATGTAAAACATGGAGATTACAAAGGTTATGTTGATATGACCGATGTTGGATATGTTGGGGTGTTGTCTGTCTGCTTGGTAGCGTTGGGTGTCTCTTCCTCCGTCTGGTAGTTAGCGGCATGTGTCGATATGTTTTCAAATATTTCAATCACCAGATGAATGTCTTCAACTTCCAAGAATAGGAAATCAGCAAACCCCGGGCGCATAATAAACAATCTACCAGCATGATGCTGCCGCCAGCAGCGGAAAAGCGCGCAGGGGCGTGCAGTCGAAAATAGCGTGAGGTCGCCAATCTCCGCGCTAGCGGTCAAGCTTGGGAACGTGCAACGTCCGTCGCAATCTCGGATGGTTCCTCGCGGACAACGAGTGTTCTGGACTTGTTGATCTCTTACTCCGGCAACTCGTGCGAAGATCTGTTTGTCTGGACGCCTTTGACCTCCCATCTATCGTTTCAAATGTTTTTGTTTCGCCAGAACAACGGGCGTTGCTTGTGCAGACTTCGGTAGCTTCCCGAGTGGGTACCTGCATAGGATTTCTAAAATTGCATGGGCCGGATTCGGGAAAAGGAGGAATTAGCGCATGTCTCAGTCCCGGGAAGGTTTGGGGAGTGAGACGGTTCTAGACTTGCGGTCGGTAAAGTATTGATGGCGTTTAGGCAACTGTCTGCGAAGAGGTAGGTATAAAGAGCTTTGTCGCCGCGCGCTTGGTGTCCCGCTCATCCTCGTCCATCTCGGTGCGGTTTCTTAAACACATTCGTTCTTTCGAACAGTCACTCGCTCAACCAATTACCTATACATACTTAATAGTATCTAATACTTACCGGACACTCCTTCGTCCTCCTACCACCTATACCAACGAAGTCAAACCTCTTACTCAAATCCAACCCAACCAACATCAAAATGAAGGCCACATTCTTCTCCCTCGCCGCCATCGCCGCAACGGCTTTCGCAAAGACCGATCTTGAGGGCTGCACCTCCTCCCAGACCGTCGCTTTCGGTGGCGCCTCCATGATCTACTGGGACCCGACCAACGGCGAAATCTGCTCATTCCTTGACTGCGGCGGCGGTCGCGCACCGCCCAAGACCACCGTTGCTGGATGCCCGGGGTACGCAGGCTCCGCCACCTACTCTCCTGATTACCTTCCTGGATGGGGCTCTGCGACGGCGACGGCCAGCATGGCGGCTAGCAGCGCTACAGAGGAGTCGAGCAGCGCTGAGGAGGCTACGAGTGCGGCGGGTGAGAGCGTACCGGCGTACGAGACAAAGACTGGAAGCGCGAGCAGCACAATGGTGACGAGCAAGGCTGTCTTGCCTTCTGGAGCGGCGTCGGGCACTGGTGTCGCGGGGCTTAGCGGTTATGTGACTGGTCTTACGACCAAGGGAAGCAACGCCACCGCAAGCACTGGTTCGCCATCTGCGACAAACTCTGCGCCGGTTGAGGCTACTGGTGCCGCGTCGTCTTTCGGTGTTGCGAAGGGTCTGGCTGGTGTGGTTGTTGGTGTGTTTGGTTTGGCGATGTTGTAATTCGATTGATACCCCTTGATGTTATTATCTCAAAATCAAAAGTTCTGAATTTCCAAAAGACGTTGAAAAGACTCGAAGATTGAACGTGAATGAGAATCGCTAACATCCACCTCCATCTCCGCCTCCACCACCACCGCCCCCATCTCCTCCCCACCGCCATCGCCTCCTCCGTCCCCTCCGCCTCCAGACCAGAATCCCGCAGACCCTCCCGCATCCACTACATATCCACCTCCCTTCCCCTCCCTCTCCCACCCGTCTTCCCCGTCCCCTTCTCCGCAACCGCATACCTCCAAACCCCAACTTTCCTGCCCCTCCTCAACTCCAACCCCGTGCCAATAACCTCAATCACAAACACGAAAATCAGCAGCCCGCCCATCGCCATACTCGCTTCCGCGAGCCTGTCATCCACGCCCCTATAATTCTGACCCCGCGATCCAGAGCGCAGATTCCGCTGGTAGCAAAACGTGTCGTCGTAGGTGAAGCTACCCCAGAGATCATTATGGCATTGCGTCCAGAAGATAAGTGTGACGATCCAGCCGGTGACGAGGGTACATGCTGCGACCAGGCTGTACACGATGGGGACGGAAAGGCGGTGGTAGAGGCACATGTTTATTACTGCGAGAGCGAGGGTGAAGGGCGCAGGGAGGTAGCTGTTACACTTAGCTGTGATGCGTGGAGACGGAGAAGAAATAATGTAGATGCTGGGAGTTGGGAGGAAGCGTACTATAAGGTGCCTGAGCCGGTGGCTTCCCATGTGTTGTTTATGTAGGAATATGTGGGTGCTTCGTGGATTTGGACTGCGTAGGCGATAGAAAGCGCCACGCAGACTGTGGAGAAGATGATGGCGAAGAATTGGATTACGAGGGGTGGTGAGGGTAATCGTTTGCTGGGAGGGTAGGAGTACGACATCGTGGTAGTTATTTTGTTGGTTGAAATGAAATTAAAGTCTTCAAAGGTTTTAGGTATTGTCGTTCACGTGTTGGCGAAGTGCGCGTGCATTGTAGTGATTCTTTGTCTGGAGTATCGGATGAGGGGCATGAATATAGCATCTCGACGTGGAATTCATCGTCGACTTATGGTGTCGTGAAACGGCGCGCGTGGACAGCCTCTTGAGGCGGTGCTGCAGACACGAGGCGGTCTTGCGACCGTATTCGCTATGGTTGTCTTGTTTGGGGTTGCGGGTGGAGATCGGTGCCGTATGGGTTCTTGGGTTTTCTTGGGGGCAGGGGTAGGCGAATGAAGAACACCGGTCACTCGATTGAGGAAGGCCATGTCTAAATGGGGCGCACACCTTCGAGATAACCGTTTATTATTCTTCTTCGTCTTGTTCAAAGAATGACGAAGAATGAGCCACCCAGGCACCGGGAGTGGGACAGCGTAGCAACCGCCCCGCGTAAGCGCTACCGCAATGTCAAAGCCCCGAGATGGCGAGTCCCCACTTAGACAACGAAACGAAGCAAGTCCAATAATTAACCCGTGCCCGTCGGTGGAATATCGAAAGGTGTAACGAGAAACTACTTATCTGCGGCATGTCGCAACATCTCAGTGACACGCATTGACCCACTCCTGTGATCCCCGCTTATCCCAACTCTCGCGTCTCCACCAAGACATGGCAGGCACAGTCCTCATCACAGGCGCAAACGGCTCTCTCGGCCTTGCACTCGTCTCCTATCTCCTCTCCACCTACCCAGCCCACACGCTGCTTCTCACGGTCCGAAACCCTTCTCCGAGCGACCCGAATACAACAAAACTCCACGCCATCATCGCAAAACATCCAAATTCCAAAGTGCACATCGAAACCCTTGACCTCGCTTCTTTGAAAGATGTAACAGCGTTCTCTCAAAATGTTGCTTCGAGTATAGCAAAGGGAACATACCCAAAGCTTGCCGCCATTGTCTGCAACGCAATGACGTGGTCGCTAAACTCCGGCGTGCGATTCTCTAAAGATGGACTGGAGCTCACCATGGCCGTCAATACGCTGGCGCATTTTGATATCGTGCTGAGGCTTCTCGGCGTAATGGAAGAGCATGCGCGCGTTGTTTTCCTATCGAGCGAATCGCACTGGCCAGGAAAAGCAGGCTTTGAAAAGTACCCGCCGGTAATACCAGAGGATCTGGAGCAGTTGGTAAAGTATGAGAAAGATGTGCCGGGTGAGGAGGCGGGGGGGGGATTCTTAAGGTACGGGTTGAGTAAGTTGGTAGGGGTAATGTTGATGTATGAATTGAACCGGAGACTGCAAAAGGTATGTCGTGGTCTTTCCATTGTAGCGTTGAGAAAACTGACTCGACCGAACAGCAGCCGGAGTTATCTAAGATTCGCGTCTTAGCGGTTGATCCAGGAGGTCTGGTCGATTCGCGCGCGTTCTCACAGGCCGATGTTCCCCTTCTGTGGAGGATTGTCATTGGTATAGCAAATTTCCTCCAGCCTCTGGTCAAGCGGCTCAATCCCAAGCTGAACAGTAGCGCAAATGCGGCAAGAGACGTGGTTGACTTGGCTGTTACGGAAGAGTTTGCTGGGAAGGAAGGTCACTTCCTGATGAGGGAGCATGATGATAGCTCACCCGATAGTCATAATGAGAAGGTTCAGGGGAGGTTGTTCGCTAAAGGTGTAGAGTGGTGCGGGATTAGGCAGGAAGACACAGCACTACCTCTGTAACGCTGGAAATGAAATAAATGCATGACGTTGGCGAAGAGCATGAGTCTACAGCGTGAATGAAAAGGGTAACGTGCTAGACGTTTGAAATGTCTTGGATATTTATGGTATTTGTCGTTCGTCCGCTAATGCCCAACTCCAAATGATTTCATGGTCCCATAATGTGTCCCAACAGGCCGCTCACATAACAACGCACCAGCACGATTCGTCGCAGCCGCAGCAGTCGCACGATTCACCGCATGTTGGCTTGATGGGCTTCGGCTTGATGATTGAAGAGATGGAGGAGGTAGTGCTCTTCATGGTGACGAGTGCGGGGATTTCTGTTGGCAGCACCCGTTAGCAGATGTCACTTTAAGGAGGCTGAAGGAATGGCTTACAAAGAGTGAGTGATGAGAACACGATTAGTTGCCGGCGGTGGGTTGATGTATAGTGACTTGGTGAGGTGATGGACTGAAACCACCAAAAGTTGGCAGCCGCCCGCTTTATACCTGTCCTCCTAGACGCAGGTCCAAGGAGCAAACCTTCCCCAGCCAGTGGTTCCACGCGTCTCTCCCTTGAGCGTCATTAGGCCCGATCAAGTCTCCCATGATCCCGCACCCCAACCACACCCTTGCGGTCCTATCTTTCCAGTTTCCCGTCCATCCTGCCACTGTTCCCGCTCTCATTCGCCAACTCCCTCTCCTCTACCTCAATCGGTATGCAAGCAATCTATCACAATCAGCTAAGCCACGTCAGCCACTGCAACACTCCACCTTCAACGGCTATCATTGGCCGCATGTGCTGCGCTTCGTGACCAGCGCGCGTCCGTGGGCGCCGATGTGCAGGATTGTGGCATGCTGTTGCAGGGATCAGTCAGCCGCTAAGCTAAACCAAGCTTTCTGAGACGCGCCTTGGCGTCGAAAATGCCTCAGAAAAACAAGGCACAAGCTTTCGGCAAGCTTTTAGAGCACTTGGCGGTGAATGGAATGCAGGGTTAATTCCAGGCTTATGTACCACTGTGGCGCAAGTGATGTCGTTGCGCAGCTGGGTGGAGCTGTCGGCAACGAGGGTCCGCTCCAAGGTTCCAGTTGAGGGCTTGCTGTGCCACGAGAGACGTGCGACATGTGCCATGAGGTGGTGGAAGGTGTGCATGATATCGTAGCGACATGCATCCAATGCAGGGATTGAGTTTCAGCCACGATATTTTGGAGGGTTCTGTTGATTCCGAATGCCCAATTATGTTGTCGCACGGAAGAACGAGCTCGGTGAGATAAGACGCATCTGGACCTCACGAGCTGAACAGTGCAGGAAGCTGTGGCTGGGCTGTTCACACGCAGTAGCTTGAGGCTGAGCGTGAATAGCGTACCCTCTTTCAGGGTCGTGCAACGTGGTTTAGATTAGTGACAGGTAAAACTTCCCCACAACAAAGTCGATCTCTGCGTACCCTCCATTACCTATGGTATCATTCGTAGACGCGTATAACAGCTGATGTTGTTGCGTAAGCATGCAGCAGGACCCGGCAGCAACAGGCCACAGTCTCCAGCGGACCTTCCGCGTTACTCCTACATACACCTTACTAGCTTTAAAGCAAGGGAGATCTTAAATCTGAGTCTGCCGCTTTGACCCTTCCCTCACTCCGACAAAGCCACACTGCGAACGGCCCGTTCACGCTGAATATATCTTTGTGTTATCCTCCTATCGTTGGTGTAACTCGCTCAGAACCCCAAGCCATCACTTTCGTACTCAGGTTCAAATTCCAGCTCCTCTGCCGTAACCTTGTTCCTCACATTATCCTTATCAAATAGCTTCAAAACGCTCTGGTTATCGCACGCAGCAGCGACGTCCAACGCTGTCCTCTTCCGTTCGTCCTCAATCATCGCATCAAGGCCCTTGTTCACTAGCAGCTCAAATCTCGTCGCACGGTTCTTTCCTGTCCACCTAGCAGCAAAATGCAGCAATCCTCTTCCCTGCTTGTCTCTCAGGAAAAGATCCGCTCCTGCGTCTTCGAAGAGAGCCAGGGTTTGTGCAGGTGTGATGTACTCTTCGTTGTTGCATGCGACCTGGTCGATATAGCTCGGGAACGGTTTGTTCAAGTTAAAGACTGGAGTTTGACCTGAGGCATTCCTGGTGTTGACGTCAAGGCCGTGTTCAAGCATGCTGGAGAACAGGACTCGAGTTGCTTCACTCTCTAGCACGCGATATGCTAGGATATGTAGAGCATTATTCCCTCGGTTATCCTGCACAGAAGGATCGGCGCCGGCTGCGAGCAAAGCCTCCACTAGCGTAGCGTCACTTTGCCAGATGGCGTATCTCAGCGCTAGGTGGATCGCCGTATTACCATACACGTCAGTTTGATTGATCAAAGCCGCGGTGTCTGCTTTAGAGAGGAGAGCGAGCACCCGAAGCATTGGGTGACACGAGTTAAGATGGACTTTTGGCGCAGCGAGCATGTGGTGTAGAATGTTCCGTCCATCATTGTCCACTGCGAGTACGTCTGCACCTCGAGAGCTTAGGTGATGCAAGAAGGACGGTGTTTCATTTCCAGGATCCTCACGTTCTGGATCGATCTCCGTGAGAAGTGTATCAATCGGTGCTCGTATACCGGCTCGGCTTCTGCATGCGGCGTGTAATACAGTACGACCGCGAGAGTCCCTCCGTTGTGGATCAAGATTTGACAATGTGAGTAGTGGATGAACTAGGCTGTCGTTCTCCAGGAGGTCGTGCAAGATACAAACAGTCTGGAGCTCGCTCTCAGCGTCCAATTCTTCGGCCGAGATCAAGCTTGAATCGTGGCCCTCCTCTTCAATGGCCCCATCGTCCCGCTTTGATACGTGACTCGGATTCTTTTTCTCAAACATCGCAAATGGGTCCGCTCCGTGCGCTAATAGCAGGTTGACGAGCTTTAGTGCAGTGTCCGTAGCCTTCCGCTTCTCGTTTAGCGTCCTCTCTGCCTCAATACCGTGTCGTGTTGCTGCGACCCAGAGCGGAAACTCCTCCAAGGCGGAGACCTTATCACCAACATGACCTCGTGAGTTGTAATCAGGTGGTCGGCGTATGTTAGGATCGACTCCTGTAGAGAGGAGCGTTTCGAGAACATCGACGAGCTTATACTTGAGCGCAGCAAACAAAGCATGTGCATCGACAGTGGCACCCTTCTGAATTAGCAGTTTGACCTAGAACCGGGGATCGTTAGTGAACTAGTCCTGGGTCACATGATTGTGCACATACCATTGCACTATCATCGCATGCAAGAGCAAGGCAGCTCTTTCCGTCCTTATCTTGAGCATTCACGTCTGCTCCAGCTGAGATCAACACTGTTGCTGCCTCTTTTTGGAATATGCCATGAATGTCATCATGATATGACCTCTCTTTGGCAAGAGCAACGTGCAAAGGACTGCGACCATGATCTCCTTGATCTCGAATATTTACGTTTGCTCCTTGCAAGATAAGGTATGGCAAAGCTTGAGCAACGTGCCACCAGTGAATACCCATCGCTAGGTAATGCATGACTCCATCCACACCCACGTGAAATCGTTCTACTAGGAGACGCACAACATCCATATTTGGCAGTGAATTCTTGACTGCTTCTTCTAGCAGGGACGGAATAGTTTTACTCTTATCCGCGTTGGGGTCCACATCTATGTGTAAACCGCGTCTCGAACTGTCATTAAAGGCATGCCACTGGCCTTTCTCGAATTCTCGTTCGGCCTCAAGGTCGCCTATCTGCTGCACGAGTGAGGCGAAGCCCAATCGCACAAAGACATGCATGTTCGAGCGATGGCTGTACTTGTCGACGTCTTCTAGGAAGCTGACACCTTTGTGGAAGAGTACTTCCATAGTATGATACTGCCGCTGCTGCAATAAATGGAGAATTAGATCCCAGTTTTGCTGTCCTTTCACTACATTGAACTCAGACACTGCGCGAAGCTGAGCATCTCTGCGAATCTTCGCGGCGTGTTCAGTGAATAAGATGCTCGGCGCACCGTCTGAATTGGACATTGAGGCTCCCGTATATAGCTCTTTTGCTCGCACGAAACAGTCCACGGAATAGTCCGATACTTCAGTTGCCCCACTTGAGGGACTAACGTAATGCATGTCGCGTACGTTGGCCCCATTGTCGATTAGCATGGTCAGGATCTCATCAAGTCTAGTGGTATCTTTGTATGGTTTCAACTCCTTTGAGCTATAACCTGTGTAGAAAGTAGAAGTTGGCCCTGCTTCCTCGTAATCCGCACATGCGGTAAATAGACTTCTGTCTGATGCGTCGGCCCCAGCATCAAGCAACAACTTGACAGTCTCTGGTCTCCCGGACCTGCAAGCGTAGTATAGCGCAGTATGCCCTTTCTCATCTTTTAAATTGACCACATCACGCTTTGCGGTCTTGCCAGCCTCTAAAATTTGCCCCACGATATTGCTTTTCCCTGCGCGCGCCGCACGATGAAGTGGCGTGAGTCCTTGGAAACTGGCGATCGTAGCATCCGACCCTGCATCAAGCAGTATTTTCACATGGCGTTCGGAAACAGTGCTTGCGAGATGAAGAGCTGTGAGGCCCTGACTATCTGATAGATTGATGTTTTTGGACGTTGATATCAATAGTTCAAAGATATTCCGAGGGCCTGGCAAGCTCGAAGACGCTCGATACCCGGACGGTAGCCTGCTTGCTAAGACATGTAGAGCGGTTCTTCCCGCATTGTTGCGTTGATCGGGGTCGATGCCTAAGGCGAGGAGCTGCCTTGCAAGGGGAAGGTATTTCCGTGCATATGAAGGAGCTAGCTTATGCAAGAGTGTGTTCCCCCTATAGTCGACTGCTGTATGATCCATACCTTTCTGCAACAGGTAGTCGAACTTGGTTACTTGACGCCTTGTGTCTTCGTGGCCGGAGATGGCAATGTGAAGCAGCGTTCGTCCATCAAAATCGCGCACATCGAGATCCGCTCCTTTCTTGAGCAAGGCTTCCAGCTCTTGGTATTCTGAATCATAAGAGGATCCACCGCTCACCCCGCGAGACAGAACGGTCAAGCCTTCCACATCTTTTGCGTTTATGTCCGCACCTGCTTCGAGTAGAAGGTCGAGGAGTGCTTCCGAATGCCTTCCGTTGATGAGCATGCAAAGCAACGGCGTCTCGCCAAGATGATTTCGCTCGTTAGGATCGGCTCCTGCATCTAACAGGGCCTTCAAGACGGGAACATCTGCACTCGATTGTTTAAGTATAAAGTGCAAAGGTCCACTTCCATCCTTGTCTTTTTGGGTCAGATCTGGCCCATAGTCCAGCAGTTTGAGCGTCGCATTGACATGATAACTATTCAGCAGGATCCATATAGGTGATTGCCCATCTTGGCGGAAATAGCGGGTAGGTGTGTTGATGTCCGCGTGACCAATCTCGACCAATAAGCTGATTGATTCGGGTGAGGTGACAAGGTGTAATGGTGCCTGTCCTGCATCGTTGACAGCGTTTGCTTCGGCACCAGCCTCAAGAAGCAGACGGACCGCGACTGGCGTGTTGACTGCATAGTGAAGGGGAGTGTCTCCTTGATGTTCTTTTTGATTGACGTTGGCTCCTTTGTCAATCAGCAACGTGACTAGTTCTTGCGACTCCTCTGCGTTGAACGTCTTGCTGCTTCCGTACCGGAATCCTGAGCACAAAGCATGCAACGCAGTGAAGCCTCGCTTTACACGTTCTTCTGTTGTTTCTGCGAAGCAACCATAGCTACCGGAGTACATGTCACCAAATTCAGGACCCCAATTCTCGCAAAGAACAGTCGGATCGGCTCCAGCGTGAATCAACGTCACAATTGTATCACGATTCGAGGATCGACAAGCAGCAACGAGGGCGGTGTCTCCACGTGGTTTGGCGTTCACCTGTACGCCAGGGTACTGTAGAATGCGACGCACGAGCTTGACACGGCCTTTGTATGCAGACCATTCTAGAGCTCGATGAACCGCCTCTAGATCATGCAGGAATGGAATGAAAGCACTTAGAGCTTCTAGATGACCATTCTTACATGCGTACTATTGCAAGTTACTTCGTGATCAGCGTAATGATGTTGGATGACTTACCATCAACGGAGTATGCCCCACAGACGTGGGTCCATTGCCGCAAACAAATCCTTCTGCTGGCGTGTCTCGCGTCCGCTCAGTCAAGGGATCGACTCCAGCTTCAAGGAGGGCCCTGACAGCTTCTGCCTGGTTCTCGTGTGCTGCTATATGCAATGGCTTCAAGCCATTCACTTCGTCGTCCACATCTGGGTCTGCTCCAGCATGGACCAATAATCTAATAATATCCGGATGCCCCGAAGAGGCAGCTAACCAAAGAGGTGTCTTGCCAGATACATCGTGCACGTCAACGTCAGCTCCACTCTGAACGAGGTATTGAGCGTAGTCGTACAGACCATACCTTGCCGCCACGTGCAGCGCAGTAGGGCTGTGGATCTGCTCAGACCACTGCAACCTCAACCACGCTTTTCTTCTTGCAGGACTGTGCAGGAAACTGTGAACGACAGTGTTCAATTCAGCTTGCGGTAAGCCTGCTGATGCAGATCTGGCGACGTGTGTGTGCCAATTGGTGGCTGCATACAAGAAGAATGGATAGCGCAACCTAATTTGCTGCTCCTCTTTTGAGCAGGCCGTGTCTTTGTATGAAGTATTATCAGCCTGGACATACTCATTTCCCGAGATGTCCACAGCATCGAGGCATCCAGACTGCAGATAAGACAAGCACGCAATGGCAAGGCGACCATGAGTGGGACCCGGACGAAGTATCGGGTATCCACCATGACCTTCATCTCTTGTTTCAGACTTCAGGTACTCTGTAAAAGAATGATGAATGACACAGACGGTCTCGTCTGGCAGTATTTCAAGCAAGGGTCCTGTTGCTGCACGAACAAGATTTTTCTTCGCCTTCAGATCTGATTCCGCCTCTGAAGGATATGTGGTATCGAGCATCTCTGCAAGTTCTAGAAGCCGCAGTGGACGTGTAGCATGGGTCACCCATTGAAGGACGAGCAGCTGGATATCGTGCGGCACACCAGACCTAGCCGCATGTTCACGGAGTAGGCGTGTATACATGTCGTGCAGATCGGTAGGAAGTGCCTGAAGGACATCGTCGATGCGTGCGCCCGATTCAAGAAAAGCATCCAGAGCTAGTTTTGCGTACAGGAAGAGGCCGTTTGCCCGGCCCGGGATAGCTTCCTTGATGAGCCTTTGGTCGCTAGGCGCTATGTCTGTTGACCTCAAGCCATGCTCGACGTAGGTCTCAATATCAATGTCAACTTCTTTCTCATGTAGGCGTATGCTTAGCAAATCTAAGTTTCGTAAGGGTAATTCCACGATCGGTACCGGCCGACTTGTGATTAGCACCTTTGCTTTATCAGGCTTCCACTGCCCGAATGCAGCCAGAGATCGAAGAAAATCGTCGTTCCCCTCATCCATCTCATCGAGTGCGTCGGCGACACAGAAGATTTGGCCAGGAAGCCCGTTGATTGCAAGCTTTAGGTTGGACCAATGATCCTCCATTGTGATGCTAGTCACTGATCGTCCTGATTCTACTAACTCTTTTAGCCGCTTCTGCAATGGTGGACTATACACCAGTATTTGATCCAGCCAGTCACGAATCAAGGCAGCGGCCTCATGATTCGCGTCAATAATTTGACGAAAGAAGAAGTACAACACCGGAGTACCCGACTCGAACTGGGCCAATTCGTTCACAAGATGTGCGGCGAGAACAGACTTGCCCGAACCAGGTATTCCTTTGATCCACATAAGCCCATCTTTTTTGCTTTTGAGCCAACCGCGGTAGGCATCGCTTGAAGTGAACCACGCATTGGTACCGGGTAGGTGAGATGCGAGATGCTTGCTGAATTCTCCGCTGGCGAGCGCATACTCTGTAGGGTTCAGCCATGTGCGTATCTTTTGAATCTGCTCTGAAGACTCTGGGAGGATCTGATCAGGATTGTAGTTGCTGATGTCATCCCATTCAATAAGTACGACACCATCGTCGCTACTTTTACTTGCAGAATCGGACATAGTATATCGCGGATTTGAGATGAGGGCGCAGAAGGTTGAAAGGGAGGAAGGATGCGCTTCGCTTTTGATGGAATTAGGCATCCGCCTTGGCCCCCTAACTACGGTGGGTAAGCACCCAAAATGTCTTGGGAATGGGTGAATATGTCATATTACTAGGCTCGGGCGGATTCGTAGGCAGAACGAATGACGTCGGCTCCAGAGGTTATTGCTTGAGCATAGCATAGGCCCAGGCACCTGAGACAACGCATTCACCTCTCGTGCGTATGCATTTCGATCTCAGAATGCTTTGTTTCCCGTGACATCTTTGGCTGGTGGAGTTCTGGGTAAATATTGATCAAAGAAAGATAGGACCTAATGCATGTCAGATCACGACTCTTCCCGCGAACGCTGCCTTAAAGCACGCGATGAAAGTGCCGAAAAGTAGGACATCAAACGCGTAGCTGTGCGAAAGGTGGGAGAAAACAAGAGCGACGAACACCCGAACAGACAGTACTGCTATTGATCCACATGCGAATGGGTATTCAGGGTCACGAACATGCGTGAGACCGGCATTGCAAAGGCACAGGCAGGATGGCAATTGCGGTGGACCCCGCCTCAGGCCACTAATCTCTTTGAGCTTAGCGATTATCACACGAGTCCTAGGCATACTTGGCCACCACACCACACCACACCACACAATTCTCCCTTTCAACATCGACTCCTCTTGAATCCCTATCTGTGGAATCTTCCTGTGCGAGCCTTTGAAGCCATGTCGCATCCATTCCCCGAGAGCTTCAGAACTTGATCCTCGATTTTGTGATTCTCGCACGCCGTCCGGCACCTGAGACCCCACTGCCGATATCGATTCACAGAACTAGAACAACGTTCAGAAAAAATCTTTTACGTTACCAGTCCAGATGGCAGCGACCTTATATCGTCGCCTCTGCAATTCATCAACCAACAAACCCAACGACAGACCGGGGAGCTTCTCAATCGCATAGGTAACGACTATGAGCTAGACGTAACATTCGTCCGTGGACAGTTGTTTTATCCACATCGACCAGACTATAAATCTTGCTAAATGACGTAAAACATATTAACGCTGTATTTTCCGAAGGCGTAGGGCATGTTCAGTCCATAGGTCAGGACATGCGGGTGACCTATTCAACGTTGGGAACATCTGGTGAGGTCATGCCTATGGGCCTCCGCATCAGGGCGGGATGGTCTACGACATCTCAACGAATTCATGTACTACAAACCTCAAAGCCCTCGCGAATCGAGATATCCAAGAACGGAAAGACTCACCATCCACGCTCTTAAACCTCATCGACACGGAGGATACAAGCCTGCTTGTACGCATACCTGGAAGCTTGTCATTGTTGAGACGCTTGAGAGCTATTTTGCGCCCGTGGTCTTAGTTTGGCGGACAGGTGGCATCAACGACCTGATTGGCTAGCGCGATGTCTTAGTCCGAAGATAGAGGCGCTGCTTCACTTGGAATTCCATTGGTACGGCAAGATACGAGTTGGAAACCTTGATCATGTCGTTCTGAAAGCGAGCGGAATTAAGACAATTGGATTTCATGTCGGTCAGATATCTGCCGACCTTGCATTCAGTGATGTCTTCGCAGAGGCGCACTGGATCTAGTGGCTAGATCGCTGGATAGCTTATAAAGAACACGCTATTCTGCGTCGAGAACGACAAGGGCAAGGAGTCTCTTAGCCGAATACATTTGGAAAGTGGAGGCTGCAGATGAATCCGCACAGTCTTGTGCAAAAAATCGCTTAGACGATACAGTGAGTGTACCTTTTGCGTTGTGCTCGCTGGCTCACTGATCACACAGTGTTTCTATGAGAACGCCAAAAAAGGCTTAATAGATCCATAGCAACTTTGATACGCTATGGATGACAGAATCTGTTCGAAACTACTTGGCTTCCGCCGCATACGGCGTTTCATAAGGTCGCTCCGCCTGAGGCGTGATCCTTGCAAGATGGCGGCGCTCTCCAGTCACCCAGTCGACAATCGCTGAATGAGAGGTCAACCTGTTGTCCCAAACTACCACGGTCTTCGGCGCCCAGCGCACGCGTGCCTGGTAGTCAATACCGCGACCAATGTGGTCTAGCAGGAACTTGAGCAGATACTCGCTTTCTTCCTTCTTCAGGCCATCAATAGAGCGAGTGACTACCGCTGATCAGTCAAGAATTGTGCAAATGAAGAAATATTACTCACAGCCGCCATTTACAAACAGTGCCTTCTCACCAGTGGCAGGATGCGTCCTGACCAGCGGGTGAGAGTGCTTCACAGGTTCGCGTCGCACGACGCCTCCGTGGCTTCTGCTGAACTCAGCCTGTTCAAATCCAGAGTGAACCGCTGTAAGCCCGTGAAGGCGCTCCTTGATAGCTGGGGAAAGGCGATTATACGCTTCGACATGGTTTACGAACGCTGTGTCACCTCCGACCTCTGGTGTATCGAGGATGATCAGGAATGTGGTGCCCGGAGGCTGTTCTTCATATGTCACATCTGAATGCCATGCTACACCACTGTTTCGGTTCGCGAGGAAGCTGTCGAATTCGCCGTTGCCACCGTTGCGGTAAACCAGATGGATCTCTGGGTAACCTTCAGGTGCACCGCTTGTCTGGCATCGTACTAATTTCAGCGTATGTCTCACTTGATTCCTACGACCATCACTCACTGGATGAATGTGATGCCTTCCGAAGTATGCACCGAATTCAAGAGCTTCTTGAATAGGAAGACCTGCAAGATCCTGGTCTCTGAACACAACGACTTTGCGTTGTGCGACAAGAAGCGCGAGCTGGTCTTTTCCAGCGTGGCTAAGCTTACTCAGCTGGACGCCGGTGACTTCGGACCCAGTAGAAGGAGTGAGATGTTGAAGCTTCGAACCGACGACGAGGAGGTCTTTGAAGCTGGGGTCGGCGTCCTTGCCATGCTCGGTATGGGTGAATCGTTCCCAGGGTGGGTACTTCTCACCGTGGTCCCATACTGGCAAATAGTGCGGGTACTCTAATAGTCAGTCAAGATCAACGATATATCGGTGACGCTTACAGTTGCGGTAGTGCTGCCACCCTCTTCGTCGATGACGCGGCGAATCTTGGGTTTGTCTTGCTCGACCGATCTTACCTCTTCGACTGACTTTTCTGGCTCTACAGACTTGACTTGCTCGACAAACTTTTCCTGCTCGACTGGCTTCTCTTGTTCAACGGGAATTTTCTGGTCATCAAGCTGATCTTGCTCGATGGGAGAGTCAGCTCGGATAGCGAGGCGCTCTGGAAACTCTCTGGGCGTAATGGGCGCTGAGACAGCGGTCTCTGCCTGGCCGATGAATTCTGTCGCCATGTTTCTCACAGTACGATTTTATGTGCCGCATTACTGTCAACAATACACGTATTTATATGGGCTCGCACCCTCCAAGGAACCTAGATCACCAGACACTGTCGCTCCTTATCCGATGCCGGCATTCATGGCTCTCGGACGCAACTCCGTCCGAGTGGTTTCGGATACGAACATGTGTGTGCCCTTTACTCAAGCGTGCATACTGATATAATTCGGGGAAGGTGTGCGGTGTTGTTGCGCAAGTGCCAGCATTCGATTCGCAATATCGCGTATTTCGAGGGGTTGATGACGACGAACTTAAGCTCGGAGCTAGCGCAGAGCAAGCTTCAACATGCGATTTGCGGCAAAGACCAACACATGGGCAAATAGATCGGGACGCGGATACTATCTAACTGCAGGCTCTTCCATATCAACCGGTCACTACTGTCGGTGCAGTCAAACCTCACCTGGGCAGCTTTTCTGGACATGCCATCCCTGGGTCAGTCTTCTTGGAGAGTCCAGGCACGGGGGTGACGAATAAAAGCGCTTCGGAATACCGAACAAAACGCCTTCTCTACGCTTATCGCGATAGCACAATATCTTCTAAAACGACGTGATGCATCGATCTCCGATTCGCGCGAGCGTTGCCGCTGATATTGAGCTGGCTATTGGCGCCTGAGGCGTCGAAGCTCGACCGTGAAAGCCTGTCGAAAGCTTCACTCCGCCAATAATACCGGGCGAAGCTTGCAATAGTCTTGGGCTGCTCAGGTTCATATCCTAATCCACCAATCTTTCCTGGATACCGGGCCGATTGTGCTCTGGAAGCGGGTCTCAGAATTATTTGCATGACCCGCATGCGCACGCAATGAGCATCTTCCATTATTCGAGCTACACGCATGGCTATGGACCTACTGCCGTTCGAAATTGGTATCATACTTCACGCGATTGGGTGCTTGAGCAATGTTGCAATGTATATATATATGGCTCCGGGGACCCCAAAGACTCATCCAGCTCGCTCGCAAGAGTTCGGACACCTCAATCGTCATGGCGAGCGTTGCGGTCGAAGACGCACTTCCAACTGCCGCTCAGGCGGACACTGTCTCCATTCAATCCATCGAGAAACCCGGCAACAAGCCACCGCAGGGCATCGCGAAAGACGCAGAACTTGTCACTGCGAGAGGAAACGTCATCTCCAAGGACGGTGTTGTCTTCTCTTCGAACGACTCCGACGACAGTCTGTCCGGCAACATCTTTGCGGACCCCGAAGTTGCGGCTTACTATAAAGATGTGTATGGAAAAGCGAAGTACGAATGCAGACATGTCTTCGACCCCACTGCCACCTGGACAGACGAAGAAGAAAAGAGAGTTATACGGAAGCTAGACTTGCGGGTATGCTTCTGGGCATGCACCATGTTCTTTAGTCTGCAAGTTGATCGTGGCAATTTGACCCAAGCTGTGTCTGGCACCTTCCTCAAAGACTTGAAGCTGACCACAAATGGTACGTTGTTGCTCTCTCGTAGATTTCTCTCGAATGTCTTGCTCAGTGAACAATAGACTACAACACGGGAAACACTGTGTTTCTGGTCTCATTCTTGCTCGCCGAGCTTCCCTCTCAGCTCTTGTCAAAGAAGATAGGTCCTGATCGATGGATTCCAACCCAGATGGTAAGCTGTGGCCACACTGAAATTTATACTACAAAAGCAATACTCATCGAAAATAGGTGCTTTGGTCGATCGTTGCTATGAGCCAAGCGGCTTTGACAGGCAGGACCAGTTTCTTGGCAACCCGGGCTCTTCTAGCAATTCTAGAGGGCGGTTTCATCCCCGATCTAGTGCTCTGGTTGTCCTACTTCTACACAGGTCGCGAATTACCAATCCGATTGAGCTTCTTCTGGACTGCGCTGAGTGTCACCACAATCATTACATCCTTACTTGCCTTTGCCATCTTCCATCTGGAAGGCGTTAACGGTCTGGCGGGATGGCGATGGCTTTTCCTGCTCGAAGGACTCATCACCCTACTCATCGGTATCGCGTCTTTTTTCCTCATGCCAGCATCAGCAGTTCAAACAAAAACTTGGTACCGTCCCAAGGGCTGGTTTACCGACCGAGAACTCACAATCGTTGTCAACCGAGTCCTCCGTGACGATCCCCGAAAAGGCGACATGCACAACCGTCAGGCCATTACACCCAAAAGGCTCTGGAATTCGATGAAAGACTATGATCTCTGGCCACTCTACATAGTGGGCCTCATATGCTTTATTCCTCAATCTCCGGTAAACTACTATCAGACCCTGGTTCTACGGTCTCTGGGCTTTACCACCATCAATGTCCAACTCCTCGTCATTCCGTCTGCAGTCTTCCATATTATTACTCTTCTGAGTATCACATGGATAAGCGAGAAGCTTAACCAACGCGCGCTCATCGCTATCTGGCAGAACCTATGGACAT
Source organism: Didymosphaeria variabile (assembly GCF_027946475.1). Taxonomy (NCBI): domain Eukaryota; kingdom Fungi; phylum Ascomycota; class Dothideomycetes; order Pleosporales; family Didymosphaeriaceae; genus Didymosphaeria; species Didymosphaeria variabile. The sequence continues at coordinate 3,696,859 of NW_026611622.1, read as the reverse complement.
TACCTTGTGTCATTGCGCTCTACGCCTGGCCCAACCTCATCAAGAACCAGTGGGGCACATACGCGTTGATCACCGTTCTTCTTAGTTACCCGTACTGCCATGCTATCAATGTTGGATGGGTTTCAACGAATTCGAATAATGTTGGTTCGCGATCGGTTTCCGCCGCGCTATACAATATGATGGTGCAGTGTGGAGGTGTCATCGGGTCGAATATTTATCGTGAGGACGATAAGCCATACTACAGGCGTGGTAATCGCAACCTGATTATCATCAACATTACCTCGATAGCCTGGTTCCTATTTGTGAAAGCCTATTATGTGTGGAAAAACAAGGATCGGGATCGGAAGTGGAAGGCTATGTCGTATGAGGTAAGTCATCATACGGTCGTGGTTTTCTAATCGAGTTTGTGGGCTAACGAACGTATAGGAGCGTATCAATTACATTCAGACTACTACCGATACAGCAAGCAGGCGATTGGACTTCAGATTTGTGCATTAGAGCGGAGAGTCCATGGGCAAGAGAACTTCAATCTTGACACATCTATACGGATCGTCTTTCCACCGGTACAACGTGGCAAATCCATAATTCGCTCATATTAGAGGAATCTCACTGGCTGAAAAAAAGCCAACAGCTTTCACTCGTCCCGATACCGTCACCGATATCAGCCATCTTATCATTTTTGACATGCACAAGCCTCAGTAAGCTTAGCACTGATACCAAGCGCACTGCGCCGGGGCTTGCCTCTCGCTGCTATACTCCCACCTGGAACGCTCAACGTTCGAATCGCTCGCCAACCACAGAACTACAGTTCAACACTGCCATGTACCAACTTTGAGCAACTCCTAAGGCAGATTCTGGTCTTGGGGATGATTGGGCAAGAAGATGTTGGACACACCCTGTGTAGACAAGTGAATTTAATAGACTATTATGTCCGGTCATATCGCCTTCATATCGTCAGATACAATCTGTGGATTCAACTGCTCTTACACACAGAGCTCCGTTGCTCCGAGTTTTGACCCCTAAAATGCGGAGGTCGACATGAGTAATTTCTCATTGGAAATTCAAAGAAAGACACATTGACGTCGTTGCGGCCTCTACGGCGACCGCTATGATACGAGAGACTCATATTATGTGTACGGCTCTGCCGCGATACATTACAGTGCTCGGAATGAGGCCACTCGAGCATTGGGTCTCCAAATGTCACATATGCAGAATCATACGAACATGTTAATTCTAATCCATTACAACTACGTACGAGTTACGCTCGTGTAGATACTTCTTCTATACTCTGTAGCTTGTTCCAAGAAACTGATATTAGTCTATTACAGATCGTTTGTGGGCACTCACAAGCACACTATGGCCTCTCAGCGAGATACATCAACAGCGCGCATTGATACAATTTGAAAGTAACGCAGTCCGCATTACCGAGCAATTACCACAAAGGGTGTAATCGCGAGCCTCAAAAAGTTGAGCAGGAGCTTTAGGACCTGAAAGTGACGCACGAGGGCTATTCCACTACTTCCAGGGGCATTTGGCTAGAAGGGAAGATACAGCTATGCAGAATGCGCCAATACCGCGGATCTCAATCCTGAATTAGAAATAGATGGTAGTTTTCTCTACACATCAACACTGAGCATGACACTTCTGGATGATGATTACACCATTAAACCTATCCGCGACCTCACCACTTGGATTCCCGAACTGTTCCAGAATCTCATCATCTCAACGTTCATGATGGACCGAACCATATGAATGTACCCACATGTACAGTCGTAACTTCGGCGTCGAATTTTCAAGTATCAATTAAACGCGCCTGAAGCTCTGCAGTTGCAGCACAGCGGGGGTGAATGACTTACAGGGGTTGACAGAAGCACGGAACCTTTACTGCCCGGACGGGAAGCCACGCAGATGAACGTTGAATTACTACAAGTATAAACGCAGGCAGAAACAAAGCAGTCAAATTACGGACTGTAGTGGCTTACTACAGAATGTATGCACCTAAATTCTCTGTTTCGATAACGCGTGACGTCGTTGGATTTGCCCTGTGCACGAAATCTTCAACCATTCGAACACAGACCATTCCTCAAACAGGCTGACCCTTCTATTAGCGTGTGCTCTGTTCACCCCCCTTGCCCTATATAAAGTCAAAAACACAGGAACACTCCGTATAGCCCCTCGCTCAGCTAGATTCAACGGTCTACCAAACCCCTCGAGTAAGTTTCTATCTGCCACGATGAGCTCCATTACTTATTGAGTAGCTACAGAATCTAGACTTGAACAAGTATGTCCATCTTCGGAATGATGAAACTCATGTTCCTCATTGCGCTGAGCGTGATCATGTCGCTTGTCGGCGCGGAGTCTTGCTGGGGCTCTCACGACAACTGCACGACCCACGGTATCAAGCTCCACGAGCGTGCCGCCGACGCGTTAACCGGCGGTCCTCGAACTACATGGCCCGGTGGCAAGGTGAGTCTTCAAATCCTTGAATTTCAGTGTCATGGTCGGAGCGATATCAAACGTTTCTGGGACGTTGAACTGACAAATGCTAAGATTACTTACTGTTACGCCAACATCAACGCGCGGACGCAGCTCAGTCACAGCATTGGCGTTGCAATACAGATATGGAGGAATGCTCTCGGCGGTTTTGCTTCTGCGGAAAATGGTCATAGCTTGTCCTTTGAAGAAGCCCTAGACGTACATGGTCAACCAATGTACTGCTACTTCAACGACTACCAGAGCTTCGAGCAGCCTGGAACATGGCACGGTGCAATGGATAAACGTGCCCTGAGTATCCACTTTCAGCAACAGGACGGAGCAAAGTCTTCGTTGGGATACTGGGCACAAGGGCCGCCAGGATGTCATCATCTTGTCTCGGGACCTGATCCACCAGATATTCTGCAGGCTACATTAGCGCACGAGGTAGGTCGGACCGGAGACAACACACAATTTCACGCATTTAATAGCATAAGCTAACTCTGCAATTCAGTTTGGTCATGTCATGGGATTCCCTCATGAGCATCAGCGTTCGGATCGTAGGTAATAAACCTCCACTCTTAGTCACATGACAATAACTCCTCTAGGTGACGCCCACGTCAAATTTCGCTGCGATAAATTGGCAGGCTTCCAAGCTACCATGGTGAGGGCATTCGTCCAGAACCCGACCATGAGTATGCAAGAGGCACAGAACCGCTTGTGCACCGATTATGTGTTTGCACGCTCCCTTGGGTTTATATCAACGCAGTTCATGCCGTGGCCATTGCCAATGACGTTTCTTACGCCCTACGACGTTGATTCGATCATGCACTACGACAGCAGCTCTTATATGGACCGGCAGCTCTGCTTCACCAACCGTCCCGAACAATGCCCACTCTCCACCGTTAACGGAGAATTCATACACAGGAAGACTCAACCCTCGGAGGGAGATGTCCTAGCTGTGCGACACTTTTATCCTTGGAGGCCCTGAGGATCGTGAAAGTAAAGATTAGTGGGCGAACGTCATGATTTATCACGAGATAAAGCTAACAGTATCATGCTGTACATTCGCAAGAGGTGGCATCTGAGATTTGCGGCACGGTGAAATTTGAGCTATGGTTGGACCACGGCTAGAGTCGGAAAGTACACTGCTCGCTCTCTTGGGTCAGAACGGATAACTAAATGGGATCCTACCTTACTACGTTTTGGCTTTCACAATCTGGTGAACCGCCGCAGGTGGTCATGACCAATCAGCGAGTGCGCTTGATCATGTAATTTTCATTTGCGTACGCCCCAATCCTAAGTTTCCCCCGTGTGAATAGTCTTCAGCGAAATGACATCTCGTTCAAAAGTTCATAGAAACTATAATTTGATGTTCTCTACGCTCCGTTACTTTCCAGTTGCCGTACCGCTATCAATGCCGTGTAGTCTACATCACCTGTAGCCTTATTATGCATGTGCATCCCCAAAATTCCCATGGTGTACTCCATCAACTGTGTCAGCCGCTCTTTCTGTTGATCTGACAGCCACGTCACGCTCATTGCGCTTTCCAAAGGGAATAGTTGGGCCCAGGCTCTGATCGCGCGCCCGTGGATGCGTGGTATCTGCGGATGACTGTTATCGTCGTAGTCACCAATGGCGAGAGGGAGGTCGTTGCAGATGTTCTCGGCGATCCGCATCATGACTTGGCTCGAACGCTCAACGAGCAAAGCAAAATCCAAGTCCAGACCGACTCCTGCTTCAAAAAGATATGGTACAGCCGAGTTGAGCGCCTGGAGAAGCTGGATACGTATTGCGCGGAACATATTTGCAACAAGCGCTCGAGTGATCATGAGGTATTTGTTCATATCGTTGGGATTCAGGTTTTCAATATCGAACTCGAGTTGCTGGGGTATATCGGCTGCGCATTCGTTTCCGATCATGCGTGCTAATATCACATCGGGGTGAGGCCATGATCCAAGAAGTTCTTCGACGATGGTAGCCAGAGTATTCTCCATCTCTTTACCTTGTTCCAGCAAATCCCTCAATGTAGATGTGTGCCTTTTGGTTATAGCCTTCTTCACCCCGGACACCAAGACACTGACTTCATGCATCAAGGTCTCGAGTCTTGACACTGGTGTTTCTGGATACCATTCTTTCATCCAAACAGGATATTCTTCCATGACTGCACCGCCGTCGAAGAATGATCCGATGAGTTGCTGATGGTAGAGGAGTGTAAACAAGTTGCGTCCGATTTTTCCTGACAGCTGTTCTGGTCCCCTCAGACGGAGCACCGCTAGGCGCCCTTTACTATGGATGTCATTCAATTCTTTCTTCCCTGCGGTACCGCTGAAGATGACTGTCTAAGACTCGTGTCAGTGTGACGTTCCGTACATTAGAATTAGTGACGCGGTTCAGCTGATCGTCTTTCTATACACTGGAAATCGATCTCGCTTGGACATATGACTTACCTCGTATAAGCCTAGCAAGGCGACAGCAAGAAGAGTACCATCATGCTTCGCAACCTTGGGCTGACTCAACGCACTGGCGAGATTCTTCAAAGTTTTCCCATACCATCCCTGTGCATTTTTCATGACCTCATGACGTTTGAGATGCCTTGCCATTGTCGCTAAAGAGACAGCATGCACTGCACTGTGAAGGCATGCCGGCGTCGAAGATTCTTCAAACATGGGCGCAACAAGATACAGGAATGGACAGGTCCCTGATGTGTACGCATACTCCATGTAAAAGCGATGCAGAGCAGCGTTCTCCATATTGATCGTCGACTGCTTTGGTAATGGACGCTCTGGTGCTAGCGCTCCTAATGCTTTTACCGGGACATCGCCGCGGCGTAACTTCGCTTGCTTCACTCTGTGCACGACTAACCGCTCTGCCCAGTCTTCTTGTTGACGGAACACCGATACATCTTTCCACTCGCATACAAGGCCTAGTCTTGCGCAGCAACGGCATTTGGGAGGTGTCTCGGAGCACTATGGATCTTCGTCAGTGCGGCCAATGAACGACCCGGCGAATAATACTTTGACTTTTCTTCGCTTGCAAGTCAGACAAGCTCTAGAGGGACGGCCGACGTTTGGCATTTTCAAAAAGCACAGAGAGAAGACGAGGTGGAAAAGGGTTGCTCTTCCGACGTGCATTCAACGCTCAAAGATTGTGGCAGTGAGACGTCGCATCGTGAGTCCGAAATGGTTTAGCGTCTGTGCATCGATGACACGGCTCCGCCTTTGACCTTCTCCGAACCAATCAAAGGACGCAAGCTACATGCCAACTTTCTCAGACTTCTTTTGGGCCTCTGCGTTCTCGCTATCCCCATTTATCAACCACGAGCGTCGGATGGAAAGTCTCTTCAGGGTGAAGATGATGGCTGTGGTCGTAGGCATCCCGCAAAACGAGATGTCCGTAAGACTGAGCCTCAATCTTAGTTACGAATCGTAATGTAGATCCACAGGCCGCGACGAGCATTTGATTATGGAGGGAACCATGCCAGCACTAAGTACCTGCATTTAAGCGGTTTTCCTCTCCTAAGTATTGAGCTCATAGTGTTTGCTTTCTATTCTCTTCGCTTACAATGGCTCTGAAGGCCTTTTCATCCGTCATACTTCTCTCGCTAGTTACAAAGCATGTCTACGCTGAAGACGTCCCTTTCTCGCCTTGTCCACTCTTGGGACCGCGCTTTCCGATTCCTACACAGCTCTCAGCATCACCAATACTCCAATCAGGACTAAAGAACTTGACAGACGCCTTTGACGACTACGTGACCAGCTTAAATGGAACCTTCGGGCCGACATCCTCCAGCACATCTTTCAGTGTCGCTCTCTTTTCGACCGAAGATACAGATTCCACGCAACCGTTCTTGTACGAGTATCATCACACGGCACCTTCCTTTGCAAATGAGACTTCCGGTACATTAGAAGTCGACGCAGATACTGTCTATCAGATCGGTGACTCGACGACGCTGTTCACGACATGGCTTTTTCTCATAGAGGCTGGAGAACAACACTGGACTGATCCCGTCAGTAGATGGGTCCCAGAACTCCTAGATGCTGCGAACGGCACGGCCTCTGGTATATCAGTCGATTGGGACGACGTAACTCTCGGAGATCTCGCTGCGCATCTGGGAGGCATCGGGCGATACGCTCCATCCAACATGACTGGCGAAATTGAGTCCTTGCTCAACGGCTTGACGAATGCGACCATTACAGCTCCTTGCGACTCTATCTCAGCAGCTTGCGAACGCGCAGACTTCCTGTCGTACTTTGGCCGCCGCGCCCCGGTCTTCGCAGCCGGAACAACTCCAATATTTTCCAACGCCGGTTTCATCATCCTGGCCTACGCTCTAGAATCCATAACCGGCCAGCCATACGAGTCAATCCTCGAGAGCTCCATCATCCAACCATTGAACCTCTCGCGAACAACGTATCTCCAACCATCGACGCAGAACAGTACCGCTCTAACGTACCCCTCGCAAAGCGCTTCTCTCAACGCAATCGAAGGTCCGTACAACGGGCTTACATCCTCCGCGCACGATATGTCCACCGCCCTCCGCGCCGTCCTCGCCTCCACACTCCTCCCTCCATCGACCACACGCCGCTGGCTCAAACCTGTTTCGCACACATCCAACCTTGTCAACTCCGTGGGTCGCCCCTGGGAGATCTATTCTCTGTCCGATACGCCGATCTCCCCCGTGATACCAGTCTATCAAGTCCGCGGCAACGTAGGCTTGTACGCCTCTCACATCGGCCTGGTACCAGATTACAACATGGGATTTGTTATCCTGGCTGCGGATAGCGAGGGAAGCCCAGATCTAAATGCGCATGCGGATATTATTGCTACGGAGCTGATACCTGCACTGGAGCAGAGTGCGATTGTAGAGGCATCGACGGCGTACGCTGGGACTTATGTTTCTGATTCTAACATGACGCTGGTTGTTGCGCAGGCGACTGATAGCAGCCCAGGGCTCTCTGTGTCACACTTCCGTTTGGGGGATAAGGATATAAGAGCAGCGTATGCTGAGCTGAATAGTATCGACCCGGAGAATCTGAGCTTTCGGCTATATCCGACGAATGTGGGCGGCGACGGGAAGCAGATGGTATTCAGAGCGAGCTTCCAGGACGTTAGCGCGCTGGCAGATGCTGGGACACCGACTTGCGATACGTGGAGATACATTGATCAGTTCCAGTTGCACGGAGTTAGCTTGGACGAGTTTGTGTTCGAGATTAAGGGTGGGAAGGCTGTTGGCGTAACGGTTCCGGCGTTCAACGCTACGCTCTTGAAGCAAGGGGAGAGGGTGATGTGACTTTCTGGTTCAGAAGCGATGCTCTCGAGCAGACTCAGATTAGCCTTTGGATCGGTCAGTCTGCCACTGGTACTGCTTGCTTATTTAGTGCGTTGTAGGCGTAGCTTTTGCGACAATGAAACCACTGTATAGTATTCTTCTTGGAAGAAGAGCATGTAATTTTAGGACGGGGTTGGTATTTAACAAGCTTCTGCTACAAATAGCTGCCTTCCGGTTTCAGTCCTTTCAAGCGTCAAATCTTTTATAAAGAGCGACGTTAAAAGCCCAAGAACCCCAGTACCCGCGAGTGTCAAGAATGCGGCCTTGAAGCATTGCTTGTACACCTTAAGTATGGGGCTCAGCAAATCAGGTTCCAAATCGATCTCTCTTAAAGCAGGAATAAAGCTGACAGCTTCTCGAACATCCCTAAGCAGCTCAAGCTCTTGCGGAACGGAAGTCAGAGACGAGATGTTGTTCTCAAAGACGTTGTTGAAGACTCCCGCGCATATCGCCAGGCCGATCAGCCCACCAAACAACCGGAAGGAAACAAGAACACCGGCCGCGATTCCACAGTCATTTACGTCTGTCACACTTGTCTGGTTGGGAATGGTCAACATCGTAAAGACCGTTCCGATGCCGATGCCAGCGAAAATTTGTAAGCCGGTTGTTTGAGCGACGGATGATTCGGGAGACCATAGAGCCCACAGTCCGACGCCGCAAGATGCAATCACCCAATTGCAGATGATGATCCAGCGGTATTTCCGATACACCTCGACAATGACGGCTGCAAGAACGCTGAAGGCGATGATTGTAGCACTTCCAGGTAAGACCAAGACCGCTGATCTGATCGAGGTGGTCAGCATGACTGACTGAAAATACAACGGAACGTATAACATGACGCTATACAAGATCATTCCATGTAGTGCTGCCCCGACGATTGTTGCTGCAGCTGTTCCGCTGGAGAAAATGCGATGGGGAAATATAGGTTCCGCTGGCTTTGCTTCGTAGAAGGCGAAGGCAACCAATATCAGAAAGCCCATAGTAAAGGGGAGTATAGTCTTCCAGGATGACCAAGGATACAAAACGCCAGCCCAGCTCAGTGGCAGCGCAAAGGCAGTGCAACCAACAGCGAATCCCACCAAGCCTAGCCAATCGAGATGGCGAAGACGATCCTTGACAGGTTGATCAAGAGGTTGCAGACGGAGGCAGAAGACAGTTAACAATAATCCCAAAGCGCACAAGGGCAGATTGATCCACCCGATCCATCTCCAAGTTACGTACTCAGTTAGAGCGGCACCAACTATAGGCCCGCACACACCACCTCCTGCCATGGGGAGCGCCAGTAGACCCAGGTACAGTGGACGTTCCTGTAGCGTCGTGATATCGGCTAGTATCACTTCGCTGAGTACATCCAGGCCTCCGCCTCCAAGCCCTTGCAGTAGACGACCAACAATCAGAACTGGCATGCTTTTTGCTAGAGCAAAGACTATAGACCCAACGAAGAATATCGCGAAGCCAGTATAGAATGGGGGTTTGCGCCCGATGACATCTGAGACGCTTGTATAGATTGGCTGGCTGATGACAACAGTGAGCATGAAAGCAAGATTAGACCAGAATGCCTCCAAGGTCGTTCCGTTGAGCTCGCGAGTGATTATCTAGGCATTGTGAGCGACATGTGGGAGGGAGATGTTTTGAAGGTTAAACATACTGGAATTGCTACTGCAAGGGCTGTGGCATCGAGGGACACAACAACTGTACTGATGTTCAAAGCAAGAAATGCAAGATAAAACGATAGAGGTTTTTTCTTTTTTGATGCGGTTCTTTGATGGAGGTGTTCTTTTGTTAAGCGGCCTGCATCATCTGCATTACCCTCTTTTTCGCCCTCGCGAGCGTCCAGTCTGTTTTCGATCTGCTCTTCGCCATTGTCGCAAGTTTGCATTGTGCAATGGAATGGATAGGGCCTCGCGGAGCGGCGGGGACCAAGTTGCGGAGGCTGTATCTCGACTTCACAGGGGGATTCATTGGGGTCCAACGGTGACGTGGGGTTCCGCTTGCCACTCAGCCTGCTAGTTCATGTTTGATGTTTTTGGCGACGGATTTCAGACAAGGCAGATCCCGCAAAACCCGAATCTATACCATCCTGGAAACAATCCACATCGACATGGCTGGAGTGACCCGTTTATCAGCTGATAAGCAAGTATGAGGGAACTGGTTGTGGTAGCCTAACACTAGCAAGGTTGATTAGCGCAAGGGTGGCACGCAAGGTTCGTCGGCCCAAGGCTTACATGCATCGGGCAATACAGCCTGTCTCCATTGCAGAACCAAACACACCTCAATATATCATACATATGAAACCATGTCTCTGTGCATGTCCGAGCTTAAAAGGCCCTGTGGCTTGCATGTGGCCCACGTCTACCAGACCATTGGATCTTCTGCGTTCTAGGTTGCGGTGTGCACTTCTAATCATTAATTCAAGATAATTCAGTAGGGGCTGAGCTGAGTGTCTGGAAGTTTGCCTTCTCGCGCTCGCGTATTTTGACCATTACTCCGGAAGGCCTGTTTGGAATCTCAATTTGAACCTACCCAATATGGCTCCTGATAGTTCGACCCGACATAAGGTAGGTGTCTTCTTCATGGCTTCGCCACCTAGTTAATAATATTTTAGAATGTTTTTATCACGGGCGGATCTCAAGGTTTAGGGCAAGAGTTGGCCCAGATGCTTGCCTCGAAAGGCGCTCACGTTACAATATTTGCTAGGAGGAAAGAGCGACTGAATATTGCACAAAGCGACATAATTGCTCAACGACTGCATCCAAATCAAGAGATCAACGCAGTATCACTTGACCTTCGCGATCCAGCTGCGGTCGCTTCGGTCTTTGCATCACAGCCACAGATCCCGGATACTTTGATCTGTGCAGCAGGATGCAACGTGGAACTTGGGTTCCTCGCTGACCTCAATGCCAAAGACTTGGAGACCTGCATGGAAAGTAATTACTTCACCGCCGCATACGCAGCCCAAGCCTTGCTGAAGATTTGGATCAATGACGACAAGAATAAAGAATCTGTTCCCAAGTCTCCAAACGAGCCTGCGAGACACCGACAGATTATTTTCATAAACAGTGCTGCAGCGTTTGCGGCAGTGCCGGGCTACATTGCGTACAACCCAGCCCGCGCCGCACTCCGAGCGCTTGCGGACACTCTTAGAATGGAGATAATGCGCTATTCGTCTACGAAGAGTACGTACACCGTTCACTGCGCGTTCCCTTCGAACTTCATGTCGCCCCAGTTCCTGGCCGAACAGAGCCTGAAGCCCGCTTTGACCAAGCAGATTGAGGGAACGACTGCATCCATTGATGAGCTCGCGAAAAAGGTTCCTACTGCCAGGAAAGTAGCAGAAGGAATCATTCAAGGTACAGAAAGAGGTGATTTCGCGCTGTGCAATGATTCGCTGGAAGCAAGTTTTCTCTTCGCTAATATGATTGGCCCATCTCCTAAACGAGGTTTCGGACTGGTAGACTCCGTATTAGCAACTGTGATGGGACTTTTTGTTTGGCCGATACTGAGGCGTAGGTGGGAGTCACTGTGCAGGCGAAGCAGAGATCAGCAGTAGAGTTCTGGCCCAGCGGACCTTAATCTATGCGGGGGCCAAAAGACATTTGGCGCCAAGGGACAAACAAAGGGCAGCCCTTCGATCGAAAGACATCACCGGCTGCAGGCTGATACTAGGGTAGCAATCAATCTACTAAATTCGAGCCATGGGTGTGGTGACATATGTGTGACATGGCCGCGGCAAACGCCGCGCACCCGCATGCTGGTGAAACCGCCCAAGCTTCTGAGGTTGGCCTCCGACCCGCGATATGTCGCTGTCCAATGCGACTACTCTACACGACTTTACACATGGCCTAAAGCCTCCGAGCCATCAGAAGGCGCTCATTGCTTCACCTTGTTCTAAGTCTTGATCGTGAGCAGTGCTCAACATGGCGGCCGCTTGGATCGTCTACTATGCTCTCTTACTCGTGGTCTTGCGAGTAAGCTAGTTCATGTTAAGGAGAGAACGAATGTCCTAACGGCCTTCCAGTGCCTTGTGGTTTACAGTTATCGGATACTGCTCCATCCCCTCGCGAAATACCCGGGACCATTCTTAGCAAAGTTCTCCGATTGGTACGGGGCAGTGCAGGCATTACGAAAGAACCTCCACTACACCACACTCCAAGATCACCAACGATATGGTCTGTGGACCACATCTGTTTTCTTTCTCCCTAGCTCATGTCGATGTACAGGTAACGTCGTCCGGCATGGACCGAATAAATTGGTTTTCAACTCGGCCACCGCGCTTCAAGGTACGCCCCTACGATCGCGACTATGAGAATAGGATTGACGTGACAGATATCTACCGAAACGAAGCCTTCGGGAAATCAAAGGCCTATCTAATGACTCAATCAAAACCGGACGTCCACAGTGTCTTCAGTGCCCTGGACAAGCGCATCCATCGTTCCAGGAGGAAGATAGTCAGCACCGGTCTTTCAGAGAAGAGTATCCGTCGCTTTGAGCCCACAATGACTTCCCAGATCGAAATCTACCTAGATAATCTTAAAAAGGCTGCTCAATCTTGTCAGCCGGTAAACATGACCGTTGCTTGCAAGTACCTAGCCCTTGACATTTCATCACTTTTCGGTTTTGGCTCCTCTCTGAAGCTACAGACCAACGATCGAAATCGCTTCATCGCCGAGGGAATGGAAGCCGGTATGTATCGCACGAATATCCATATGCAATACCCATTGTCGAAATATCTCGGCGTTGATGCGTTCCTTCTTCCATTCCTTTTCTCCATCAAAGAGAGATATAAGACAGCGTTGAGGGCTATGATCGCGGACCGCTTGACTGTTAGCAAGGACGCCCGAGAGGACCTCTTCTCCTTCATCACAGGCATTAAGGACCCAGAGACCGGGGACGAGATAAGCCAAAACGATCTCTTCGCAGAAGCAGAATTCTTCCTTCCTGCCGGTGGACAGACTACCTCTTCGGCTATCGCTGCGCTATTCTTCTACCTTGCTCAGAACCCGGAGTGCGCTTCTCGGCTCATCGACGAGATTCGCTCAACTTTTACGCGCGGTGATCAGATCGAGCACAATGAGCTATCTACTTGCACATATCTCCGAGCCTGCATTGACGAAGCGTTACGAATGTCTCCTCCAGCACCTGGAACCCTGTGGAGGGAAATATCTGAGGACTCTCAAGAATCTGTTGTTGTGGATGGCCATGTGATACCCAGCGGCACTGTGGTGGGTATCAATATCTATGCGATACACCACAACGAAGAATACTTTCCCAATCCGTCCAAGTTCAGGCCTGAACGCTTCCTACCAAGAAGCGAGACAGCAACAGTGAGTGGAGCGAACAAAACTCAGCAGCTTGCTTTCTCGCCTTTTTCGATTGGTACACGTGGATGTATTGGTAAAGCGTTGGCCTACATGGAGATTAGCCTTGTGGTTGCGAAGACCCTATGGTACTTTGATTTCGAAGAACACCCTGATCATGGAACACAAACGCACATGAGCCCCGATCCTGCACAAAAAGAGTTCAAAATCCGCGATCAGCTCATTGCCACACATGATGGTCCGTACTTGGTGTTTCGACCCTCCGGAAAGCTGTGAGTGCATGGTTTGCCGACGTTGTAAGTATCTTAGGATAGAAAGTGATCAGCACTCCTTGACACGATCAGCTATCACACCCCCTCAACTGGAGCAATGAGATGCAGCAAAAGCGCACATTACAAGATGACCCTTGTATTGTCATACTTTAATACAATCATGATCTAATCTATCTGTGAGCTTCGTTTTGTTCAACTCTTTGATGTCTATCTAAGAAATCCGCGAGCAGACTCGGAATTGTTTTCACTTCTCCAGACATCCTCTCAAACTCTACTATCCGTTCCCGTCCCTGGCCTCGTATCAGTCTTCGTATCTATGAGGGTCGCAAATTCTATGTCGTCAGGCTCAGAACCAGCTTGCCTTACGCGCGCTTGACCTATAGTAGGTACATCATTCTTCCCAATGCCACGGCTTCGACTACCGCTACTACCACTTCCAGAAGACCTTCCAAGCAATACTCTGATCGATGTACCGATTTTGGACACAGTGGCTGTCTTTCCTATCACACCCAGGAACTTTGGAAGCACGGGTAGACATGCGACAAGAAGACCAGTGGCGACTTCAGGCAAAGCCCAGATGCCGTTGTTAGAGATCTTGTAGGACTTGTCAGACTTATCTGTGGCGAGGACAATGCCGTAGTAAATCTGCACGCATCCACAAGACATAGAACTAGATCTTGCATTAGCGAGCAATCCTGCGTTGAACAAGCCTTCGCTTACAAGATTCCGACCAGAAAAAGTGCCGAAAGTGCCAACTTCCGCTTGATAGGCAAATGCAAACTCCAGATGACCCGCTGGGGAAGAGCGATAATGACAAGATCGGTAGCGACATTCAACATCGCAAGAACAAATCGAACTTCGGATGCACCAATGCATGAGCCTCCTTGGATTGTCGGGTCCCACTCCTTTGCTCGCGGGGTACAGGTCTTCAACTCAACCACAACCATGGCAAAGTAGTATGTGACGTTAATCCAAAGCACGACATGCCCGACCCAAAATGTCCAGTCTCGAGTATTTGCGGGCATGAATGCTCGCAGGACCTGGAGTATGATCCCCACTTTTAGGGTCGCCATACTAACAAGGTAGATGACGATACCATCATAGTACTGCTGTACAATTGTTCGTTATGTCCCTTGAAGTATGATAAGAACAAATCATACCTTGAAGAATTTGGTCTGGGTGCGGACTGTCATGTCCCACATGTGCACCCCAAGACCTGATTCGGACATCATGTACCCGTCACCAGTGAGAACAAGAAACTCCACCTAGATAGACACGTTAGTTGGATACACACAACAACTGTGTCGTATACTGACATATGCTAGAGCAATGACATAATCTTCTGGATGCAGCTTCTTCTGCACTTTGGTCTTCGTGTACACCCATACCGCGAACACGACAGTGACAATGATGAGCAGGGATGTAATCATCCCTAAGCTCTTCGACCTAAAGCTTGAGGGATTCTCGAAATTCGAAATCATGCCGGGAGGCGGATCCATCGCTGGCCTCGCTAACCACGCCTCTCGCTCCTCTGGTGTCAGGACCATGTTCGTAATGAGACAAGTACCGGTGGTTCGGGCAGCGCGGTCAAAATTGTGAGCAGAAGTGGGGTTGGTCTTGGTAACGGGCGCCTTGAGGAAGGTATTATCAACATCAACCCTCGCCCGACGTGCCTGATGATTCCACCAACCGGATTATGGCCGATGCGCTTCACATCAAGAGGCCTATTGCTGACAGCATAACATTCCTTTGCGCTTCCACAACTGAACCTGGTGGGGTTATCGGATTATTTTTAGGCGAAACGTTTTCGGTGTGTAATAACATACCATGTCGACGGTGTCCAGTCAGATGGCGCGTCAACCCTCCCTTTCGGGGTTCCAGCCAATTTTCGTATAACCTGCACTTAACGCTTCTGATCAGGCAACACTGAAGTTCTCACATGAAAAGGCGATCTACGGCTGCTCTCGTAAGGTTGCTGACGCCTAATTCGTTTATGCGAACAGTCGAAGTCATCTTGTCGTATTTCGAGAACTTCCAAAAATTCGATCTCACATTCATCGCAAGATCCCTGCCAGACGCACGAATCGGAGGCAAATGACGAGATTGTAAGCAAGTACCAATGCAGCCTTGCAACCTAGAGTTAGGGCTTAAGCCGATCGTAGAGTATGTACGCTCGTCGTGGGGGCTGTTCAGCCCGCCTCGAAGTGAGAAGGTTGCGACGACGCCCGGTTAATATACATGCGTCTGAGACGACAACTCGCACGAATATGTACCACCCAATCGAAAACAGGTCCCTCGCCACGTTTTGGGGTCCTATCAGCTCATCGTAGGCCACACCGGCCCTGGCCACGATCTTCGGATTACAACCCACATGTTGCAGCCGCCTGCCAGAACCTGTCCAGTACCTATGGTACTCGGTACCCTGCACCTCCCTAGCACCCTCAATTCTTCCCTGCAGTATCGCGATGCTCGAGGCAGAACTTGCGCAACGTGATGTTGAAAGCAGGCATGACGCGACATGTAGAAGTCCGAAATGTTTTACCTGAAGATGAACCGAAGGGTGTTGATGATATCCGAAGACGCCACTCAAGTTCCAAGGGTTGCAGGCGATTTTTGACAAGACTGGGGCTGCTTTACTTTAGCTACTACGTACTTGATGTAAGTATAAAATAAACCGTCTAATTCCTTCTTCCAGTAGCACGCCAACTTATCACGGCTTGCTGCTTCATTTCACGGAACTACTGTGTTCATAAGTTAGCGTACCTTTGATATAGAACTACAGCTTCTTTGTGTCATCATCATCATGACAGTCCAAACTGCACCACTGGTTAGCCATTGGCTCAAGCTCCAAAAGCTGAAAGCTCCTTCCATGCAAGATGCGCCAGCGTTCTATCGCAATCTAGAAGACGCTTTGGACTCTCGCCGCAAGGACCATGCTCTATACTCGATCCACCGAGACACATGGAAGGACAATGCATCCGTCGACTTCTGCTCGAATGATCTCATATCTTTGGGCAACAGTGGCATGCTCCGGAAAGAATATATGGAGGAGCTTGCACGTTATCCGGATCATCCACTCGGCGCAGTGGGTTCAAGAATGCTTGACGGGAACTACGGATACTTAGAGCAGGTCGAGCAAGAGATTGCAGAGTTCCACGGGTCAGAGCACGCCCTCATCCTTGGATCAGGGTTCGAAGCCAATCTCGCTATCTACTCAGCGATACCACGACCTGGGGACGCCATCGTTTATGATGAACTTGTCCATGCTAGTATTCATGACGGCATGAAGAAGAGTCTCGCAACCACTCGAGTGCCATTCAGGCACAACGACATGGACTCTTTTCGATTACAATTACAAGCCATCAAGGATTCTCAGCCTATGATCAGACAAGGTCAAAGATGTGTTCTCGTCTCGGTCGAGTCGGTATACAGCATGGATGGGGATGTCTGTCCTCTAAAGGAACTCTTAGCGACCGGGCGCGAGGTTTTCCCTCTAGGCAATATCGAGTTTTTCATCGACGAGTCGCACGCGACGGGTGTCGTCGGCCCGCAAGGTGCAGGCCTGGTAAATAAGCTTGGCCTGGAAAAGGACTTCGCAATCAGACTGCATCCTTGCGGTAAAGCATTGGCATCCGTAGGAGCAGTGTTGCTATGCAACGCTACCGTCCGGACTGCCATGTTCAATTTTGCCCGTTCGATCATCTACACGACAGCGCCTCCCTTCACCGGAGTAGCGGCAATCCGCTCTGCATACAATCTGATGCGGACCGGCCGTACGAAAGAAGTACAAGATCGCGTCCAGCATCTCGTCAAGCTCTTCTGCACCACGATCACATCCGATCCGATATGGGGAAAAGCTAACGAGATGGGCATTCTACGTGTTCCTGTCAGCGAGGGCTGGAAGGACAAGGAATTCTTCACCCACCTTGTGCCCATCTGGACCAAACAACAATACAACTACTACTTAGCGTTCCACCTTAGTCTCAACGGCTTCTGCGCTTTCCCAATCACCTACCCTGTAGTTCCAAAGGGCAAAGCAAGGGTCAGGATCACCATTCATGCGCACAACACCGAAGAGCAGGTCAAGCAGATCGTAGCCGCTATCTGCGCGTGGGCGACAGAAATGGTGGAGATCGAGGCCGGAAAGGGTGGTGAAAATGCCCTGCCCAAGGCCGCGCAGCAAGTCTACGCCTGGATGGCGCAGGAGGCCATTGCCGAGCTTCAGGTGGGAGAGGAGAAGCTGAAGGTAGAAGATGATAAGCTCAAGGTAGTGGACTTTGAGGGAAAGCGGAACGACAGCGGGACAGCTTTGAATGATCTTCCGGAATTGTACATGGCTCAGTCCACTGCTGCTTAAGCTGGCCTACACCGCTTCGAGCTTTCCTGTCTAGATGTGTTCGCAGCATCAAAAGCCGCCCCACGGCGGGCATGTAAGTTCATCAGAATTATTACTATGTTGTACCCGCAATCATCTACTGTGACTTCTGTTTGTACTCGACGAGCTTGGTTTTTTCGGTTTTTCTCTGTTCGATATGAGCTATCAGAAGGGTGAGAGAACCCTTGTTTGGATTTCTCAAGTCTCCTGAAGCAACATGTGGCATTGATCAGTATGATAAAACAAATGTATTTACTTTATATAGCTAAGCCAAATATTTCACATTTTGGTCGTTCGCAAGCGACATTGTCACAGACTCAAGAAAAGCCACGGTTCGCCGCTATCTCAGCTTCTGATGTAGGACGCTGGGACGTGAGATATATGATCTCCACGCCCATCCTACAAGGCTTCATACAAAAACACCTCTGCTATAAGGTAGGAGGATTAGTTGATGTCGAGCAGCCACCACGAAAGATGCCTCGGTCAGTTTATCTCCGCCATATCGCCGCCGCTACCCCACACCCTTCCCCAGCCGAGGTAACTTTCTGAACATCCAACATCGCGCTACGCCAATCTCAACATCACGTTCGGTCTTTCGTTCTTTCTTTTCCCCTTCTACGAATCGCCTCAAACCAATCTTACAACCTTTTCAACGCGAGGAGAGACCATTCCGCAATTGCCCACATTCAGAGGAAGATCACATCACCATGGCAGACGACCTCTCCGCCTCAAAGCTCTTCAGCTTCTCCTCCCACGTCGCCCTCATAACCGGCGGCGCCAGCGGCCTCGGAGAGATGGCCGCCCAAGCCTTCATCCAAAACGGCGCCCGCGTCATCATCGCCTCTCGCAAAGAATCCGAGCTCAAGAAAACCTCCGACCGCCTCAATTCCCTCGGCCCCGGAAAGTGCGAGTACGTCGTCGCAGACCTAAAAGACAAAGCCGGCTGTCTCGCACTCTGCGCAGAAGTAAAGAAACGAACAGATCGATTGACGGTGTTGTTGAATAACTCCGGCGCAACCTGGGGCGCAGATTACTACGACTTCCCCGAGAGCGGCTGGGACAAACTCATGGCGCTGAATGTAAAATCTATCTTTTACGTCACCGCCGGATTGGAGCCTCTGCTGCTGAAGGGCACGTCGAAAGACTTCCCCAGCCGTGTTATCAATGTGGCTAGCATCGCAGGCATCCAGACTGTAGACGTGACCGTGAGTGAAAGCGGGGGCCTCGCGCAGCCAGGGACAGGAACATACAGCTACGGCCCGAGCAAAGCCGCATGTATCCACCTCACCAAATTGCAGGCCTCGAAACTTGCACCAAAGAACATCATGGTGAATGTCATCTGCCCGGGTGTTTTCCCCAGCAGGATGACGGCCTTTGGGCTAGGCAAGTTCAGGGACACGCTCGAGGCTGGACAGCCCACGGGCCGCATCGGGAAACCGAGTGATTTTGGAGGGCTGGTGTTGTTCTTGAGTAGTCTTGGTAAGTGCCTTCGTTCCCTTATCAGATCGTCACATCTGTGTAAATTGGATCTAACCTCCGTTCGCAGCGAGCGCCCACATGACAGGAAACGTCCTCGAGGTCGATGGCGGGCAGAACCTCACTGGCTGGAGGGGCAAGGCAAAGAGCGAGAGCAAGATATAATAAATAGAGGACCCTTGCAATGCAATGTATTAATATGAACACGGAAATCCAGCACATGTCCTTGCATGGTTGATCGTTAACAACATCTGCCAGAAACGTGAAGTAGTCTTCCCAAAGCGGTCGTAAGCATGTGGTCACTCCGTTGCGCGATGGTTCAAAGCGAGCGATGGTGTGCTAAGCAAAAGCTCCATTTCAGGTAATATGCCCTCATCCCATTCCACATCAAAGGTATCTATATGTGCATCACCAATCAGCTATTTCCACCGACCCTCAAAGTAAACGAGCAACGCGCTCATATCAAGTCTATGCATATACAGCCCACGCCCAGGGTATGATCCACCGAAGAGAACAAATGAGAAAGGCCGTTGTTGCCTGAACCAAAACCCCACCTGCGCCCTGCTATCGTGAAAGGAGATGCGGATATGGAAGGATCGGTGGCGGGGAAATGCTGAAAACAAACCCGCTTTTAGAAATCCAAGATGCAATGAAAATCAAAACTATGCTTCAACGCTCTGCGACTGCGGGCCCGTGAGGTGCGTCCTCGAGTGCTCTTCTTCGGTAGACGCGCGTCGTGGACCCTCCTCAGAGTGTTTGGGCGACTCCCGCTGAGACTCCTCTTGTATCTCGCTCATCTGAGATGCAGCGTCCGAATCGCTCTCGTGACCCTCGAGAGATTGCTTGTAGCTAGTAGGTGTGATCGTTTGCGAGGAGACATGTCGTTGCTTGCGAACCTCGCTGGACGCAGGCAGTCGTGCGGCGGTCTCCATCGCTGTAGAAGCAAGCGCAGCCACAGCACCCTCGCGCGCGGCCACAGCACTGTCGCTGACGATACTGCTACCCCGTTCGTCTGCAGAGCCGGCTTCTTCCATGGCCTCCTGCGCCTGCTTCCTGGTCTTGAGTCGCTCTTCTGCAGACGTGTTGTGCCAATCAGGGCCGAATTGGATGACAGAAGCTTTCTTTCCATGCACAGTGAAGCTTCCATGGGTGCGCGCTAGACCCTCCCCGTCCGATTCATTGCTCATGATGGTTGACGCAGAGTCTCTAGCTTTATGCCCACGGCGATGCGAAGAGCTGCCATGCGACTCTCGCAGTGTGCGGTGCAGACTCCTACGGACCTTGGAGCGTGATTCGGGCGACCCTGTCAACGCAGCTGGTGGTTGATCGGCTTCTGACTCGGAGTCATTGTCCAGACGCAGTCCATCCGTTGGCAGGTCGGGTGTTCTGGGGTCTGGCCTCTGGACATCAACAGAAGGCCTCTGGCGGTCGATCGAATGTGGTGGCGTTGTATACTGCGATCCAGCATCAGACGCGCCATCGGAACTGATGGCCAACTCATCGGCAGTAGATATGGATGGACGGTGGTCGTTAGGGAAAAGAATAGGACTCTGGGCCATTGAGCTGGTCTTGGATGGTCGGTGTGCCGATACTCGTGGGCTAAGATTGATCGGAGGGAGAGTATAAGGAGTCGGTGTCATGTTGGGACTGGAGTGTGTGGTTTCTGGTGGCGTCCTAAACATGTCGTCCACACCGAAATCGGAGTCTCGCGAAGATTTAGTCTCTGGTCGTATAGATGTTGGTGAAAGGGGCGGTTTCGCGTTGTTGGTCAGAGAACTCGTCTTCGAGCTGAGGCGCGCTAGGCTGCCAATCCTTGATGCTCTGGACGATTTGTGATCAGACGCCTGCGACGTGGATGTAGCGCGTTCGGTTGGCGCTGGAGCACCGAGATGTGTGTGCTTCTCATCCTCCAAAACTTGTGCGAGGATATCTCGATGACACTTCATGCGCCATATTTCGATACGGGCCCACTTGAGCTTGGCCGATAATCGTCCTGCTGCGTGTATGACAAGTTCCCGGGTCTTGGGCTGGATAGGTGCCAGGATCTGAAGATGCCGAGCGTCCCTCAATCGACCTTCTAGCTGCCTTATTGCTTCGGTTAGTCGCTCTTCGGATTCTGAAATGCGGGTTTGCATCAGATCTTTCCGCGCTTGGCGCATCTGTGCCTGAAGCTCTTTGTCGATGGCTCCACTGCGGTGCGTTACTTCTCCTGTCGGCGAGGTTAGTGTCTTTGTCGACGCCGAGGATTCACCACGTCGAATCGCCCGGTTCCTTTGTCCTTCATAGAGGTCTCCTTGCAGCCCGCGCGGCCGTACACCAAGTGTCTCGTGGGCAGCAGTGTAGTTTAGCATTGCCAGCCAGTCATTCAAGTCCTTCTCGCTATCCGCAAGAAACGTTTCTTCGCCAACCCTGGAGAACATGACAAACGAGTTCTTGTGTTTCTTATACGTATTGTCCACGAGCGCGACCGCACCATCCATTGGAATCATGTGGTCTTGTTTGAACTCTTGTAGAGGCGGTTGGAAATGGACCGGACTTGTGTCGCCCTGCTTTTCATGCTGCTCGTGCTGGTGCATCAAATTCTTTGCCCAGCTGGAATTCCGGAACAGTGAAAGACCCGAGCGAGTCAAGATAGCACCCCATTCTTGCCAAGGTGACCTGGTTTTCTTTCGCTTGTTATCCTTTCTCCACAAAACCCCAACCTTGGTGACGGGCATCTCGACAATACCAACCGAGCTCTCTTGCGGATTGTCCTGGCTGTCTTGAGACATGAAAGCTTCCGGTCTGGATCGAGAGGATACAATCTGAATGATACCGAATCTCGAGAAAGACCTCCAGAGAGTCTTAGTATCTAGAGTAGGTGCAGTTCCGAGGTAATTGTATGGATCATCTAAATTCATCACCTCTTTGATGTTCGGCCGGAGAACGTCCAGCTTGCCCTCGAATATTAGGGTATATGGATCAATGGGCTCGCGGGCAGCCTTCCTCGCTGGGTCATTCATGGGACCCTTCAACACGGCGGTTCGTTTGCTTCGTTTCGAAGAAATGGTTTTCAGATCAACGTCATCTTCAATGTGGATGAATGGAGTATACACAACATTGTCGTAGATGCAACCAAGCACGTCCTCTGAGACACCATCGCAAGATGAATTCTTAATGTAATCACCTCTTTGCATCTTTCGCTTGTTATTTTTATTGAAGAAATCAGTATGCAGGATGATGACGGAGAACGAGATGAAATAAGCCTTGTCTGCGCTCAATTAGCGAGCAGTCCTTACCGGATGGTGCGTTAATCATACCTGGATTGATATATATCCCGGGGTTGCATTCGTGATATCGGTCGGAGAAACCCTGTAGAACGCGATCGATCTGTTGTGTTTCTTTTGGAAGTTCAACCTGCATGAGTAGCTTCCGAATAGCCATGTCGATCGGATCTCCAAAGAAGGCAAACTTCCGCATGTAACTCCGCAGAACCGCGAGCAGGAATGCATCTTCGGTTTTCGTCAAATAGGCAGCGATCGCGCTCTTGCCAAAATTGTTTTCCTCGATGCGCTCCAGATAATGACCAGGTGTCTCGCCCTCTTCTCGCTCTGGCATGACCAATGCTTCGCGGCTGATATTCATCGAATTCTGATGAGACATGAGACCGGGGGTGCCTGTACCACCGTGAGCGGGGGAGCCGTGACGGGGCGAATACGGTTCGGAGTTCTGACGGAATCTGGAACTGAGCCCGAATAGATTGCTAAAGCTGCTCCTTCCCGCTGTGGACGTCGAGTTCCTTCCGCTGGTAGCATAGGGCGGTGTAGGGGGTGGATCGTCATCGGATAAGCCACCTAGCGAACCCATAGTGGACGACCGGCCCCGCAGGCCCAATATTTTTGGTCTGGGCGCATGGGGCGAGGAGCGAGCGGATTGTATGGACCTTTGAGAGTCGTTGCGGAGTAGCGCACCTGCTTGGGGTGAGGATAAATTCATGTTTGCAGCAGTCAAAGCCACTTGCGACGGGGAAGGCATCGGCGCTGCTCTCGATCCATTCTCCAGATGACGGCGGTCATGTATGGCGGTAAGAGGGGGGCTTTCGGCACCAGGAGAGTGGTGAGCAGAACCGCTGCTGATGCCGCTTGTTGACGCGCGTGGTGTCGCTGGTGCTGTATCAGGAAACTCGGGAGGGGTGATTTTCATAGGTAGAGGGAATAACGATGCTTGCTGTTTCTTGCGGCCAAAGAAGCTACGGCCAGAGTGTAACTTGGGCGTGCGCCGCGGCTTGGGAGTGTTCTCAAACGAGACATGGCCGGTAGAGCTGCCGTCGGATCGGGAGGAATCTGATTGCCGTGGAACAGGAAGCGACAGAGAAGACTTGCCTTCCGCATCTTCGTGAGCAGATTCGGCAAGCGTGTCTGGCCGCTGGTTAGTTGACAAGCGCCCCGACTCTTCGAGCAGATTGTCCTTGCTCTTCCCAAAACCAAATGCCGACCTCTTCACGTCCATACTGCTCTTCTTGTCTGCCGATTTCCGCAGAATGCCGGGCCTGTCCACCGAGCTCGGGTCGAACGAGCGTCTACGCAAGCTCAATTGCTGCAGCCGACCGCGCTTCTTGGGTGCCTGCTCCCCTTGCTCCTCGGATATAACCATGGTCGGCGCGGTGGTGATGATTGCGGGCGCTGCAGCAACATGTGTCAGTACTGGTCGCAACCGTAGTGCGTCATGGTGATACATACTGTCGGATGCATTCGCGGGCACTGCGGGAACGGGCGGGGCGTCTTCTGCAGCTTGTTCCTTCGCGCGCATGGACAATTGCGAGTCGGAGGCGTGGCGGAAGCGCATCAGACTGAAGCGGCGGGTCAGAGGCGTGTGTTCCTGGACGGGCGGCGTAGGCGGGCGGTTCTCGTCGTTGGCTGTCCACGACTCCCGCGGCTCGTCGACACGGCTGCTCGATTGCGGGCGCACGCCGCCATCCTCGGACGCAGCATGGCGCGCATCTCCCAGATACTCTGCCGACTTGTTCAGCTTATCCCCCCGCTTGAAGAGGCCGGCGGGATCGAGGGTGCTTCGGCGCTTGAGGTCCTTCTCGCTGCGGTTGGGTCGGAGGGGGCGCAGAGGCATTGCTGGAGCGGTCCTAACAGCTCATGTACGCAGGCGTGCGGCGTGCGGCGCTGGACATGGCACACGGATTCTTGTGACGAGGGTCGGGGATGCGGACGGAAGAGGGTGGATGCGGTTGCGTTGCAGTAAGGCTGAGCGCGATGGATCAGCCCAGGTCAAGATGACAGCCAGGCGGCGCGGACGAGTCACGGTCGCTGCAATGAGGCAGCCCGCGGATGCAGCGTGTGTATTTTGGCACCCTGAGGGGTTGTTTACATCTAGTGATCTAGCAATGTGGTCAGCAGCTGATGTGTCTATGAACGGCGCGGCCCTGTTCCACGTTCCAGCCGGCTGGGATCCACCGCCAAGAGCCTCAGGCAGCTACCAAACGTAGGTCCACCCACTCCCAGGCACGCGACATGCTCTTCACCATCGCCGCCAGCAGGCGCATTGTCGTCTGAACTTGTACGCTGTTTCTTTGGTAATCATTTTTCGTTTTCCTACCATGCGCCGGCCGACCGTCGCCGTCTTCAGCCTGCTGCTCCTCTGTCCCTCGCTCATCGCCGCCGCCCCGCACGAATCGATATCGAGCGACCACCGTCCAAGCTACACCCCGCGGCCATGGCGGAAGCTGTCAGATGCCATTATTAGGAACGTATGGGGTCTTCCAGACACACACAAGAGCTTGGGTACAGATACACCACCTGCGAGAGGGACTCCCGACCGTTCTCTGATCGCACGATACGGCGAGGACATCGTGTTGCGCTTCAAAATCACCACACCGGACGAGGCATCGGCTCTCGCAGAGGCCGCAGATATTTTATTCCTAGATGTGTGGGAGTTCACTTCAGACTGGGTCGACATCAGAATAGCCAAGGATGTGGTATGTTGTTCTCGCCCTACTCAATTGCTGCCTATTAATATCACCAGTTGCCATCCTTGCTTGGTCTCCTCCCAAAATCTCTCCAGAATGCCCACGTCCCTCTCATGCAGGACCTCGATCTTGCCCAAGCCATCTTTTCTTCCTACCCATCACCATCCGGAACCCAATCACACGATGACGATCACTATTCCCCAAACCTCAAGCCCTCACCCCGCTTGGGAGGCAAAGGCCATCCTTTCTTCCAAGACTACCAACCCCTCTCAGTCATCACTCCCTGGATGAGTCTCATAGCCTCCATGTTCACCACCCACGTCCGCCGTATTAATGTCGGCGTAAGCTACGAAGGCCGCGACATCCCCGCCCTACGCGTCGGTGTCCACCCCACCAACGCCCAGCAAAGTGTCCTCCCTCGCCGCACCGTCCTGATCGCTGGCGGCTCCCACGCCCGCGAATGGATCTCGACGTCCACCGTAAACTACGTCGCCTGGACGCTCATCAATTCCTACGGCAAAGACCGCGAAATCACCCGCCTCCTCGAGCAATTCGACTTCGTCTTCGTCCCCACGCTCAACCCAGACGGCTACGTCCACACCTGGGAGGTCGACCGCCTGTGGCGCAAAAATCGCCAGCCTACCTCCCTCCGCTTTTGCAAGGGCGTCGACCTCGACCGCAGCTACGCCTTCCAGTGGGACGGTGAATCCAAGCCTACGAACCCCTGCTCTGAATCTTTCCCTGGCGATGCGCCCTTCGCCGGCGTCGAGGCCCAACAATTCGCCGATTGGGCGAAGAACGAAACAGAGAATAACAATGTGGAATTCGTTGGTTTTCTGGATCTGCACAGCTATAGCCAGCAGATTCTGTATCCCTACTCTTACACATGCAACGAGGAGCCGCCCAGCATCGAAGACCTCGAGGAACTCGCCATGGGGCTGGGCAAAGCCATTCGAACATCCCACAAGGGGCACGCCTACAAGGTCACCTCCGCGTGCGAGGGCAACGTTGCTTTCGCCAAAGACGGAAAGAAAATCTTCCCGCGCATCGAATCCGCCGGCGGTAGTGCGCTGGACTGGTTCTACCACGAACTTAAAGTCAGATATAGCTTCCAGATCAAGCTGCGGGATACGGGGAGCTATGGATTTTTGCTGCCCAAGGATAATATCGTGCCCACGGGGAACGAGATCCTTGAGTCGGTGCTGTATTTGGGGAGGTTTATGCTGGGGGAGGTTGGCATACTGGATCAGGCGCCGAATGCTGAAGACGTGTTAATGAAGGGGAGGGAGAGTGTAGAAAAGGAAGAGGCGGAGGAGGGAGAGGAGCAGATTGAGCTGTAAGCTATATAAGGTAGTGCTTTTTCGATTCATGTTTCTTGATACCACGTCCGTTTATCGGTCTTAATGCCATTACTTCACATTATTCGGCATGCTGCACGTGACTGCTTCGGAAGCCCAGAGGTTATGGTACTAAATCTAAGTCGTCCGCATGCGCTTCAACATAGCGCTCATATATATAGCCCCCCTCCTCTGCAGTCTTTCTCTGCACTCTTCTCCTCACTCGCTGGTGGGCGGGACCAAAATCCATGCAAGAACTTTTGATGGGTCTAGTGGACGGCGACTAAAGATGTCGCGCGATCTTCTCATGGTCTGGCGGCGAGCAATCGACTATGGAAGTGAGCTTCTGGAGGGACTAGACCAACAATGCGCATACTACATGTCTCTTCCAAAAAGCTGCACCCTCCAATTCCAATGGATGCGAAGGCCTGTGACTCAAAAAAAGACACTGTCACGTCCTATGTGATTCGGAGGGTGGACTCCAAATCTTCACTCCGTCGTTACATGGGACTCGGTTTGCGGAGACAAAAGTCCAGGCAGAAACCTCGATGGGCGGGGCCGTGTGTGGCCCTCAAAGACAGAGCAGCTAACCACCATTTCCTTGTCTCCAATCTGTGGACGAACCATTGGAAGTTATGGGCGTGGTAAGCTGGGACCAAGCTTTCGCTCATGCAGTCTGTGGGGAACTGAGGAGCCTGACTGCCGTCTGAATGTGTTCCGACACGGTGGTCACGTTTATAAACGCCTCCGTTCTTCTCCTGCCTTCTTTTCCTTCACGCTATTCTGTCCAGTGGGCCGGGACTAAAAGAAAGATAGTCTCCCTTGATGGGTCTGCCGCGTGCACTAAATCAGATTCACGATGTTTTGTGGGAGTCGGTGTGTGGAGGGACTAAAGAAAATTTCGAACCACGCAATGGTTGTGCCGGGCTCGTGGGACTAAAAGCTCCCCCGGACTGGAATATGGGAGTCCGTAATTGAGTTCTTTGGGAACCTATGGGAGTGGCCTTGTGGGAGACTACAAAAGAACCGATCCGGGCGCCCTAACCTGTCTCAAAGTCTCGCGCAATCACCACAATGCTTGGGACGGCCTGGGACTAAAATCTCTTATCGCATGGTATTATGGGATTTTTTCTGGGCGGAGTACTAGAATCACCAGCAGTGCAGACGCATGACCTGTCCAAAAAGCACTGAAGAGTGAGCACATGGTTGCGGAGGACTGAGGTCAACACTTTAGCTCAGGCAGTCCATGAAGAGCTCTACAACGGTTTGATGTGCTTTGGTACAGGGACCTAGTACATAAATGCCCTTATCTCCTGCACTCTTCTTCTTTACACCACTTTGTATCTTCGCTAGGGGTGCACTAAAGTGGTGGACGCTGGTTGCATGGGAGTGGGTGTGCGGAACTAAGACTATACAAAGAAGCCCTCATGAGAGTCGGCGTGCGGGGACTACACGATGGGTTGGCCGGCCCCGTCGGACTCAAAACATTTCACCCTGCCCCATGGACGAGGATGCGTGGGGGACTCAAACAGCAAACTTACGGCATGATGTCTTGTCTCGAACAAGAAGCATGGACTAAGCGTACATGGGTGTGCGCTGTGTGGACGTCAAATTCCCGCAAGAACATAACATTTCCTGTCTGGGCACTCTCTCCAGCTTATTACTTGATGTTGCGGAAGGTTGTGGCCGGAATCGGCACCTAAAATTTCCAAGTTTGTTCAACACGAT
This sequence comes from Didymosphaeria variabile, assembly GCF_027946475.1. Lineage (NCBI taxonomy): Eukaryota > Fungi > Ascomycota > Dothideomycetes > Pleosporales > Didymosphaeriaceae > Didymosphaeria > Didymosphaeria variabile. Next base: position 3,668,593 of record NW_026611622.1, on the reverse strand, counting down.
TCTCACACATGTAGAAACTTCGATCTGGGTCGTACAGTCCTTTTTGACACCACTTTTGCCCGTGGACCGAGACTACAAGAGCAGTTACCGGGTATTATGTGCATGTCCTGTGGACTAAAACAAATCCATCATTTTCCATGGGAGCCAGTCTGTGGGTATTAAAAGTTTTGAAGGCCAGGAATCCTGGCTCCCTTTGTGCGTGGACTACAAGACCCAACGCTATGGACCCAGGGGAATTTGTGTGTCGGGAGGGGATTAAAAACAAATACCCCTCACGGTTTGCCCTGTCCCACAAAATCCAGATGATAAGGAATATGAGCGGTTCGGTGGGTTTAGTAAGCTCCGACCGGCATGATACCCTTCAAGGAACACTGCGCGCGTATGAACCGCCTCTTCTGCAGTCTCTATTCTGCACCTTACCTTTTACTTGCCTGGTGGACGGGGACTAAAACCCTGTGCGGTATTGATCATGAGAGTTTGTGGTGAAGCAAACCAAATTCCTGTACTTGTATGGGATTCGGTGTGTGCGGACCGGAAGTTTGAGAGCTCAGGACTATGGGGACCTGTCTGCGGAGATACGTTTCAAGATGATCGATCTGCGGGAGTCATGTCTGTAATTGGACAGAACTGGGCGGAAATTTGGCAGAACGTCCTGTCTTAAACGAGCAGGTAACCATTGACATAAGCGGATCGGTGCGCTATGTAGACTAACCATGCGATGTCCGCCCCGATGCGTTTCAACGTGGTGATGGCATATGTAAACCCTTTCTTCCGCAGCTTTGCTTCTGCACTACCCTTATCCTCCCAAAGTATAGAGACGCAAAAGACTCGAGTCCGCATACATAGTGGCAGTGTCCCTCACGAGTCCCCGAGCATCATGAGCATCGGAGTGTTTCGACGTGTGAGGTACTAAAAGGTTCCTCCCAAGCGAACATGTGGAGGAAAGTGTCTGGGAGGTACCGGAAACCGCAGAAGAATGAAATCATGAATTCTGTGCTTGTGGCGACCGAACACGAAAGATATCCGACTGATTGCTTGTGTCAAAGCGCTCGTGCTCAAAAGCATGGGTGGGCCCCATGGGCTGAGTCATGTACAATCATAGTACCGTATTAAGCGTTCTATAATAGTAAAGAAACTAGTTAACTAGTAATTTCAGTACATAGTATTATATACAGCCTAGGCTACGTCTATTTCGCCTTCGTGAACAGACTGAGAGTAGACCTTTATTAGCGATACAGTGCGTCCAATAGCCTTGCAAGATAGGCGACCAAGGGAGTGTCGGACTTCAGGTAGTTTGGCAGGAACTGTACAGGAGATGAGAAATCGAAGTACAAGACAGTAATTACTTAAGGTTCCCCCGAATTCCGTCGTTGTTGAAGTTGCTGATAAAAACCACAAGCACCGCGCAGTAGGCTGCGCTCGCAGCGAATAATTCATGCCTTTTGGCTTTTGTGAGAAGAGACATGGCCGCAGAGAAGAGAAGTGTAAAGACGACAAGGATGCCAACTGCGTCAAGAGTGGAATCACGATCTCCAATGGAGGTTAGGTTGTACATCGCAACAACAGGAAGGACGAGCAGGATGAAGATGATGAATGTGATAATGAGTCCGACGAGTTTCTCGATGCGTTGGTGAGAATAGAAGAAGACATGTTTGTCGTTAGTCTTGTCGCGAAGCTCCTTGGTCGCGAAGATAAACTGCATGCTGGTCAGTGCCGTCGTACTCTTTGAGGTGTTGGCGACTTACATGCAAGGGCTTGCAGTGCAATTTTCGAATGCATGTTTCCACCAAACCGTCGAAGCCCGACCATTCCCGACCTTGTCGTAACGAAATAAGGTCCTCCCTGCGCTTTATGAACTGTTCCTCCCGTTCGTAGTTTAGGGGCTTCTTGTTCTGGAACCATATGCGGAAGCTGCGATAGTCACGATTCGATGGTCGCTGGAAAGTGTTAAGGTCTCGTGCCTTCGCCAAGATCTCATCTGACGAAGCCATTAGCAATGGAATAAATACGTATTGCATCGCGGTGTTGTGTACCGTAGTTGACAAGCTTGTTTCGGATTGTTTCTAGCAAGACTGCGCGCGGACTTGGAAATTCTTCCTCATTGTAGTGCTTCAAGTCATCTTTACGCGACCTCAATCGCTCTTCGCCTTCATTTTTAATATCAACATCCTCCAGTTGCTCTTCCAGGCAGCGTAGCTCGTCCTGTAGGTCTAGTATGACCCGGGAATGCAGGTAGTCGAAACTACGGTAGATTGACCAGCTAGGCTCGCTAGACTGGAAGGCTGCTTGCAGAGGATAGCCTAGCGGATACTCTTGCACTACTGAATGTTAATAAATTTACACAAGGCTGAGTAGAGTGGCGAAGCTCACGCGGTACTGTGATAGTCTCGCTTATCTTCCTCTCTAGCTCTGCACGCGAAGGTAAACAGGCTGCTTATGGTTAGCACTAGGCTGAGGTCTTCAAAGTTCCGCTGGGAGACTAACGAGACACAGCCTGGTTGTTCAGTGTCGTGGTGCGGCTATCAATGTCGATAATGGCGTCACCAGACCCTTGATAGTAAGTGGATCCTTGTTTCTCGGAAATGGTAGAAGAGCTGATAGGCGACATACTTGCATTGGGACTGTTTTTGAATGCAACAAACTCATGGGAAGGAACAGATCACGTACGGAAGGAAAGGCTATTTAATCTGACAATGGCTGCACAAGGCTGCGAGACGACAGGGCGCAAGGCTGTGATAAGCGAGCCTCAGGCAATTCTGCATGCATGCGACAGACACAATTGTAGCCGAGCCTCAGCCTGCTCGAAGCAAAGACTCGGCAAACTTCTTCCCATTGTCGTACAGAGAGCCATCATCATTCTTCAGTTGATACTCCCAAGAGCTGATAGGACAAAAACAACCCGCAATCTTGAAGTTCTTCCACATCTTTCGAGTGCCATTCCCGTCCGCTTTAGGCTTTACAACCAACAACTTCACTGGATCCCCCTCCTTGAATGCACCTGACCGCTTAGAGAGAGGTCAGCACCTTGCAAGCCACGCCATATACGATGACAGCGATAGTCTCACCGGTCCAGCAGTTTTGTCGAGAGTCGTTCCAGACTTGCTTCGTTCGCTTTCTGGGATAGGCCCCTGTGATACAGCCAAGCGCACCGGTCAGTACGAGGAAGGTTGTGTAGTGTCGAGCAAGAGTGGGGCTGTACGATCTTACCTGTTGCGACATAGTTGACGATATATTTGTCTCGCTCTAAATCAGCTCGCCAGTGATATTTCTGCGGAAGGCGGCTTGTGCTAGGAAGACGAAAAGGCCGGGAATTAGGTCAGACTGTCACTCTTTTATGATTTCAGCCTCGAGAGCCAACTTATGACCCACCGTATCAAATGCATTGGCTGTCCGTACCTGGGGACGGACCGTCCCACTGCTTTTCAATCAGAGCCTCATACCCCTCTTTGGACAAACGCATGATCAGACGCCGACAGGCAGTGCAGGGTGAAGTCGACGCCTGATTGGAAGGCCGGCATTGTGGCGTTGGAGAACCAGATGCAACACCCTAGTCGACCTTTCAGAGCCAATCAGGATACAAGGCAGACAGCCTATCTGTTTGCCTGCACAAACAAATACGTTTGGCCTTGCTCAACAGATGTGAGGCAGCTCTGGTCAGCCATAGCGACACAGCCACATGGGGTCCTTCGACGCGTGTGTCACGGTGACAAACAATACCATAGGATGCTAATTTAAAGCAGGCTCGCTGCTGTGCTGCCTCAAGAGCATCAGCCCAAAACATTGCCCACAATGAGCGCACCACGTCAGCCTTTGTCACGAGCCAAGATGGCCAATTGTTCCAGTGGCGGTGGCAGCCCTGTCCGGAAAGGTATCTCGCGTCAAAATTCGGCTACGCTTGCCGACAGTGTGGCTATCCTTCGCCCGGATGACGAGGCGATAAAAGAAGAGCTCAAGCGCGAGGCAGAGAGACAGACACTGTTTCAAAAGGTATCGAACTTCAAACTGGATGCCCCCAATGGCTACCGAAAAGTCGAAGTATTGATAATCCGATGGGATGAGAGCATTGACGAGTTTAAGGGTCACGACAAAGAGGTATGACAAGGCGCCTACTGTGATCAACATCGAACTCCCTAGCTGATACTCAGCCGCAGATAGACAGACTCCAGAACATTTTCACTCTGGGGTTTGGCTTTGGCTGTAGAGTCGCCAGAATCAAGAACGATAAAAATCCTCAAATAAGCCTCAACTTCGAGATTTTGAAACACGTGAACGAGCATGATGGGGAGAACAATCTGCTCATCGTATATTATACAGGCCATGGGAACCAAGTCAACGATGGGGATGGTCAACATCTTGAGCTTTCCGCGTAAGTAATAATACTGTGCTGTGGTAGCTTGAGCCTGACTCTCGTTAGCACTCAAGAATCCGAAGAGACTAGCGAATACCTTCCAGCAGCTCACTGGGACAAAGCCGAAGATCCACTGAAAAACCTTGCTGCAGCTGATGCTCTGGCTATACTAGACTGTTGTTTTGCGAGCACTGCCGCTATCAAAGGCAGGAACGAAGAGTTCAGGACATACCAACTCCTTGCAGCATCAGCCCAGGATAATCCAACGAATGGGCCTGGGAAACTATCCTTCACAAACGCGCTTTGTGAATCACTAGAAGAGCTCTTGAAAGAATCTAAGGATGAAACATTTCCAGTCATCAAGCTCTGGGAGAGAATCAACACCAAGAGGAAAACGCAGGCTGCGCTAATTTGGGACCGTCTTCAGCGGTATAAACGTAACATCGAGTTAGGCCGTTTAGCACCCGAGTCAGACCGAGAAGCATCATTCAAAGGCGAGAGTCCTGAGCAAGCGTCGCTAGTGCTCAGACTTTCACTGAAAACAAGGGATCTAGAAAATGGGAAGATTGAGAAGTTAGGTCGTCAGCTGCCCGTGCTTTGCAAGGAGGCTGGTATCCCCATTCGGCGCATGGAGTGGGTGAAGATGGAGCAGCGAAATCCTGGTCAAGTGCTTCGGCATGCTGTCAAGCAGACGCTTCGAAGAAATCCTAGCAGGCGCAAAAGTAGTCCAGGACAGCTGCAACAGCTTCCAAAGTCGCCGGAGTCGAGGAAGCGTACTCAGTCGGACTTGACCTCGCGGTCGGCAGCAAAGCGAAGGGCTCACAACACTGCCCCCTTAGTGGAAGAATCTCTGAACCCAGGTTTGAGAACTCCTGCGAGAAGCAGCGTCAGAAGCAAGTCGGCCGAGAGTGAGAGTGCTGCAGAATGATGGTGGGCGGTGAGTGAGTGTAAACACTTTGTAGACGTCGTTGGTGAAGGGTTTGGGGAGTATAGTTTCATGATGACAGTGTTTGTCAGTTTCAATAGATACCCGTACCCTCGCGATCAATGACGAGTTACGTTTTATCTGATTCGAAACGCGCGTTACCTAATTCGGCTTAATCCCGTCACCGAGACGCCTTCTTTCGGCACTTCGATCACGTGCTGTTACGCAGCTCGTGGACATTCGTGGAAATAGCTTTGGTATGACTTTGTTGGTGTTCTGTTGAGTGGTGACGCCTAGGAACGAGACGCCTAGGCGCCGGCCTAGATAGTAGTAATGCGTCTCGTGTATTCAACGTTTCTTCGCTTCTACCAACCAACCGTTTGCTCAAAAAGATGTCTAAATAGTGCCTGTATGAATCCATTTTTAGTGACCGAAAGATGAGTTCTATATTATCCTGTATCAGGTGTCTCTAAAAGTCGACGAAGGAGCCGCCCATGAGAGAGAAGAAGAAAAGCTGAAAACGCTACAATAAGCGCTCTAAGTCTTGTTTGCAAGGAGCGCTATCTTCGCCTAAGTTCACAAGTGGATGTTAATTCAAGAATCAAGCTCTAAACGTTTTAGTGTGTCAAAAAAATATAGCATGAGCGAAGAAGCGAAGAAGTGCGAAAGCTTATGTCGAAAAATTCATGGATCATGGTTAACCGCGAAATTTTGAGTTCAATGCTTCATGCGGAAGAAAGAACATCAAATGGGAAATCTTTCACCCAACCCACTATAGTTTGAGCGATGAGCTCTCCATTTTCCTTTCTCTATAAATTGCCCTTTCTTACCAACTGTCTATTCTCACACCACATCGCTTGCAGATGAATGAAAGTCGATCGAGGCAACATTGATGGGATCGAAAAGCTGTGACAATAAGTACACATGTGCTTCTCTTGAGCTTCTAGAACTTGTTTCAAATGATCTCCATGTGTAAGACGAGAGCACCCCGGAAAACCATCGCTCTTTAGCACATATGAGGAAAGGACACTCGCCCGTCGCCACATCAGAGAAAACACCACAAAAGTATGCTTCATCTGTTGTAATTGAGGCCGCACTCCGGCCCGGAATGTATGCCTTATGCACAAGACACACAAGACAAAGGCAGGAGCACAGATTACAAAGGTTCTTGTCTTGACTGAGTCTTCCTTTCCGCGAGACCTTGTCATAAGTAGCTCGAATTCGACGTGGATCGAGTATAGAACGTTGGGGGAGCAGGAGTAACATAAACACTCTTCTCTTGGCCGAGCTTTCTTCTTCGTAAATATACAATCATGGGGAGGGTCTGACTAAACGCGAGAAGACACCCTGGCATGGAGCGAAAAGCACATGGAGTACAGATACATGTGCTGCACAAAAAGTCGTTCGTATGGCTACACATATTGCGGTGGAACGAGTGGAAAACTGGAGACAATAATGGGGATGGACTCGAGCTATGGGAGGGTGGAGAGAGTGTCGCCGGTCGCCAAAACAAGCAACATCCAGAAATCATGTGATAGAACGAAGGGCTGCGGGTGAACGTTCAAAAAGGCGCCTCTTCGCGTGGTAATGATGATCATCTCTAGTAAATTCCAGAGGTACTGATCACGTGGCGTTCAGCTTGATGGGTGATGATGGTTCTATATACATCTTGCAGTGTATCGTCTACTAGCATACATAGTATACAAAAACCACGCCCTCGTGACTCCAATCGTGCTCACTATCATCTGAATCTCTCATACTTGCTCTCCTCCTCCATCTTCCTCCTCACAGCCTCTACAACCTTCCCATCCCACACCTCCCCGGGCATCTTCCCACCCCTGAGGACCTCCTTCTCGTGCTTCGTCGCCTCCTCCTTCGTCATGCAAACCAAGTCATTCATTCTCAGCAGGCTGTTGTTCTGTCCTGGCGTCCTCTTATCAATAAAGTCTGTAGTCGGCTTCTGCCACCTCACTAACGCTAGCCTCGTCGACAGCCCGCTAACTACACTCTTGCCATGATACACTTCTTCTATCAGATACCCGACATCGTCCTTGGTAATAGGAATTCGCAGGCCTTCCTGATTGTAACCGAAGTCCTTCGCTATTCTGCCTTCTGATCCCTGTAGCGTGCCTAGAATGCCGTCGTACATGCTATCCCTATTCTTCGACGGGAGATATTCCTGGGGGTACCCCGAGATAGCCAGAATTACATGATTCGCAACCGCAAGGCCGAAGATAGCAGGCATGGTACCCAGCACGGGCAGAATCCTCACGCGGAAATCAGGCAGGACGCCTAGCTCGCCGACGTCGCCCTTCTTGAATTCCTCGTCCGAAAGAGGGAGCAGCTGCGCCTTTCCGGGCCCGGGTCTCTCAGTCGAGAACACGACGGGAATGCCTTCCTTCACGCCGAGAGCGCGGAGTCGGCGTCGTGTAGATTTGGACAAAGGGTCGTCGGTGGAAGCGGAGATGTCTCCAATGAACAGGCGCGTAGGATCCGATTTACATCCTGCGCCCATGGAGGAGATGACCGGCAGCCCATTTTTGTGGCAGTAGTTCAGCAGCGCGACCTTGCTCTCGATATTGTCGATAGCATCGATGACATACGTGGGCGTCTGCCCGTTCGCATCAGGCGCGAGTTGCGTCGCCGCGGTGGCTTCACTGAAGAGCTCATTGCGGCAGTCAAAGTGCGTCCAGGGCGTGATTTGCTCAAGGCGCCGGCGGATGCAGTGCACCTTGGGAGTTCCAACGTCGGCGAGAGTGGCGACGGCGTGGCGGTTGAGGGAGGAGAGGGTTACCTGGTCGAAGTCGATGAGGCGGAGGTTGGAGCAGCCAGAGCGGGCGAGGGCGGCGGTTGCATGAGAGCCCACGCCGCCGCAGCCGACTACTATGATGAAGGATGAGCGGAGTTTGGCAAGGCCGTCGTCGGTGAGGAAGACGCGGTTGCGGGCAAGCTGTTCGAGAATGAGGTCGTCGTCGTAGTCTCCTTTCCGCGCTCTTGCTGCAAGTTCCATACTCCTCTTGTCCTCTTTGCTCGGAGCAAAGGCGTTGGTTGCAGCGCCATATTCGGTCAATCTGGTCGCGTGATGCTCTTCATCAACATCTGGTATTGATGCCTTCAAATCGGCAACTTTGTACATCCGCCTCGCCTTTTGAAAGCCCAGGATGGCGCTTCCCACCACAACTCCGGACACCACCGCTGTGGTTATCAATTGCGCATTGCGATTCTCGGTGGCCCGAGATATCCACGAGGACATCTCTGCTCACTCTTTCAGGTATCTAAGACAACGCAGAAAGCTTATGAGAGCGCCATGTGCCTAGTTATATGTACAGAGGTGTGAACGACAGGTCACAATGCCGTTCTTGCGCTTCGTCGATGATGATGATCTCATGGTGTTGACCCTTCCAAGAGCGTGGATGTCAAAAGTTCCGATACGCGCTAGATCTCAAAGGGTAAGCGCAGCGCTAACCCAGAATTTCTGTGTGGAGGAACGACAGATGACCTGTTGGATAGGCGCCAGCAAATCGTACACAGCGAACTCGACGCGTGTGAAACACTGTTCACGCGCCGCTCGGCCGGCTGATTACTGTGACAATTCTTAAAGTGACCTTTTCCTCCTTTGCGCTCGCGAAATCCCCAAAGTACCTCAAAACCTAGGCTGAACCCTACCATCGCGATGTCGAAAGTGACCCTTGCGATCGTAGCAGCGGCCGGAGCTGCCACCGGTGCAGCAGCCACTGCGGCGTTGTGGTCTACAAAAAAGGAGACACCATCTCCAACAGTTGTTACAACTACTACCACTACAAGTGGCATAGCAAAGGCACCTCCACCTCCTTTACCTGTTGGACGGCATCCTCACGCCCCAGCCCCGAAAGCAATTGTAGGCTACCCAGGATCTACAGCAACGTTCCGTACTGATTTGGTATCCAGGTCGATCCAAGCGGCATCTTTCAATATGGCTTCCCCGGCCCCGTCAACGACCTCCGTCCTGCCGCCTCCCTGACCTCCTCCTTCGACCGCCGCACACGCAACCCCCACTGGGTCGCCGAGCACATAACTCCCGAGTCGCTCGCAAACAATAACGCCGACCGCAAGCATTCCGTCTTCGTTGAAGATGTCTCCATCCCTGAGATGTTCCGCGCAAAGCTCAAAGACTACTTCCGCTCGGGCTACGACCGCGGCCACCAAGTCCCTGCCGCAGACGCGAAGTGGAGCCAGGAAGCCATGGACGATACCTTCTCGTTGAGTAATATGTGTCCGCAGGTGGGCGATGGGTTCAACCGGGATTATTGGGCGCATTTCGAGGACTTCGGTAGGAGGCTGACGAAGAGCTATCCGTCCGTGCGTATTGTCACTGGGCCTTTGTACCTACCGAAGAAAGAGGCGGACGGCAAGTGGAGGGTTTCATATGAGGTTATCGGGTCGCCGCCGAACGTTGCCGTGCCGACGCACTTCTACAAGGTCATCTTCGCGGAAGATGGACAGCAGGGTGGGAAGGTTGCGCTGGGCGCGTTCGTCCTGCCCAACGCGGTAATTGCGAGCCACAAGCCGCTCACGGACTTTGAAGTGCCGGTCGAGGTAGTCGAAAGGGCGAGCGGGCTGGAGTTCGTATCGAAACTCGATCCCGTGAGGAGGAGAAGGCTGTGTCAGGAGGTCAACTGCTCTGTCATCATCAAGGAGTATGCGCAGAGGCAGAAGAGCTTCGGAAAACAACAATGAGGTGATATTCAATAAATGGCTTGGACACTAGGATATCTAAATCAGGGCTAATCTTGCGGATGTCACCAGCATGCAGGTGTGCTTGCATATACGGATCATTAGCGATGTGCAAATTCTCAGTCGGCATTTTATTTCTTCTGTACTAGAACATCAGCGTTGCATGCATGGGTGGAGTTCAGCTCTACATAGACTTGGCGAATACCTCAACAGATACATCTCTCATTTGATGCATTTCACGAGTCTGTTGCTCATGAGAAAAGACAGGACGGGATCGTCGATTGATACACTGTACGTCACATGAGTATGTGTACGAATAAGTGATGCTAGTGTCCTCAGCTTGGTCCGTAAGTCGACCTGTCTTCGCCAATGATACCCCAAAACTGTTCTACAATTTCTTTCTGACCGGCAGGCGCTGCTCTAACCGCTAGATATCTTCGATTATCGATCGGTGGATACCAGTTCCCCGGATGCCCATCCACGATCATGCCACCAGCCTCATTCAAGATGCACCATGCTGCGGCAACGTCCCATGCCCAACAACCACATTCCCAGAACATGTCCTGCTGGCCGGCCGCGATTCTACAGATTGTCATAGCGGCAGAGCCAGTGCACCGCAGAGAGTTTACAAACCTACCACCAGTGGCTTTGGTTCTGGCTAGAGTAGTGAAAACCTTCAAATTCAATTCGAAGTTGACGCCTTCGCGATCGCTGCCCCATTCGATGCCGATACATGCGGGACCGAGCCCTCTCAAGGGGCTGTTCCGGAGCGGCAGCTTTTGCGACTTTGACCCGTGATGGACGAACGCGCCGGAGCCTTTCACTGCTGTGTAGAGTTCATCCAAAAAAGGGTTGTAAACAATACCTATAGTTGGCTGTTTCTCTACCACAAGGCCGATGGAAACACATACTGCGGGGAATCCATGCACGAAATTGGATGTTCCGTCGATTGGATCAACGATGAAAGTCGGGTCATCGGTAATTGTAGTTCCTGGTGTGTACGTCTCTTCTCCTATGAACTTGAAGGAGGGATATTTGGCTTTCAGGGCGCTTGAGATGAGGGACTCTACAGCCTTGTCCGTTTCTGTCACGATATCGACGGCTGGTCATTGTGAGTTTCATATGGGTTCAACGCAAGGCTGGCGACGCACTGTTCTTCTTGTTGTCGAACTCCGAAGGATTTGCCGACAAGATAATCTGGCCAGCTTCTTTGGCAAGGTCCATGACGACATCGCGTATTTCCGATAACGGTACGTGTAGCGAGGACATTTTGTGGTTCTTGTACCAAAGCCTCAGTATCAAGGATCTGAGATGAGGGTCAGGTCTATGTATGGTTACGCCAGGCTACATGCGGTAGCGTCATCGGACAAGAGTTGGGTAAAACCTGAATGGTCGGTAGGATCAACTGACGACGCTGCGCAATCACTCTACGCAAACCAGGCTGGTTGCTCCTCATCTCGTATCTGTGTGATTATCGTGCGCGACTTTTGCCAACGAGTGGTCCACCTTCGGGTAGATGCAAGTTTGTATGGTCAAGGACTCGCGTGCTACCGCTCCGCGGAGTTGGCCCCCGTTTTCGCTACTGCCATATGTAACAGAAGGTGAGTAAGCAGACCGGTAAGCCTAATCCGAATTACTTGCTTGTCGGGATTCCATTTGCTTTTGGTGGCAGAATAATTACTACTGTTTAGTCGCCTGTATCATACGCGCCAATGGCTTCTTTGTTCGAATGTAGTGTAGTCGCTTATCAAAGACAGATGAGCAGTAGCTCTCTATCGTGATCACTTACAGGGGACGGGACGTTTCAAAGAAAACGAAGTGAATAATTGCCACTCGATCATCTATTGAAGACAGTGCGACCAAAGATCACATTCCTAGCCGTCGCTTGCATAACAATCGTAGGGGTAAAGCTTTATATATTGCACGGAAGACAGGGCCAGTGGTCCCTACCTGCCTAGAAGGACATTGTGGCTGCTCTCAGGATAGGGTAGCCGAAAACACGGTGGAGGGGCGTCTCATGTGGCTTTTGAGCGGTCAATGACCTCCGTAAGGCAGGCACGGCATCCCTGCTGTCCCTTCCCGCGGCCTGGGTGACTACCTCAGCTTGCCCATCAGACAAGATGCGAAGCCTCAGAGCCTTATGTCTCCCCGTCTTCATTATGACCTGAATGCGCTGCGACTCTCCCAATCTCAAACTAATGAAATTCCTGGGTCCTGTTTCGTCATCTCGATTTGCTACATGCACGATGGGCATTTTCGACTCAGTTCGTTTGGAACGAGGCAGAAAATACGCTCGCTTTATCCAACTTCCGGCGCATGTTCACTCGGCGAGTCTCGACAATCGTAATATACGGGGCAGTCTCCAAGCGTCCGATCTAGAAACAGCTCCTGAGTACGAGGCTTTATCGTACACTTGGGGCAGCCCAGGTGGAAGGATCAACATACATCTCAATGATCAACCGTTTCCTATCTCGGAAAATCTGCACGATGCGTTACAACAACTTCGTACAAGTCGGAGTGGAGATGGAACGTCACATACGAGAATCTGGGTCGATGCAATTTGCATCAATCAGAACGATGATGAAGAGAAGTCGGAACAAGTCATGCAAATGGCGGAGATATATTCCAGTGCAAGAAGAGTTTTACTGCGGTTAGGGAAGTCTGACGGCTTTACGGCTCTGGCATTTGATACACTACGACAGTTCGCACAAGAAGATGGAACTACGGATGGAAGTGCCACATACCGTAATCTTCTCACTACACGCAAGGAAAGGGAAGAGGCCATCGTTAGATTCTTGGAGAGGCCATACTTTAGTCGCGGCTGGGTCATACAAGAAGCTGTCGCTGCTAAGATTGCTATCGTGCAATGCGGGTTAGAATCCATGGATTTGACTGAATTTTCACGAGCCTTCAACCGACTTACTGGTTCCGGCTTCTATCCACACTCGCTCGCCATCATCGTGACAGGACTGGGAGACTGGCGGAAACACTTCCTTGATCACCCATGCCAAGAGCGAGATGATGCTTTGGATCTCCAATCTTTGCTGATGTATTCTCGGAACAAGCTCTGCAAAGACGATCGAGACAAGGTATATGCTTTAAGAGGAATAGGTACGCAAAGATTTGCTGGGGGCTTGATTGTCAACTACAGCGACACAGTCGAGCGTGTGTATATCGATTGCGCTAAGCACTGGCTTACTATTCGGTCCGATCTACGAGTTCTGTCAACAATTGAGCCATGTCATTCTGCCAATACTTGTCTTGAGCTACCATCTTGGGTACCTGATTGGACTCAACCGAATCACTTAACTGGCATCATCCAGAGATATTTTCGCTTCCTTCCTGAGCATATGTTCCGTGCTGCAGGCAATACTGTCGCAAGTGTCATTGTCAACAAACAGTCAGATGTACTCACAATCAAGGGTGAGCGTTTTGACACCATCACACAAGTTATACCAGCGAAATTGGACTTAGGAATCGCTACCAGTGAGCCAACTCCCTTAACGCCAACGAAGTTCGCGGATTTCGTAGCCTGGTTGAGTCGTCAGACTATCTATACTCATACCGGTGAATCATTTACGAATGCTGCGCTACGAACGGTGACAGCGGATCGTACAGGATTATCTTATCGAGTAGCAGACAATTACCGATCTCGATACCTTACCTCCTACTCTGATTGGCGATTGAAACCAGACAGTTCTATCTTTGATCTACCAGAGGGTGCATGGAAAGAACTCTCAACGTCAATCGCACACATCCTTACCGATAAAGAAATGTTCGTGACGAAGAAAGGATACATAGGCCTAGCACGCTCAGGCTTCATTATCGGAGATCTTATTTGTTTATTCCATGGAGGCGAGGTACCATTCATTGTTCGGCGGCTTGACGATTGCCGGGGTGCTTTCACGTTTGTGACCGAATGCTACGTTCATGGCATCATGGATGGAGAACAGATGCTGAGCCAGAATTCCGCTACTGGAGAACTCTTCCAGTTGAAGTAGCTAAACAGACTGCGATTTGCTGTGAAACGAACTCCTAGCCCTTGGTATTAGGGTGGAGAATCTGTGATACGAGATTGCTCTATATTACGTGCGAACAACCCCCACCAACCGTGTTGAGCGCCTGCCTCCGCGGGCGCACCTATAGCGAATCATCTACCTTCGCTACAACTCGCCAAGAGCAGCTCAACTGCGACCAACCCCCTCGCTCCAATCATCCATTCGTTAGCCCTGATACTATCTCTTACCGCATGCAGAAATGCCACAGTAATCAATTTGCGAGCGAAGCATGAGGGAAGCGAATTTCAGCCTGGCACGCGAGATCCGAAGGCCATCTCAGCCTACCGCTAATTCCGAACACCAAAGAATCCAGGATGCCAAACGATAGCTTCGACGAGGAGGATGCCTTTGCCAGGTTTGACAAGCTGGCTTCACTCGGGATAATCGCATATGGACCATCACGCGCAGTACAATCAACAGACGAGGGGTTCCAGGTACCTAATTACGTTCACAATGACTTAAATCAGGCTCTTATGTTGCGTAGTTCGAGTTTCGCATCTGTCCGACCTGGTCCAAAAAGCCATTGAACGTGGGCGACGTTTTGGAACATGATGAAAATCTTCCAAAGCCAGAGAGATTTGGAGCGGGCAGCGACATCTTTCGAAGTCATCCAGATCAAGTGCTCAAGAACATCAACGACACACATATACTAGCCCTGAACATCTTTCCTGTCTTTCGACCTCAATACCTGCTCCTGACAGTCGACTCTTTCCGTTCCCAGAACGTGTTTGGATCACGAGGATATTGCAGCCGCGTGGACCTTTCTGCAATCAACAAACACCCCCCACTTCGCCATGTACAATTGCACCAAAGACGCGGGATGTAGCAGAAACCATAAACACCTACAAGTCTTAAAAAAGCCGGAAGCTTGCGAATCGGAGTTTCGTTTCTTTCCTGACATAAAAGACTCTACTACTCCCGTTCCCTACGACTATTTCGTACACAAATTCAAGACTGGATCCACACCAGACAGCGTATCAGTATTCAATGTTTACTCCGACCTGCTGAAGAAATGTCGACAAGTGCTTCGTATCAGCGAGGAAGATGACAAAGCGTTGATTCCTCACAATATGATTCTAGTCAAAGAGTGGATAGCGGTAATACCACGACGTAGAGGTAGCTTTGAAGGTATAGGTGCGAATGCCGCTGGGATGCTGGGTATGCCTACAATATCGAACAGTATGCTGTTGAAGAAGTGGATGGACATTGGTCCTGCGAAAATGCTTCGCGAGTTGGGTATATCTTCAGGCAACTTAGATGGATAACAAATAGACGGGATTAGATTGACGGGATGAATGATGCAGTCCTGGGAGACATGAATCGATCTTATTAAAAATATACTGGTGGTCAGCATATACTGCCGGGCCTAACGCAACTCGCTCAAAGAAATGCAAGACATGAGAAACAAATGCACATGCTGTGTTCTGTCGTCTATCTTTCAAGTGGAGTCCAACGTGGCCCCCAGGCGTGTATTCGGTCGTGGTCAGCAAACCGACATGTTCAGCGAGGCTGTCCAGCTTGATTCGGGCGGGGCACCAGTCAAAGAGTTAGTTTGGCAACACAGCGAGACGTGTGGCCGAGTAAGTGATTGTTACAGTTCTAATCAACCCTTGATGATCAAGACTAGTGTGTCATTATCGGGAGAAGGAAACGTACCAAAAGTAGACTCGTCGCGATCGAACGACAACGGAAGTGCAGATACAGCTTGCCAATCCTCCTCCGTTTGAATTTACTTTCTGGCGACACTAAGCTATCTATATTGATACTTGACATGGCCTACCCTAGATGATTGAGAATGGACCCCTTTGGTGAACGTTCCAAATCACGATCTTGGATAGTTTCGATTGGAAATGGGGTGGAGGTCGATATTCTCCCATCCACTAGTGCCATAAGTGCCGGTTCTACAGCTTTGCTGAGCCTTGTCAAAAATTGACCTTGGTACCGGTACAGAACTTCTGAAAAGCCTTTGAGCCTTTTCTCGGCCAAGTTTTGTAGCCTACGCAAGTCAGATCATTTGATTTCCAGGTTAACACTCAATACTTGCATGTAATCGGTGACATGGAAATCAGGTTGAATAGGGCCCGGTGTGAGTAATGCAAGAACTCCAAAGCCGTACGCATCCGTCCAAATCGTCAATATGTTAGCTAGCCTCCGTAAGTGTGAGACATGTTTGCGAATTTTCTGATAAATTGGCGATCCGTTTGGCAGTCCAGGCAGTATCGTCGCTAACACTTCTTCGGTCAGGTTGGCTTGAGCCCTGTTAAAAGGGTTGCCCGGCATGGCTCGTTGCCCTGACAAGCGCGTTGACGGTGTCTCCACAATGAGCCCGCTGTCCTGCAAAAGACCAGCTTGAGTCGTCTTGAATAGCTGAACGATATGATACCGCTTCAGGAGGACACACAGAGCTTCCTGTTTTCCAAGTCGACAGATCTCTGCGTATCGCTCCTGAGGACCAATGTTGGATCCAGGAGGATTGGAATGCGTACTTGGTAGATTTCGCGCTGTGTCAAGTATCTCTTTGAAGCCGATCAGTGACTGGCAACTGCCGATAGTCAAATAGAGCAGCCGTAATCGCGCTACATGCCCGGGGGCTTCTGGGTCGATTTTTTCGATTTCAGCATTGTCGAGAAGAATTACCAGGTCGCTGGAATGATGAGAGGGGCAATGTTTTGACTTCTCTAGCTCTTCTTGCATGAGACGTTCGTGCAGCGTGGTCTCTTCGTATTTGTCATCTTGCTCGCTGCGATCTTTCCTCTTTCTGCCTTTAGTGATTGGCTGTGTGTTGACGTTATTGTCGATAGAGCCTTGCTTTGCAGCCTCTACTTCTTCGTTCGCAACTCGAGGACCGGTCTCTTGGGCACCAGCGACTTCTTCCATGTTAGGGAGGCCTATACAATCCCATATGTCTCCAATGACGCCTGAGTCGAAGTCGAAAAAACCAAAATCAGTTACGAAATCTGTAGTAGTGTCAGAACATCTAGATATGTCCGCATTTCTGCCAAGACGTTGAACATGCCGTAGGTATCAAGGCTGTCACTGATAGGCGCATTATCGTGTGATTGGAGCTGCTCGTACGCCGAGTGAGCTTGAACCTGATGCGGCGTTGCGTTGGGCATGATCATGCCAGAATCTTGCATAAATCTGCTCTCTTGTATGTCGTTGATCAGTCGAGAAGGCGGGGGTTTTATCTCGACGGTGATTGAGAGTGGAGTCAGGGGATCTGGGGTCAGGGGTGTTCCGGTGCTTTCCATATGTGCAATAGCCGTCCTCATTCGGCGAAGTACCGTATAGGTCTGTTCCACGATGATCGGGAAATTGCCGTTTTGTGTATGCAAATCGAGCCAAAGGGCGCCAAATATGGCGCTCAAAACAGTTGCTAGAACCTCGGTCGAAGGGGCTTGATACTGCTGCTGTCGAACACTCTGAACTACATACTGGTCTATGCCCAGTTCTTTGCATACAAGAGCTCGCTTTTTCTTGCTCTTGAACCAGTGATCTTGGGTGTTAGCGTCCTCTACCCAATTGAAGTATTAGTTAATCAAGAGATGGATGATTAATTGATGGGACCTACTGCTAGTTCCTCCTTCCACTATGATGGTATGGTATGTCTGAGTCATTTCCACAGCACATGTGCCAATTAAGGCCAGTCCCCTGTTACCATCGTCTGAGTACCCGTCCAAGTCGCTCCGATGGGCAGCCTTTAGAGCCAAGAAAAGTGACTCAGTCTTGGTAAACTGGTAGCCAATTCTCTCTTGGATGTATTCGACCGCCATGTAGGATAATTAATGAGGCAGGGTTTTTCGATTGTGTATCTTAAGATTTACAACTTCGCCTTGAGCAATCCTCATCATCATTCTTAAATACAATTCAAGAACGGCTTGCCAAACAATATGCTTCAGTCTTGTCATGGTAGTTCTGAGCAGGAATTCCGGTCAACATGAGAAAGTGTGTTACACAACGGTCGGAAAGGCTCTCAAGTGGAAGAGAAGCACGAGTTTGCATGCCTGAGGCGTGAGATGCAGGCAGCAATGGTGACGTGTAAGCTTGATCTTCATACAGAGACAGACACGTGTACGCTGTGCATAGTTCACTGTTTCGTTCGAGTGATCTAGAACTGCATCCAAAACCCTTTGGAAAAGATTGTCCACTCTTTACACTGCACAAGTTCTAGGATTGCAACATAACGAGTTAATCCTATCAATTACATTGCGTACAGCAAGACCGTTGAGTGCTTTAGCATTATGCACTGCTGGCTCACTACACCTGGCTGCAGCCTATGCTCACGCTCGAGAAGCTTCCATTGCTGCCTAAACATCGCTCTGATGCTTCCACCGAGAGGCTTCCTCATTCATGAAGTTCGTAGGGTGTTCGGTCGTGTGTTCTGCTATTTATCAGGCGTACTTTCATATAGATTCCTTTGGGGCGACTAGGCCTTAGCGTGCTAGCCGAAAGAAGTGCAAGTGGATGAACGGTAAGCGGATCGACCGCAATTGGGGTACTTGTGTGTGGCGCCTTGGCGTACAAGGTACATTAGCAGGCACAAAGCTATGGCGGAGAAAAAGTAGTATGCATACCATAGGTCCGCTTAAATTTCGCTAGGCGACCTTGGGAAGGGGCCCTGGGGATCAGGGGGCAAATGCTCCGAGATGGCGCTTGTCCTTTAGATATAGCCTGAACGCTTCGGTCGATACCTGCAAACTTACCTCAGAATTGGGTTGATCGACGCTCAGTGACTGGCAATGGCGAGCTATCATCAGCCCAAGGACGTTTTCCAGTCACGTTTTCCAATCACGTGTTAGCTAAGCCCATTATAGATCAAGGTGGTGTGGGTGGGAAATGTCAGCTTTTCATTGGCCAGACTGACACGTGACTCTGAAACAACCTATAGGTCGATGGTAGGTATGCATCAAGTCGCGCACTAGATGTGACATACCTAGGTAAACGATGGCAAATACCCTGCTCCCCCGTTTCTCATCCTAGGCACTCATTTGTTCATATTGTGACAATCATGTTCTGGCAAAGCAAATAAGGCTGGTGTTCAAATCCAAGGACTTGAGCAAGGATAATCGCGTCATCAACGAAGCGGGCTGTAGGACGAACTGAAGACGACCATCGATACCATGGTACGATAGCGCATGCCCCGGTTCATGAAATTGATGCGATAATCACAATCCTGGCCCTATTCTGTTTTGGAGAGGTTCCTTTGAGGGAAAGAAGTAAAGACCCTTCTTAGGCTAGGGCATGTGGCACCTGAAACGTCACAATGCAGAATACTGGCAGGGTTTGGATAGCTTCACCCTCCATCTTCGCGCCAAAACCCTCATATCCTACAGAATCTACCATAGGTATGGATTGAATCCTGATCAATGTGGCTTTTAAGACGTATACATGTCTGTCCATATATTAGGTCTTCTTAGTCGCTTAGGCTCATTTCACCTGTAGTCTTGGACACATCGCTTCGAGAGATGTACCATCTGCTATCATGTTAGGCCTCCGTGGTTTGCACATGCATGACACTATATTACGATCCTGTTGTCAGACAGCAAAGCGCCAAAGTCTAATACTTCAGGGTCACTTCGCTCCAGTCGCGTGTTGTTCCACAACCCGGCTCGCTCATTATCTACATTCCTCTGCATTCAACGAAGAAGACACAAGCGTATCGGAAAGCTTCTACAACGCGGTCAAAGTTGCTATAGATGGGTCCTTCCATAACCCTGCTTCGGCGCCGATGGCACATTATGCTGGGCCTGCGTCGCCAATCACCGCCAGGTTGGTATCGCGGTCGAATTCGAGAGGAGCTTCTGGAACGCCGCGCGGCAACAACATATTGGCAGAGACTTAGTGAAACCTCGGATGTTTACTTTTCCTTCAGTCGGGCCCTGCATGATGGGTTTCCGATGCGGAAGTTAACCCCGTTCTCCTTGCGCATTGCGCCTGCATATCTATACATGCTAGTGAAATATGCATCGCGCTAGAAGTTCTACCAGATGGCGGCCCGCCTATGTGGTGCCCCTCGCCACGAATCAATTTACGAGGTGATCACACCGGACAAATATCACAAGCTTCAAGAAGTCGCTTTGCGTCACCGTATCGACCCCCTACGATTCCAAGTCGCAGCTAGGAGGCTCCGAGGATTCTGGCCGCTTCCCCCATAGTAAGGGACCTGCACAATTATCGCAACAGGTCGCACTACATACGAAGCATCCAGGCGAGGCTCTGAGAGCTTCATAGCCGACCTCGATGGGGACACAAAAGTGCCACTGTTAGGTAGCTATCTGGCCACCAACTTTCATTGGTGTGGACGATCTTTCGGTGGAGGTGATAAATCGTTCAGTCAATGCCTCTGTGATATCATTCCGGTCCTAAATCCATCCAATCTGTCATTTTCCAGCAGCTTTTTGCGACACTCTAAGCCTCCACAGCAATGCCTCTTCACGAGAATGAGATTTCGGCTGGCTTACTAGCCCACGATACGAGTCACCAGTCGAAAATATCCCAGCACACGGACGGAGCCGGTTCAATCGACGCAAAACCAGCGATCATCGGTATCTATGGAATCCCGGGTTCAGGGAAGACTTTTTTGTTGAATCAACTGAAGCATGAATTAAGCGCGAATTTGTTCCACTTCTACGAAGGATCGGAAATGATAGCCAGTCTTGTTCCTGGAGGTCTCAAGGCTTTCGACGAGATGGATTCCCAGGAGAAGACACATTGGCGCGAAATTGCAATTGACACTATCCGGAGCCATTCTCAAACTAGTGGGAGGACGGCGGTTGTCACAGGCCACTTTATGTTCTGGCCAGAAGCTGAGAAGGAAGGCTGCTCGGTCTACACGCAGAATGATTTGGTTACATATACACACATTCTTTACCTGAACATCCCGATTGAGACTATCGAGCAGCGCCGTTGGAACGATGCATCGAAACCACGTCCGCACACATCCGTAGCCCACCTTTTTAAGTGGCAGCAAGCCGAAAAGACCTGGCTGCAATCGCTATGCCGCGAGCATGGCATCTTGTCCTCCATCCTGACGTCGGATTCGACCTTGAAGAGCAGAGCTTTGGTGCTCCTCCGAGATTTCAGCGTCCATACCCAAGCATACAACGAAATCCAGACTCAGATCACGTTGGATGCCTCTATGGCCTTATACCAAGGCTCGCCAGAGACATTCCTGGTCTTGGACGGCGACAGGACGCTAGCTGCGCAGGACACGGGTTCACTCTTCTGGGAGAAGCTTCATGGCTCGAGACAAGAGGCTAGCAAAGATCTTCTTAGGTCACTGTTCAGCGGCCCACTGGGATACTCATACGAAGCTTTTCGACAAGCCATGCTCTTGTATGAGGACGCTGTCGACGAGCAAAACTACGATACCATTTGCCAGCATGTTGCTTCAGAGGTGACCATCCATCCAGAATTTGTATCGTTGCTCCAGTTGGTGGCGCAGCAAGAACATATCGGAGCCATCATCGTGAGCTGCGGTCTTCGTCGGGTCTGGGAGAAGGTCCTCGAAAAGGAAGGCCTTTCCAGCACCATGACGGTCATCGCAGGAGGGCGCATTTCAGACGGCTTCGTGGTGACAGCGGAAACCAAAGCCGCTGTTGTGTCACGGTTGCAGACCCTACATGGTGGATACGTCTGGGCTTTTGGTGACAGCCCACTTGACCTTCCGATGTTGCAGATGGCGGATGAAGCAATTGTTGTGGTCGGCGACAAGTTTACTAGAAGCAAAAGTATGGAATCAGCTCTCCTAGAAACCATGGATCAGGGTGGCCTGCGCGCCCGTCAGGCTACGCTACCTCGTACGGCTTCACCGCGGCTGAGTGTTTCAAAGCTCCCAGTGGTCGACATGAACCGTATTGAAATGATCAGCGCCTTGCTTCGTCGCCGTGATCGCTCTGCTAGGTTCCCGATCTACCACGCAACCAACAAGAGTGCGGCAAAACTACTTGCAACACCAAGTCGCGATGCGGCCGTTGCAGGACCGGCACTGAGGAAAGCTCATCGTCAGGCAGGCTGGTATCTCGCCTGTGAGTTCGTGGCGAATGTAATCGGAATGGAGGATTGCCCAATCGCACATGTGCTCGGACATGGATCGACTGGATCTAGGCTCTTGCACGAAAAGACGACGACAATTGTGGCAGTTATGCGAGCTGGTGACCCTATGGCTTCTGGTGTCAGCAAAGCATTTCCATTAGCGATGTACGTACATGCGAACAAGCCCAGCGACCTCGCGCCTCATCATGTCCAAAGTCAGAGCCAGATTTTGTTGGTCGACTCGGTTATCAATAGTGGTAAGACGATCGTAGAATTTGTGCAGCACATTCGCAACATCGATGCCAACATTCGCATTGTGGTGGTCGCAGGGGTTGTTCAGGGCCAATGTGTTTCTTCGAGCAGTGCAACGTACAAAGCACTCGCTCTTTGTGGAGATGTCAGTCTTGTGACGCTTCGAATTTCTAGCACAAAATTTACCGGCAGTGGCACGACGGACACGGGCAATCGTCTCTTCAACACGACACACCTTCTTTAGGTAAATCCATCTGTGACGGCAGATCTGGTCCCTGGGGGGGTTTTTTTTGCCAGAGTTGAGGACATTGTTCGGTCTTATGAGTAACAGGTAGTCAGGTACACTCGTTCTAATCCAATGATATGCTCTGATTACCGGGTTCCCTCGTTGATTTTAATGCATTTGTGAGCAGTCACAAGCCAGGACACAACGCAATATAAGAATTTTCATAATGCAAACAAAATCTTATATCAGATCACGATTATGGTTACGCAGGTGCTTTCATGAACGAGCCCCCGAGCAATCTATTATGAGTCATTTCATCGGCCAATGGATGAGCATCAACCACATGCAATCGTCCATGTCCATACCTTGAGGTGTTCCTGGCGACACTCTAAGCATGCATCGCGACTTTTAGCGGCATTGAACCTCGCCCATTCCATGCTCGCCTAAGGGCGTTACATGTCATCCATTCGGTATGCGCGCCTGGACCTTTCCTTCCGAGGCCACTCGAAGTAAAGCGCCTCGTCGATCGTGGGGCATCCACGCGTATGTCTTGTAACCTTACGCTCTCCATTCCTAACACCCATGGCCTTGCCTTGTGCTACCTCTGCACAGAGGTTCCATTATGAGGTTAAGACGATGCGTGCCTTTGTTTCGTCCCAGTTATGCTTTAATCGTGCTAGGGATACTTAGATATAGGTTCTTCCAAACTACATATCCCCAAGCTTGCACGATAATTTGCGCACTGATCAAGCTACCATTTCCCTCACCACCACCACCACCACCATGCCTCCAAAGAAACGAAAGCCTGTACCGAGATGGTCGATGCATCCCGAGCTGCACGGCGACGTTTCGCGCCTCCTAGCGGAGGACGACCTCATGTTATCGTTCTTCAGGGACGACTCAAGCTCAGACTCCATCAAAGATTACGACACAAATATCATGGGCCGCTTCGTCTGTCACAACCAGAAGTGCACGACTCGTGGCTGGTCCAGCATGGTGATTGCCATCACGATCCGATTATACTCCCAGGAACGATATAATGCAAGGGTATACCATCAGCGCTGCCAACAGTGCAACGCTATCAGCAAGCCGCACTTGGACGATACATATGCGGAGAGGGTAGCGTACCGCTTGAAGAAGTGGCATGGAGTGGTTATGGAGGCGCCTGAATATGGAGGTCGAAGCGAAGGGCCGCACCAAAGCGATTTGTGTGAGGGATGCAAGGCTGGACATTGCAGTCAAGCTTATAGGAGATTTAGTCTTTGACACGGTACGTCAAATTTTCTGAGGATCAGTTTCGAGGAGTTGCCTTACAACTATACAGCGCCGCGCGTGAATGACCAGCCACATGTGCGAGCTCAACGAGATGTCTTGTATCTGGTTGGATTTTGCTCTACGAGATCGAGGTTAGTGCAGCGAAGTTGAATGCGGGTCACTCAAGTGCTTTGGAGGGACAATGGGAGGGCTATCAGAATACGTGAGCGTGACTTGGGCAGAGTCTAGGTTTCCACGCAGATTGATGTGACTCAGTTTGGTTCTCTTTTACAGATTTATTGCCTAGATATTCGTTAGTATGGATTCGCACGGGGGTGACTTGACATCACCTTGTTCCAGCTAGAATTTCAATCGACGTGTCTTTGAGGCCGTGAATTTTAGCTAAAAGATGTAGTTCTTCCATTGACTGTGCCTAATCGCGTATGTATAACAGGACTGCAAGGCGTAGCAACTGCGAAAATATACTCACCTCAACAACCTTAGCGCGGGGATCCATGATTACCTACACTGAGCCACACATTCGACATGACTCCTAAGAAAAGATGAGCAATACCACATAACTTGGAGCTTACTGACAGCGATGCTCCACTACGGAGCCGACCCGCTAATATTCACCTGGGCCAACACCTACTGGCACAAGCGTGTTATTCTATCACTGAAAGAAAAAAATGAGGTTAGGGCTTTCATGGGCGCTTGTGGGTTCAACAAGTCTCCTTTGCAAGATGTTATGCCAGACACATCTTGCGTACCTTAGATAGCGTGTAGTGCAACTCCATCGCTGTGAAGTGTTTTGCCCGTTGTGAAATGGTCTCATGTATAATATAATGACCGGAAACTTAACCATTGACACTGGGTATACGGGAAATTGCGGTAAAGGGTCAAGCTTTACAGATTGATGAAGGCGTATAGTTCTTGCAAAGCAAACCTCACAATCTCGTCTCACGGTCTTCCTCATATTTCGCACGCCTCTAGAGCTTCTTCTCCACCGGCTCCAGATTTTGCAGCCTCCGACTCTTCAACTTCTCGTCTATATGCACTGGATCTCATCGATAGCATGACTCAGGCGCTCTCCTGACTTGCTCCGCGCATTGTGTAACCCTCACAGTAAATAGAAGGAGTGTGAACTACTTCTATTAATTTCCCGCGCCCTTGAATATCTAGGTACGTAGCTCTCTGGGATATAGTAGCATATGCACTTAAGATATAAGTAACGAATCGCATAGGATCGGCTGCGCTTGGGTAAGGAAATGACGGGCTACATATGCGAGAGACGAATTCACCACTGGTCTATGATACGATAGACTGTGGATACACAGTGTCGTCAAATGTCTTTGTTGAGTCTTCCAGGCTTCCACGATTTTGAGTCGGCAAAGGCGCGTCCAAGTAGCCTAGATAAACCATCGAAGGCCTTACACTCTCTACCAACAGTCATGAACCTACAACAAAGTCCTAATCCTCTGTTCCGTCTTCCAGTCCCGCTCCGCCACCCGCCTTCACATCACCTGTCGCCCCTACACAGATAAACCCGTACTCCACGAGCCGATACCAGTCGCACCGCCATCCTTCCGCTTCTCCTACGCCACCGAACACGCATCCATCTTCCCAGACTTGATCACCAACTTTGCTTCCTCCTTTTCATACATTCCTTGATCCAATGTACCAATCATTCCATGAATCATGTATGCTGCCTCCCCTCCCTCCTCCTCCTCCCCCTCTGCTAGCTCTACCCTCTTTGCCATCAGTTCGTCCAGGTATTGATCACGCGCAGATTGTGCATCCGCGAGGGTGTGGTGAATGGATATGACTTGGACGACGTTGGTGACTTTGAAGAAAGGATGACTGTCGGAATTTATGCGCAGGACTACGTAGCCGTCCTTGGACATAGTTTGTGGTAGTAGGATCAGAATTTCGAAGAGTTATCGCTAGTCCAACGTAGCTGTGGAATGTTATATGTTGCGAATGTTGTATGTTGCGAATGTTGTATGCTGCGAATGTGGTATGTTGCGAATGTGGTATGTTGCGAATGTTGTATATTGCGAATGATCTTGCTTTAGGTAGGGTGGAGTTTCTATATCATAAGGTAATTCTTATGTGACTGTCTGCTTTTGCGTTAACGTTTATAAGGGTTGGTTTGTGTAGTCACATCAATAAACTCTTCGCTCACGTACGATGTGAGTAGACTTGATCCACCCATACGGAGGACTCACAGCTAGCGAGTCCTTACTAATGTTCGTGTGAGCAACACCGTGATTCTTACACCTCTGCCCACGTAAAAGGAAAAACTATACCGAAGAGAACAATTACTGTACCTCTTGTAGCAAAAGTATCGTTAGATTGTGTATTGAATATGAATAGTGGTAGACTCTTCTGCTGGGAACTACGGCTGTCGTTTGAGGCATAGACACGAATCAGGTATGGCCTTGCCACCCTCGCTAGCTGAGGATCCTCAGGACAGTGGATTCAGTCTACTTCCATGATTTTTTGTCATGGTAGGATTTTGATATTTGGAAAGGCGCTGGATCTCACGAAGCCAAGATCGGAATAAATGCTGACATAGAGGGTATCATTTCTTCATCTATAACGTTCGTCTGTATGACTCCGTCTTCGCGCTTTTCGACGTTGCCACTCGCTGACACCTCAGGCCCCAAAACGACTTTTGCCGAGGCTGCCGTACGATTAGAGCCGTGTGACCGTCCCGCATTGCTTGTTTTTGATTTCGTATGTCTATTGTTGTGACCCGTGACTCATGTTTGGAAGAGTGTGTCTTCTTCTCTGAGGTACTCTCCGATATCCGCTTGTCTGAAGGTAACAATGCCGGTCGGGTCCAATTTTCTTGCCTCTGCTGTTGATCGTGCGCTCACTCCGAAGCCCTGCCACCATGTTAGCGAACTTTCGCACCTATCGACTCTCATCGAGCTTACCAATGGCGTATCGTTCATGCTCAATACTATTACACCTTGATGTTCTGGACAATCTTCACTCCACCTCCCCACATGCGCCTTCAGCACATTTCCACCATACAAGAACGGCATCTCGCCATTCTGCTTGACCCACACCTTATACCTCGCATGCGGCGCTATGACAGACAGCGCAGTGATGTGGAGGCGGAACTTGCCCGTCTTGGTGAACTTGCCAAGGCAGGTGCCGAGCGAGAGGAGATTGTCGCGGGCTACGGAGGTGGCCAGATTGGCGAGCGATTCGCGCACATAGTAGACGCGGGAGCCTTGAATACGGAAGACATGGCGATCATCTGCGCCGCCGGCGGTGATGAGGTCTTGGATGCCCTTGCCGCAGTAGCCGGCGAGCTTTTCGAAGAGTGTCTTCGTCTCGGGCTACATATCGTTAGCTACCAACATTTGATGTACCAAGCGGAAGAGTTTACCTCTGTAAGTGGCCGCATGGTGCTGTATGCAGAGACTGAAGTCGCAATGCGGCAGGCGCGATGTCGTTGCACCAAAAAATTGTGGAGGTCGGCGAAAACTGCAGGCGCAACCGCCGATGCCAAGAGAAAAATTACTGGTGCGAGAGCTCCGCAACACCTCCGAGCACTTGATAGCAACACTCACCCATTGAAACGCAATGTCGCGTACGATACCCACGGCGAAGAGGCGGCGCTTGTCGCCTCCGGAAGAGAACGATAACGCTGCTCAGCCGCTCAGAACCCCCAAGGCCAGCTACCTCGCCAATGCGGCGAAATGGGACCTCGAACAGGACTACGAACAGCGACCGAGGAAGCAGAAGAAGCAAAAAGAGGCTGCAAAGCTTCCTGTGAGGACAACCGAGGGATGGCAGGCACATCCAACGACGAACGAGACACAGGAAGAAGAAGTCTCGGACAGCTTTCTAGGCTCTGGGAGCGAGGGAGAGGGGGGCGAAGAGGAGGAAGTGGTGGAAGAGAAGCCAAAGGTGTCGCCAAAGCAACAGATACTGGAGGCCAAGGAGGAGGTCGCGCGAATAGCTGGGCTGGTCAATGAAGACCCCGAAGAGCACATTGGTGCGCTGAAAACTCTGGCCGCACTTGCAGCATCGAGAAACACCACTGTACGGAAGCTGACTCTGGTGGCGCAATCGGCTATTTTCAAGGACTTGATCCCTGGTTATCGCATACGACCGCTTTCCGACGAGGCCATGGGCGAGAAGGTGTCCAAGGAAGTTCGGAAACTCCGCGCATTCGAGCAAAAGCTCGTTTCGGGGTACCAGGCATACGTGCAGGATCTGGGCAAGGCGGCAAAGAAGAGCGGCGGCGACTCTGCTGCTGCAAGTGTTGCTTCAGTAGCCATCAGTTGCGCATGCAGCATGTTGCTGGCGGTACCACACTTCAATTTTCGGGGAGAGCTTCTTGGGATCATCATTGGCAAGTTGAGCATGCGACACGTGGATGCAGATTTCGTCAAATGTCGATCGACACTGGAAAAACTGTTCGAAGAGGACGAGGAAGGGAACGCATCCTTGGAAGCTGTCACCATGTTGACCAAGATGATGAAGAGCAGGAATTACCACTTCGACGAGAGCGTGCTCAACACGTTCCTTCACTTGCGCCTGCTATCCGAATTCTCCCAGAAAGCCTCTTACAATTCCGTCGATAAGGCGGAGCCAGAATGGATCAATGGCAAGAAGATCAAGCAACAGCGCGAGTTCCGAACCAAAAGGCTAAGGAAGACGCTGAAGGAGAATAAGAAGATCGAAAAGGAAATGAAAGAGGCTGACGCTGCGGTTAGCCACGAGGAGCGAGACAGAATGCAGGCGGAAACGCTGAAGATGGTCTTCGTCGCATACTTCAGGATTTTGAAGGCGCGTTCGGGAAAGCTCATGGGTGCTGTCCTGGAGGGCTTGGCGAAGTACGCACATCTTATCAACCAGGACTTCTTCGGGGACATTCTGGAGGCTTTACGCGACATCATCAGCACAGCAGAGCTTTCAGAAGCTGCGCAAGCAGACGATGACGAGGAGGAAGAGGAGGAAGAAGATGACAACGAGCTGCCGGAGAGGAATATCACGCGTGAGTCGCTTCTTTGCGTGATCACAGCTTTCGCCCTGTTGCAAGGTCAAGACGTTACCAAGTCTGCGTCGGCCATGAAGCTGGATCTCAGCTTCTTCATCACACATCTATACCGCACGTTGCACGCAGTGTCCCTCAATCCGGACGTTGAGTTGAGCGCAAAGTCGCTGCACCTCGCCGATCCCCACTCCGCGGAAGCACAACCACAAGCTGCGGCAACCAACAAAATCAACGTCCAAACCACCATCGTCCTGCTCATCCGGTCGTTGTCTTCAATCCTGCTTCCCGCGCAAGCTTTACGCGCCGTTCCGCCGAACCGTATTGCAGCATTCTGCAAGCAGCTGATGACTGTATCCCTGCAGCTACCCGAGAAGTCATGTACAGCGATGCTCGGACTGCTCAACCAAGTCACCAAAGCGCACGGTCGCAAAGTCAATGCGCTATGGATAACCGAAGAGCGCCGCGGGGACGGTGTGTTCGACGCGCTGAAGCCCGAAATCGAAGGCAGCAACCCGTTCGCGGGCACTGTCTGGGAGGGCGAGCTTTTGCGAAAACATTTCAGTCCAACAATACGGGACGCGGTCGTTGGTATCGAGAAGAATGTCATGGAGTCGAGATAGCATTGTTCACCAGCTGAGCGCATTTAATTCTTTTGCAAGCGGAAGCACAGCCTGCCGAAGCGTGAGGCTGAAGTTCCCAAATTTAACCCCTGGCAGTCCGTCGTCTTGGCGATCTAAGCTTGCTGTGCCTTGTGAACGAGTCGCCCAATTAAGTTGCTGATGTCTCAGATCTACACTGTCTCACCTAACCGCTTGCGACCCGCCTGCATAACAACCTTGTTAGGGCGTCCCATCGCCCGTGCTTGGACAGCCACAGGCTGGTGTTGGGGTTCATTTCCACCACTGAAGGGGCCAAAGAATTGTGGAGCAGCTGGGCCATCGCCATACAAAACTGAAGATGGTCGCCTTGTTTCGGGGGTCCGATATCCACGTTCACTGCACTCTACTTCCTGGTGACGTACATCTACCCTTAGACCCTGCACGACTTGCTTCACCCTCAGGTAGATCATAAGAGGGCAAACAGTACTCGAGTCTTGGGTTCTTCGCGAGGCGGCGTTATGGCGAACTTCGATCCCAACCAATGGTACCACATCTACTACAACCAAAATAAGAACACGTCATTGACGGGAAGCCAACTGTACAATCAAACCACACAGAGCGGTACTGCATACTTTAGAACCTACGAAGAAAAGAATCCGGCACACCAATGGCAGTTCTTCCCACTCAACAACAATGGTTTCTACGCGCTAAGATCCAAGGCTTCAGGAGCGGAGGGTTTCCTGGGTACCAAGTACTCCGAGTTGGAGGAAACACCTGGCAAGACGGTACCGTACGTAGTTAGAGGCAACATCTCCGACGACTCTGCGTTCTGGAACGTCGGCACCTGGAAGGATGGGACCTTTTTCCTTTCCAACAAGGCGAACAAAACGGCGTACCACCTCACAAGGAAGAAAGACAGCCTTGGCGCGATGACTTCGAACATTTCGGCCGACGACCCACTACCAGGCCAGCACTTTTCCTTCCAACCTCTCTCTGCCATTAATGATAATGCATTCTCCACTGTCTCAGTAAGCTCTTCACCCACTCGAATCGCAACAACGACTAACCTCTCCAGCTTCCTTCTGCAACCTCAACAATCGCCGCAACCAGCTCGCCCGGCTCAACAGGCAACCCAAGCAATCCCTCCGGCGGTCTGTCCAAAGGTGCAAAAGCTGGCATCGGCGTCGGCGTAGCTCTCGCCGTGCTTATCCTGCTGGTGGTTGGTGGCCTCTTCCTCTGGAAACGACACAGACGAAACCAAGCGGCGCATACCCCAAGAGAGCTTGAAAGCGATAAACAGCCTGCTGAGAGCGCGGCTGCGCCGAGGTACGAGCTACCGCAGAGTGAAACGATCAAGTACGAGGCGTATGGCACGCCGCATGCGGAGCTGCACCACGATCCAAGACCGGTGGAGCTGCCGGGGGAGATACCTACTACGCGGAATGAGGGCTGAGCGCGTACGAAGAGATGATTGCGGCAATACCTTGGGTCGCTCCAACGTCTATAACGGAAGGTCAATATCGCTGGTACATATATGTGCATCATCTCGGACAAGGTCGAGGGGCTCAGAAGATCGAGTATCCCTTCACGCAACTTCTGCCGAGAGACTGTGACCGCATATGCAACATGACCAATCCAATTGGCTCCATATGTCGACAATTAGTACCAAAACAGCACAACTCTTACGGAAGAACAGACGTATGCCCAAAGAAAGAATCCAGCCATCAGACCAAGAATTCAGAGGGAGAATGTGGTGATAAGGATGAAGCTCCGCATGCAGTGGACCAATGGAATACGAAGGAGAGGCAATCGGAAGTCGAAGAGCTACCTCTACGTCATTGTTCAAGAAGTCTGATGCTGTGCCCAGAACTATTCAGCGACTGTGTGGGAGCCGCTGTCGAACTAGGAGGGACTGTTTACTGTATACGAACATGCGCCGCTGTCTAAGCCGTTTCATGCACCAACGCGTGTCGAGCAGACGGATGGCGTCTTCCTCAATCATTGAGCCTCCTTGACAGTTCCACAAGCCACCCCGCGCAAGCCTACGCAGCTTTACATTCCCTCTTCTGATTTTAAGTACTATACCCATCGAATCCAAATCGCCGATATTGAACAACGCAACATTATCTCAAATATGGAGAGTGACCTACATCTGATATTCGAGGACATCCACAGAGATGTGCGAGGTTCTGTGCGGCTTAGTTGGTTCTTATCGAATACCACCTCGCTCCGGAGACGAGCTGGTTGAACTTACCAGCATGGCTTGCGCCCCCCACAGATGGACCGTGTCCGAGGCCCGCCACGCCACTCAGCATTGACTAAAATGGATCTCCAATCGATGGAATGGTACGCCTCTGCCTGAGCCCCTAGAATTATTACACCGGAGAGACCGAGATCTACGCTATTTCTTACATCTGGAATCAGTCATCAGGTCCGCACCAGACAATGACATACCTGTGCCTAAACACCTTGGTTGGACTCGTTGTTTTACTCCGAAAATAAGCTCACGTTCACTTCGGTGTGCAGCTCATTTAGTTTTCCGTACCTTCTAGTTCGTTGCCCAGAATCAAGACCCATAAGTGCGCATCTTTGGATCAATCAAAAATGCACTGTTCACGAATCCCCCGAACAACATCGACGCGCTCGAGACGAATCTACCGAAAATGCATCACATGAGCGCTGAACTTGTCTTTTCAATCCTGTCGACATCAATATCCGCCCAAGAAGAGTTATATACCATCTGCCTCTTGCCGCTTCACCCTTACTCATAAACGTAACATAATGGTCCCGCAACCGTGCTCACCAGATCCTTGATCGCATACTTACTTCCACCGACGTTCAGCACCTCAAGATCAATGCCGTCGCTGAGCGTCGCTGCCTTCCCGCCACCCATCATGCTCGTTCCACCAGCAATGACCTGCTGTCGCTTGCTGAAGTCCTGGGTCTGCCAAATGTACCACACGCGGTCGATCATACTGTGGTGCAGCCAGAAGGCCGGATCGCCCGGAGAGACGTAGAAGTCTGTAATATTGCATCAGTATTAGTGACATGGAAATTATCGTCAGACTAGGCTGGCTTACCGCTGCCAGGATCTCCGGAGATGGTGAAGTGACCGGCGGGATGTACCCCGGTGCCGGACTGCATCTGATTCTGGAAGCTTGCGATGGTGCTCTGGCCGCTGATCAAGGCTGCGATCTTCGCGGTGGACGCGTCGCGCTGACTCAGGTAACCCGAGATATCGCGCTTGATACAACGCGGATTATAGCCGTAGCCGTCGCTGCGGGGGTTCTTGGGCGGGGATGTATCGCCGAGGGCGGCCATGGGACTGTGTATGCCATTATCAGCGCACGTGGTCTGCAAGAACTGTGTTCCAGTTGATGTGGGGAAGGGAGCGGTTGTTTGGACATACCCTAGGTTGACCTTCATATCCTTAAACGGACCGCTGGCGATACAACCACCCCCGTTTCCGGCGGGCTTCATGCCGTTACTGTTATGCGCTACTTTCTCGCCTTGGCCGCTTATGCTGGTGTCACTGCCGTCGAATATGGGCGAGGTTTCCGGGCTGGACGCCCATCTGCCCCAGTCCCAGTACTACATCCATATGTCAATACGACTTCGAAGTTGGACTACTGGTTGGTCTTACAGGCTGAGTGCCATTGTACCCACACTCTGTCCGCAGGGCTTGCTCGTATGCGAATGTGAAGTATCGGTGCCAGGAGAGGAAATTACCCTAGGTCAAGTTAGAGATTGGGTCAAAAGTAACCGATTTGTGGAACCTACGGTGCCGTGGATGGACATGGTATTCTTCATATGGATGGCGACAAAGTCATCGTACCGAGACTTCGCTCCTGGGTATGATGCGGCTGGCAATTTCGACGGTGCCTTGGTGATACCTGATCAATGTTCAGTATCTAATCATGCATTTGCTTCTGGGATATTCGTACACAGAACTGCGGCAATGTACGCCTTCTTCTCTGAAGCAGTGATGTCGCCCCTATATGACCCAGTCAGAAATACCCGAAGAAGCTGCCAGCAGAAAACGCATACCACTCCTTCCTCACCTGCAACTTATCCTTCGTACAAGTCGTCGACTTCGCAACCTCCGCATCCACAGCAGCCCTTCCCTTAGTCTGCAAATCGCTCACCGCATCCGCCGCACATAGCGCACTTAGTAAGCTCAGCGCAACCAAAAGGGCACACAGTCCCCGCAGTGTCGAGCCGCCGACCATGTTGGAGAAAACGAATTACTCGGTCCACTTCGCTGGGCACACAACAGTGTTGGAGAAAGCGCACTCGGCCTTATACAAGGCAATCCACGAGTAATCGCTCTCGCCTAGACACAAGGCTACCGGAGCGCCCAACCGATTGAGTGCCGGCAGCATGTGTAACGTTGGAGAGCGGATAGATGAGAGCGTTATTGCTGGGTGTAGGGGACAAGGAAGCATCCATGTCTACGAGGTGCGCGCCAACAAGAGAGGGCATCGAGGTTCGGCAGATTCGACACAATCTAGGAAAAGCTAGTAGCTGCGGGGAAATGGTTGGAGAAAGTGAAAGAAGACGGCACGAGGATCTGAGCAATATCGTCCCGGCGCAAGTTTGCCAGAGGTTATTTGAGGAGGTCAGCTCGATCGCGAATACTATACGCCTAGGCCAAGTGATCGTCTGTGGTACTGTAAACTGCATTTTGCTTTTTCGTGGAGAGTGTAGACGTTGGCCAACCAGAGTATAGGCCAATTGGTCACTGTTGGGGTCAGCATGTGGTGCCAAGTCGGTTGCACTGGGGGTTGACTAACTTAGAAAAATTTCCTTTGATCCAAGATGAAGCTTAATATCTCGAAGGCAGCGAATGGCTACGGAGACGAAGCACGAGATTTGCTAGAGAGGTGGCGTCGAACCATGCTGTAGGAAGGATGCCGCCGATGCAGGGTGCTTGTACAAACGGCTCGGAATGATGGTCAAATGCTCGGTCCTTGAGATTTACGAACTCAGATTCTGGTGGAGATAGGCAAAGGGAGGTAGGTTCGGTCTTTTCACAAGGATATTAGGATGTGTAGCTGAGTTGAACAGTCTATGTGTGTCCATGAGAAACACGATGAAAGGGAAAGCTACGAAACTTTGCGTGTCGTGCAAAAACTGTGACACCACAATTCGAATCTCGTGGTAAATACATTGGAGGAGAGTTTGCAATTGGTTAGGCCGCAATTTCGTAATGAGGCGGCGGATTCTGCCGGAAGAAGCTCGTCTATTCTCGTCAGCCGATGCGAGATGCCAAGGCAGCCACACTGGATACGAAAAGAAAATCTGGATCTTCGGACAGCATGAGTATTTTCAATTGCTATGATGAGCGTGGCGACAGGTGCATGAATAATTGAAGCCAGGTTCATTCGAGAGTCGCAACGATCGATGCATTCGTTCTTTCAGGGGATCGAACACGACTTATTTCAAACTACCATAGCTAGCAGCCAGCAGCCTACGAGCGTATAACTGCTAGAGCAGCAAATTGAGAGTCGCTCTACATGGTCAGATGTCGGGCATCATAAAGGTGAGGTTGCCTCCTGGCCGAATGCCGAACCCGAACCATGGTTGTAGCAATATATCCCCGCGTTTCTGGCTGTCGGTACGAGATCTTTGCGGGGCGATATTACCACGCAGGTAAAAAAATCGATCCTCGATCCTGAGGTTACACATAATTCGAAGTTGTGCGACCCACCGATGTTAACGTCAAAAAACCTTCCATTTCGTAGCTGGGATCTTGGTTTGTAAGGCTATTATACTGTGTTGCTCCATCAAAAACGCAATTCAGAGTAGGCCCGACAACACTCGTCTTTCGGGCTACCAGTACTGCGCTGGCTGCTTGCCAGGAGCGTATTGAGGCCGACCTCGCTCATAAAGCCCTCGCACTGCATTACAGGTCAACGTGTCTGTCTGTATATGAAATTAGATAGCGCATCCCAATCGTAGCTGAGGCAGAGCGTCCTATCGGTTTAGCAGCTAATGTTGAACATTAGCATGAGGATGATATTCTGGCAGCGCGTAGTGCCATTATATCACTAGTCAGTGAACAAAGTAGGCTATTCAACCATGATCAAACGAAGACAACGTGACATAGACAGCTGGAATGTACAGGATGTGTTGACGTGGCGCCCGGCTCAATGCAATTGCTGAGCTCTAAATGCACTGCTACACCACCACAGGATGGATTGCAGCGCACCGTTGTCGCTTCAATTGCCCTCGCAACGCTCCCGCATCTTATCCAACCACAATAAAAGTTCCGCCCGTTCTTAGTCCAGGCCAAGAAGCGGAGACCACTGTTCTTCTGAACCAAGCTACACTATGTCGCCCCATAATGTGCTCCAATAACGTCAATTATTCAACGATGAAGATCTGGGAATCTTGGTCTCAATGTGGGAAAGACGGAAGTCCTAAGAAGAGGCGAGACAACATATGGACGAATGGTCGTTCCTGAATGGCTAAACTTTGGAGTTATAACGATGATTATCCTAATCCACTATTCGATGGAGAAAAAAGCAGAGTTATGCATTAAAGAATCACCTGGACCAGCCGTGTGAGTCAAGCTCTACTGGGGCGTGCACTTCAGCAGAAGGCAGTTCGGAAGGCATAGGGCGGCTCTGTATTTCATGAGGGGAATCATGATAGGCATGAGGAGCTCGATGGGACGTGTTGAAACTTTTGTCTTCCACTCCAAGGGTTGCCCCTGGTACCACTGCGTCAGAGGTGCCTGGCTTGTTCCTGCGTCGGCGCCGAAGCAAAACGATTGTGATGATCAACGCGCCGATGCCGAGTACACCAAGCGACACACCCACTCCGATTCCTGCCTTCACTCCCGTTGACATTCCATTGTCTGTCGAACTATCCACGACTGTTGTGGCTGTCGGAGACGGTTGTTCATTCGGGGTGCTCGAGGCTGATGGAAGAGACGATCTGGCTGTTGGGCTCGCAGAAGAGATTGACGTAGCTGTTGAGGTTGCGCGCGCAATGTGGAATCCTACCACAGCAATGGCACCAACGCTGGAAGAAGCGGACAGCGTCGTTTTCACCATTGACCAGTCTGTGGACGCCCCAGCACCGGTAGCGGCGTACGTTAAAACTACACCCTTGGATACACTAGAGATACAGTCGCCGTTCACGGAGCCGCTTGTTGCATGCAGGTTTGAGTAGCCCCTGCGGATCAGCGTCAGCCAGTAAAAGGCGTTCAGAGGGTTTAACGGCTTACGAGGGACAACACATGATCTGCGTCGTAGTACTGTCTTCTACGAAGGTTGCGACAGTCGTCCACAGATACGGACATGTCAAAGGCTGGATGCTTATAGCGGTATGATCATCGCCTCCAACACCTAAGCGCGCTTGTTCCCACCAAGTAGTTACGGCGGAAGGTGCACACTTGACTGCTGTGTCGATATCAAGCCCGTAGCCCGGGTCGAATGCTACTAGGCTGGGTCCATTAAGACGAAAGATAGACTCGCAGCCGTGTGATGGTGTGAAGACGCTCGTGAGAGGGATCCAGGATGTTACATCGCGGCCGTTGGTCTCTGCCGCAAGAGACATCGCGAAGGAGTTTGATGTAAATCCAGCCTTTCCAGGTTTTCCGAGTGAAGTGGCGTAGGAGGCCTATTGTATAACAGTAGAATTTGGACGATTCATAGGAAGACGCATCATCTGGGGAGGAAATGGAGCAGTGCAGCAGAAGGGACCGCTAGAGTAAGGCTTTGCCTTTTCGCCCCTTTGCAAAAGCAAGGCACGTTACGCACACTCCCTGGAAATAGCGAATCATGCAATGTGAATGAGTGACTACAAGCCATGCGCATGGGTGTCACATCAAGCGCAGACTGTGCCGCACTCCTGCCTCTGACTGTTGTTTCGGACGACCATGAAACTTGGCTTCTTCGTAAGACACGCTCTCTTTCTCAACAGAAACAGATTTTGCTCTATATCCCGCAGTATGGCCAACTCTGCGCGCAGTCGCAAAGATCGCACGAGCCGGGTCGGTACCAAAAACTTTGGACGTCCGAAGAGCTTGTCAGGCTCTTCAGTCCCTAATCCTCGATCAACTCGCAGAGATCTATCATTTATAGGGGCGATCCTATTCGGTGCCTTCCTGGTTTTCTTGCTTGCTGGGAACATCGGACAATTGGAAGTGAAATGGCGGTGGTCATCCATCCCTGCCGAAGAATGGGACCAAAGGAGAGAACAAGTCAAAGATGCTTTTGTCAGCAGCTGGGACGCATACACAAAATATGCATGGGGTGAGTCGGGACCATCCATCTCGAGGCAGTACTCAAATCTAATCTCCAATTTCAGGCCACGATCGTTTTCACCCAATCTCTAAGAGAGGCTCACAGATGAGTCCTAAAGGTCTAGGTTGGATCATCGTCGATAGTCTTGATACGATGATGATCATGAACCTTACGTCCCAGTTGTCTGACGCCAGGATCTGGCTACAACGAAAGCTTGACTATGAGCAAGACCAAGACGTCAATACCTTCGAAACCACTATTCGTATGCTCGGCGGTTTGCTCTCCGCACACTACCTGTCCCGAGTCCTCCCCGACATGTCATCGAGAAGGGATCAAGTTTATTTGACCAAAGCTGTTGATTTGGCGGATCGTCTC
The DNA here is from genome assembly GCF_027946475.1 of Didymosphaeria variabile. Taxonomy (NCBI): domain Eukaryota; kingdom Fungi; phylum Ascomycota; class Dothideomycetes; order Pleosporales; family Didymosphaeriaceae; genus Didymosphaeria; species Didymosphaeria variabile. The sequence goes on along the minus strand of NW_026611622.1, from coordinate 3,630,534 downwards.
CTTGGCGCTTACGATTCACCCTCTGGTATCCCTTACGCAAGCGTCCATCTAGCCACGCGCAAAGGCCTTGTATCGCACGCTGATGGCGGAGCCTCATCCACCGCAGAGGCCACAACATTACAACTGGAGATGAAGTACTTGTCGAATATCACCGGAAATGACATATATTGGCGCAAAGCCGAGAAGGTCATGGAAGTCATCGACGGCATTGGTGCGACCGATGGTCTCGTCCCAATCTTCGTATCGCCCCACTCAGGCAGATTTACGAGTAAAGAGATCCGTCTTGGAAGTCGAGGTGATTCATACTATGGTGATCCCCCGTCCACACTGTGCATATCTCGCGAAAGCTGATGGTTGCAGAATATCTTATCAAGCAATACCTGCAAACGTCAGAACCAATATACCTGGAAATGTGGGAACAAGCTATGAAGGGAATTCAGAAGTACTTGATCATTCCTACTAAGCACGCGAAGCTCAGTATTGTTGCCGAATTACCGAACGGAGTCGATGGAGGGTTGTCTCCCAAGATGGACCACCTCGTCTGTTTTCTCCCTGGCTCTATCGCGCTCGGTGCTACAAATGGACTTACGGAAGCCGAAGCACGGCGTCTGCCTAGCTGGAATGCCGACAAAGCCCAACAAATGAAGCTGGCAAGAGAGCTGACGAAAACATGTTGGGGCATGTACAAGGTTACGCAGACTGGGATCGCGCCTGAAATCGTTTGGTTTTCTGCTGATGAGACGATGTTGCGCTCGGCAACTGACAGGCCTTCGTCGTCAGCTCGTAGTTCCGATTCTGAGGCTACTTGGAAGAAGGACTACAACATCAAACCGCTTGATGCACATAACCTACAACGTCCTGAGACAGTAGAGAGCCTGTTTATAATGTGGCGAATCACCAAAGATCCCATCTACCGAGAATGGGGATGGCAAATCTTCCAGGCATTTTTGGAGTACTCGACTGTGGAATTTGGAGAAGGATTCTCGTCTCTTAATGACGTGAACAAAATTCCACCTCCTCGAAGAGATGATATGGAGAGTTTCTGGCTTGTAAGTAAGACCCACGTCACAATACGCCTTAGCTAACGTCGCTGTCAAGGCCGAAACGCTCAAGTATCTATACCTGTTGTTCTCCCCAGATGATCTTCTTCCACTCACTGAAGTTGTTTTCAATACCGAAGCGCATATTTTTCCAAGAATGGGTAAAGGAAAATTTGGAACTGGTTGGAAACGCGCTCGCTGAAAGATCTGTCATTCAATTGTGTTGATCAGCGTTGCCTTCGATGGACATATTTTGAAGTATGCATTACATGGCGTAGGCCTGAGTAGGTTTGCTGTCCTTGTAGTTATGATAAATGCGCCTTATGAACAGCAAAGATGCTAAAATAGAGATAAAGTAGGCCTAGCCTTGAGAATCAAGAGCCTAGACTCGCAAACTTCACGATTCCACCTTTGATCTCAAAAGCAAGACTCAGACGCAGATTTTGTATTCTACCTACCGTATTGGTCCTCAGATTAGCTCTCCTGCTGTTCTCAGTTGCAACCACGGCTCCGCGTCGGGTTTCCCCTCAGCATCACCAGGCTACTCTCAACTTTGGCTTTAATGCCCCAACAGGGACATCATCACCGGACCCTTGACCCTGCACAGCGACTGTCTGTTTCAGGCCGAAGATTTTCCACCTCCCCCATCCACCAAACCATATGCACCCGCAACAACAACAACAACAACAACAACAACAACAACAACAACAACAACAACAACAACCAGTCACCCCGACACACACCCGCAGGTGACGCTCGGATTGAAAACTACTTTTGAGTCGTCATCAGCAGCACTGCGAGCAGTACCTGCCTCAACCCTTTTACTTTTTCCTCAATGCGCGGTGGGGGCGGTTGCGATGCGAGGTTCGGCGGACGGGCGCGAAGTCGCGGATACGACGTGCTTGCCTTGCAAGACAAGGCACTCCCTCTGATATCTGTTCTCGTGAGCCGCTGGGGAGCGGCTCCAGCCATTGGGGCCGCGCGGGTGATTAGGCCGCGGTGGGCTTCCTGGCTGGTGGAGGGATTTCGGTCATTGGGATCTACGAGAAGGTTTAGTAAAGGTTCCTTGTGACGTTCTGCGTGGTGTTGAATGAGTTGGTGGAGGGCGGTAGACTTACTCGCAGCTTGGGTGGTAGATGTGAGAAGGTGCAGTGCGACGCGATGGAAAGTTAGGCGCAGGCGCGACGTCACGAGACGCGCTAAGGCGATTAGTCATGTACGAGCGCGCTCATTAAAGGCTCAGAATTGCGATGTGGAGAATGGAGGAACGTGTAAGATGACTACTATGGCACCAGGGTATCCCAATGCTGTCTCCAATGTTTGCTGCCGGTATTCTGCTGGAAGCCGAGTCGAATACGCCTCCAGTTTCCCATACCCGTTATCCATTGCATTCTTCTCTGGTCACATAGAAATACTTCCAAAACCCTGAAATCTCAAGCCTTCGAAATCGTAGGACAGATATATGAACAGTGACGCTAGGAGTAAGAAAACGCTATCAATGCCGAGCAGGTCAGACAACCTCATCCAACCCTGTACATGATCAACCCACCAATACCCGATGCCAAAGCTCCCTCAGCCTCTGACCTATCCCGGTTTTTTGCGTATGCAATGTCGACTTTCGCGCTCCGGTGATCCGGCGGTGCCATCGCAACCCAATCTCACTCTAGGCGCTTCTAAAATCGATCTCTCTGCCGGGCGCGGTAAACGGTATACCCAACGTATGCACCTGTAAGCGCCAATCCGAAGAGTACGAACTTAAACAAGAACCAGCCCCAGCTCCCGCTGCTCTCCTTCTGCCTGACCGCGCTGCTGCCAGTCTTCTTACTAGTGCTCGATGAAGATGACGCGCCGCCCTTCATGTATAGGTTCTGTGTGCGAACGCTAACAATGTCGTGGTTGTCGGACAGCTCGCCGGTTTCAGCGGAGAAACCGAGGTAGGCCACGGGAGGCACCTTGAAGTTCTCGATCTCGAAGCACTCGGTCCATTCGTCTTCTTGCTTGTACTGGAGGTCGAGCTTGAGCGACTTGTCGGCGAAGTAGGTGAAGCGGGCTTTGGTGGGGATTCCGGCGTTGCGAATGCCTCGGGCCTGCACGTAATATTAGCATACGTATCTTCTCTCTCATTTGACCCAGGTCCTATGGTGGACCATTGAGGTTCTAGTTTCATACCGAGCATCCGGCGAGCTCATTCGCCTTGCCGTCATTGTCCTTGTCATATGGTGTCGTCCCATCACCGTTCATAGCCATGATATAGGGGAACACGGTGCCGGGCCTGTTGTTCTTGTACGTGTCGAAGAAGACCCCGAGGCCCTCGAACTTGTCGGCGGCACCGAAAACGTTGCCTGGGCTGGCGCGCTGCTTGGTGAGCCACATCGCAAAGCCATCGCCGTACAGGTTGCCTTGGCCGGAGATCTTGAATTCAACCATGATCTACTCGCGTGAGCTGACGCTTGCGGTGAGTGGGGCAGGGAAACATTGTATGTACCTCCCAGTTGGTCGCGGTCAACGGCACGCGCGAGTATATCCAACCGTTGCGCGAGGGCTTGTCTGAGGCTAGGCGGATGTACTTGTCGGTGCGAATAATACAATCGCCGCCAAAGTCCCACCAGCGGCTCTGCATATCTGAGTCGAGGTATGGCTGTAGCATATCAATACTGGGACCTTCGGGATCATCGCATGCGCGTCGTGCTTACAGTCTCGAGACTATGTGTCCGTAACTATCACCCATTAGCAGCTGCGTGTTGCATCTCGACATACAGACTCACAGTGATGGCCTTAACATCTGGATCCTCCGCCAACCCCAAGCCCAAAGCGCCCGTCAAGCTCCCTGCCAGCAGGCACAAACTCTTCCATTGCTTCCCAAACATCTTGTCTCGTCTGTCCTTGCACCAACTCCAAGACAATGTCTAACAGCTCCCGCGTCGTATTCGTAACCGTGTAAAGATGCGCCGGGGAAAGAATGGAAGAAGGCTAAGCTTCTGCAATTGCTAAGAAGATTGCCCTGCGGCTAGTCGAAGAGAGGAGGGGTCGCGTCGGTGGCGGGCGACATGTAGAAGACGGAGTCGTGAGCGTTGCGGAGAGCGTGGCCTTTCCGCGAAGCTCGTGCGCTCTGCCGAGAAAGCGCCGCCCGCCGGGGTCCTTTGACGTCGTGCATCGACACTTTTTTTGCGACAACATCCAGCACTGTCGAAACGTCAATCGCCCACCTACACAATCTTCCTTCTTAATTGTCATCAGTTTGCAACATGGACTCTCTCGGCGGAATGGGCTCTCTCGGTGGCGGCGACCCCAAGACGCAGATTATGCGCCAGGTCCAGCAGGAAGCTGCGATGCAGAACGCTCGCATGCTGGTCGAGGTACATCAATTCCTTAATCCTTACCTACCAATTTATATTTGCTGATTACATAAAACAGAAACTCAACGAGCACTGCTTCGATCGCTGCGTTCCTAAACCCGCCGCCTCGCTGTCCAAGGGCGAGGAGGGCTGCTTTACCGCTTGCATGGAGAAGTACATGTCCGCCTGGAACACTGTCTCCAAGACATACGTCGCACGGATACAGAAAGAGTCGCAAACCGGTGCCGCGCTTTCGAATAGCTTTTAGACGGATTGCATTGGCGGACCAACGAGAATGAGGAGGATTCAGCGGTCACGAACATCGAACGGCCGCGCAACGAGAGAATTGCATCTCAAAACCCTGGCTTCCGAATATATATCCTGGTATTTGGGTTTGTAACATATGGGGGCATGTACAACGTATAAGGCATGCGTGGAATAACTGCATCCGATAGGTGGCATCACGGGTTGTAAAACATTGTACAATACTACCATGGTCCATGGATCGACCTTTGGGATCCCACAAACATGTATAATTACCGAAATTCACAAGGTGATTGCAAGTGCGCAGTGCCTGCCCTACATACGCTTACCCTCGTTTTCTCTTCCGCAGTTGCGCCGCCTTCGCTACCATATGTTGAAGCAGGCTTCTCTACAGTCCGAAGAGGTAAGACACACATGTCTTGTATTCGCTAACAAGACACTCTGGATCGATTGCCTGACGAAAACTTTCCAAGACAACCCGACACAGGACTGCATGTCACCAGGTTATAAGTATCATGCTCACTACTGACAGATATAACAGCAAGTCAACACACCCCGGTCCTCAGTAACAGGTCTACAGGCATCGACGCAATTTCTAAGGGATTCTATGCGTTTGTTGTTTGCCATCGGCAGCCATTCTGACTTCTTTCAATTGCATTTGAATTTATGCTATCTGCGTTTGCCTTCACGATGGCAGCTGACTACCATCGATCAATGATCGATCTTATAAAGCACCGCCTTCACGTCCAGTCCCTTCTCCGATCTAAAATACCACACCCCACCATGGATCGTGTCAAAAAGCTCCTCAGCGAAACCACAGGTTCACTACCCAAAGCCTTCTTCCACTACTTCCTCATGAAGCAACTCGCCGATTCAGCAGCCCCAGTTCGCGCCACGCACTATGTGTATGACAATCCAGAAGATGCACAGGTTGCTATAATCAGGTACATGCTGGCTAACTATCCCTATCATCGGCGGCATGAGTCTCCAACCCCTGTCGGGGACTGGTATAGGGGTTATGGTGGATACATCAAGGCGAAGAATTATAAAAATGGTGATTGGATTGATGAGGAGGTGGTCGGGTGGGTGTGGATTCAAAGGGAGGAGAGCAGTGGATAGGGGAAGTGGATGAGGAGACAAGTTGATGAGGAGAGAAGGAATATGTACTGGGTGGACACGGAGATAAGTATGAAGGCTAGGATGTCTAGGTATGGCTAGGAATGATGGTTTGAAGTAGGGAAGTACAGTTTGACTGGAATAGAACCAGCAAGACAGTGTTCTACTCTTATCTTTTCTTATTCTAGGAAAACCGATTCGCGGATTGAAAAGAATGAAGCACATAGTAAACTCCTCTGATCAATGTATACGTCTTTAAAATGACTTTTCAAATATCCATTCCTCTTGCTTCCGCCGTGAACCGCAAGATTTCCAGGTACATCCTGGAGGGGAAATCCGTGTAATCTCCGAGCCATCTCCTTAGACACACCAGTGGTCGGCTCCAGTCAAGACCGACGGCAACACATGCCCCAGACCTGCGTGATTTGACAAAGCAATTGCATGTGGAGGAATCAAGCTTTGTTAGCAAGAGTTCTATGCTCGAAAGTGGGTATACCACTACCTCCATTCGAGCATGCCCAGTTGCTTGGCTGGTCTTCATGAATCAGACAGTCAGCACTACCGGTAATGTATGCAGGAGCGGAATGTGCGGACGCTTCTCCGCCTTCAAGATATCGAGCATCGGCAAGAAATGACGTTCTTTGAACTGATTTCTGTGTCACAAATATTATGGGAGATGGTGGGATCGGCAAGGAGAACGGTGACGCGGTTCAGCTCGGCTATGGTAGGTAGGCGCGGCCTTCGATATTGCCCTCCCCACACATTGCCCACCATCTTCCAAGCAAGCGAATGTCTACACCCAGCAACCTCTGCACGCACATAGACGCGCTGCTGATCGTTCATCGCCTTTCTCCGCCTCCGCCATGTCCCTCGACTCATGGAAATGTTCGGCTCGTGTCTCTCCAGGCCTCCGTAACACCGAAGCGGGGCGCCAAGTGCACTAGCAGCGGATCTGATAAAATCTTCAGCAGATCTGATAACTCAATTTGCCAAGTCACAGGCCACCGGGCCAATCACCGCTGAGGCCAGCCCTCGATGCCTAACCATTAACCGTCTATTCCGAGTCCCTGCGTTGTGGTCCGATTGATCGAACCTGCCTGTGGGAATGACGCGACAAAGCGATGTGTCCCTCCGATGCCGGTGGGGAAGACTTAAAAGGCGCCGTCCCTCGGCCTTTGCTCGCAGCGTTTAAATCTTATCAGATCATCTCGCGTTACCTCACTACATTCCTCCTTTCAGCTTACACATTTTGCCAAGATGAGGCTGCAGGCTATCTCAGATGTGCTGAACCCTATTTCGCCTCTAGCGAACCTCTCGCTATCGGCGCCACATAGGGTGCTGGTTGTAGGATGTGCTTACGGTGGCCTCTCGGCAGTGGTTAACCTGCTCGATTGCGACAAAGGGAAGGCGAGGGATAATTACTATCCTGAAGCTCCAAACTTCAAAGAACAGAGGAGTAAGAAGGGTGTGGAAGTTACAGTCCTTGATGAGCGGGATGGTTATTGTACGTTGATGCCTTTGTTGGACTACTGTCTATGATACATATATACCCAGAACTAACTGCATGTTCTAGTCCACTCTGTCGGTGCTCCTCTCGCCCACACGGCACCAAAGCATACGGTCAACATGTGGAAGCGCTTCTCACACACCAACGAGCTTCGCTCACAACGCAACCTGAACTTCAAGCACGGCTCGCTCAAGCGGGTAGATCCCGAAGCTAAGGTTGCTGAGTGGCAGGATCGCAGTGGGAAGACCCAACACCAAGCGTACGACTACCTCATCATGGCAACAGGACTCAAGAGGCATTGGCCTGCCGTACCCAAGTCAGGCTCATACGAGGAGTACTTGAAGGATGGCAAGGCCTTCATCTCGAAGATCGTCGGCGGTGACCCAAAGAGACCGCAGGAAGGTCGAAAAGTGGTTGTCATCGGTGCTGGAGCTGTGGGCATTGAGTTCGCTGGCGAGATCAAGACCTACTACCCCGGCATCGACGTTACGCTTATCCACTCTCGCGACCAAGTTCTCTCGTCTGAGCCGCTGCCTTCGGATGTGAAGGACAAAGTCAAGGACATCCTCGTCGAAGAAGGCGTCAAGGTCATCACTGGCAACCGCGCAGCCATCACTGAGCTGCCAAGCGGAGAATTTGAGGTCAAGCTTGCCAATGGAAATGTTCTCACCGCAGACTTCGTTATCGACTCCACACGGAAAGGCGAACCGACCACAGATCCCCTCCCAGATGCGTGCCTCAACAAGGACAAGGAGATCAAGGTCAACCTGGATCTTTCCTTCCAGGACGTTATCCCCAACGCTGCCTCCCACTTCGGCGTCGGCGACGTGGTCCAATGGTCCGGCATTAAGCGCGCAGGCTCTGCTATGGTCATGGGTCAGACCGCTGCTGTCAACATCTACGCCGCCATCCTCAACTCAGAAAACATCAACGCACCTGCAGAAGACCAGTACAAGCCTCTCAAGCTCAATAAGTGGGAACCCGTCATCGGTATTGCAATCGGCAAGCAGTGCCTCACATGGGGCTCAGAATCTGGAATGAAGTATGGCGTGGAGGTTATGCAGGGCTACTTCGGCGATGATCTGGGTTGGGCCGGCAACTTGAAGTACATTGGGTTGACAGATGTCGAGGAAGAGAAGGAAACTGAGAAGCCACGAACTGTCAGGATGGGCGAAGTCGGAGTACAAGAGATCAGTGCTGCGGCTTGATTGTGTCACGGTTCTTTCTCAACGGCGCACGGAGTTTGAGCAAGGGATGGGATTGGGTATGGGAGGATTACGATTCAATGTTACACTGGCATTCCTCGACTGATCAGCAGAACTATGACATGTTTGTTTTCACCCTGTGGCTTCTGTCTATTTATGGGATTGGGGCTTCACGCTTTCTTCCTCTGTGTCATAAATCATGTTTCAACTAATACTACAGGCTTTTCTCTGCTCTGTGGTTGTCGCCCGTACCTTTGCCGACGATCTTTCCACATACTCGACCAAAGTCTACCTACCATATGCATCTAAGTTCTCCCCAAATAAGACACCCACGATCAATGGTACCATCGAGGGCAAATCCTTTGTCTTCCCCGTAGACACCAGCAGCACCGGCCTCCTCATTGGCGCCCCGCAGCTACCCACCATCTCCAACACCACCGGCACACCCATCTCTCAATATCTAGGCAAAACGCTCTACACCGGCCGCTTCGTGCGCCTCAACATCACCTTCAGCGGGAAAAACAACTCCGCCCGCTCCGAAGTCCTCGTCCACATCGTAGACAAAAGCACATCGTGTCCGAAATACAACGTTGCTAAGAACACCGGAAGGTGTGAAGATGCCAAAGCCAAAGTAAACGATGTCAGCAAAGTGTTGACTTTGGGCATCGGCTTCGGCCACAACCTCCCAAACAGTGGCCTCCCCTACGCCATCCCCAGCCACAACCCTTTCCTCAACATCCAAGAAATCAACGGTAACAAAACCAACGACAAGGACTTCCGAAACGGGTACACCCTCTCGACAAAAGGGATATACCTAGGCCTGACAAGTAACAACACCGCGAAGTACAACTGGGTGAAGCTGGACAAGGGCACCACCGGCGACTTCCGCGACTGGGCAAAAGTCCGCACGCAGTTCAAGATCGACGAGCAAGGCTCGTATAACGGGTCTGCGCTCATCGATACCACCACCGGGTACATGTACGTCCAAGCCTCACCTGCAGGCTCCGTGCCCAATACCACCGTCGCAGACACCATCCACAAACCGCTTGACAAGAACAAGAAGCTCACAGTTGTGAAGCCTGGCACGCATCTCGATTTCGGCTTCCCGACGGGTAGAGAACAGGAGGGTGTTGCGGGGTTCGACTTCAAGGTCGGGGATAAGAAGAAGGGCGTGCCGAAGTGGGTTTTTCCGACAAGGGTGGGTCCCGGGCCGCATGTGGTTATGGGGAGGAATTTCTTGGAGGGGTTTAGTGTTGCGTTTGATGCGGCGGGGGGACGGTATGGGTTTAAGTGTTTGGAGTGTGGGAAGGCGGAAAGTGGGAAAGCTAAAGGTAAGAAGGCGACCAGTAAGAAGGAGACCAGTAAGAAGGAGACCAGTAAGAAGGAGACCAGTAAGAAGAAGCTGGATGGAAAAGGGGCTGGTGCGTAGTTGGGGTCGCTGATGAAGGGGGTAGTTCTCAGGAGTTGTGCATCTGTCCTTTCACGCGTATTAGAGTTTGTTATTGTCCTGCGGCTATTCTTATTCTTTCTTGCTTCTTCTTGGAGAGGATTACATACAGATAGATATCTTTGTTGTGTTCGCAGCAGTAATGTTCGTACGCGCGGAAGAAAAAGGGTTGTGAAGACTTGTGAGCAATCGTCAACCGTAGCAGCCCTGAGGAACGTTGGGCCAGATTAGAAAGCTACAGCCAACAATACCATAGGTAGCTTCGTGGCTACTGGGACTACGACAAGCGCAAAGGCTCCCATACGCTACTCAATGCCAACACTACTCGTCATAAAGTTAACCCTTTCTGATTGCTGCTACGTTTTGCTTGGCCTATGCAATCTTCTAAGAGCCGAAGATGATAGCATGTTGTGGCCCCAGTTGAGAATGAAAGGCGAGCCAGCGAAGAGCAGCTTCCGGTTTCTGGATCCCGAAGAGGACAAATGTCTTATCAAGGAAGCGGGTCGCCTCGTGGGGCTTGTTTGTATCGTACTTCCGAGCATCCATAGACACTATGTTGCCGTTAGCGACCCTAGTCCAGGACTTCTGCGAGATGCATGATGTCTACCCACAGGGAAACCACGTGGACCAAAAACAAGCTACGATAAAATTCACGAGCTCAGGAGACGCAGACTATGCTGCTCTGATCCTCAACCAGAAGAAGATCCAGAAGAACAAGGTGGTCGTGGTCAAAATGGGCTAAATTGAGTCTCGAAGTGCTATAGCGTCGCTCCGCCAATAGTGCCGACATTTGTGGCTGGAACGGCTATGTATGATTAAGAAAGGTGTTTGCCTTCGTGTTTCATACACAATAGAACACGACGTTGAATGCGTGAGAATAAATCAGTATCATGTTGGAAATGCCTGGGATGTCTTCCCTCAGATATATGGGTAGCATATAGCTGATGAATGCTCATGCTGCATCGACAGTAATTCTTGGCTCGCGGCGTAGAAAGGCTAGCGTGAGTGGATGTTCATATCGCTTCAAGTACTATCAAGATAGACTGTCAAATAGATAACACCATGAATTCCTATGAACATATGCAGAACTCGGTTTTGTTCCACGCACATTGATCAATCTATCAGAAAACCTTCCAGCAGCTACAGCCCAAGGCTTTCATTGTCAAGCGTTGTCGCAAGGTTCGGTTCTGTTGAGCCCATACTTGGTAATACCAGACTTGAAACGCGACCTAGTCTATAACCACGGTTACCAAAGTTTCTTGCCTGGGTTATCTAGGTTGCCACGTCATGAAAACTCGCGTTAACAGCAATTCCACAGCATAGACGCAGATGCTTTGAAACTTAGCTACTCGATTGCAATCGAACGGGATGGCATCGATCGGGAGGAATTACGGCAGATTTGAGTTGCGTGCTAGCGAAAATGCTTTTGCTAACTGATCGATTGAAAGCTACTTGTGACCTTGATTGCATTTGATGGCTTGATCTTGACAATGAACCGTGTTTCTGCTCGGCAAAGAGATGTTGAATGTGGAAACTTTGCGCAAGCGTTATTGAGTGTGTCTACAGCATGTACATAAGCGATGCGCATATCCCTCTTCTCAACCATATTGACATCGATATGGATTAATGTTGAGTCCCTACGACCTATGCTCTAACCAAATTTGAGTGGGATTGAAAAGCGCACGTGTCGCGCCCTTTCACGGCTGCCCCGGACACGAGCCTTCCGGCTTCGCTAGCTCCAGAAGCCTGGACCGTGGAATTAAAGTAGTCCCATAATCTATATCTATATATACTCTGCTCATTCCCCACCCTGGTCACCCAGCACCGCGCACAGCTCGTCGACACGCCGGACAGCCATTCCGAAATGTTCAGCCTGCCCTCAAAACCAATCTTACAGACGCGAAAGGCATTTTAGGTTTAGTGACACATATTGCCTCTAGCTCTACGATCTGTATACTAACCCATAGTCTCCTGAGCAGCTTTCCAATCACGATGCTGGACCTTACTCAGTGCACGCTGGTCAAGATGACTAACATGCCTTATTCCGCCGCGCCAGCCTGGATCTTCACAAAGATCCTAGATCGCAACTCCGCCGTCAAGGAGATTGAGATGGCTCCCGGCGGTTACTACTGCTACGTCGACACCCCGGATTGTGCTCAGTCTATCGTGGCCCAATTCGATTATCAGGGCGTTCTGGAAGAATACCTTCACGCTTACAAAGTGATCTGCGTCGGGGTCGTTCCTATGGCGGAGGCTCCTACTGCCAATACTGTTAGCCTTCGTCTGACCGACTTCTTGCGCACCGAGGAGAACATGCCTCATACGAAGACCGTCCAGTTTCGGGGGCTACCGCGCAAACATCCAGGGCGTGCAATCATGGAGATGTCTAAGCAGTGCTTCGAACACTCCCAGGACTTTTAAGACGACTTCTATCCCATCGATCATGCGAACACCGACACCAACCCTCATGTCGTGAAGATCGAGGCCTGTGACGGTAAAGCACTTGTGCGACTCTCCTCCAAGGACGCCGCTGCTGAGATGGTCTCCATGTACAACGGCAGCTTCTGGAAGAACGACGTCGTCTACGCCGAGTTTGTTGCCGATAGCGAGATGGATGACATCATCCAGACTAAGATGCCGGGCAAGCAGACCAAGCTCTTTATTCAAAAAGTGAAGCCAGGTGCTTCCAAGGAGGACATTCGCGCGGTGTTTGCACCCCACGAGTGTCAAGACATCCAGATGCCGCCAGGCCAGCCCTTCGCTTTTGTCTTCATGTACCAAGAAGCAGCTGCCCAATTCTCTGACTCACTTGATAAGCCGAACGGAAAGTATCATAACGGATGGTTCTGGCGCATCAAATCGAACAAGAAGAAATCAGAGGGCAACGCCGCTCCTGCCGTGCCAGACAGCAAGTACCAGGTTACGCCGGCTTTCCGGGCCCGCTCGCAATGATGCAGGTGCGACCGACCTCACCTACGGTATCTCTCACTTGTCGGTCACTGGCGGTAACAACAGCTCTGCTTCGACCAGCACCAACAATACTTACGACGGCGACCAGCCCCTTGTTGATGAGTGGTGGATTTCTAAGGCTACTATCGCCTTCGAGAAAAACATTGCTGTCCCAAAGACTGCTACGAATGCTAGCATTCAGTGCGATTCAAAGGCTTCAGAGCACAGCAACGGCCAGTCTACTCCGGAGGCTGCCAGCAAGATCCGTGTGACCGGAATTCCTCGTTCTGCCACTGAGGAGCACGTGCGCAAGTTCTTCGAGGGCTACCCAGTCAAAGAGATCGTCCTGAACCAGGGCATAGCGATAGTGGCGGTGACGAGCCAGCACCAGGCAGAGGAGGCGCAGTTGGTTCTAAACAACAACAAGCGCCACAAGCTCCTCGGCAAGAAGGTCATCTGTGTCTTGCTCTAGGTCTCTGGCTTTGGTAAGTCAATTCTAGAATGCCCTCTCTTGGCTAAGGCTGACACAGGTAGATCTTTTGTAAGCATGAACCACATTGGCGACTGATGAAGGAACGGTGCAATACACGGTTATACCTTCGGAATGGTCTTGCTTCCGGCGATTGAATATTTCTGAGTCTGAGTGAAAGCTCAGGCCATGCTGGCATATTAGCGAACGCGGTAGCTCACACTGTGGCCTGCTCAATCCTTCGAGACCTTTTGGTGCAGCGTCACACAGATCCTATGCACTGTAGGTAGTATATACCGAATGAATACTTCACGCTGCTATGTGAGTGCTGTTCTTCATCTGAGCTGTGGAAGCGCCGGCCTAAGTGGCAGTTTCGAGTCACTTCAAGTACTGTCAGGATGGACTGTGGAAGTCTTGCCCACCATGATTTGTTCGGCCTGACAGAGCCCAGCTTTCGGATGCATAGCCAGTACCGAGAGCGAGCATTACCGTATGTAGACAAGTTTAGACGGCAAGTTCGACGAAGTGAACAATCGTACGACTATCTTACACTGTCGCTCTTATCAACAAGCATAGCTCTTGCGAAGTCAACCCTCATGATAAAAGCCTACGTTTGAGGATTATCGCAAAAATGCGTAGAATACATCCATCACGGATCTACCGGATCTTCTTTCAAGTGTTATCTGTGCCTAGACTAAACAAAGAAAGCTGAAATCCCGCGGTCTTGCTTGTTGGGAGTACTTTCCGACTGCCAAGATCAATCATTTCGGTCGACGCTCCGTAGTGTTTGTAAACAATGTTTTCGCCGCTCTTTTCTCCGATGTTCGGCGATACAATCATGCAGTCGCCGAAAAGTGGGCGAGAGGTCAATCTCCCCAATACCAACCAGCCTTGGTTCAACCTCGATCCATATCTCCAACCGCTTTTTCCACCACTATACGCTGCCGCAAGCAGAGCGCCTCTGATTCACCGTTGGTCGCGCGACGAAGATAGCCCTGGACCAAGCCTACCTATTTCTACACTGAGGCGAGTTCCGACGCCTATATCAACGATATTACAGGACTTTCCAAAGTCGCACCCATGTGCCACCACGTTGCGGGGTAATTGGCTATCGCAGCCTTCCTATTGCGTGCAAGCGCTCATTGTCTCCTCGGGCCAAGCGCCGTGTTTCACCATAGTCCCCATCTGCTCCCAGCATTGCCGGCCAACCTTATCGACACGGCTTTTGGTCGCCGCACACGTGTAGTCCGACCCTTTGTATACCTGCCATTTCAAGGAATACATGTCCGTCGATCATGCAGGGCCGTGGAGAACTAGGAAATACGCTTACGCGTCGATCATTGCGAAGGCCAATCATAATGGGGCGTGTTGAATGCTAGGTGAATGTGATTGGACGACCAGTCGTGTGCTTGCAATTCGCTTGGGAGGTCTTTCACTGTATGGATGTAAGTCAGGAACGGCCTTTTACTGAATGCATACCACAGGTACCCACCAATTAACTTGCAGCCAAGGAAACAGAGAGGCCCATCTGAGCAGTATATAGATGGGCTATCCCAACGTACCTGGCTCACGGTAGGCATTCGAGAAACATTCACTCAGCTCCAGTCGTTCTACTATCATTCACTTCTTGCTCTTTGCATCAGAAAACTGCCAACATGTTCGCCTCAATCAAGCTCGTTTCCCTCCTGGCCCTCGTCTCCTCCGCGGTTGCCCTTCCCGCCGAGCTTGACAAGCGCGCCGCTGCAAAGTGCGGCAGCGTCAGCTACACCGCCGCTGCAGTCAACGCCGCCTCCCAGAAGGCTTGCTCGTACTACCAGGCCGGTACTCAGGTCGGCTCCAACAGCTACCCCCACACCTTCAACAACAACGAGGGGTTCTCCTTCGCTGTCTCTGGTCCTTACCTTGAGTTCCCCATCCTCTCCAGCGGTGCTCTTTACACTGGCGGTAAGTGCTACAATGTCATTGGTCGCTCTGGAAGCCTTTGGTACTAATGATCTAACAGGATCCCCCGGAGCTGACCGCGTTGTCATCAACACTTCTTGCAAGCAGGCTGGCGCCATTACCCACACTGGAGCTAGCGGAAACAACTTCGTCAAGTGCACCTAAATCGATGCACCGGTTTCTCTTCTGACGTCTTCCCTGGGAAAAGAAGGACAGTCTACTTCGCACTATTCATGAGGAAACGAACGATTGCTTGGGTATGAGTTGACGGAGCTCGAAAAAGTGGGATATCGCATTGCATAGCATTGTCCCAGCGTTTTTGACTTTACTTGATGAGCTCATGGCACTTTGTTTCTGATGATGCGCTTCGCGGCATGATGACTTACTTTTGAACATGATATCCCAGATGGAATTGGTTCTCGTAGTGTAGCTACGGAAAAATGACATCCTTTTTTGCCCGACCTTCTTCATGCCTGTCCAAGATACATGAAATCATATAGACCCTTTAAAAGTGGGTCCGCAAAGAGTTCCGACAGCTCCGCTCAGCTGACTGCTGCGGCTACTACCGAATATCCATCATCTTTCGAAGACATGAGACAACGTTCAAAGTGGCACATTCTTATTGTGCAACAGTTTTATGTTTTAGGTAGTATAAAGCAAATGCCGCTGTATTTGCCTTCGATTCGCATGCGAGACGAGACATAGGAGGCGAGACACAATGCACAATCACCTATGCTGAACCACTTTCATGCCGCTATACTTAGCTTCGACATTATCACTGTTGCTGGAGGGCTTTATTACCTTATGTTCTGAGAAATTCACTCTTTCTTTGTTACACACCAATACTTTCACCTTGTAAAAGCTCGAACATTGGTATATATATACTAGCTTAAATCCTTCCCTATTGAAAATCAAGCAACTCGCAACTCACAACCCACAACTCACAACTCATAACCCATCGAGTCTCTTCACCAAAACCCACTACCCTTTCACCAGAACTCCGGATTTGAAGGGTTTCTGTCAACATATCTCTTGATCAGAATGTCGACCAACATGAACTCTTCTAGCACGCTGGTTCGTGTGACCAACTTATCACCGGGAACAGATCCCATTGTATTCTACAATGACATTCTTCCCTTCGACTTGCAAGATTCTGTGAGCGAGATCGAGATGGTTCTTGGCCGTTACTACGGTAGAATCTTCCGGAGTACCTCAACCATGTACGTCTTCATGGACTCGCACGATAGCGCTCAGCGCGCGGTGCAAGAGTTGGACGGTCTTGAATGGGGTAAGAGCCATCTGTGCATGCCGATGACTCTGAAGATCGTCCCTCTCACAGAGGCACCCGGCGCTGCTGCTTTGAAGCGGCTGTCGGACTTCCTTGCCATCCAGAAGTCGATGCCTGACTCGAAGACTGTGCGGTTTGACAACATCCCTTCCGCTCACAAGTCCAAAGTCGTTAGGGAGTTGTTTGACGAGTCAACCTTCGCATTATACATCGACGAGGATGTTCCTAATGACACGGAGAAGTCCTCGAATGACTGGATCAAGTATATCCAGGATGGTGACGAGCTCCTTGTTCGATTTGTCGATGTCGATTCGGCCAAGAACATCGTCCTTGAGTACAATGGTACTTACTATAAGAATGAGACCATCTACGCGACGTGTGTCGACGACAAGGCACTCGATGATATCGTGGAGGAACGGGAACAGGCGAAGTTGAACAACACGACGGCAAAGCTGTTCATCGGCGCCGTCAAGCCTGGGGCCTCGACTGAAGATGTGCGTAAGATGTTCGCGCCCCATGTACCCAAGGACATCCAGATGCAGCCGGGTAAGAGCTTCGCCTTCGTGTTCATGCATGAGGACGCTGCTGCTAAGTTTATGGCGGCTTATCCAAACGGCAAGAAGCACGGTGGCTGGAACTACCGGGTCAAGTATGCCAACGACAAGAAGGGTGGTAAGGGCAAGCGTGTACCTGCTGCATCTGTCGGCGAGTTCATGGCTACTCCTGCCTCTGGCCCGATCGACACCGAGACCTACGGCGGCTACAGCAGTATTCCGGTAAAGGTTGAAGCCCCAGTCAAGAAGGTCGCTCTTCCGAAGCCTGCGCCTGCACCTGCTCCCGTCCAGGGTCCTGTCATGGTCCGCGTCAATGGTCTTGCATACGCAGCTACAGAAGATCAAGTCCGCAAGGTCTTCGAGAACGCGAAGTTCCAGGTTGAGGAAGTCGTGCTGCACAATTCGATCGCTAGCGACATTCACGCTGTCGTGAAGCTCGCCAGCCATGAGGAGGCCGAGCGCGCACTCTCAGTGCTTAACGGTAGGAAGATCCTCAAGCGTAAGATTGAGGTTGTGAAGGCCACTTAGGATGACTGGTATCCCGCCAGGTTCCGAGTTTCTCGTTTGTCTGTTCCCTAACTGTTCGACGGTCTCAAATTGTTTTCCTGTTATCACCTCCATGTAGGATCATGCGTGCTACACAGTAGCACCTGCGGGTCCAAGATTGTATGTACATCTGTCTTTCTCTTATAGAAATGGTTCAAAAAGAAAAAACTTACTTTGCAATGTTCTTGTCCCTCCCCCCGTGTTTTGCGTGTACATCGGTCTCCCTAAGTCGATTTGCTCCGCGAAATTCTGTGCACATTGCAGCAACGTGCACGAAACATCGCGAAAATGAATCAAGCGGTTATGAAGGTCCACTGAGTCGATCACCACTTCTCATACAGCATCAAAGGGCTAGCGCGATGGTTTCGGTTACGATTAGATTGCCCGGCGGAAGCGTAATTGCTGGAGAAACCCTAGTGCAACGCTACGAACATTTGCACCTCTGAACTAACGTTAGCAAAGGTGCGTGCGCCCTTTCCACCGCTGAACATAATTCTCCCATAAGACACAATTAATCCCCTGCGCTTTACCTGAAACGTCACGGAGGCGAAGCCTCCGCCGACTACTTACAATTTTTGGCACCAGTAAATGCGCGATGTTTCGCAAATCTGCTATTAAGCACCAACAAAAATTCCCCGAACCGTGGTAACTATACGTACCCCACAACTAGGCCCACTTGAGCCGCCTGATGCTAGATGATCAATATCGATCGGAACAAGAGCCTCCGTGCCTAATCCTGCCAATTCACGAAACATAGTCTAATTGCTGAGTATAAGTTTGCATCCTGCACTCACGGAGTTACGCAGAACAGTGCGAATATCTCTTCAAGATGAAGTTGCTTCCGATTCTCTCTCTTGTCGCTGCAGCGGCAGCTTTGCCGGCTACCAATGATATTGCGCCGCGGGCATCGATGTCCAAGGTTGATGGACTCAAGTTCAACATAGACGGTGTTACAAAATGTAGGTTCAACATCTGTCTTTCCGTCGTAGATATGCTAGATGTTTGTTGTTATTTCCTATCCGAGACATAAGCACAATCTGTTATACAAATCCCTTCAAAGTTTCGAAGCTCATACTGACTCCATATCATAGATTATGCGGGCACGAATTCCTACTGGATGCCATTCCTGACCAATGACAACGATGTCGATGTCATCATGGGCCACTTGCAGACGGCTGGTCATAAGATACTCCGAGTTTGGGGCTTCAACGATGTCAAGACAGTTCCCGGTTCAGGCACAGTCTACTTCCAGTCCTTCTCCGGCTCCTCGGCAACCATCAATACCGGCGCCAACGGCCTTCAGCGTCTCGACGCCGTAGTCAAGGCAGCGGAAAAGCACGGCATTAAACTCATCATTAACTTTGTCAACAACTGGACCGACTATGGAGGAATGGCAGCCTACTACTCAGCCTGCGGCGTCAGCAGTAACGCGCAGTGGTACGCCGCAGCAAAGTGCCAAACAATGTACCAAGCGTACATTAAGGCTGTAATCTCACGCTACCGGACATCCACTGCAGTCTTTGCATGGGAACTTGCCAACGAGCCCCGCTGTAATGGTTGCCAGACCTCCGTCCTCACCAACTGGATTCGTCAAACATCAGACTACATTCGCTCGCTCGATAGCGACCACATGATTGCTATTGGCGATGAGGGTTTCGGTCTCACCGGCGATGGCTCGTACCCCTACCAATCCGGCGAAGGTCTCGACTTCGCCGCCAACCTCGCCCTGCCCAACGTGTCATTCGGCACTTTCCACCTCTACCCCAGCTCATGGGGCACGACAAATGCCTGGGGTAATGGGTGGATCACGGCACACGCGAAGATCTGCGCACAGCTCAACAAGCCATGTTTGTTCGAGGAATATGGCGTTGCGACTGATCACTGCACTGTGGAAAGCGACTGGCAGAAGACAAGTTTGGCGGCAAAGGATAGCGGCATGGCGGCGGATCTGTTTTGGCAGCTTGGCGATACTGTTAAGAGTACGGGGCAGCAGACGTCTAATGACGGGAATACGATTTACTACGGTACTTCGGATTGGACGTGTTTGGTCGATAATCACGTTAAGGCGATTGGATAAGCGAAGATAGTAATGCAGTACTAGGTACCATAGGTACCATTCTTGATCAAAGATCTTTGTCTTGCTTTTGAGCCTTCTTGACAATGGATCATCCTTTGTTCAGGCGTGTCGCTGCATAACTGACAGGGCGTGGCCGGCTCGTAAATGAATTCGTCCGCTCTGAAGCAGTTAACAGTGCTTGTCACGCCACTGATGTGCAAGGCGACTATGGAGCAAGAATAACCGGAACGTATGGAGGAAATCTGCTTGAAAACTCTATCTGACGAACTGAAGAGATGGGCTTTCAATTGGTTGTCATAGCAATCGTCGCCGCGGTCTGGGGCTTAGAGAAACCGCACTTCATATTTACCATTGCGAAGCGGGCTTCTCGTGGATTGGTCATTGACAAGATGGGTGCAGCTTCTTGGAGCGAGACTCGGAAGCTATGAACGTTGAAACAACCATCTGCTTCTCAGTATGATGATGATCCTGATAGGATATGGATGTGTTAGATGTTTGGTTGTGCATTCACAGCACCGTGCCCAACCTTTGGGCATCGGTGGGCGCTGTGTGGTATCTCGGAGCATCACACAGCGCACGGTGGGTGTTGAGGCTTTCCGTTATCATCGCACTGGATGTGCACACGCTTCCCAATCTTGCGTGTCTTCAAAAGCTTAGATGCGCCTTCCGCATATCCTCGCTCTTTCCTCTAGCTCTCAGCTTGACCGCACCTTCCGTCAGCTTCTGTTTGCACCCACGTGGTACCTTCCGTCTCTTTCCGTGCAGTTCTGCTCACCTTCTTCACCTTATCTCCACAGGTAACGCTTTTGCATCCATCCCTTCTCGCTCTCTAAACACTTGCACTCGTTGAATCAAATACTCACACGCTACCGCCATCGCCACTACCATGCGTCTTTTCACTACCGCCTTAATGTGCCTAGGCCTTGCCCTCACCGTCGCTGCAGCAGGTATACCTCCGCCCGACGTGGTCGTAACTCCGACCAGCGCTATCGGGGGTTCTACAGATGTCCCTACTCCCACCGACAAGGAACCCAATCTCATCGACCCCAACATGGCGCCCATCGTCTCTGACACGCCAGCGCCACACATCCCACCTCCTGGTACCTGCGGTCAAGCCATCTGGGTTCCCTTCCTCGGCAGCGTCTGGATCCAGGCCAATGCGTGCCATAGGTTCGGTGACGCAGGCGACATTCCCGCGCCGTCTGTCGAATTCATCAATGAGGGCTATAGCAACTGCAAGATTTGTGTCTTCTGGAAGTGAGCCTGCCTCATGATGATCAATGACGAGAGGATGTATATGCTAACGGATGATTCTAGGGGTAAGGACTGCAAGGGCGACGTCGCGTGGATGGGCAAGATCCCCAGCTCGAGCTTTACCGTGAAGTTCACGAACGACAACTACCCATACAGCTACTTTTGCTCGAACTAGCCTTAAAGGGTCGGCACGACAAGCGTCGGAGTGCTGTTACGGTCAACGTCTCACCCGGCGACTGACTATGTTGTGGGCTGGGTTGGCGGAATTCAACAGTTTTGCATCGGCTCATGTATTGCCCTTTGCAGTGACTGATGGCAGTGCTCACATGGATGGAACTAATCACTGATAGCTAGGAGGGAACACCTGGCCAACTCTAATACTTTCATTTCGAGGGATATCCTGATGAGAATTTCAAGTATACATGAACTTTTGTCCTCTGTGTGCACCCACTGTAACAACTAGGGCTAAGCTGCCCAAAACGCTTCTTCTCTTTCACCATCGACCAGCAAGATATGACAGCCTCTTAATTGCACTGCACGGCTTGTTCCTGCGCACCCTCTTGTGCGCTTTCCGCGTTTTCTCTATTGTCCGCCTCACATCTTTCGTATAGATTCATGGCGCTTTCATTGTATTTCCCACATGTCTCCTTCCCATGCGCGTTACACCGCAGCGAAGGTTCGGCTCAACCAACGCAACCGCTTCGTCGTCACGGTCGGGCCGCGCCGTTTCAGGCTCGCATAGCGGCGCAGTCGAGCTTCGTGTTACATCGAGTAGGTACCCGGAAAATCGCGTATGGTGGAGATCTAGGCTTTGAATCACGTAGTGCATGCAGTGATACTGCCGTGATTGAGACGCGGAAGGGGTCCGCTGACGAAGATCACCATGAGACCGTATCGTAGCAAATCGTCGTGAGATGGGTAATGCGTGATGGCGATGTTTGCATCACGGATGTTGAAACAGTCAAGTCTGGGAGGGGTTGGCGAAGCTCCTTGTCGACACGCGGGCGCTTACGGGTACTGGTCCACTGAAGCCTCATATATGTTCAACTTTTGACATATCGGTCGTCCTTTTCGTCCGTCATCCCAGTGTGAACGACCAGCCCCACTCTTGCAGCACGTCTTCCCAGTCGCGCTTCTGCTCTCCGTTCAAAGCAGGCCTCCAGACCTCCTCCAGCACTTTCTGCACATTGTTCGTGTTCTCGTAACAGTTCCTTTGCTGGATCTCCGCGAGTCTCTTGAAGCATTTCGATATCTCGGGTTCGTTGTCCAGCTCCGCGCCGGCGAGGAAGATAGGATAGAGGAGGCTGGACTCCGCGGGGCTTCCTGGCGGTATTCGGGACATGAACTCCATCGCGCGAGTCGCGCAAGAGGATATGAGCGATTTATGTGCTGCAGATGTGCGGTACAGCTGTATTAATGCGGCGAGGCGGTAGGCCTCTGCAAGCGCGATGAGGTCAAGGGCTTGTGGGAGATCAAGACCAGGAAGCCCTATTGGGGATCCATACGTCCATTGTTGGATATCGCGCTCGATGACCGAGAATGCAGCTTCCGAGATTTGTGGGAAGGCGGGATTCGTTGAGCTCACGTATTGTATGCGCGAGATCAAACTACAGAGGTAGTATGTGATACCCATTAGTGGATCGACGACCAGCGGCGTGTCAGGCTCGCAGGCTAGCGTCAGATCGTCGTATACGAAGAGTGACTCGTTCTTTGATACTCGCGCCATAAGGGATGCCATGGCGTTGTGGTAAGTGAAGTGCCTACGTAGCGAGTGGAGCTCCCATGAGTCGCCAGGATCGCCTAACATTTGGAGGATGCCACGGACGCATTTCATCTGTGAGAGCCATCGTGTACTCTTATCTCCGTTCAGGGCTTCGAGACCAACAAGTAGTAAGATGATGCCGATAACCTGGTAGGCATCACGGGGCGGGCCGCCGGTTTCCGGGACACGGTTCGACAGGAAGGAATGGCACTTGCGCTGGTGCTTCGCTGAGACACTGCGAAGGTGCTGTGCACGATCATTGCTTGCACTCCGGCGGGCTAGCTGGGCTGAAGAGAGGGCAAGAATAGCGTCAAGCATGCCATCGCATTCAAAGGCCCAAGGAATATATAGACCAGTGTAGAAGCTTGACGTAGTCGTCGCCACTGATACGCTCGGTACGAACGCTTCGACATAATAGCGTAGCAAATGTTTTCTTTCTCCTAGTTCGTCTCCTGGAAGTGCATCCCAGGGATCTATAGAAGGCACTAAGGGCCCGGTCATGGAATCCGGAGAGCTCTCGCTGTCTCGGGAGTTGGCAGCGTCGGCAGCGATCCTACGTGGAGCCTGGTATTCGCATGACAAGTTCAATCGGGTGCAGTTCTGGCAGTCAGGCCGTTGGCCGTCGCATCTTTTCCGACGCGCTCGACAAGTCAGACAGCCTTGACGCGAGCGGGGCGCGAATTTGCGCTGACGAGTCCTCGGTTCACCCATCGTGGAGCGGCGAGTGAAGGGGGCCCATGCATAGTCAAGAGAAGCTCGGGCTATGCGCACAGTGAAGCACAGGATCGTCGGAGATAGGCGATATGGAGGTAGATGAGTCTTTGGATGAGAGGGTGGAGAAGAAGAGGAAGATCATGGGGTCGATCTAGTCGTCCGATAAGCGGAAAGCGCAGTGCACGGACCGAAGCCAGGCGGGTGGGGTCAGCGATTCTCCAAAGGTCCGCGACTTGTCAACGACAATGTGTACATCGTTCTCTTCTTGACGATCGAAGCCATTCGCTGTAAGAGCATCAAGCCAGCCTCATATACAGTACCGTATCACTTTCGCCACTTGGTTTCTCTGAACGGATGCTCTAGGGAACGGATGTCGCTACCTGTGGTATGGCCTGGATTCATCACTCAACGTGTATTTCTCAGCGTGAAATGCACGACGCTCGGCTCCTTGCCTTATGCATAGAGACAATCGCGGAACGATATCGGCCTGCTCCAGTGTCCTTGACCTCGGTCGAGGGGGCTGGCAGCACCAAGACCCTCGTGCCGCTAAACCACCGGTTGTTGCGCAGAGCCTCGTACATCTTTTCGCGCAACCGCCACGCGTAGCTGACTTACTCCATAGCTGTCAACTAATCCGGCACATGCTGCTCGCACAGATAGTAATGCGAAATACGTGATCTTGCTCAGAGGCCTCGGCAGATCTCAACAGATCTCAACAGCAATAAGCAGTGCACAATCTCAAACAGCAGCTGATGAGATCATGGAGGATATGTAAGCATCCGAATAACGTTCTCGTATCAAGTGCGCTCACATCAGCATCCTTCCCAGAGCAGACCCGTATGGTACCGACTGGCATGGCATCAAATCACTAGACCATGCTCGACTGCTTTTTCCGACCATATCAACAGGATCCTTTGTGCGGTTGCGCTGCTTGCAAATTCCATTTCAAACTGCTTGCCGTATGCTGCCTTCAACGACTATTTGAGTCACGCATGTACATCCCAGGGCGCGCAAGCCGCACGTCAATAGTGCTGAATCATGCCCCAGAGAACATCTGCAGCCCGTGCGCAGGGCGCGCAAAGACATGCCATCCGTCGGAAATTTCCATTGGTGAGTCCTCGCGATTTTCCATTGGAATTGACCAATCGTATGAGGCGGCACCAGCCACGGTTTGCTGTCGCCATTATGTCCCGTGAAATGCCGGCGGGAAACTGGCGGGAGGACTTACCGCATCGCATCGAGCGAGCGACGCGATTGGCTGGCCAAGTCGAGGTGGATTTGTAGTGGGCCAGAGTTCGACATGAAAGGCGTGAGGGCGTTTCGGAAAATAGAACGCGAAGTTGTTATGGTAAGGTGATGACTCTGAGTGATGACTCTGAGCGAGGGCCGATGTAGGAGACCATACCTAGATACGAAGAGGGTGGGGATATAAGAGCCATGGAAATCGCCTTCCGTATTACCATCATCTCAGGCATCCAACAAAGCATTCAACCACGGTTATACC
The DNA here is from genome assembly GCF_027946475.1 of Didymosphaeria variabile. Classification (NCBI taxonomy): domain Eukaryota; kingdom Fungi; phylum Ascomycota; class Dothideomycetes; order Pleosporales; family Didymosphaeriaceae; genus Didymosphaeria; species Didymosphaeria variabile. The sequence continues at coordinate 3,605,562 of NW_026611622.1, read as the reverse complement.
AGCATTCCAGATCGGCCCAGACTTAACATACTATAAGCTACTCCGTCCAACAATCAATATCGCAACCTCAAACTAAGGTCAACCATCAATACTATACTCAACAACTTGGCTCCTTCTGTACAGCTGCCATATCACGACAACGGAGTCACAAGCAACACCGCGCTTCGGGGCGCTCAGATACTTTGCCTGCCAACTGTCCAAAATCTCATCACCAAGCTTCAGCCTCTGAACTCCGGTCCCACATTTCAAACAACCACCGCTCGCCTCGCCAACTCCACAACAATGCCATCCTACGCCCCATCAACAACAACCCGATCCTCCTTCGACACCATGAAGTCCGGAAAGACTACCAGCAACGTCTCCCTCATCTCCTCCACAGCCTCGGCCTCAGCAAAGCCACCAAGCAAGACAAAGCAAGCGTGGGAATTCGTCAAGAAGCACGCAAAGGAGCACCACGAGAGCGTCAATGCCGCGTATGCGGTATACTACGGACAGGGTGCGATGAGGCCGGTGAACAAAGGAGAAAAGCCGTGAGAATAGAGTGGGTGGGTGAAAATATGCGGTTGCTACAGGGTTTAGATCTGGAGGCAAAGTGCATTTCTGGGTGTTGGTTGGGGTTTCGAGCGTTATCATATTCGATACCTTCTCGCAGATGCGACTACGACTATGTTTGCTTTTTAGATGATCCATTCTAATACATAAATAATGTTCAAGACTATCAATCACATCTTGTGTTCCCTTCTCCTTGGCTAAACCACACTGTTCTTCTTGAGTCTACACCATGGCTCATTCAAACTAGCGATAGGATACAACAGCGTCTGCGCCCCTTTTCGCTGCGACTCCAGTATGCAGGCAAGCACAGTCTGTCGAGTCCACCCTTTTCCCCAGATATCGCCTTGGGTTCCGACAAGTGACAATTTGAACGAGACCTGCGTATCGCTGGGCGCAAAAGAATTAGACATCGATTGTGTGAATTGTAGACACATAAATGGTGGGCATAGTGACATGAAGTGCGGCATCCCTGAAGGTGTGTGCATGCTTTGAGTCAAACCACTTCTGCACAGTCATGAATGACTTTGCGAGTATGGACATCGTCTACTATGAATCACAGCGCACCGGAAGTCGAGTCAAATATCAAAGCAATTTCAATTGAGTGATATAGTCACAAACAGCAGAGCCTTGAATGGCAGCCGTTATAAATATCCGTGGATGTGCTGTTCATCCTCCTCTGTATACACACCCTTTCTGCTCCTCACCTCCTTGTCGCTGGTATTACCGACCCCTTGTCTCATAGCCAATATGTTTAAGAAGATCAAACGTGTTGCGCAACCAGAAGACGACCTCGTGGCTGGTACCACAGCTCTGTCTTTGCACCCTGATACAGTGCCACCCTCCGGCAAAGAGTGTGCACCACGTCTACATACGCGTTCGAACACCGAGCCAACCTCAGGGGCAAGGTCCTTTATCTTTCACGCGCCCGATGTCCTCTCGGAAACGTCTTCCCAGACTCGACCTACGCTTCTAGATCCATCGCCTATCGATACCAATGCAGGCATGGAACTTCACACTGCCTCGACTCAGGCATCACCCGGCCAGCCCAACCCGCTTACAGACCCGCCACCCTACTCGCCTACACCATCAATTAGCTCGTCTGGCGCACCTGGGAAACCTAACAAAGTCCCTAAACGTCTGCAGTCTCTCCAATCCTCAGTCGAAGACGGCCGCGCCACCAGCTTCGCCAAAGCCGCCTACTCAGGTGGCAAAGAAGCGCAGAAAACGTTCGTGAAAAACGAGATGAGGACGCATGCGATGAAGACAGGGAATACGCCGTTGATAGCCGCCGGTGTGGCGGTTGCGTTCTACAAAGGAGGGAAGGAGGCGAAAAAGGCGTTCAACAGGGCGGAGGTGGAGAGGCTGGAGAGGCTGATTAGGGAGGGGAAGGCTTTTGTGGATGAAGATGGGAATGTGATGTTTGTAGGGAAGGAGAAAGGTGGTGTGTGCGAGGGAGCTGGGATAGGAGTAGAAAGCTGGGAGGATGCAGTGAGTGAAAATCAGGTCGAAGAGCAGATTGAGGAGCAAATCGAAGAGCAGGTCGAAGAGCCAAACAAAGAGAGCCTGTGGAAGAAAGCCAGAGCAAAGGCGAAACCTGCCGACGGATGATTGTGGCGTCGCAAGAGGAAAATGATTCCATTGTGTTACCTATGACGACCGTTGAGAACTACCGGCTCTCTTTGGGCTCCTGCCGCGTGCGGTGCGTGCAACGGAAGCGGGAGGAATTTTGACAGCGGGGATCTTGCGGAACAACTGCTTTGCTTGGGATCCAGTCGCCGGTGTTCGTTTGACGCAGCCTGCAGGAGGTGTCCGTGGTCGTGTAGCACGTTCCCAATTAATCCTCCGTGCATATGCACGAATTCTTGCAACGCGGGTCCTTCGGCGGAATAGCCTTGTCGCCGGTCCCAATCAGTTTGTGACACGACTTCTCGTAACTGTGCGGTGAGGTCACTTGGGTGTTTCCGGCACACACGCGAGTTCGTGTAGAAATGTTACCGTTTTCTAGACCACGCATGGCGCATGTAGGTACAAGGTATTCTCCTAGGGTTGGTGGCTAGTCCCGTTCTGCATTGGTCAAAGATTGACATCTACCGCTTTTGTCCTGAGAGCGCAGAGCAAGTTGCCATTGCGCACAGTCGGTGTGAGCATATCGTCAGCAATATATCGAGGTATTGCAAGATCAATAATGTTGCATTATGGACATGGAGTGTGGTGTGATACTTGACAACCAAATTGGCTGCGACCCCGCTTGAGTAGGGATATGCACTGAGTATGAGGGGAATACTGGGCCGTCCTTGGCTTGAACGGCTGCATACACAGTACTATATAGGCGCAGTCCCACTGGCTGTCCGGTACTGCCGGCAGGCGAAAGTGGTTCCACAGTCTACTCACGGTGCGTTTTGGTGTAAAGAGCTCCTAGTGGTCGTTGCTGTCCGCTTGTGCCGACCGCGCGTCTATGTCGAAAATGCAGACAGGCCTTGATCAATATATGAAGTATACTCTTTGCTTCAAGTAGAGAGCATGCACAAGACGAATGGTACCGCTTTTGTGCTTGACTGGTGCAAGATAGGGGTCATTGCTGGGCTGGCGGGAGAGCCTCATAAACAGTGAGTGCGGAGATAACGTCAACGCAGCGAGGTCTGGCCACGTAAAATTGCGTACATGAGACACGCCAAAGTGAGCGCGGATCCAAACGCGCTCTGATCACTTTCGCTTACACCGGCCCGCTACCATTGACAGCAAATGCACCGTGCGTGGAGGGCCTGGGCGAACGCCCCAGGAGGACGGAGCGGTCGCGCGAACGCCCACGCCCCGTCCTGCTGGAGTCGATGGGTCATCCGGGCGTTTCCGAAGGATGAGATTGTTGTCGGACGACGGACTCGCACGAAGGCTTTCCGTTCTCGGGATGCGATTGAACCGCTTCCGGGCACGATGCAGTACCTGCAGATTCCGAAGGGCTGGACTCGGATACGAAAGCAAGATGGGGGGGATTTCGCACGGCGACCCGCTTAATCGTCTGTCACTGACAAGCCCGAGTTGGCTGATAGGGGATGGTAATCACTCCAATTAGTCATGTGGGGGGTTATGTGTAGTCTAGAGGGTCGTCGTCCGTCCTTGGTCCTGAGTAGACATGCGGGAAGGAGCAATTGTAGAGGAGGAAGGTGCCGTGGGTGTGGTTTCGTCTTCAACACTTGGAACCGTTGAACACGTCCCATTGACTCGATTTCTCCCGCCCACAACAACAGACGAACGCGACGGCGCAGACGAACATTACTGTACTGTAACGAGGGCGAATGCAAAGGAGCAACTGGAGGCTCGACTTGCCTGCATTTGCGACCTCGTCGACAGTCCAGCAAGTGACCCAGGCGCTATCCGCGCCCAAATCACCGATGCCAGAGCCAAAACCGGCGCCATGGAGAGGCTAACGGCCGACACGAGCGCTGCCAATGTCACGTTTCTTAGCCGATGAGAACTAGAGTTGCACCCGCCATCCAGACTCTGGCTCTCTTCCGCACCGAATAGCCGTTCCTGGCGCTCGAAGGATTTGCTGCAGGGAATCGACTCCTCGACGCGGGGAATACACCGAAACCATTTTCTCGGAACGGCACATGCGCTTAGCGAATCGCTGCCAGTGCCATGCAGAGAGTGCAATGGTCGGCCACGAGGCGATGCCAATGCCCAGGGTGCGTGCCGGAAGGGAAACGGTTCCATGCCCGTGGCACGTTTCACGGCAGCTCAGGCTGGTCTTATGCTCAGGCCAGGATAAACGGCTTTCGTGACGTGCGCACGGCAAGAGGCTCTAAAGGGCTAGGGTCGGCGAGATGCTCACGGCAGGCCGAACCCTGGGCCGCGGCTGCGGCAGTACAACAGCGTGCGAGGCATGCGCTTGCGCTTACTGCGCATCAGAGGTCCACATATGTAAAGGAGGCCCGACCACCCGGGTCTGCGGCTATTCTCTACCACAGCACCTCCTCGGGTTGACTATTCTGTCCCACAACCATGGATTTCAGACACTCGAGCGTCGTGGCTGCGGGTACCTACCGAGACGACGGTTTGGCGAACGCCATCCCGCTGAGAATACACAAAGACCCTTACAAAGAGATCGCCGGTTCTCTCCGCGCACAGAAAGATTGGGATTCTACCGTGAGCACCGTGCAGAACTATCAGGGCGGTTTGGGGCATCCATACAGTTTCATCCGCGTCACCATACCGGAATGTATTCCCGAACGCCTGGAGATCATCTCGTACGCCAACGAGTATGCTTTCCTCTACGATGGTAAGTCGATACACGTGACGGAAGACCGACCACAGCCACTGACGCCTCGAAGACGAAATGGAGAATTTAGACCTGAAAAACGTAAGGGGACGCTCTGCTCAATGGTCATGCATCCAATTGACCCAATCTAGTTCAAAGAAGGCCGCGATGATATGCTTCACGTCTTTCGCGATGATGCACTCAACGAGAAGGTTTCAGACAAGGTTCGTCCGGAGAAAAAATTGCAAGCGCAAATACTAGCCGACATGATGGCCATCGACCGACCCCGAGCGATAACGACGATGAAAGCATGGGCAAAATTCGTCGAACTTGCGTCGCGCACCCGCTCGGAGCCTTTCGAGACATTAGACGAATATCTCCCGAGCCGAGCGATTGATGCCGGAGAATTGTAAGTAAATCCCGCGATGCTATGTCGTTCAAATCAGCGATGCCAAGGCTAACGAAGCGGTTCCAAGGTTCTGGTACGGCATGCTTACGTTCGCCATGGCGCTCACAATCCCGGCAACAGAGCTCGACTTATGCATGAGGCTCGCGCAGCCTGGCTACGCCGCAATAAGTCTGACCAATGATCTTTACTCGTGGCGCAAAGAACGTGAAGACGCAGAGCAGGCTGGCCAAGATTACGTTTTCAATGCCGTGTGGGTGGTAATGCAAGAACGCAAATGCTCAGAAGACACGGCCATAGATATTTGTAGAGAGGAGATCAAGAGACACCTTTCCGAATTCGAAGCGAA